>NC_141699.1:399372657-399974747 GCF_964263255.1 Lissotriton vulgaris | reverse complement strand
AAATGTTGTCACTGTCAAAAGGCTTTGAGGTTTTATTGCATGTATACCATTTGTTTTAACAACATTTACAGGTTAGAGGTCATTCCTGTAAAATCTTCATCTGCCAGAATATCCTTATTAGAATGACTTCCAGTAGCAGGAAATTCTAATAAAAAGTCATCCATTGCAAGAGTATTCTTTTGAGAACCATTGTTCACTTAAAAGACATTCTTGTATGAGTGTCTTTCACTAGATAAATGTACATTAAAAAAAAGATATCTTCCCCTTACATGGCATTTCTGCACCATCTTATATTTTTTGAGAGACCTACTACCAGAATAACATTCTTACAATAATTTCTTCCAGTATGAAGACATTACAAAGACATTTTTAGAAGTTAACTTTCCACATTATGACATTCTTAGTAGAATGTTTGTAGAAGTTGCTCTTGCTGTAAGGATAAACAAACAAGTAACATTTCTAGCAAACAGAGCCTTTGATTGTTAACATCAGCTAGTTAAACTCGCAAGCACTGCTAGAACATCTTTAAAGTAGAGGCCAACTGCTAGGTCTGCATTATGCAGGTGCTGTCCGCACCTGAGACTCACCGAGACTGCACAGGCAGTTCAGAATTGAGCACACAAGCCGGTATGCTAAACTGCTCGAGAAAGAGCTTCAGGCGATAACAGCGGTCAATGGCATTGACGAAGATGATGGTTTTCCCTCTCACCAGCGACAGCTTTAGCAGAGTGTACAGCAGCAGGAACTTGTCTTCCTCCTCACACTGAATTTGGTATTGCGTGAGCTGCTTACTATCTGGTAGCTGGGACTCCTGCAACTTCAATGTCACCTAAAGTTGGAGGAGAGTAAGCATGAGGGCAGTTTTGTGACAGAATTAAGGGCGGTGCACTTTGCTGGTCGGAACTATGCATTTCCATCTATTATAATGTGCCTATAAAGTGAGAAGGAGCTCCAAAATGGTGCCAGAATATAGTCAGAAGGATGCATACCTTTCCAGAACAGTACTCCATGAAATGTTAAAAAGATGCAATCAATCAATATTAAAAACAAATTGTGTAGCTCTTCAAAAATAATTTCTCATGCTTCAAAACCCTATAGTAACCAAATAAAAATGCTCAATCTGCTAATATGGCTTCTGCAGAGATCTCTGTGCAATCTGAAAAGCACGGGTTCAAGATGTTTAATCTCTACAAAATCTGCACTAGAGTGCTTGGCATAAGTAACACCAAATCTTTACATAGCTACAAAATAGTTATTCGACACAATATACAGGTGCAACCAAATAGTCCAATAAAGACAGTTATGGGCCTGCACAGGGATTCCCTTACCGGATTGTGCAGCACAAGCTCCTTCAGCGCTTGAACATCCTCGTTAAAGGTGGCCGACATGAGAAAAGTCTGGTAGATCTTCGGGAATTGACTGAAAAACAAGAAAGGGTTATATTCTACCTCAAATAAAGGAGCAAAAGGGTAGCTTTCCCAACATATTCCCTGCCTTCAGAATATATTTTCTGCTTATTAGCCTGGTTTTCAGAATGCAGTCACCTAGAGCAGTAGAATCCAGCAACCCAGGAATGGGTGAACGGGATTGGCTAATGGGGACAAATCAGAAGATATGAATGTTTGAGCCTTTGGAGGATGGTATATAAAAGAGAGAGGGAGACTGGGTAAACTTGGGGTCTGTAGGAAGCTGGTTCTTTACATGATGTATCAAAATGAAATATATTGTGTAAAGAGGTCTGGGGTTCCCTTACAAGTGGACAGGGGCGTGCTCTAGAAATCCAAAAGTGCTCTGCTAGGACGGTGTGGTTGAGCAGTCTTAGACTTCTCTTAGAGGAGGGCAAGCCATTTCAAAATACACACACTGGTCAATAAATGAGACACACAACTCAATGAAATCCTCACAAATGTATAAAAACAACACATCTTTATTTATATTTAGGCATCAGAAGCAATTCGTTCAGGTAGTAAGTTTTTAAAATATATTTTTTCCCAGACAAAATTTTAGAAGCAGCAGTGTTCTCCTATGGGAGGAAAAGTCAATGCAGCATTGAGGTACAGTACTGCAACTAACTGGACCAATCTCCAGGAGTTGGGGAGAGTGGTGGGCACAGTCCAAGGCAGCACCAGCAGAACACCACCAGCAGCACCAAGCGGCCGGGTGCAGGGGTGCAAAACACTGTTGACTACCCAATGTTACTCTATGGGGATCAGTCTTCACGTAAAAAGGCTGCAGGCTTGGATTGAGAGGCCAGTCTAGCTGAACCAAATGGAGGGCTCAGCCTCACAATGCTTAGGATGTAGGGACACCTTTGGTCCTCTTCTCCACACCCCAGGGTTTTCGGTTGCAGAGGTGCCTTTAGATGTTGGGTTTTCCTTACTGTGAGAGGTAGAGGGGAACTGCATGCAGAGGCTGCAGGCGACGTCAGAGTTCACTGGGGGTGAAACCACAGTGGACTCGAACTCTGGAGGGTTGGGGGACTACAATGACACAGTTGGCCTACTTCAACTGGGGCTTGGAGCGACAGGTGCAGTTGTGTCTTCAGGCACTGGTTTCTGCAGTCACAAAGTCCTCACAGGAATCCTTGGATGCCTGCAGTTTGCATGGAAGCAGATCTGCAACTTCTCGGGAGGTCTTGGTTCCTGGCAGGTCGCCCGGGCTTTGGGGACTCAGCAGCTGCAGGACAACTCGCCTTTTGGTGCAATTGTAGGAGTCAATAGGCAGGCCGGCAGGGTTGACGCCATGTTAGTTGCGGAGTCTTCAGTTCTCGCAGGATGAGACTCTTCATGTGCTTCATCTTTCAGGTCGGCAGGATTTGATTTCTTGGTGCCAGGGGCGCCCCTCAAATCTGGATTTAGGGGTGTTAGGGGAGTGTAGGGAGGTAGCCCTACCCTTCACTCCCCTTGGAAGTCACTACGCCCCCCTATATGACCACTTCCTGTGGGAAGGGAGCATAAGCCTGTCCCAGAGTTGCTAAGGTTGGCAACACCGATGGCAACATCTGAAAGTCGTACCCACATCAGGTTAGGACACCTTAGGAGTGGTACTAGTCTGGGGGTGGGCACGTCTACCGGACTAGCTAACTACATGCTTGTCCAGGTGTCAAATGGCTGTGGTCCTGGGTGCGTTGTAGGCCTCTTCTCCTATGAGGGAAGCCAGATTCGCATTTCACACTCTTCCTGTGCAGACTTGGTTTCTGATCTCCTGAGAGCAAAGGCCCTAACCCTGGAATGTCAGAAATCTGTCTCGTGGCAGGTTGGCAGAGACCACTCAGTCAACACACAAGAAGCTGGTAGGTTTTCAGGGGCAGCTCTAAGGTGCCCTCTGTGTGCATGCATTCACACATCCACCACTGGAATCATGGTGGGTTTGTGAATATGAGATGTCTGATACCAAACATCCCTATTTTTAGTGAAGCCATCATGTAGCTGGGGAACTCGTTTTCACCAGTGTTCAGCACATGTTCTAAAATGGCTTCCCTGCTTAGGTGCACAGGCAGTAACAGAGCTGACCAGCTCAGGGGCATATCTGCTTATGCAGATATGCCCTCCTGTGTAATATTAAGCCCCTTGCCTTAGGACTGCAAAGCCTGCTGTAGGGGTGACTTACAAATACTACATCCAGTGTTAGGGGACATGGCACACAGGGATGAGTGACATGTTGTGCTTTCACTTTTGTCTGTACAAAAACATGCAGTCTGGATGGCAGCTCTGCTTGGGTTTGAGGAGGGGTCCCTTAGGGTGGCAAAACTCTTGCTGCAGCCCTTGGGGGGACCTTCTTTAGTACCTCAGGCCCTAGGTATCAGGGGTACCATTTTACTAATCTTAAAGAGGGGGCTAAAAGTATTGCAAATTGGGGAAACAATTGTACAGTTTTGGAAAGAGATTTGGCACCGGGGACCTGGTTAGCAGGAACACTGTGCACTTCCAGTCGAAATCACAGAATGTATCAGGGTGAGTGAGTGAGTGAGTGTGTGTTTTGGGGGGGGACATGTCAAAAAGGGGTACTTTCCTACAGGGGCACTGTTCCACTATTTACCGTTTTGTGAGGTTTGAAACAGAAAGTAAATTCTTAGTGGGTGTTGTAACATTCAAGGTCTCTTGCTTTGAATAGCCAGCCAGGAGGTTTCTTCTCAAACTCTACAATTGGTCATCAAAGCATCCTAAGCCGACACAGCCATTATCAAAAAAGATAAAAATTACATATCTATGAGAAGAAAACAAGTTACTTACCAGTAACTACAGTTATCCAGTATTGGTATCTTTCATAGATTCACATGCCTGAATCATTCCCCGTAGTCAAGGCGGGAGTCCCACGGTAATAATATATACAATAGCAGTGCCTTAGAAAATTATTTGTAGTAGGCTGAAAAGACTAAGCCCAACTAGGCCCAAAATTTCCCAACAGAGGCAGTGCTCCTCAGATTTTCCCAGCACAAGTGAGAAGTATGTATCCCTAATAAAAAAACTGCCCCGCCGGGGAAGAGGGTGGGTGCATGTGAATCTATGAAAGATACCAATACTGGATAACTGTAGTTACAGGTAAGTGTTTTCTTATCCAGTATTGGGGTATCTTTCATAGATTCACATGCCTGAATCAGAATAGCAAGCAGTAAAGTCATATCTGTCGTTACCAGAAGGTGGGAGACAAACCGTAATTGTGCATATCCCCCACACAACCGGAAGGTTATAGAGCACTAAAATGTAAGTATACACACATGCAGAAGAACCTTCTTATACTATCATTCATAATAAAGACAACATTTGATAAACAGAGCATTACAGTAAATCATACATCTTTACATAACATTCATATAATGTAAGACCTTTGAAAAGTCTAACCTTAATGAAGAAGATGCTGTAGCACCGCCTCTCCAACTGCTGTATCATCCTGTAATGCAGACTGCAAACAGTAGTGCCTTGTAAAAGTATGGGCACTCTTCCATGTAGCAGCTCTGCAAATGTTCTCCAGCGTGACACCAGCAAATAAAGCTGTCGACACCGACATCATTCTGGTGGAATGCGCTCTGACTTTTCTGACTAAATGTCTATTAGCCTTTTCATGACAGAATTGTATCACTGAGGATAACCATCTAGCTATAGTTGCTTTAGTTACAGCTTGTCCTAGCGTGACCTGTCCATAAGCAACAAATAGCTGGTTAGATTTCCTTATGTCCTTAGTTTGTTGAAGGTAAAACTTCAGGCATCGTTTGACATCAAGAGAGTGGAGGGCCTTCTCAGCCGGTGTGACAGGATCCGGGAAAAAGGTCTTCAACTTTACCGGCTGGTTTAAATGAAAATGAGACAGTACCTTTGGTATGAATTTCGGATTGGTTCTCAATGTGACATAATCCTTTGAAAAATGTAAGAAAGGTTCTGAAATGGTGAAAGCCTGAATTTCACTAACCCTCCGGGCTGAAGTGAGAGCTAGTAAAATAGCAACTTTACAGGTTAAGAATTTCAGTTCAGCCTTATGGATAGGCTCGAACGGTCTCCTCATTAATTGGGACAAGACAATATTGAGGTCCCATTCGGGAGGCGGAAGTCGAATTGGAGGAAAGGCTCGAAACAATCCTTTCAGAAATTGTTTAATCAGTGAAGATGAACATAGTGAAGGCTTGTTCGCACTTCTTCTGAATCGGGATATGGCGGCAAGATGTACCTTAACAGAAGAGAATACCAGACCCGCCTTGGCTAGAGAAAGTAAGTAAGGTAGAATATCCTCAGGTGGCGCTTGAAGAGGATGAATATTATTTGCTTCGCACCAGCAACAAAAGCGCTTCCACTTGAAACGGTACATTCCAATAGTACTCTGAGCACAGGCTTGAGACAGAATTGCTCTACAGTCTTCAGAGATTTGGAGATCTTTAAACTGTAAGAAGTCAGGAGCTATGCGTGCAAGTGCAGCGATTGAGGATCCGGGTGCAGAATCGGACCGCCTTCCCTTGACAGCATGGAAAGAGTCGGTTTGAGGCGAATTGGAGGTTGTCGAGATAACAGGAGCAGTTCTTGGAAAAAGTACTGTCTAGGCCAGCGAGGAGCAATGAGGAGAAGAGTGCAATGTTCCCTCTTCATCTTCTGCAGAATCCTTGGTATCAACGGTATCGGGGAAAAAGCGTACGCATAGATTCCTGACCATCTCATGGACAGGGCAGTCCCTCTTGACCCCCGTTGTGAAAATCTGCTGGCGTAGAACAGGCATTTGCTGTTTTGTCTTGTCGAAAACAGATCCAGAGTTGGTTTGCCCCAACTTTGAAAGAGTTTGTTCACTTGTTCCTGCTCTAGCTCCCATTCGTGGCAGCCTGTGAGGGATCTGCTGAAGTTGTCGGCTAAGGAGTGTTGAACCCAGTTCACATGCTCCGCTCTGAGTGTTATGCCGTGCTGTATAATTCACTCCCACATCTCTTGAGCTTCCTGTGATAGGGATAGAGATCTCATTCCTCCTTGCTTGTTTATGTAAAACATGCTGGTGGTATTGTCCGTACGCACCAATACTGATGAATTTGCAATTCTTGGAAGGAATGCTTGCAGAGAAAGGAAAATGGCTCTTAATTCGAGACTGTTGATGTGCTTCTGCCAATACTGATGAGACCATCGGCCTTGAATCTGGAGGTCCTGAAGATGACCTCCCCCATCCCTCCATTGATGCATCTGTAGTCAGAACGAATTCCGGGATAGCCTTAAGAAATGTGAGGCCCGGAGACAGATTGCTTTCTTTCGACCACCACTGGAGAGCTTGCCTCATTTTGGGTGTCACCTTTATGCGATTGTCAAAAGATCCTCCTAGTTGTTGCCATTGTTGTTGTAATCCCTCATGCAGCGGCCTCATCCTGAGTCTTGCAAAGGGAACTAGGTTGATTGCTGAAGAGCACATCCCTAGGAGAGACGCATACGACCGGACAGAAAGTGACTTTTTTTTGCTGAGATCTGCTTTGCCAGTCTTCGAAGTCTGTCCTGACGCTCCTGAGACAGGAATGCTTTGCACTTTCGAGTGTCCAGAGAGGCTCCCAGAAAGGTTAATACCAGTAGGGGCTGTAATTGTGACTTTTTCGCATTTAGAGTGAGGCCCAGACTTGAGAATAGACACAGGGCGCTTTTGACCGCTTGTCTTGTGATCTGTTTCGATGGTCCTTTGAGCAACCAATTGTCGAGGTACGGGAAGACCTGTATTCCCTGGGACCTCAACGCTGCAGAAACTGGGGCCAAGCATTTTGTAAATATTCTTGGTGCCGACTTTAGCCCGAATGGAAGCACCTTGAATTGAAAGTGGACGCCAGCCACTGTGAATCGGAGGTATTTGCGATGTTTGTGGTGATTAGGGATATGGAAGTAGGCGTCTTCCAATTCCAGAGAAGCCATAAAATCGCCTTTGTTGAGACAATTGAGCACATCTGCCAATGTCACCATGCGAAAACTCTGTTTCTTCAAGAATTTGTTGAGCCTGCGCAGATCCAAAATCGGGCGCCACTCTCCCGATTTCTCTTTATCAGGAAGAAGCGAGAGTAAAATCCTCTTCTCTTCTGTGAGATTGGAACCTTCTCTATCACATTCTTGCGAAACATGTTTAAGGCCTCCTTGAACAGTAAGTGAAGACGAGGGGGAGGGGGAGGGGGACCCTTGGGCGGAGTCGTAGGCTGTTTCTTTAGGAATTCGAGAGTGTGCCCTTTTTCCACTAATTCTAGGACCCACCGGTCCGATGTGATGTTCCGCCAATGATGGTAAAATGCAGAAATCTTCGCGCCCACAGGGAGGAAAGGATGTTGGACTGGCGTCCGGCAAAACTCATTGACGCTTGTTTGAATCTCGTCCTTGATTGTTTGCGCTTAGTCTTTCTCCCCGACGAGAGAAATTATTGGAGGTAGACTGACGATATGATGACTGGTAATGCGGTTGTTTGTACTGTGATTGGTATTGCTGGTTCTGTTGGTTATGGTAACCTCCTCTAGAAGAAAAGCCACGACCTCTTGCTCCTCTAAAAGAACCTCTCTTGTACTGTAGAGTACCAAGCGATTTTGCGGTATCCGTATCAGTTTTGATGGCAAGCAAGGCGTCGTCTATGTGCTTACCGAAGAGCGAGTCCCCGTCGTAAGCCATATTGAGGATTTTTGTTTGAACCTCAGGTCTGAAGGAGGTTGCTCTAAGCCAACCTTGGCGTCTGAGCACCGCAGCGCCCGCTAACTGACGGAAATTAGTATTTGCAATGTCCAGGGCACAATCTATTATTTCTGAAGCTGCTCTTTCTCCTTCAAGCAGTATCTTACGTGCCTCTTGTTGACGGTCCTCTTTTATCAACTCCAGGTATTCAGACAGCTCGGACCACATCTGTCGGTCATAATGGGCAAGAATCGCAAGGAAATTTGAGGCCTTGATAGAGGATGCAGTGTTGATGGAAAACTTCTTGCCTATTAAGTCCAATCTTCTGCCTTCTTTATCCGGCGGTGTGGAGATTGGAGTGGACGGATTCTTGGACCTCTGTTGAGCGGCTTGAGATATCACAGAGTCCGGACGAGGGTGACCCACCAAGCAAGATGGAGTTTCTGGTGGAGCCATGTACTTTTTCTCTATACGAGGAAGGACTGCAGGGATAGAAGCGGTGTCTTCATAATCTTTAGACCTTCTTGCCAAATAAAGTCAATAATGGGTATGGTCCTTGTGATCCTTCTATAACCTTCTTGTAGGAAACAGTCCGACTGCTCAATGGTAACTGGCAGTTCAAACCTTGTAGCAGCCCTTTGCTTTGAAAGCCTCCAATGTCCTCCGGCGGAGAATCAGAGGGCGGTGGCAAAGGAGGTTAAGGCATGGGTATTACGTATTCATCCCATGGATCCGTAGGCGTGTTGTCTTGAGGCAGCTCACCTTCCTCTCTTACATCTTCATCCGAAGAGGAGGTATCCCCTTGTGGCGCGGGTTCTTCAGTGTGTCTTGGTGACACTGGAGGCTGCGGTGGAGGAGGTGCAGGTACGTCGGCTGGTACCGGAGGTAGGCCTTGTGCGGACGGTGTCGGTGGGAACCTCTGGCGATAGTCTGCCAACATGGCTTGCAAATCCTGTATCAAGGAGAAGGTAGATGACTTGTCTCCTCTGAACGTGGAGGTCTATATGGTTGTCTATAGAAAGGTGTAGACAATTCCACTTGGTAGTAATGCTCTTGCATATCCTCTTCGTCCTACTCATCCTGGCATTTTATGTGTAATTCAGATGGATGGCGAGCAATCCCAAATGGACCTTCATTATCTCCGTCATCCTCCTCAGATTCCTCTGCTTCCACATAAGACTAAGATCTGCTATAGCAGCAGTGGGGAAATAGAGTAGTCCTGCCTATGATAGGTCTTGAGCTGAAAGTGTGTATAGGCCACAGGTGAGACATGAGACGCCTGAGGTGGAACAGGCCAGGGTCTTGCTGGCGGAGTTTTGGTAATAGCTGAACTCCTTGAAGATTTAGGCGTCTTAACAAGCTACGCTGAAGGCGGCTGGCTTATTGGCAGAAGCGCCGTCGACGAGCTCGTCGTCGATGGGGTCGTCGTCGACGGTGGTACTGTGGATGGACTCTTCGTCGACGGGGCTCTTCGTCGACGGGCCTCTTCGTCGACGGGCCTCTTCGTCGACGGGCCTCTTAGTCGACGGGCCTCTTAGTCGACGGGCCTCTTAGTCGACGGGCCTCTTAGTCGACGGTGATTTCGCCGTCGACTGGACTTTTATCGTCGATGACTTCGTCGACGAAGGTATCGTTGTCGATGGAATGGTCAACTATGATTTTTCGTCCTTAGTCCCTGAAGATTTTAGAGGAAATCTTAGCTGAAAGAATAGGTGAGGTAATGGCAGAAGCAGATACTGTCACCGCAGAGCTTGAAATGGCAGAAGTCACAGAGACTGTGTGAGAAGACACCAGAGAGACAGTCTTAGTCTGGGCTTTACTCACAGTTTTTGATTTAGATCCTGGAGAAGCTGGGGATTCCATAAGAGGAGAGGACAACCTCCTTGAGGGTTCAGACACTCCATGAGAGGATTTGTGATGTTTTTTCCTCTCGGGAGAAGAACTATCTCTTGATCTGGCTCTTTTGCTGGATGTTGAAGCCTTGTCCTCATCTGTGGAAGATGATTTGAGCCAAAGTAGAACCCTTGCCTCCCTGTCCCTGATTGTTTTGGCAGGGAAGGTGCGGCAAATCCTAAAATCCTTAACAACATGAAAGGGATGTAGGCAGTAGATGCAGTCTTTGTGCTGATCATCTACATGGACCCTCTTCTTATCACAGGTCCTGCAGGCTTTGAAAAGAGCATTTTGAAGAAAAAAGTTTGAAAAACTGAGTAGGCACTCAGGGAGACTCCCTTCCACAAGACGTGCGGTGAAAATCTGAGGAGAACTGCCTCTGTTGGGAAGGTTCTAGAGGGTGCTGTCAGCTGATTGGTTGGGACTACTTTTCAGTCCTTTTTACATAATGAGGTAGGTAGGCTGCTAAGTTTTGGGCCTAGTTGGGCCTATAGTCTTTTCAGCCTACTACAAATAATTTTCTACGGCACTGCTATTGTATATATTATTACCGTGGGACTCCCGCCTCGACGACGGGGAATGATTCAGGCATGTGAATCTATGAAAGATACCCCAATACTGGATAAAACCAAGAATAACCAACACCAATGGAAGCAGGCCACAGTTAATAGCCATCATACTTTGCAACAACCCTACAATAGACTTGGCAATGCAATACTCCACTGACAAGTGCAACACCAATACATTTTTCAATAAGGATAAATTCAGAAAGCACACCGATAAAGAACAAAATTACAATACACTTATTTTACAATGCACCGAAAGGAATACACTTCGTCCTTCTCCCCTGCTTGGAAGTACTTCCTCAACAGTGAAGTAATCTCTGATGAAGCATTCAAGTCATTCCGGACTACAGCCAATAACTCCCAAATTTAAGGAACCTTCAAAACACTATAATTTTTAGAAGGCCAAAAGTCATCACCACAACCATCTGATCATCGACTTGCTATTTATCTGAAATATTGCTATGAAGCTGGTTTCTTTCCAGCTGCACAATCAAATCAAAAAAAGGACATTCTACTCTATTATCAGTAAGGATTCTGAGGAGTGTAGTACAGAAACAAAGCACCAGAAATTGCAACCCTTGCATCCTCTTATTAATCGATGATCATTGTACAGTTGATCATTAAGGCTTCTTGAAAACCCTTTTAAGGCAAACACCATCCAGGAATGGACTGTACCTTAAGATTCAATTTTGCTGCCACTACACTGAGCTACTTGACAAACTCCTAACATATGCAAACACGAAGACGCACATGTATGCTGACAAAATACAGCGTTATTCAAAAGGTCTAAACTACCACGGATTGCCTTAAAGACATACTTCACACCATGTAATCTTCGCCGTGAAAGTTTACTTGAAGCTGACCCTCCCCAAACATGGATTTCACCCTCATTGCCAAAAGCAAACTGCTCCTAAACTATGATGTCTGACAGACTCAAAACCCAACTCCCAAAGAGCCTCACATCACTCCATTTCTATATAGACAACAATCTCAGTTTCAATATACAGACAGATGCGAAGATTCAATGCATGCATCCGCTTTCAAGTCTTTTCCGGAAGAAGGAATTATATTCCGAACACAGACACTCAAAACCCTTGTTTAAGCTTTGGTTCTCACCAACCTTGACAGCAGTATAGCCTGCTCACTGATAACTGAGACACACATCTAGAAGCAAATAAGAGAATCCTGCACTCTGCTTCCAGACTCAAATGACTTTGGAAGTACCACCAGATCACTTGCAAGGTGCATGGTTTTCAGTGGATCCTGCTTCCCACTCACATGACCAACCAAAAGAAAAATTTGACATTCTGAGGATGTACAGGACAACATGACAAGACTCACCGGTTTACATGGCTCAACTTCAGAAACGGACTTCCAAGCCAATTGGAATTTTAATCCCTAGAAGTGTCGTTTTTTTTTTTTAAGCGCCTCAAAAATGTCAAGTTACCATATATTAATGCCTAAAAACAATATAGAAAGCCTAATTTTGAATTTCAGAACTGAGTGCTCTAGTCATGTTTTAAGATACTGAAGGAAGCAATACATGGGAAAAAGTCGATTTTATGGCCACAATCCCAAACCCTCTAATGGTGAAGGGATTGCACACGGGAATCAGTATCTGCTTGAGGTTAATCCTTCTATGGAAGCCCAGATCCTAAAGATGGACTGACTTTCATAGGGATTGAAAGATTTTGCTAGAGTTTAGTAGAGCTAAACACTGTTACATGAAGCTGGTCATACACTGTTTTCAAGAAAGAAACTTAAAAAACTGAAATAAGCAAAGAAAAATTCTTTGATGGCGGTGGCGGAAACAAAATGGCGGCAGTGCGGCCTCATTGTAAATTGAACCCGGAGTGAGCAAGGAATGGCTCGGTCAGCTGGGCGGCCCGCTCGCTGGTGGTGGTGGTGTGGCACAGCGGAAGCACGATTGAGGATTGGCAGAGGGCCCCTGCCCGAGAGGTCGTGGGCTGCTCGACCCGGTGCGGTACTCACGCTGCGCGGGACCGGCCTACAGCGGAAACGCAGTGAAGGTTTGAAGCGTGGGCCCCGGAGCTCTGACTCCCCTGGAACTGAGCCGGAGGTTCGAAAGAGGGAGCAGCGACGAAGGGCTGCCGGATGAGGAGAGAGGGAGCGGAGGCGCCACTCTTCCTGCTGCGGTGAGTGGGGTGCGGCTGGACCCGGACTCCCGGGCCGCGGAGGCGGACGTGGGGCATCGGGGACAGCTGCTGCCGGCGAGCTGTGGCGGGAGCGGGGGTGCGCACGGAGAGACAGCAGGGGGCTGCTAGCTGGAACATACGGGAGGCATTGCTTGTTGCATCCATGGTGAAAGCGGCTGGGCATACTGCTGATCTGGCCCTGGGGCCACTGCGGCTGGGGGATGCCACTTGGCGGTGAGCTGTGAACAGTGGAAAAGGACTGGGGCGAGTGTTGTTGCCTCCCAGGCAGGGCGAACTGAGACAGGCCAGGGGGACTGATATTCCGGTTACAACTTTGGCGGTGAGAGTGTGCAGTGGAGGCCTGGGCCTGTGGTGGCAGCCTGGACAATGCGGACTTGGCTCTGATCTGGTGAAAGAGTGGAGGCATACCCGGTGCAGGGCCATACGTGGTGGAAGTTTTATACTTGGGCCTCTTATCTGAGAACAGGGTGCTGTGTCTCTATTGCTGCCACAGTGCGCAAGCACAGGACCAGGATATTGAATGCTGGGTTGGATGGCAGACGTGGGACGTTTCCTTTGGCGCTCCTGCCTTGGCACCACTGGGGGGGCACTATGCGGGTTGGGATACTCACAAGTCTGAACGGTGAACCTCGTGGAGAAGGGAATTCCTGAGCTTGGCGGGTGTGTATTTGAAACTGGGCTCCCGTCAGGTGATTCAGGAGCTGTGGGGTGCTCAGAAGCACTCAGACACGTGTTGGAGGGCCTGGTCATGGGGAAAAAGAAGGGGAAAAAGGATGGGTCACACCAGCTATCGGACAGTGAAGCACCGACCCCGACTGAATTGGATGCTCTGGACGTACCCCGGGACCCCGGTATGCAGCAGCTGTTTGACAGAATACTGATGGCAATTGCGGATTCCCGCAAGGCACTGCAGCAGGACATTGCGCAGGTGGCGACGGGTCTTGGCCTCCTAAGAGCAGATCACTCTAAACTCGCAGATAGGGTGAAACAAGTTGAAGGGATACTTCAGGACGTAACACCAGCCCACAAAGCGCTAACGAACAAGATGACGGATGCATTGGACCGTATTCTAGCACTGGTGAAACGTGCTGAGGACGACGAAAGTAGAAATAGGTGCAATAACATTCGCGTAGTGGGCCTGCCTGAAAAAGTGGAGGGGTTGGACATGGTGCAGTATCTGGAGAATTGGTTGAGAACAGTGGTGGCTTCCGAGGGATTGTCCCCTTTCTACACCCTGGAGTGCGTGCACAGGGTGCCAGCGAGGCCGCCACGGCGGTAGCTCGCCGGCTGCATTATAAAGACAGACTGTTTGCTCCAAAAAGCGCGTACTGAAGGCCCATTTCAAGTTGGAAATGGCAAACCGACTATTTTTCCGGATTATACCTTGGAAATCCAGCACCATCGGGCGTCCTTCCTGTTGATTAAAAAATAATTAAGTTCGGAGGGGCTCCAGTACTCTTGGTTGTTTCCAGCCAAACTGAGTATAATATTGGATGATAGCACTCATTTCCACGACACCCCGGAGGAAGCATGGGCATGGTTGGACTCTTACCGGGCTACAACAGATCGCATGGAACGCCATGCCCCAGAGTCATCTGGGGACTTTCAACTTCAGCTGCGCAAGTCACAGCGGCTTCGACAACGTCGGCGGGAGCTGCGGAAACCATCTATATCACAAACTGAAGTAGAGCGGCAGGGGGTGCTGGAAGCAGTGTCGGGGTAGCAGATGATGCAGTCGCCGGAGTGTACGGACTCTGAGAAGGACTATGATGGGGCAATACCTGATTTACGCTGTGTCACTTGAAATGTACAGGGGCTACACACAATGAGGTGCCATAAGATTCATGCGTATTTGGTCAGGAGAGGAGTCCATATAGCACTGCTTTAGGAGACCGACCTCACTAAAGCGGAAGGTCTGCGGTTACAGCGCAGGTTTTTAGTACATCATATTCGGCATTTGCACGGGGGGCATTGATTTGGATAAGAGAGGGGGTTCCTTTTCAGGTCACAAAACTAAACCATAGACCCTGAAGGCAGATTTGTAGCGGTTGAGGGGCGCTTACATGGTAGGGACATAGCGCTGTGTAGTGTCTATGCACCAAACACTGATCAGGCGCGCTTTCTAGACCGCATGTCAGGCACATTGGCTCATTATTTTAAGGGCCCGACTGTACTGGGAGGGGACTTTAATTCAATAGTGGATGTCTCCCAGGACAGGTCCCACCCCCCACTAGCGGATTCTCCTATCCGCAGGTTGGCCAATTATAGACTGGATTGGCAAACCAGATGGTATTTAGTGGACATTTGGTGAACCCACCACCCGCGGGACCGAGACTGTTCCTACTTCTTAGCAATGCACGAACTACATGTTCGACTTGATGCAATCTTATGCTCAGCATCGATTGCGCCTTCCATAACGCACTCGGAGTACCTTGCTAGGACACTGTCTAATCACAACCCGTTGTTGGTTTCTATGCACTGGATGGCGGTGAAATCAGACATCCCCGCTTGGAGATTGCGCCCTGAAACATTAGATGATCCGGTTTTTCACAGAGAGATTGGAGTGGGGATAGTCCATTATTTAATGAAAATGCGGGAACAGCTTCCACTAGGGCACTGGAGTGGGACGCCTTTAAGGTGGTGGTGAGGGGGCTCTGTATTAGTAAGCATGTGGGGGTGAGGAAGGTGTTGCTGCAAGATGTAGACAGGGCAGAAAGCAGATTGCGATCGGCTGAACAGGCGCAGTCTGAACACCCCGAAGTGCAAGCAGAAGTAGTGGAGGCGAAGGAGGCGGTGGCCAAGGAGGTGGAGAGACTCCGCTGCTTCGATTATAAAAATGACATTACATTAAATTATATTATATTACGAAGGCTCATGCGGAGGGGGACAAGGCGGGGACGCTGTTAGCGTGGCGCTGAATGTGCAAGATGGTAGTACTATTTATACTCAGCGAGAGATTATGGCTAGGTTCTTGGCTTATTATGAAGAGTTGTATGAGAGCTCGCTGGTGGCGGGTGACTCAGAGATTGACGTCTTTTTGGAGGGTGTGCCCCCTCCGCGTCTGGAGGAGGAACAAGCGAAATGTTTGGGCTGTGACATAACAATAGAGGAAATTAGGAGTGCAATTAAGCATACGGCTTGCAACAAAACTCCGGGTGTGGATGGTTTACAGATTTATTCTCGCGGTATGTGGATTTGCTAGCTCTGCAGTTGTTAGAGGTTTACAGCGAGGCGCGGGAACCGTGTCACCTTCCGGCGACAATGAGAGAGGCGCTTCTTATCCCATTGTCAAATCCCGGGCGGGAGGGTACAGACACGGCGGCCTATAGACCACTATCTATGTTGTCCACGGACTATAAGATCTCGAGTCGGATATTGGCGTATCGCCTCCTGCAGCATATGACTGATCTGGTTCATGGGGATAAGGCTGGGTTTATTCCGACTAGACACACGGCCACTAATGTGCGGAGACTGATAAGGATTTTGGGAGAGGACCATCCTGGTTCACCTGGGGCCACGATACTGTCAGTGGACATAGAGAAGGCCTTCAATAGTTTGGAATGGTTGTATTTACATAAGGCTATAGGGCGTTTTGGATTAGGAGATAAATTTGTGAATTGGACGAAAGCATTGTATACCTCCACCGTGGCTAGGGTTAAAGTAGGGACGTTAATTTCCCCCCGCTACCAAGTGTCCCGTGGGAGAAGGCAGGGTTGCCCACTTTCTCCACTATTGTTTGCTCTGGCAATAGAACCTTTGGCAGCAAGAGCTAGGTTGGGACAATGTTATGAGGGCCTGGAATTCAGAGGGGATCAGCAGTATATTTCGCTGTAAGCAGACGATCTCTTGATGTTTCTGGCGGATGCGGAGGGAGCACTGGAGGGTGCAGCTGGCCTATTGTCACTGTTTGGTGACATTTCTGGATTAAAGGTGAATTGAGCTAAGACGTGTTTGTTCCCGGTGAAGCCTGGTGGGCTACCACCCATGCTCTCATGGGATGTGCGCTGGGAGCCAACGTGTCTGCCAAACCTGGGGGTGCATGTCTATCATGGGGTCAACAATCTAGTAGAAGGGAACATAGGGAGATGAGCGAGAGCACTGAAAGGCAGCATGGCATTTTGGTCTACACTTCCATTGTCAGTGATGGGTCGGATTGCATTATTGAAGATGGTGGCACTACCTAGACGCCTGTATTTTTTTTTTAAGAACGTTACCCGGCTGGATACCGGGCTCAGTATTTAAATTACTGAAAACCATGATTGTAGGGTTCCTATGGGGCTCTGGCAGACGGAGAGTAGCCCTAACAACGTTGGTACGACCGAAGGTAGAAGGCGGGCTAGCGGTTCCTGATTTGGAGCTTTATTATTTGGCGGCTCAACTTCAGGTCTTGACGCAAGCTGTTGCAATGGAATTTAGAGGTCCTGAAAATTTGAGAGGTGCAGGGATTCCGAGGCATGTTCTTTCTTTTATAATATTACAACAGAAGCTTAACCTTAGGGATCTCTCGTTAGAAGAGAAAGTTGCGACTGTGCTGGAATCCCAGCCAACGTAGGGCAGGAGTGCTGCATCCATATGTGCCTGAGATTCCGTTGGGAATGCTTACTGCGTTGCCCCATGGTAGGGACTGGACCTCCTTGATGGAGTGGGAGCAGGCCGGGATTCAGGTATTGGGGGGATTTATATGAGGACGGAGAATTACTGACCTATCAGGCATTGCAGGAGAGGTACGATCTTCCTGGGGGAGGATTTCTGGTACACGCCGCTCTAGTGTATGCTATTCAGAGTCATTAGAGGGAGGGTTTGGTGGAGCCCAAAACAACGATGGCATGTCAGTACGTGGTGATGACAGCAGGGACATTTAAAGCAGTTGCATGACTTTATTCAAGAATGCTGAACGAGGGATTGGCTCCACTGGATACAATGCGACTCAAATGGGAGGCAGGTATTGGGAAGTCCATACCGGAGACTACATGGGGACATATTTTACACAGGGCCTGGAAAAGTACCAGGAACGCAAGGTTTCAACTAGTACATGTTTTTATACTACACAGAGCATATTAGACACCGGGTAAGATTCAGTAGTATTTTAAGGTCGATGGTGTGGCCTGTCCTCTGTGCGCAGGCGAGGGAGTGTCGCTAGAACAAATGCTGTGGGAATGCCCAAAGCTGGGGGATTATTGGGATGAAGTGGGCGGCCTGTTAACTGCTGTCACTGAGCGTCAATTAGCTTTTGACATGGCAACATGTATATTACATTGGTTTCCCCACACTTCCAAAACAAAAGTGACAAGTAAATTTATAGATATGGGATTACTGCTGGCAAAGAGGGAAATAACAATGCACTGGAAGTCGAAGGAGGGACCCAACAGTAAGAGGTGGAGGGCTGAACTGACTAAACGGGCTAGTAGCGAGGGTGCTATTAGATTTCAACAGGCACAACGCATAAACAACGAGAAGGCCATGGACTCGGCGAAAGCATGGGAGACATTGGTGCAATCCCTGTCCGACCAGCAGTCTGAGGAGTAGTTGTCAGAAGGAGTGCGTTGGGGAGGCCCCTGGTATGACAAGTGTGGGAAATTGTTGAATAATAGCTGGATCAAGAACTGTGCGTTATATACTGTACTTAATATGATACACACCGGTGGGGAGGGGGGGTGGGTGGCGTGGGGTTCTAATTGGGTTTAGGAATGGTTTTGGTAGGTGATTTCAGATACTCTACATTGAGAAGCGAAACATAGAG
Source organism: Lissotriton vulgaris (assembly GCF_964263255.1). Taxonomy (NCBI): domain Eukaryota; kingdom Metazoa; phylum Chordata; class Amphibia; order Caudata; family Salamandridae; genus Lissotriton; species Lissotriton vulgaris. The sequence goes on along the minus strand of NC_141699.1, from coordinate 399,956,278 downwards.
GATATATGATCTGCTCCGCCGTTATCGTATCGTGGTATTGATGTGTTCCTTGATAGCATGAGAACTGATGGGAAGGGGTGGAGCTTGTATTTGAGAGTTGAGTCTGTAACCAGTCAACTGTACAGAATTTTGCACTGTTGGAATGTAAACAATAAAATATGTTTTTTTTTTAAATCATTAAAATATAAACAAGCATTGGTCTGGTTTTAAAGGATTGTTCTATAGTAAAGTGCAGCATTACTAAACAAATAGAATGGGAATTATATGTATGTGTATCGAAGCAAAGAATTGTAGAATAATATTGGTGTAGGTTAAAAGGTCATGGGATAATTGCGCTGTCAAACCAGACCTAAACATCCATGTAGATTAATGACTGCAATCCCCATTCTGTGTTGCAGCCGGAGAAAAACACCACAAATTATCTAGTTATGTAAGGCACTTTAATAGCATTACAAGGACATGGCTGTGCTCCTGAAAGTTCAAGCTCAGACAGATGGATAAATTAACAAAATGATCACAGCTGTGTGGAAGGAGAGCACTTTTTTGTAGGAGCATACCATTTCTGCACAATCAAAACATTTAATCCTGGCTCCCAACATGTGAGCAGAGCCAAAGCCACACTTAAGTGATGCTCACATCTTTGTCATGTTACAGCTGCTCTATCAAACCGGACCATAAAAACATACCATCTCATATTACGTTTCATCACATAGCTGACTTAAGTATTTCATAAATAACATACTCCATATTAAAGAGAGGTACAGTGAATAACTTTATTAATACTAAGGAGTGCACATGCTTCCCAGAGGTCACCTGTGGAAGTAGAAACACTCAACAGTGGCAAGAAACATACTCTCTCAATGCCCGTTGACCTATCCAGCACAAATTCAGGAACAAGTAAAAATAGTTACAGAGTAGTCAGTTCACCCTTGCCATACGTCCACCCAACACAATAACCTTACCACAACAGGCTTTTCAAATCCTCTTCGAACCCAAAGGAGAATAATAAATCTGCCTCGTCGATCACCAGGATCTCCAGTGACTCCTTCAAACACAGGTTTTGGTGCTTCAGGTGAGACAGGATACGGGACGGAGTGCCCACTACTATGTCTGGTTTCTCCATTAGAACAGGCCTGTAAAGGACAAACATACCAGCTCAAATTAAGAGTAACTAAAGGAAAAGAGAAACTGAAGCATAGTAGCACTGTAGTATGAATGGTGAACAAGGGATAAGCTGTTTCAAGATTACTAGGGCTTCATATTGAGATCCTATCACAGTCATAGAGGAGGTACTTCAGAGTCAGCAAAACTGCTAAGCAAGTATACTTCACAAGAAAGGTGCACAGATTTCCTTTAATGGAAGGGGTGAATAGAGGGAGTCATATCTCAGATGAGGCTGCAATATGATGGACTCTCTTTTTCAGATTACCAGACCTGGCTTGTTTGGTAATCGGGATTTCTGAAAAATCATTCTGTGTCCGAAAACGGAACAACAAGCATGGCTTCAGCACACTGCAACATTAAAAATTGTTGTTCACCTCAAGATTAGCTTCAGAATAGGACAAAAATGATTTGCACACATTGCAAAGATCAACAGAAATGGCAATAGGAAATGTTTGCAGGCACTTGGACGTTTTACCAACTTCATGGTCCATCTGCACATCTGAGTTTACAGATGGATCTGGGATTTGGCGTTTCATGTCCAAGAGTCCTGTAAAAGTGACAGACTGAAAACCAGAAATTTGTGGGCCTCAGAGTAATTCTCCACATCCACCATTATCACGGTACATTAGTCTCCGATGCAGTGAACATCGCAGAGGTCTTTGCTAACTATTACACAGCCCTTTACCAGACCTTGCCGCCTCCTCCTATAGTGGAGAAGTCCTCACCCATATCAAAGAACCTCATCATCCATTTGTTGGTCCCACCCCAAAGAGATGCCTGGTTGCCCCCATATCCCTGGTAGAAATTAAATTAGCAATTGCCTCTATGACCACTGGCAGCACCCCTGGCCCAAAAGGGTTTCTTGTAGAGTTTTGCAAGCGCTACTCTCTCTGTTAGCCCCTCAACTACTGTCATAATTAGAAGGGTATTGTCGATGGGTAAGATACTCTTTGATAGGAGAAAAGTCGACATTGTAGTGATCCACCAAACCTGGGAGAGATCCAGTGGACAGTCGCTCCCACCAGCCAATATCCCTAATAATTACAGAAATAAAAATTCTGACCAAGATTTAAACTACACAGCCGACAAAAGTAATTCAGTCGTTGGTTCACACAGATCAGAAGGGCTTAATCTCCAGCATGGAACCAGCCACTATTTCTCCACTGTCTGCAGGTAATTTGGGCTCAAAGAAGAAACTGCCTTGGTATATTAATGGACTTTGAGAAGGCCTTTAATTCCATCCACAATATGTGCAAAATTCTACGTAAAGCAAACTTACGGCCCCACTTCCTGAAACTAGATTATATACTGTATCATGAATCATGGACACGTGTTAAGAGTCAATGGGGTGATGTAGCCCCTTTCCAGATTGGAAGGGCAACAGACAGGAGGCCCTATCTATTCCCCTTCATTTTGCGTCAGTTGTGGAACCATTGGCAGAGTGCCACTCTACGCTGTTCAAGATGGTGGTGCTACCATGTTTTCTATATGTACTCCAAACATATCTGTATATAATAATCATGTCCCTATACTCTGACATCAATACTATGTTAATTAAGTTTCTTTGGGCGGGTGATCAACCTCAGGCATCTGTTTAAACAATTGGGCTTCTCAACTTGTGGTGATAAACGATTGTATCTTTAGAGACCAAGACGACCCGGCTACAGACTAGATGAGATTATTGCACCCAAGAGACCTTGAAGCTATGTTGTATGGGTCTTTTGTAATTATTTTTTTATATAAATTATTTGTATTGAATTCGATAATCATACATGCAGTACCGATTAGCAGATAGTATTGTTACTTATACATTTGTACAGTATACAGGGGTCAGCCAAGCATATACATTAACTAATCACATCTCTGTCTGCAGTTCTGCGCATTTCTAACTCCACCACTGGGGATACACATGTCTCCACAATGGACATTCCATTTGGACCATTTCCTGTCCCAGGTCTTCTGTATTTTAAGGTATTCTGGAGCCCACTAGAGTCCTGCTGGTGTGTTGGCACAGGGTACTCAAGCATACTATGTGGTTTAAGCACATAACCTACAAACCATAAATGTGGAATGGCATTAGTCTCCCCCCCCCCCACCCCACAAGGCTGGCCTCGAAGGCTTCAAAACCTGGGACTGGATTGGTATATCTAAGGATGCGATGTCAGGTTGGGTAGATGCATTAAGTCAAATTCATTCTACATAACAATTCTTTCCATACTTGCAACTATGCAATACATTATCACAACATTTCCTGCCAGAGGTATGTGTAGGAAGCTGGCTCTTTATAGTATACCAAAAAGAGGTATGCTGTATTAATTGTCCAGGTATCCCGTATGAATGGACAGGACTGTCTCCAGCAATCCCAAGGTGCTGTGCCCAAGGTAGTGTGGAAGACGAGAACACACACAAACAAACACACACAGGCGCACACACAGGCTCACACACACACACACATGGGGCACACACACACACACAGATGCGCACACAGGCACAAACACACACACAGGCGAACACAGGCGAACACACACACAGGCATGCACACACACACACACACACACAGGCACACAGGCACACAGGCACACACAGGCAGGCACAGGCACACGCACAATGCACACACTCAAAAAGGAGATCCACACCAATTTAGAAAATTATCACATCTTTTTATAGATATTTTCTAACACCAAGAACTTAGTAATTGGGTAAGTACTTTGTTTTGAGATATCACCACGGGGCTCAGTCCTGGAGGATCTCGGGCACGCAGAGACACCATGGGCCCACTGGAACTCTGGCTAGGGAGCTTGTGTGCAGTGGTGCTTTCTAAAGCAGGGTCGCACTGCAGGAGGCACTTGTGGTTTTTGGTTGCCTGCAAAAATAGGCTGCAAGTGGGGACGGGGCGGGGGTGGCGGGGGGGTTATCAGTATGGCCAAACCCAAAGGGGGTGCAGAAGTGGAGGGTCTCAAGGCCTCGTGGCCACCGTTGGTCCACTTAACTCGGGCTGTGGGGCTCGGGTGCAGTGGTGTCTTCAGGCATCGGGACACAGCAGTCCAGAGGCTCTGGCAGTTCCTGCTTTCCTGCGACAGAGGCTGCAGACGAGGACTGGCAAAATCCAAGATGAGGCTCAGCTCTTTAGGGTCTCTGTGTCACAGTCGGTTCATGGCAACTCAGGCAGGGGGGCTTGGGTGCAGTGCAGCTTTGTCCAGAGGGAGTCAAGCTGGCAGAGGCCCTAGTACTCAGTCCTTTTGGTGCCTGAAACAGTGCAGGGAAGCAGCTCCTCTGCTCCAAGAGAGATGTTGCTGGACAGTTGAAGTCGTGGGTCACTTATCCACAGCTTTTGGAAGTGACACAGCTTTCTGAATGAGCCGGGTCAGTGCAATTATCAGGGACTGCAGGCAGACTGGAAGGGCTGGTGCCACGTCAAGTGCTGCTCCTCAGTTCTCGTGTTGTGGGCGCTTCTTTGTACCTTTTGTTTTCTTCAGGTAGACATATCTAAGTTCCTGGTATCAGGGGCCAACTAAATACTCAATTTAAGGGTATTAAGTGGAGTGAAGGGCAGGAGCCAATAGGCTAATTACCCCTGGGGTCACTACACCCGGGGAAAAGGGGACCAGAAAGACCACTAGATGCGAGGGGGTAAGCTTTTTTCCCCAAAACAATATATAGGGGTAGGGGCTGCCCACCATGGGCATGGCTAAACCGCCACAACACAGGAGACAGTATTTCTGCCCCCTCAGGGGAGGGGGCAGATGGGGTGATTAACCCAGATTTTATCCCCAAAGGGGCATAAAGCCCACTAGTTGACACAAAAGACTAAGAACCAAACCTTCAGCTGGGCAAGATGGCCGCCGACTGACCTCCGTGAGAGCCGCTGCGGTTTCTCTCTCTACCCAAGGCATCTAAGGATGTGCAGGTAATGGAATACCATGTAACCTCACACCTACCTGTATGATTCGCGGGTCAGGCTGCTGGGTTTCAGATGTCACGGTAGCCTGCGGAGATCAAGGAGATTTGTTTTGGCATTCCAGCTCATATCTCTGTATCTCCAGAAGTGCTGTTGGAACGGTCTGCAGGTTATGGCTCCCAAAGTGAACAAGACTGTCAAAGAGGCTGCTAAAGACCCCCCTACAGAGGCCGTGCGGGGTCCGAATTGAGTTCGGCATTGGACCCTCTCGAAAAAGGGTGACGAGAGTGGGAGTAAGCCAAAAGATGCCGGCGTAGCAGGAGGGACTCGTCTCCATGCGGCGGCGGCTGCGGAGGTCTCTGTGGCAGTCGACCGTTGTAGAAGCCGTCAAGTAGGCTTCAGTCTCCACCGTCTCTCTCAGAAAGCAGAACGTCCCCAGCTCGACGAGGGCCGCAGCATTGGGCACAACGGAGGCTGCAGTAGCGGAGACCAGTTTGGCTCAACTCTCTGCTGTGACTGAGCTTGCAGCAGAGCGGAGCGCACAACCCGGACCGGAGCAGGACCTGCATGCGAACCTGGATGCCGAAGAAGAAACCCAGCCATCGCTGTTGTCTTCCCCAGAGCCGCTGGGAGAACAGGGTGAGACTGCGATTGGAGATGAAAAACATTGGTTTGCGGCACTGGACAATATAGTAAAATCGGTTAATCTGGGTGCACGGGAAAACTAGAAGGACTCGTTGGTATATGTAATTGTCTAGGGAAAGAGGTGGCTTTGCTGTCCGATTTTAAAACCTATGATTGGGCGGCGGCCCTCCAATATAGGAGTAGTTTGTTTGATGGGTGCCCTACGGATCCCTGGGCTGAAGCAGGGCTCCCAGATGTGTATAAGTTATTGCTTGCTGAACAAGTAGTGAACTGCTTTATGAAATTTAGTGAGTCCAGCTATTATAAGAAAACAAAATTTAAGACCCTGCTGGCAGCTTTTAAAATCTGGGCTGCATTTAAAAAGAAGAAGACCGGCCTCGGGAGGATAAATTGCTATACACAGCTGTACAAAAACCCTACGCTTCCTGGAACTTTCTCTGATGTAACTATTGCAGAGTGGGCGAGGCGAGGGGTTCGGAATGCTGGGTATTTAATATGAACGGGTGGAATTCGCCAATTTAGCGATATCCAGTTTGGCCTTGAAAGGAGTAACTTTTTAAAATATCTGCAGCTACAAAGCTTTTTTAGCAGGAAGGTGAGAGGGCTCAATGGCTTTGGCAAAGTTAAAGTCATTGATGTTATTAGAGAAGGTAGGAACTGCACTATAAAGACAATGTATGTTGAATTAGTAATGCTTAAGCAGGATGATCTGGAAAACGATGGGAAAAAATGGGCAGAACGGCTGGGTGTAGAACCGGAGAAGTTCCTTGATTCTTTAGAACTGGAGCAGACGGTTGTGTGCTCTGCAAGGCTTTAAGCTCAGCACTAGGAGACAAAGTTTTGCACTTTATTACACCCCAGCAAGGATTGCACAATGGGGTGGGGGGCAGATAGGAGTTAGATGCCCTCTGTGTGACTCGCTGGATGCTGATCTAGCTCATATGTTTGCGTCCTGCCCACATCCTGAATCCTTAATGAGTTCGAGAAATTTCTTGACCCGACATTGGGCGTGAAAGCTAAGCTAACCCCGGCTTTAATACTTCTCTGGGTTACTAGCAACGGAGTGCAAGATCCATCTTATCACTTCCTCTTCCTGGCCATGGCCGTAGTCTGGATATGCATAGCTTCTGCCTGGTTAGATCCAGTAGCCCCAGCATTCGCTCGTGCGGCTGCTTTCCATGTTTAATTTGGAAAGAGCTATCTATGAGCGAGCGAAAGGGCATAAGAGGGAGATTGTTGGGTAGGCGCATCTGGGCTCCTATTCTGAGTTGGAAGGAGGTTCAGGCCTCTAATGGCCCCTGATCTATTTGAATGTGTGGGAGTTGGAATTTATTGTTATTGTTAGCCATATCAAATGTTGCTGTTTGTAGATTTTGTTGGATAATTGTGATTTTTCTGCCTCTTGATTGTCTTGTGAAATAGGATGAAACCGTTTTTCTTGATAGCTAAGAAGATCTGATTAACCCTCATGTTTTAATTTGTCATATAATTCTGTGCTGTTTAACCCCTTGGGCGCGGCCGCGATTCTGCGCGGCGTTTTCCGCAGTGGGCGGGTTCATGACAGCCCCCCAGCCGTCATCAGCACACGCCCACCGCAGTGCATGACGGAAGGGGGCCGTCATCAGCACCCAAGGGGTTAAATAAAAATAAACACAAAAATATTTTTTAGGGAAAAAAGGCTATTTTTTTTTAATTATTATTTTATTTTTTTTTAACTATGGGCATGGGGCATCAGTCTTTCTGCCACCCTCCCGGCATACCCCAGAACTTTGCAACCAAAGTGAGTGAGTTAGTGTTGGTGTCTCAGACACCAGGCTTACCCATACAAGTGAGGCACCATTTTTATTGAGAGACTTGGGGGAATGCTGGGTGGAAGAAAGTCTGTGGCTTCCCACAGATTTCAGAACTTGTCACAGAAATGTGAAGAAAACTTTAGTTTTTTTGACAAAGTTTGCAAGTGATTCTGGGTATAAAAAAACCTGGTGACACCCAACCCAGGCATCTAGTTTTTTTTTTTAAATGTGCAAGGTTTTCCTGGGTGCCGGCTGAGCTAGGGTGCAACATCCACAACCCTTCACATTGTGAAAAGCATCAGTTTTTGTGGAAAAATGGGGTGCATCAATGTTGCGTTTTGGGGTGTTATCTATCTCGAGCACTACACTACGCCTACCCACACAAGTGAAGTTCCAATTTTATCGGACGACATGTGGTAGAGTAGAATAGTGGAACATTTGTTACTACCGATTGGATTTTGCAGCATTTGTGATTTCCAAATGCAAGTCAGCATGTAAGAACGAAGACATTTTGAAAAATACCCTCTAAATCATATGCTAGTACAGGTACCACAAATTCAGAGATTCACAAATAACCACTGCTTCTTTACTACATATCTTATGCCCATTTCAGATATACATAGGTTTCCGTGATATATGTTTTTCACTCAACATATTCCACCATATGAAGTGGTATACTATACTCATTATGCAATGAAAAACCATTGTGCGGTACAGCTCAATTGTTTGCTTGGGTTCTTGGAGCGCATAAAAACCCTATACGTCCCGGCAACCAGAAGTGTCTATCAGGCAAGTATACTGCTCTTGTAAATCGGTCATGGTGATAAAAAGTTACAGATGAAAAAGTTGTCACAAATCGCAGTTTCTTTTCCTATTCACTCTCAATAGGTCTTTATATCAACAGTTTCTTTGGGAAAATCTTGAGGGGGTTCAGACTCATATGACCCCTTGCTGAATTCGGAATGGTGTCTACTTTCCAGAAATCTATTGCTTTTCTGGATCACTCATGGGTTTCACACTGGTTTCCCCCACAAACTGGAAGTCAGTCAAGAGCACAAAAATATAGGAAAACAAGGTCTACTTCTTTGAAAAATGTCAAAACTGTGGTAAAAAAAAAACAATAAACAAACAAGTTTTTTCATTCAGCTCTGCATGTTCCCGAAAGCTTTGAAGGTGGTGACTTTAGCACAGCAACCCATTCGTTGATGCCACTTTTAGGGGGAAAAAACACTTGTGGAGCACTTTTTACCTATTTTTCCCCCAAAATTAAAATATTATCTATATTTTGCCTATTTTCTCTGTACCCTCCAGGGGAATCCACAATCCCTGAGTAACTTTAGAATCCCCAGGATGTTGAAAAAAAGGGACTCAATTTTGGATTGGATACCATATGTGGAAAACAAGTTATGGAGATCGAAGTGTGAACTACTCCCATTGGCCAAACAAGCATTTGCAATGCAATAGGTCTTGCATTAGGAAAGTTTGAACTATTGGTCTTGTAAATGACAATTTTTTTATTTATGTGTTGGTTTTGAAAATAGCTAAATTAATAGCTTTGTCATTTACAATGCCAATAGTTATAACTTTCGCAAATGTGACACCTATAGCATTCGTAATGCAACATGTTTTGTATTTACGTGACTTAGATGTATTGATATTACAAATAACAATGGCTTTTAATTTTTTAAAATAATTAATACTTAAATTAAAGTGATTGTAATTTATAATGGCAATAGCTTATACTTTTGTAAATAACTTTTGTGAAGATTATGTTCAGAGTGATGCTGTGGCTGCGCAGAGTGATGCTGTGGCTGCGCAGAGTGATGCTGTGGCTGCGCAGAGTGATGCTGTGGCTGCGCAGAGTGATGCTGTGGCTGCGCAGAGTGATGCTGTGGCTGCGCAGAGTGATGCTGTGGCTGCGCAGAGTGATGCTGTGGCTGCGCAGAGTGATGCTGTGGCTGCGCAGAGTGATGCTGTGGCTGCGCAGAGTGATGCTGTGGCTGCGCAGAGTGGCGCTGTGGGGGTGCTGAGTGATAATGTGGTGCTGCTGAGTGGTGTGGTGGTGTGGTGGGGGTGCTGAGTGATAATGTGGTGGGGGTGCTGAGTGATAATGTGGTGGGGGTGCTGAGTGATAATGTGGTGGGGGTGCGGGTGCTGAGTGATAATGCGGTGGTGCTGCTGCCGAGTGGTGGTGGTGCGGCGCCGAGTGGTGGTGGTGCGGCGCCGAGTGATGCTGGGGCGGCGCCGAGTGATGCTGGGGCGGCGCCGAGTGATGCTGGGGCGGCGCCGAGTGATGCTGGGGCGGCGCCGAGTGATGCTGGGGCGGCGCCGAGTGATGCTGGGGCGGCGCCGAGTGATGCTGGGGCGGCGCCGAGTGATGCTGGGGCGGCGCCGAGTGATGCTGGAGCGGCGCCGAGTGATGCTGGGGCGGCGCCGAGTGATGCTGGGGCGGCGCCGAGTGATGCTGGGGCGGCGCCGAGTGATGCTGGGGCGGCGCCGAGTGATGCTGGGGCGGCGCCGAGTGATGCTGGGGCGGCGCCGAGTGATGCTGGGGCGGCGCCGAGTGATGCTGGGGCGGCGCCGAGTGATGCTGGGGCGGCGCCGAGTGATGCTGGGGCGGCGCCGAGTGATGCTGGGGCGGCGCCGAGTGATGCTGGGGTGGCGCCGAGTGATGCTGGGGTGGCGCCGAGTGATGCTGGGGTGGCGCCGAGTGATGCTGGGGTGGCGCCGAGTGATGCTGGGGTGGCGCCGAGTGATGCTGGGGTGGCGCCGAGTGATGCTGGGGTGGCGCCGAGTGATGCTGGGGTGGCGCCGAGTGATGCTGGGGTGGCGCCGAGTGATGCTGGGGTGGCGCCGAGTGATGCTGGGGTGGCGCCGAGTGATGCTGGGGTGGCGCCGAGTGATGCTGGGGTGGCGCCGAGTGATGCTGGGGTGGCGCCGAGTGATGCTGGGGTGGCGCCGAGTGATGCTGGGGTGGCGCCGAGTGATGCTGGGGTGGCGCCGAGTGATGCTGGGGTGGCGCCGAGTGATGCTGGGGTGGCGCCGAGTGATGCTGGGGTGGCGCCGAGTGATGCTGGGGTGGCGCCGCGTGATGCTGGGGTGGCGCCGCGTGATGCTGGGGTGGCGCCGCGTGATGCTGGGGTGGCGCCGCGTGATGCTGGGGTGGCGCCGCGTGATGCTGGGGTGGCGCCGCGTGATGCTGGGGTGGCGCCGCGTGATGCTGTAGTGATGCAGAGGGTCAGAAAGTCACAAAAACCGAGTCTAACAGAGGGCATAAGGATGTGGCCAGCCTTGATTATTAAAATTGATGACAGTGAATTTAAAATCGGCTGAAAGAAACAAAAATGAAATGAATAACCAAATGTAAACTACTCCTCAGGCACTTCAATAGCAACTATTCTCAATAGAATCATATGTAGTTGATCGTGCACCTATTAATAGCAATGCTGACAAACTCTCCAGGTATAGAGAGCCACAGGGTATAAAGACACACCCAAAAATAATGTTCGTGGTGATATGACCTTTTCATTTACCAATTGCCATTTTGGAAACTGCATCATTCGTGCTTTTCACGTCTAGGGGGTAACACTCTAAATTATTTAAAGAAACTCCTCTCTAATCATGCAGACCGATGAAAAATAATGATGAAACTGTATCTCACCCGGTCGGCCGGCAACACCACAAAGTGTGTAAATAAAGTGCCTAAGTAACAAAGTATCTCGGGCGATGCAGAACCCAGATTAAATATATGTCAGCATCATGCCTCAGTAATGATGTATATACATATCGAAAAACTCAATGTGACAAACCTGAAGAGTGAAATTCACGTTTCAATAGATATGCTGCAAACGATGCATTAAGATGAGGACATGCAGCGAAAACCGGCGTTTTTGGAGATTCTGTCCGCGTTGTGTTGGCAATAGATTGCTATGATATTTATAATTTGCACAGGAACGTGCACTAAATAGGGGCAGAAAATGGGAGAATATATTGCATGGCAATGAAGTGCCTTCGTATTGTATGTTATATTGTAAATATTACAGGAAGAGCCTGCCGTGTGATGCTTTACAAGTAGTGATAAATTGTGCAGTGAAGATGTGCAAGTGTTGTAAATCACATGGACACAAGTGTTTTGTAATATAAATAAACAGAAAAAGATAGGCATCACACCACCTAGCCATACAATAAAGCTGGGCTACTAATTAATATAGCTCAAAGTCTGGGGCTTTACAACACTGGTTAAGATTGGCAGGGCTGATTCAGCGTTGTGCCCAGTGGGTGTGGACACGACGGCTCATTCCTTCATATGCTGTGGGAGTGCCCATTGTTCCAAAAATACTGGGAGGCTGTGACGTCCTGGGTTATGAATGTGTGTGGTGGAGACATGTCGAAATGGGCAAAGTAGTGCTTTTTGAATATAATGTAGGCTATGGTTCTGAATAGCAATGTCTGCAACTGCAATTAATACAATACATGACATAGCTGCTGACTGGACCCATGCCCTGAGGATGCCTCTGGGCCGGTCCTGCTGTTCCAAGTTACAGCGCTAAGCATGCTGGGGCTAGTAGTTCAATTTTTGTTGTCTCAAATATGTGCCTACAATGTCCAGCGTGACTGAGAAACAAGGGCTGTTTCAAAGTCAGTCTCATGGCACGGCGCCAGTTTACGAGTTATCAGTCCCCATTGGGAACCAAAGCCGACTCCTTTCTGTGGCATCCTCCCTTCCTTGGCAGTTGCCTTATGCTGGGATTGCTTAGTGCGCACTGCGCAGCATACACGAGTCCGAGCTCAGAAAAATACAGCTTACACAAAAAGCCTCTGAAGTCAGCACTCTAATGTCGGCTGCAACGTCCCTTTCATTTCAGTGTTACACCCTGCTCTTTGCGACCCGCTTATAATTAGGTACAGGGTTATTATGCGGCAAAGCGTACCTTCATGGCTAGGTGATGGTGGTGCATTAAATGCCCGTCGGGCATTAAAAATGAAAACCGCCGGAAAAGATACGCTTGTGTGTGCGCATTGAAGGAAACCCATCGGGCACTATACACTCTTAACAGCACTGAAGTTCAGACCAGTGCACTGCACAGCGGCGTAATGTGCACTGCGTGACGCCGAGGATGTCTGAGTGCACTGCGCACTCTTAACAGAACTGAGGTTCAGACTAATGCACTGCACAGTGGCGTCACGAAAACAAATGTCCCCACCACTGCAGATTGCGAAGAAGCCCCCACCATATCTTACAGCTCTTTATTGGCCTTGGGCTGAATGGGGGCCCTCCGGGTGGAGGTGCTGCTGAAGGGTCACACTGATAACACAGCTTGAGTTGAGTGCACTGAGGCGGAAAAGGCTGTGATGTTGCACTGCACAGCAATTAGCATAGCAAGGCACACCGCACAGTGGTGAGCTTGGCTAGAATGAGGTGCATAGTGACGACCATGGCTATACCGTGCTGCCCAGTGACAAGGGCACCGAACAGGCAAGGCTCTATTTGTGCAAACTAATGAACAGCGCTAGGCTCGGGAGCTATACTTCGTAATTGTGGTGCATTAAATGCCCGTCCGGCATTAAAATGAAAAACACCGGAAAAGATACGCTTGTTTGTGCGCATTGAAGGAAACCCGTCGGGCATTAAAATGAAACCGCCAGAGAACAAAGAGCTGTGAAAGCTAACACTTATTAGCTCGAAACATACAAATGGAAACTAAACAATTTAATAAGTATACGTTTGTGTGTGCACATTTAAAGGAAAACCGACAAAAACAAAGCGCTGTGAAGTTCCATTTCACATTTAAAGGAAACCGAAGGAAAGCAAAGCACAGTGAAGTTCCAAAGCTAAACAACTTAATAATAAGGATAAGTTTGTGTGTGCACATTTAAAGGAAAACAAAGCACGTGAAGTAAAGCTAACAGCAAACGAAAGGGCTAGTTGAAGCTGCCATGATAACAAACGCATGCAATGTCTTAAAAAAAACAAGCATTAGAAATGCAATCGGGCTCGGATTTATTTGAGTTTGAGCTAATGGCATTGTAAATGCCAATGTATTGTTGCTATGTGTTATGGAGTGTGTTAATGTGGTGTGTACTGCCAGTGATCTCCTTGTGAGTGTGAGAATATTGCAACACTTGCCTGTGATGTCCTTCTTGTGAGTGTGAGAAGCTTGCACCTCTGCTGCCTGTGGTCTCCTTGTGAGTGTAAGAAGCTTGCACTGCTGCTGCCTGTGATGTCGTTCTTGTGAGTGGGAGAAGATTGCACCTCAGCTGGCTGTGGTCTCCTTGTGAGTGTATGCACTGTCATCGCTAGCCTGTAGATATGCTCGGTCATCGCTAGCCTGTAGATATGCACTGTCATCGCTAGCCTGTAGATATGCATTGGCTTCACTAGCCTGTAGATATGCATTGGCTTCACTAGCCTGTAGATATGCACTGGCTTCACTAGCCTGTAGACATGCATTGGCTTCACTAGACTGTAGACATGCATTGGCTTCACTAGCCTGTAGATATGCACCGTCATCGCTAGCCTGTAGATATGCACCGTCATCGCTAGCCTGTAGATATGCACTGTCATTGCTATCCTGTAGATATGCGCGGTCGTCGCTAGCCTGTAGATATGCATTGTCATCGCTAGCCTGTAGATATGCACTGTCATCGCTAGCCTGTAGATATGCACTGTCATCGCTAGCCTGTAGATATGCATTGGCTTCACTAGCCTGTAGATATGCATTGGCTTCACTAGCCTGTAGATATGCATTGGCTTCACTAGCCTGTAGATATGCATTGGCTTCACTAGCCTGTAGATATGCACCGTCATCGCTAGACTGTAGATATGCACTGTCATTGCTATGGCTTCACTAGCCTGTAGATATGCATTGGCTTCACTAGCCTGTAGATATGCTCTGTCATCGCTAGCCTGTAGATATGCATTGGCTTCACTAGCCTGTAGATATGCGCTGTCATTGCTATCCTGTAGATATGCTCTGTCATCGCTAGCCTGTAGATATGCATTGGCTTCACTAGCCTGTAGATATGCACTGTCATCACTAGCCTGTAGATATGCTCTGTCATCGCTAGCCTGTAGATATGCGCTAACTTGCTATCCTGTAGATATGCGCGGTCGTCGCTAGCCTGTAGATATGCATTATCATCGCTAGCTTGTAGATATGCACTGTCATCGCTGGCCTGTAGATATGCACTGTCATCGCTAGCCTGTAGATATGCTCTGTCATCGCTAGCCTGTAGATATGCACTGTCATCGCAAGCCTGTAGATATGCATTGGCTTCACTAGCCTGTAGATATGCACTGTCATCGCTAGCCTGTAGATATGCATTGGCTTCACTAGCCTGTAGATATGCAATATCATCGCTAGCCTGTAGATATGCACTGTCATCGCTAGCCTGTAGATATGCACGGTCATCGCTAGCCTGTAGATATGCGCTGTCATCGCTAGCCTGTAGATATGCGCTGTCATCGCTAGCCTGTAGATATGCACTGTCATCGCAAGCCTGTAGATATGCATTGGCTTCACTAGCCTGTAGATATGCATTGGCTTCACTAGCCTGTAGATATGCGCTGTCATTGCTATCCTGTAGATATGCACTGTCATCGCTAGCCTGTAGATATGCATTGGCTTCACTAGCCTGTAGATATGCGCTGTCATTGCTATCCTGTAGATATGCGCTGTCGTCGCTAGCCTGTAGATATGCATTGTCATCGCTAGCCTGTAGATATGCACTGTCATCGCTAGCCTGTAGATATGCTCTGTCATCGCTAGCCTGTAGATATGCTCTGTCATCACAAGCCTGTAGATATGCACTGTCATCGCTAGCCAGTAGATATGCATTGGCTTCACTAGCCAGTAGATATGCTCTGTCATCGCTAGCCTGTAGATATGCGCTGTCATTGCTATCCTGTAGATATGCGCTGTCGTCGCTAGCCTGTAGATATGCATTATCATCGCTAGCCTGTAGATATGCATTATCATCGCTAGCCTGTAGATATGCACTGTCATCGCTAGCCTGTAGATATGCACTGTCATCGCTAGCCTGTAGATATGCATTGGCTTCACTAGCCTGTAGACATGCATTGGCTTCACTAGACTGTAGACATGCATTGGCTTCACTAGCCTGTAGATATGCACCGTCATCGCTAGCCTGTAGATATGCACCGTCATCGCTAGCCTGTAGATATGCACTGTCATTGCTATCCTGTAGATATGCGCTGTCATCGCTAGCCTGTAGATATGCATTATCATCGGCTTTAGTGGGTCAATTTCTGCAAAGTCATATGTAGTGAGCGGGAAGAAACGTGAATGACACAATAACGGGGTAATACATGAAGAGGGCTCTTTAAAATACTGCCTAAAATCTCTGTCCAGCCAGGAATAGTGATCACAGACATACCGTCGGTCTGCCAGGGGTCCCAGGCTGGGAGACAGCAGCCCAGTAAACTTGCTGGAATGCCAAGAGATTTCATCAAACTCAGCTGGGGCAGGAAGCAGCGCCTGGGGCTGCAAACAGGGAATACGGCGTCTGCCTCTACAGCACTGGGGGATCCCTTAGAACTCAGAGCACAAAAGTGCTGGACATGTGTCCCTAAAGTGCCGGACTGGCCCTCCGTGCTGCCTACGACCATGTGCTGAGGTCACGCATTGCTTGACGCGCGCCCGACAAACGCACTGCTAGATGGTGAACGCGCGCACAACATCTGGATTGCATTACACGGGCAATCTGACGGCTCCTAATTAAGATTAATCACTCTCCGTGCTCGTTCGCGCACAGAATATGCCACATCGGGCATGCGTACATTACATACAGCCTATCACGTCAACGCTACTAAATACACAGCACAGCGAAGACGAATCACTAGGCAGATGCCATAAAAAAAACTAAGGAATGTGCCAGCCGGAGCCCTTTCTGAACTTTTTTTTTTCTAAATACTAAAGAGCTCGCAAGCTCCGCCTCCACTTCGTGGAAGGCGAGGCCCGAGCCCTAACAAGCGGCACTGAAGGAAGTGTGAAGAGAAGGGGGAAGGGGTGGAGGGGAAATGCGAGACACGGCCTGGCGGCCGTGAAGTGTGAAGCAGGGGGCGGGGGACTGGTTGCCTTTGAAGTGAAGCTCTGAGGCAGGCGCTTGGGAGAGCAAATGGTAAAAAGCGCGTGCATGTGCACATGCACTCGACGTAATCTGCGATGGTTTCAGAGCTTGGATGAGCCTCTATACTCTCGTCCTATTATCGCTTGCGCGATTAATAGGACGAGACCTAAAAAGGGCTCAGCACTTTTTTGGGGGGGGGGGAATGGGGGAACGGTGGATTCCCAGCAGTTAAGGGGTTAACCACAACCTTTTCAGCCATTGGAAACAACGGTAAAGGAGTTAATGTGTGGAAGACAGTTGACAAAGCCTGTTCTATTGGTAAGAGGCTTCTACTCTAGAGAGGTTCAGCATTTGTAGCAGATAGGTGTTGTCCTAAAGTGTGTAATGGACACAACAGGTTGGTTTTTAGTCCCTTCATGAATCTCAGGAAGCGTTCTACAAGTCTTAGAGGTGGGGGGCGGGGGAGAGAGTATATTTTAGCCAGTGGTAATGGTTTCAGTCCCTTCATGAATATCTCAGAGGATTCTTCAAATCTTGGAGGTGGGGGAGAGAATACATTCCAGACGATGGTGATGGTAACTTAAGCGTGGCCAGATAAGAAGCAAAACTCAATGTTTTGAGGTGGTTGAATGTTAAGAAACCTCAAAGAAGGCTATCTTAGACAGCAATCATATAGTATTAAAATGCCAAAAATTCCCCAGAGGTCAACCCAGGAGTGGATGCTGCAGAAACCTACCTCTGTGCAGAAAGGTCAACCTGACCTGACACATCGGCCACCCGCACGTCCCGGGCACAGTATTGAGTTAGCTGACGAATCATCTGTTGAACCTGCTGACCCAGCTCCTTCGTAGGGACCAGGATGAGAACCCGCACGGTCTGTTGTGTGACCACCTAGGCAGAGCAGGAAGAAGTGGGGTTAACATAAAACAAGAAAGGGAACAAAGAATATGAGTTATAGAAAACAAATAAAAGGTAGAATGTAAATGCAGGAGGGGAAGAAAATTCTTCCAAGGCACTATTTTTCCTCTTTTAATTAACAAAGTTATTTCTATCATGGTACTGAATACAAATTAGGCCCATCCACTCAATCCCATTGTCAGACTTTCTGGAGGGTATAACACTGCGACCCTTGTCCAAGATATCATATGGCATATTCCACAGTTCCAGGGTATTCTTCTTTCACCGCACCGGGAGCATAGTGACACTCTGGCTAAGACACACAGGCCAAGACGTGCGCTAATCATTCTCCTTACAAGTATAACACATTAGTCACACATCTCCCATCCTTATCACATTACCAGGTCTACCACAGTTCTATACTCGAACAAAGCAAACACAAGGAGATGATGGACGCAGCGCTGAAACTTTTCAGACACTCACCCCAGACACAGATCTGGGTTGAATCCATCATCGTTCTTTAGCTTACTTCGCCACCCCAGTTCAGACATAGCTGTATGCAAATCAGTCTTAACCCTGTGCCTCATGGAAACAGTCCAGCCCGAACTGCCCAGCCATGCCTTCCCTGGACCGGAAACAACCATCCTGGGACCGGTTTCAGGCTAACATCCTTCATTAGCCAGGCTAGCTTGAATCCAGCCCTAAGTGTGCCGGATATGCCCAGACGTGGGTCCCGGGCTCACTGTGTCACTGGATTCAAGCTATCCTGGCTGGTGAGGGGTGAAACCCCGAAACTGATCCTGGGATGCTTGTTTCCGGTCCAGGGAGGACCTGGTTTGGCAGTTCGGGCTGGACTGTTCCCATGAGGCACAGGGTTTCACCCCTCATCAGCTATCTCCCGGGACCGAAAACAAGCATCCTGGGACTAGTTTGTGGGTTTCACCTCTCATCAGCCAGGCTAGCTTGACTCCAGTGGCATGGAACCGGTCCCAGGATGCTTGTTTCCAGTCCAGGGAGGCCTGGCAGTTCGGGCTGGGCTGTTCTCATCTGGAACAGGGTCAAGACTTATTTGCATATGGCCGGTTCCAAACTGGGGTGGCATAGTGATCAAAAGGACGATGGGTTAAACTCAGATCTGTGACTGGGGCTGAGTGGTTGAAAGGTTTCAGCACTCAGTCTATCATCCTGTTGTATTTGCAATAAAAAGTAGGTGGCATTTGTCAAGGGAAAGTGCTCAAAATTTGGAAGGGCCTGGGCAATTAAGTGCGAACACAAATTTCCAAGGTTATACCTTATTCAAAAGGTCAAAATTTGTAAAGCTGCGGCAATGCCAATCAATGAAACTACTCCGGTTCACAGTGTCCATAATTCCAGTTGCAATATCACATTATCAGTTGTAACCCAGGGCTTGTAATCAGCCTCTCCAAGTTATTCACAATTTCAGAGGTCTTGAACCCAGTGCTTCACTTGCGTTGAACAATCTTATCCCTTTCACCACATGCAGGTACATCCTTTCTTCATATAAATGCTGCTTTCCAGTGGGATCAACACTATTCTTTTTGTTTTATAATATTGACTTCACCCTTTTTAGGTTTCGCCTATTCCATCCCGAAGGGATTATAGGAGAGATTTATAGTAAGCAGACCTAAAAAGTCTACCCACTGCGGATCACGTACAGTTCATGTGAGCCAGGCGCGTACACAGGAATTCTCTCCCCCTACCCCTCCCACAAAGCAAGACAAGAACATCAATGCCACCGCGTCCACTCTGATTCACCGCCCCCCCCCCCCTGCTTCAGACTTCAAAGGAATGCGCTCCCCTGGCCCCCACTTCAGACTTCAAAAGATATGAGCGCCCCCACCCCAGCAATGCCGAGAGCTTGTTGCTTTATTGCTCTCACTTGATGCCTTGTTTTTACATGCTCTTGATTACATCAAGTATCGTCCTAGACACAGACAGGCTCCCTCACCCTCCCCTGCTCCTCTGTGTTGCGCATGCACCACTGGTTTCTATTCCCGTGTCGGCTCCTCTGTGGTGCGCGCACACCACTGGTTGCCGTCTGGTTGAGATGTGGTGCAGATTACCCTTCTCACACTAAGCACTGTGGGAGAGGGGTAGAGGATTGCACACCCAATACGTTGGGGTTCCCCCCAATCTTTCTATCCTGGATCAGACTCCTATATGACACACCCACGGCTAAAGTCCTGGTAAATGGGAAACTGTCCCATGAAATTCTGATCTCGAGAGGCACAAGACAAGGGTGCCCGTTGCCGCCTCTGCTTTTTGCGATCGTGGTAGAGCCAATTGCGGCTAAACTGAGACAACACCACAACGATAAGGCACTAAGATGCGAACTACGACAAATATTGATATTGCGGTATGCGGACGATATTACACTGTACATTCGAGACCCCCAACAAAATTTGAATCCCATTTTGAGAGAATTCATAAAATTTGGTAGAATGTCCGGAATCCATATTAACTGGGGAAAATCCTGTTTCCCTTTAACGGCGGGGACGACAGCATTCCATATAGACTACCCCATACCTTGGTGTGAGGATGGTTTCAAATACTTGGGAATTCGCATAACAAAAGATAGGGATGAGCTGTTGAGGCTGAATTATGGGACAACTATGACCCGGTTATCGGACAAAATCTCACGTTGGATTACGCTACCATTGTCAGTGGCGGGGAGGGCGTCCCTAATAAAGATGTTCATTCTTCCACAATTTTTATATCTCTTCCTAAATATACCCTTCTTCCCCAGGAGGAATTTTTTTAAGGTCTTGCGGTCCGAATTGGCCCGATTGGTTTGGGGTGGCAAGTGCCCAAGACTTGCATGGGAGGTGCTAACCCGACCATACCTCCAAGGAGGATTCGGGATTCCCGACTTTGAAATGTACTACTATAGTGCGCAAGCTCACTACGCATATTTTTGGATACATCAGCCCCGATATATGCCTCAGGTAGCGGCGGAACATTGGCTAGCCTTACCCGTACCCATAGAAGGAGCACTGTACATACCCATCACAAAGGCAAATTCCGGACACTAGACCACCTCTTCGCGAGGGTGTCGAGAACACCCCTCAATGTCTTTTTATACATTAGACTTCGACAGGGACTGAGATTTATTACTCCAAGCTTCCCCGATGAACCTCCGGTTTCTGAGCCCCTACAGAGGATCCTGCAGGGAGAACAAGCTAAAAAAATTGGTGTCAGTAATATACAAAACAGTACACTGGTTACGAGATCGCCCAGACCCCATTGCTAGAGCTAAATGGAACCAAGAGCTGGGAATAACGCTAACTGATGAACAATGGGACTTCTGTGCGAAGCAGACAGAGAGGGTGTCCACTAATAGTAGGCTCAGAATTATACACTATAGATACCTACATAGGCTTTATTGTACACCTGCGCGGATGTACAGACACAACTTGCGAGACAGATGCCATGCTCCAGGAGCCGATTTTCTACACCTCGCTTGGAACTATGAGAGCATCAATGCATATTGGGCACAAGTATTCAGTGCATTGTCCACAATGATAGATACTGTCATACCTTTATCACCAGCTCTTGCACTCCTGGGACACGTTGCACCACTACCGGCAGTAAACCGTAAATTTGTTGCCTTTGCACTACTTATGGCAAAACGACGGGTGGCTTGTAGATGGGGACCAGGGAGGGCACCTAAGTTTAAGGACTGGCTGAATGACCTGGTTTATTGTCAAGAACAGTCATTGACATATGCTGAACTGTTACCTGTGACCTCCAAGCCAACCGACATCTGGGCCCCCCTGAAATGCTACCTACTAGGGCGAGATAGGCCCGATACCCCGACATAATAATCTACCTCTACATAACACACTCGCTGATATGATATAAAGTGACCGCTTTACACACAATGGCGTAATAATGTAGGTGTAAAAGAATAAGATGTGAAGTGGTACCTTCTCGATTTGTATGCCCCGGAAAGCGCTACTTATGACCTGTAATTGTTGCTACCTGTATTGATTATGATATACTGTCTGTGCACTGTATTTGTTATGATAACCCATTATTCTGTGTACCTGAACCGTCTTACCTAGGCATTCTGTATGCTCTACAAAACCCAATACACAAAGTTAAAAATAAAAAAAAAGGGGGACTATATGTGGCCATCAGTAATGACGGCACAGACAAATAGGAGACAGTACCGTCATTTTAGCATGGATGGCATATTAAGGTACCATACCTGTATTTTATTCTAACATGGTTAGGGTTCAGGTGGTGGCCTTGGGAGATTTTGAGTCTAGACCTTTAAAACTCCCAGGGGGGGGGGGTCCAGCAGGGGTCCTCCCTTAGCCCCACCCTATTCAATATTTATGTTACATCTCCCGGCCGGTGATCCGGTCTTTCGGATTTGAACTAACATCTTACACAGATGATACTCAGATTGTTGTATCACTGCTCCCGGGGAGAGAAGAAGGCGTAGCTGCCAGGTTTCAGGTTAGCACCTGGATGGCAGGTAACTGCCTCAAATTGAACTCCTCCAAAACAGAGGTTCTACTCTTTGGCTCTGATATCAGCTTCTGGAGCCCCAAGTGGTGGCCGGACGACATGGGAACCCCACCCACACCGGTAGCTAAGGTTAAGAACCTAGGTGTCCTCATTAACAATAAACTATCTTTTAAACCTCAAGTCAATGCACTTATCTCCTCTATTTACTGGACCTTGAAAATCATCAGGAAGATTCTTCCGTTCTTGCCGGACAGTAGCAGAAATACGGTGGTGACGGTACTTGTTCTCTCCCGCTTAGACTACTGCAACAGTCTTCTCCTTGAGGCCCAACAAGGGCTGCTCAATAAACTTCAAGTGCTGCAAAATGCTGCAGTGCGCCTTATTGAGGGCCTGCCTAAGTTTGCGCCTGTTGCACAGGAACTTAGGAAATTGCACTGGCTCCCGGTGTGCAAACGGATAATGTTCAAATCACTGTGCATGGTTTATAAGGCAGTACATAGACTGGGTCCATCTTTTCTCCAGCAGCACTTCCAACTGTACACGCCAGGCAGACAGCTGAGGTCGGCCAATAAGGGGCTGATTAAGAGAACCAGGATCAGGAAGGCACGATGGGGGGGCAGAAGCTTCGTTAGAGGAGCTGCCATTGCTTGGAATTCCCTGCCCCTGGCCTTGAAACAAAGTGCGAACCTTTTGGCCTTTTGGAAAAATATCAAACCTTGACTTTTTAGACATTAGGAGGGGCCTGATACTTAGGGGAGCTATCATTTCAGCGCCAGGACACCGCTCGGTAACAGCGCGCTTTATAAATGGCCTAAGTAAATAAATAAATATAAATGGAAATATATATGGTCCCAGGACTGATCACGCATAAAGATGTAGTGCTTGCATTTCAGTATCAATGGCACACTAAATGACAGCCTCTACCTTTAGTACCCCCCCTCCCCCACCCCCAGGAAAGGTTTCCCCATGTCACTGTGAATGTTAAATCAAGTGACGGCACTTTCATATAGTACTGGGGGGTGGGGGCTATAACGCTCACTTGGTGACATTGTTTGCATTTATGTATAGGTTGGGCATTTAATTGGCATTTCCACGCTGATGGCCCCTTTCATGCACTGTAACCACAGGCCTTTACTGATATCACGTTTATAGGGGAATTTTTCTTGAACCCGATTATAGAAGGCACATGTAAGGCACAACACCCCTTGTTTATTTTATTTATGGCGGCACGATGCCTATTTTCAGTCCTTATCAATGCTAGGAGATGGCACTTTCTCTTTCAGATTGATACTATAAAAAGCTCTGCTCTTGACCACAGTATCTTATTGGAGGACAGCTGTGTTGTTCGACTAGCCTATCATTTTCTTCTCCTTGCTTTGTTCTTTCATGTATGCACTAGTACCTCGGCTTGCAAGCACAAGACTTTCAGGGGCATTGAGGAGTTTTGGTATGCACATTCTCTCTCTTCCTATTTCCTTTATACGTACACACGCACACAAGTCGTTACACACTCACATAAAAGGCTCATGCAGGATAAAGGACGCTTTCAACTCCTTACCTCACGTGGTATCCTTAATTGCCGCTCTCAGTTGGCCGCTGGATTCCCAGGGTGTGCACCAATGCACACCATAGTGTAAATGTGATTGACAGAGCAGTGTCTGAATAGTAACGGACACTGCTCTGTCAAGCTCAGCGTGAAGGTGACATTTTCAACGCCCACACGTCTAAGAAGACATAATGCAACGGAGCTGCTGTTGAAGGGTTCAGCAGGGGTTCAGCACAGGGCTCCAGGAGTTCTTAACCTGTCAAGAGTATCCAGCAGAATTAGCGATGAACAGTACATCATACATGAGTGCCGGTACTCTCCTTGGCGGGGGTTGAAGTGCCGGTACTCAAAGGGATAGAAATAAGAAGTGCCAGTACTCAGTACCGGTTAGTACCGGCCCATTTAAAGCACTGCTGTAAGCACTGTTTTCTTTAACGAGTTTCTCTTACTGCAGGAGGGTCTCTCGTGCGCAGTTGTGACTATCAGCTTATGTATTTAATCCCTAGCAAACGGGGAGTTCTTCAGGGACCATGGGAGACAGAAGGGGGCACCTCAGCTATGCCTCCAAGCATTTGGAATGCAATAGGTCTCACATTTGTGAGAGTTTGAGCTATTGGCATTGTAAATGACAATGCCTTTTATTTAGGTTTTAAAAACCAAAACATAAATGAGACTTTGTCGTTAAAAATGCCAACAGCTCAGACTCGCATAAATGCGAGACCTATTGCATTGCAGATGCTTGTTTTAATATGGTCGTTCTGTTGGACATAATGCCTACTTGGTCATATATAAGGTAACAAAAATGCTTTGGTCACTTTATTACAACTTTTCCGCATGCTGCACAGTAGCCACACTTCTCTACAGCACAGCTTAAACACATTGGCAAAGTCAATAGCTCTGGCTAAACACTTATAAGGCTCCAAAGGCGAGATCTATTGGCTATGCGAATGCTTATTTTGTATGTCACTGGGTTTTTTTTGAACTTCTGCACCATGTCTTTTACTTGGACCTGGTTGTTGTTTTTTCAGGAATTATCATCCTACCTACTGTGCATCCCACAATTAGTTTAATCCAAACTATGAAATTACACTTTAGATACAAGGTTGAATCGCCTTCAATACCACAACTAACAGGTTCCCTCGCACTAAATGAAAGATATGCTATGGAAACAAACTGAATTCTATACCAAACTCATAAATATTGTGTGTTTTTTGTTCCGATGTATAGGCATATGTTATTGGTGTTATCTGCTTTGTGTGAGCAAGGGGGCTACAGAGTACCTTTTTACCATGATTTAAGTGTATTAAAAAAAAAAACGTTCTGCTAATTGAGAGGCTGGTGCCTTATTTACGATCAGAGATTGGAAGTGCCTTGTGAAATGTACTATAAATAACAATGTCTCTTTCAATGAGTCCCTAGTGAACCTCCTTCTTAAATAACCGTACACCCAGCCTACTGTTGGGCATATTGGGTAAATTGTATTTTTTTATATTTTAGAATCAAGGGAGAAGGCAGTTAAGGTTGACCTGCGAGAGACAGACATGCTCAGAGCCGAGCTCTGATCAGTGGAGGTTACCATAAAATCACAAGGACTCCAAGTGGTATGGCAGCAGCGCACACTAGGTGTGCTACGTGTGTCACCATTGCGCTGTCTGGCCAGAACGCAGACCACTATGCTGGGTTAATCTCAGAGGTTTCGTCATCATCTAACTACTTTAATGACTGTATATCCCACTTTGCAGGAGATCGTCTATCGCACACCCAGTCACTGAACTTTTTATAACTTCATTCACAAGGTAAATATGTGCTTCAGCAAATGCAATAAAGCTTTAAACCCCAGCAATTTCTTACCCAAGACATCACTTCCGGTTAGGGCTGTTAAATTGCCACAGTTTAATGTCACTATAAAAATAAATATTTGCACCCCTTGAAGTAGGGGAGAGGGCAAAAGTTAACTGGCGCATTCAGAGCAGAAAACTTTTTTCTCTTAGCGAGGCATCCTGTCAACAGTAACAGTGTTAACTATTCTAATGCCCTGCTTGCTCTGACAAACATGGTTATAATATTTTTACTCACCATCTTTGCCAAAACAATCATTTATCCCCTTCCATCAAGACAGAAATTAATGCCCAAGCCACCCCATCCCTGAAGATTAAAAAATATATTTAATAAGAGTATTCTGAATGCTATTGCCCTAGCTCTTTCGCATCGTCTGACATAACAGACTCGAACCACATAGATAGCTGCCTTAGATTAATGCAAACTTGTCAGAATAAGTAGTAATGTAACTTGGGCTAAGGAAGGGTCCACCCATCTCGTTGCGACTGCCCTCTTGTACAACGCAAGCTTACTTCTCTTTCCAAAAAGCCAAACAGAAGATAGGCTATGCATTGACACCAACTAGCTCTGAGCTCCGTCCTCCCCTGCCCTGTAATAACACTACTTCTTCCAAATCTGGGAGAATATGGTTGCAGCAGTTGGAGGAGTGAAGATCATATAGCAATCAATATCACTTAAAATGTGGCCATCACTTCTAGGATGGACAATTGAACGACCAGACTTGAGGACTCCTCCAATGATCCGATGACAGCTGCTTCAGGTTTTAAAACAGTGCTCACACAATGTAAAGACAAAACATGGAATATACTGAAGAATAAAACTGCCAATGTTGTCTACAAGATGAAGCCGAACTCTTATGTAACCTAAAAAAAAACGCCTGCCCATTTTTTTCCAATCTTTTATAATAAGAACTCCGCACTATATGCCAAAACGTTCAACTGCAATGTTGGTTCTATAGATTGAGCTCTTTCGCTCACTACCCAGTACTGGCCCAGCAGTAGTGACATTTAAAGAAAGCTAAGAAGCTGTAGCTGCCCACCCTCACAAAGCTTCCTCATGCACCTCCACCTTGACTGCATGCCGAAATGAAGTGAATAATTCCTCCCTGCTTTTCAACAAATTTGTCTTTGACTTCCAAAGCTCCCACTAAAACAAACGCCACAGGCGCTTAGCTCCTTTAGCCTCCCTTCAGTCAACATGAAGAGGCAGGGCAACAGAACACAGCTCCTTTGGTTAAACAAAGTAATTTTTATAACATTTACTCACCCATATCCTTTGATCATTACTTAGTGTCAGCACAAAGATATAAAACTTAAACACATAATGTTGTCTGCAATCAATCCTTTCAACAGCTCTTGCAGGTTTCAACAGCTATCCAACATGCAGGTGTCAAACGCTGCCTGTAAATATTCTCTCCAGCTCGCCTCTTGGCTTCTGGTTTAAGCAACTCTTTGAAAGCACAGGCAAAGCTTGAGGAACACTACAAAGGTTTCTGCTCAAAATATGCCTCAAGGGGCTCTTAAGAGGTTTTAAATACAGGCAGTAAATTGGCTTACTTCACTCAATTCCATCATTATCCCGTTTTAAGTACCTCAGGCATTATTAGTAGAGTTTGGCACTCTGTTCTTGGATAAAAGCATGAATTCACTAGTGTTACGTGGGTAAGTGCAGAGGTGAAGGACTCTGTTCTAACAGATACAAAACCAATGGAAGATTGGTCTGAAAAACTGCAATTTCCATTAGATTACTATCCTACTGTTCTTCAAATGCAGAGGGCATATTTCAATTCGCTGCCCTGCAAACTGTTATGGAGCACTAAGGGTCCAGCAGGACATTCACTGTAGGCCTACTGAAACTATTCCACATTTACAATTACGCTTAACACGGGTAAAAACAGATTTTGTACCGTTCATGAACCAGTGCATACACAATGAACAGGATGACTGGAGTGGCTTGCACCAGCATTATAAGTGAAATCAGAATAGCAAATCAGTTTAACATCATTCCACTCAGACCTAAGCCCCTCACTTCAAAATTATTTCAAACCCTCAATACTGACGAGACCCGCTTTCTTTATGCTCCTAGAAAATGAGCAGTTTAGACTGAATTCTTGACGAGCCAGAGGTGATGAATTTTTAACCATGAGGGATGTGCTCTGCTTTCAGGAGATCAGGGGCTAAAAAATATTTACATCTCACGTTTGCCAAATAAACTTAACAAGGGGAGAACATCAGGCAATGTTTTTCTCTCCAACACCTGCCTTTTTAAAGTTAAAGAGCTCGAAATCAACCTATTCACTGTAGCAGTGCTTTTGATAACAGTGATGGATCAGCAAACTCCTTAAACTTTTTACCCGTCAATATATTCATTAATCTGGAGTCCAGCATCCAAAAGCAAATGTGAAAGATCTAAAAGCCCTGGTCATTTATCTAAAAGCTATTAAAAGGTCAATATTACAAGTAATTTAACAGATGATTTTAACCATGACTTGACTTTTTCCAATATAGAAGATACCTGGAATCATGTCCAAAATCAATTTTGGAAAAAAAAAGTTTCTAGGTATCACACTCATGTAATGACAGAGTTGAGGAATATCTGAAACACCCCGAATCTTGCAGCATTAACAACAATTCTTAATGTGACACCCTATAGTTTTAACGCATCGCTACAGTTCTATTGACTCCTCCTTATTAGTGTCGTAGAGGAGTCAATAGAACTGTAGTGATGCGTTAAAACTATAGGGTGTCACATTAAGAAAAAATTGGATCCGTTGACTAACTTTGAAGTGTGTCTCCTGAACTACCTCTTAGTGGTCTGTCCAGAATTGTATGGAAGACACTAGTAAAGATTTACTTTTAGTGTTATTTTGTTATTCGTAGGTTGTTCTTGTTCATGTACAGAATGGTGTGATATATGTCACTGTCTGTTTTTCATTGATCAGGTGCTATTGTCCATGTAGGACATAACTTTGTGTGATATATTCATTGCGAATAATAAGTGCGGTGAGGGTAAATTAAATGAACGCTGCCCAGTAACTGTTTGTGTATCTATTCCTTTATACCATTTGTTGTGTTTATACTTATGTTAAATGCACAGGTATATAAGGGTCATTTGGGTATATCCCTGTTTCTGACTTCTACTACTTAATATAGTTAAAGTTAAATTTACTGCATCTTTGACATATGGCTGTGAGTGAGACTTTACTTTGGAAATTTGCAAGTTTAGAACGGTTACAATGCAATCTCTTTACACTGTCCCATCTACTAAATTATTCACCTCAGACTCTGATCAGGTTGGAGTTCTGTCTCATTAGACTCATCAGATGCAGATTATCTCTGCACAGGACACCGTATAAGACATGTAGATGAAGGCTGTTTGAAATGGCTGCTTAGGAGGGAACTGCAATCTCCTGAAGTTTCATTTGGCAGTCCCATTAGGAGCAAGCTATCTAAAAGACTTCATTCACTAAAATCTGGAGTCGGACACACACACATTTTACATTCAAAAGACATTAGGTAACTATTTAACTATTCTCTCAAGCAAAGTCAACCTGTTTAGGTTTTTAGTTCCTACTTTGAAAAAAAGCTCTCAACATTTTTTAGAGGCTTTCACACAATATTAGCCGTCTCAGGATACAGATTGGATTGTTTTCGATTTGGGTGCTGCAACAGTAATATCCAGCCCCAAATAATGGGTATAGCCTTTTTGTTTTTATAATAAACAGGAGACTAATGTTAGATGTCCTTTGTTGCTGCCTAGCTATCTCCCAATGCAGACTGTATTTGTAACCATCTATTTTCAGACTACAAATTCGAAGCTGTACATTCCGATCCATCAAAAGCTTTCATTTTCATAGCAGACAATTACAAAATTCATGACAGCAGATAATAAACTATTGGCTTTTATTTGCTAATTATTTAAATAAAGCTAACATAAGCAATACAAATTATGTTGGAGTAGAAATGTCCGAGTTCTACCGTTATTAACACTGCTTAGATATCCTGAGGGAAAATAAAGATTTATTGCAAACTGTTTTGATTTTAGTTATTGCAGTTTTTAGAGCTCACGCCTGAGTTGCAGTGCGCGACACTGTCCGCGCAGCTCAAGTTCTTTAGTAGGTGAAAAACAGGGTTTGGAAGCGGACCTAGGGATAGCACATGATCGTGCATGTCCTTTTCCTTTAGTGGCCCGCTATGGCCTTTGCGTGCGTCTTTTTATAAAAGACTGCACGCGGGGGGGCGTGGCTTGTAGCCGGAGAGAATGGTCGCACTCTGAGGCGGCTCCTCGGCCCGTACAGCTAAACTGCCTTTAAAACTTCGCTAGTGCTTCCTCCATGCCCAGGGCCAACTGAGGTTACATCACTGCCTCTCTGGGCGCTCCCGCCTGATCCCCGATGCCCGCTGGATCTCCCTAGCTGCCGCGATCGGATCCCGGCGATCGGACCCCGTCGGCCCAAGATGGCGGCCACAACTATCCTGTATTATGCGCTGCACTCCGAGACCGCCCCACACACCGGCAGGTCCTAATTGCTCGCAAATTGCCCAGCCGAGTCTCGTGAAGGCGATTCCCCATCATTGCAGCCCACCCACGCATCGGTGGCCCCCACGAGTGAGGAGCGGAACGGTGGACAACGGCCTCCCCCACCCACCCGGCGCCAGCATCTAAGTGAGTCCCCGGCTCTGGGCCTACCGCCGGGGACCATCATCCTGAGTCTGCTGCTGCTGGTTTCTCCCGCCCTGGAGCAGAGCGACCGGGCCTACGACCATACCAGACGGCCCACCTCTCACCCTCGATCTACTCCGAATGGCTGCGGTGTGGAAAAGTCTGCGAACCATTGGGGCCCGAAACGTCGCCACGACTCACTATTTTGGGCCGGTTTGGGCGCGCAGCGCAAGGCACTTGCCTCTCCAGATCACCTACTGCACCTGTTACCTATGCACACCCGTATTACTGGAGACGCCCAGCAGGAGCTGAGACCGAACGCTGTGGTGCTCGACTCCTTCGGGGATCTTCCTACTGCCCGGAGAGACACTTGTTGCTGTCCTGCACCCTGCTTGACGGTGGAGCCGGCTTCGCTGTGAGTAGTTCACCCCGACCCCCCGCTCCTCACAAATAAACGGCTCCTTGTGTTCGCATCCACCCAGGCCCTGGGAAATCATGGCCCCCTCTGGAATTGGGACCGCAGAAAACGAGGGGTACGCTTCCTTGCCCCCCTCCCAGATAAACAACGTGAAGCTCCCCCCTCCCCCTCCTTTTTTCTTCAGTGATTACGCCTCACGGACTTCCACCTTAACAACCCCCTGCAGGACCTAGTCTCAAGATGGCCTCCAACAAGGGAACTCGGCCTTCCAACCAAAGGCAAATTAACAAGCCATCATGGGGCTCCAAGAAGGAACCTAAAGACACGGCTCCGGACGCCACTCTCAAAACAGCGACCCCCCCTCCACAGGTGAAGCCCCCCCCACCCTTGACGATGTCACGGAGGCAATCGCGGGGGTCCGTTCCTCATTGGAAACCCGCATTGATTCGGTAAACATAGAAATGACATTGTTACGTGTAGACCTTCGTAAAATGGACTCTAAAGTGAAAGACATGGGGGGCGTGGCCAAGATGGCGGGCTGAGTGGTCGCACTCGCTGTGAGCTCCGCCGGCCCTGAGCCCTTAACCTACTTGTATGGCGCCGATCTCCCCCCTGAGACGCTGCACTTAGCTGGATACATGCACCGGACATCGGAGTGGCGGCTGTAGGTGCAGAGACCGCCGGAACCGGAGTTTGAGCGGACCCTGAATCAGTGCCGGGAACGAGAGGGACCCGGAGCTCGGAGCGGAGGCGGAGCCAGGCCCTGGTTTTGGCGGCCGTCGGCCTCGGCGACTGCGGAGGGGCTGCTGTTTCTCCCCCTTGACCCCGAACGTGCTCACCGCGACCCGTCCTGTGGTGAGCCCCTGAAGAGCTGCATTGCTTGGCCCCCGGAGGCGGGACATCAGAGGGGTGTGCCTCGGGGCCGAGCGCTACGCGAGGCCGTGGCTTTGGCCTGTGCCCCCGGACCTCGGAGACACTAGAGGTCTCGCAGTGTGGCACTCACCCAGCGGCCCATCGGCAGGCCCTCCCGGACGTGGGACTACACCCCCAGATTTGCCAGTGACTAGCAGGAGGCCGAGAAACTTGGCCGGAATTAGTGCCGGGAACGAGGAGGACCCGGGGCTCGGAGCGGGGACGGGGCTGAGGCCTGGTTTTGGCGGCCGTCCGCCTTGGCGACTGCGGAGAGGTTGTGGCTTTTCTCCCCCCTGGCCCGAACGAACTCATTGCAACCCATCCTGTGGCGAGCCCCGAAGAGCTGCATCGCTTGGCCCCTGGAGGCGGGGCGTCGGAGGGGTATGCCCCGGGCGCTACGCGAGGCCGTGGCTTTGGCCTGTACCCCCGGACCTCGGGGACATTAGAGGTCACGAAGTGTGGCGCTTGCCCAGCGCCCAGTCAACTGGCCCTCCTGAATCCGGGACTGCACTCCCAGACCTGTAAGTACCCGGCGAACAGCCGAGACACTTGGTGCTGCCACTCAGGAAGCTCCCACATGTGGCGCCGAGGCCGCGGCCTATATCCCCTGTAACTCCGGAGGTGCAGGAGTGGGTGCTCTGGCTGCTGGTTAAGGAGGGGGTCGACCGCCTGTACCCCCCTTGGGGTCGGCCCGCTCTCTGACGCCGTTGCCTCGGCTGGCACCGCCTTGGAGGAACGGAGAAGGTGGCGTCTGAAGTTATATTGCCGGTACGGACCTGGCTGTAGAGCGGTGGCATGCCGTGAGGTAGGAGCGGTCCCCCCTACTGCAGTACCCGGGAAGGGTGCTACGGACCTGTTCAAGAGGGGCCCCCTGAGGAGCGAGTGAGCTGGGAATCACGCCAGTGACGCCGGCAGTGGTGGAAGGGGGCGCAAGGCTGGGCCAGTCGGGCCTGGTGACCCGGGTGGGACGCCCGTCCCCGGGGTGAAAGGATCGCGGCCCACTCCATTGCGCATCGGAGGAGGTCTGCTGGCAGAGCGGACCGGCCTACTGAGTTATTGATGGAGAGGTGCTGGAATTTGCAGCCTGGTCGGTGGCATAGACCAGTGGTTGGGAAGGGCCCCACTGAACATCTTGGAAGGTACTCGTGCAGGCTCAATGGCGAACAATAAAGGGTCCAAGAAAGGGGACCGCAACCTGCCGGACATGTTGGGAAGGAACACCGCGAGACAGGATAGAGGACAGCCGTCTCCGAGTCTCTCGGGTAGCTCCCAGGGAGCGAGTGGAGGGGAGCCCCCAGTCACGAGATCCTTCCTTGAGTCCCTCTTCAGTACGTTGCGGGACGATTTCCAAGCGCGCGCTCAAGCAGGAAGTGGCAGGTGAGGTCCGGAAGATACGACGAGAGGTTGATGGCCTGGGGGAGAGGGTGGCCACAGTGGAGGGCGCTGGCCATGCCAGGGACGAAGAGATCACGCAGTTGCAGCAGGAGGTTCTACGGCTCCGGGACCAGCATCTTGATCTCCAGTCGCATGCCGAGGACCTTGAAAATCGCTCCCGGAGGAACAACATCCGAGTCCAGGGCGTTCCTTCCCGAGAAGAGGGGGAAGACGTGGCTGCGTACCTAGGGGACTTATTCAGAGAGGTGCTGGGTGAATCGGCTGACTTCCTCATTCGGATCGATAGAGCGCACAGGGTGGGCTTGCAGCGCCGGGCCTCGGCGCCCCACCCCCCGACATTCTGGCCTTCCTGCCGGATTATCCTCTGAAGGAACGAATACTTCGCGAGGCAAGGAGGAGGTCTGCCTTGGAGTTTCGGGGTCACCGAGTGGCTCTCTACCAGGATCTCGCAGCTTCCACCCTGCAGAAACGCAAGGCCTTTAAAATTGCGACTGACTTTCTTCGGGAGCACGACACTCAGTACTCCTGGGGGCACCCTTTCCGCCTCATCTTCCGGTGGAATGGGACTCTACATCAGCTGCGCTCCCTTCAAGATACGTGTGGGGTACTGGGGATCACTGCCACAGACGACAGAACATACACACCCCGCAGGCGCAGTATCACTAGAGATGGATAGCAGACGATCCCTGGCTGGCGGTCCTCGGCTCCCTCAACGCGGCCGGGATCGCCTGCTGTGGCTGCGGACCTGGACGATTCGGCGCGAGATGGAGCCAACGTCACGTCGGCAAGTGAAGTTGCGTTGACAGCCTGAATGAACTCCGGGGGGAGATCAACATCGCTATCACTGTAATGCAGGTTTGAGGGTTTTGGGGGGCGGGGGAACGGGGAAGTGCGTAGTGGTTGGACGTCCACTTTTCTGACTTTCCACAGGCTTGTCCGATTCGGACCGGACTGGGACAATGGGTTTTGGGGGACCGAGGGGGTGGGGTCGGGGTTGTTGTGACAGTCCAAGTTGAGGGTGGGGACTGGGGGAAGTTGGGCAGTTGGAGGGAGGGGAAGCAGGTGGTGGAGGGGCGGGAAGGAGAGTGGGGGAATGGTGGGGGGGGGATCCGGGAGTTGGTGGGGAAGGGGGAGGGTCGTCCAGTGCACAATGGGGTTTGCTGGAGCGTGGGGGGGGGGGGGGGGGGGGGGGGGGAGTGGTCCAATGCGTGTTGTGGTCCCTTGCTGTTTGGACATTGAATGGGCCTCTTGCTTTGCTTGGACATATTTGCCCCAAACATGATAGCGCTTTGTTCCTTGATTTGTCACTTCCGTTACATTACAGCATTTGTGTCCTTGTTGCCCCATTGCTATGGGGCCCCATTGCTTTCTGCTACACCTTTTCATATGCCTCCTGACACTTGCAAGGTCGTGACCCTGAATGTCCGGGGACTAATTAACCCGGTCAAGAGACGGGCTGTGCTCTCCCTTCTGGAGGGTACTCAGGCAGACATGTGTCTTCTCCAGGAAACGCACTTACTATCGCAAGACACGCACAGACTCCGCTCTCATAAGTTCCCGTCACAATTCTTCTCCTCTTGTACTACTAAAACGCCTGGGGTGGCGATACTGGTGGCCCGACACTTTAGGGGGGAGATTCTCCACAAGTTCTCTGAACAGAAAGGCAGGCTCCTCGCATATCGGTTTAAGATAGGGGGTCACCTATTTACGATTGGGTCCCTATATAGCCCTAATGATGGGCAGGACCGTTTCCTGCAGACTGCTATCGAAGACATCACTTCTTCCCAGGACAGACACATCATACTTGGCGGTGACTTTAACATGGTCTTTAATTCTGCACTGGATAGATCGGCGCAACGCTCCCCGCAGGTCGGGGAATTCTCCGCTGCCCGTAGGGCTCAGTTGGAGGAGATAGACCTCCTTGATTTGTGGCGACACATGCACCCCGCGGACAGGGACTACTCGTACTATTCCCACACGCACAAGACATATGCGAGGCAGGACCACCTTTTAGTTACCTCCCCGGTGCGGGCGCTGACCTCGGGGTCGGAGATGGGCGTGATTTCCCTTTCGGACCATGCCCCAGTTGAGGCCACGCTATGCATTCCCCCGGCAGCTCCTCGGCCCAGGACGTGGCGTCTCCAGGACACGCTGTTACATAGGAAGGAGGTAGTGGTTCGCATTGAGAAGGCGATTCGGGACTATCAATCCCATAATGACAACGCTGATACTAGCCGGGCCACGCAATGCGCAGCACTGAAAGCAGTGATTCGAGGGGAATTTTTAGCGATCGCCTCGGCTGACAACAAAGAGCGGCAGGCCAAGAGGGAGGAACTTACGGATCGAGTTAGAGAACTTGAGCAGATACATCGTAGGACCGGTGCTCCCAGGATTTGGAGGCAGCTCAAGGAAGCGAGGAAGCTCCTGGCAGCCCTGGATCTTGACCGAGCGGAGTACGCGGCACTCAGGCTGCGTCACACCTTTTATACTGGAGGCGACCGCTGTGGTAAACTGCTAGCCCACAGGCTCCGGGTGACACGTCAGAACCAACTAGTTAAGGAAATTTCAGATCGGTCAGGGAACGTGGAGTCGGAGGATGCTCGGATAGCGTCTCTCTTTCGGGACTTTTATAAGGACCTCTACACGGGAGAGCCTCCGGATGAGATAGCTATGGCTACTTACTTGGATTCGGTTACATTGCCATCGCTAGACCCTTTACCGGCGGAATATTTAGATAGAGACATACGGATAGAAGAAGGTGGTATCTGCTATCGCCAGACTTAAACATGGCAAAGCACCTGGGCCGGACGGATTCACGGCCCTCTATTATAAAACGTTTTGCACGTCTTTAGCCCCTATACTTACGCACCTGTTCAATTCCTTTGCTGATTCTGGAGCTATCACACCTGATCTTCTCCGGGCCTCTGTTACAGTTATCCCTAAGCCTGGCAAGGATCCGAAGCACTGTGGGTCTTATAGGCAGATCTCTCTTTTAAATATTGATTTGAAGTTGTATACGGGGATTTTTGCTGCGCGATTAGCTCTTCACTTGCCTGGTCTAATTGACCCTGACCAGGCAGGGTTCGTCCCAGGGAGACAGACAGTGGACAATACGAAACGGATTGTCCACCTTTTGGAGAAGTCTTCCCGGATCCCGGGAGAACGAATGATGCTGGCGGTAGACGCGGAGAAAGCATTTGACAGAGTCCACTGGCCTTATCTGGAGCAGGTTCTAGTGAAAGCGGGGATAGGGAGCAAGTTCCGATCCATGATTCTTAACTTATGTCCAACCGTCAGCAACGGTCCGGGTTAACGGGTTTACATCTGCGACCTTTGACATTGAACGCGGCACCAGGCAGGGTTGCCCGCTCTCGCCCTTGCTCTTTGCTCTTTATATGGAGCCGTTTGCTAAGCGGGTGCGTGACAATCCTGCGGTGACTGGAATTCGGATGGGGGGTTTCACGCACACTATCAGCCTCTATGCCGACGATGTCATACTATCCATTGACGGACCCCGGACGGCTCTCCCGGCGTGTATAGAGGAGTTGGACTCCTTCGGCGCGGTCGCGGGGTTTAAAATGAATATGGGGAAGTCAGTGGCTTTAGACATCTCCCTCAAGCCGGCTACCAGGGCCTATTTGCAACACAGGTTCCCCATGCTTTGGTCTTCGGGTGCAGTGCCATACCTGGGGATTCAGATTGCTCCCACTTTGTCAGCCATGGTGTCTGCTAACTATCAAGCCCTAGGTGCAAAGATTAGGGAGGAACTGGGGCGATGGAATCGCGGAACTCTCTCCTGGCTGGGCAGGATAGCTGCTATCAAAATGACGGTCTTGCCCCAAGCACTTTATCTCTTTCGGGCTTTGCCGCTCCAACCGCCGGTCGGGTGGATACAGCAACTACAGGCGGACGTTTCCCGCTTTGTCTGGCAGGGAAAGAAACCTAGAATGCGCAGAGCCCTCTCGCTGCTGGCCCCTGAAGCAGGCGGGTTAGGAATACCCGATTTCCGCAAATACTTCCAGGCTGCGCAGCTACGTTATCTTGTGGAGTGGAGCAGGTGGGAGTCCGATAAACATTGGCTCTTCCAAGACCAGGTGGTGGCAGGGAGACCTTTGCAGGAGATACCTTTCCTGCGACGTCCACATAGACCCAAAAACCTCTACGCCTCCTTTATCACGAGAGTACCTCTGCGGGTGTGGGATGCTACTAACCTCCCACATGGCCTCACTACGTTCCCGTCACCACTCACACCGCTGGTGGACAACCCAGATTTTACTCCGGGCCTGGAGAGAGGGGCGTTCGAGCATTGGAGAATGGCGGGGTGCCGGCCCCTGTGCCATTTATATAGCCCTGAGGGGATTGTCCCCTTCTCTCAGTTCCGTCAGGAGTTCTCTCCCGGAGAGCGACCGATATCGCTATATGCAAGCTCGCCATTGGGCCCTTCAGCCACAAGTAAGGGAGTCGGCTGACCGGCTTTTTCTTCCTTATGAAAAGTGGCTCCTGTCGCGGACATCGGATTCCAAACTGATTACAGATCTTTACAAGCTGCTGCAACCACCTGCGACACACACTTATCATCCCGGGAGGGAACACTGGGAAAGGGAACTGTGGAGGACACTGAGCCCTAAGGAATGGGAACATATATCTTATAGGGCGAGGCACTCGGCATACCACATGGGGCTCACTGATACTCTGACCAAGGTCTCCACCTATTGGTACTACACACCTGAACGAGTCCACGAGTTTGATCACAGCAAGGAGGACACGTGTTGGCGGGGGTGCGGGCACCGGGGTACACTCACGCACATTCTATGGGATTGTCCGTTACTGGAAGGAAGTGTTGGATGATATTGACTTACACTTCAACATTGAACTGCCCCGCTTCCCTGCTTATACTTTGTTGGGGCTTCCGAACGGACTGATGTACCCCCTTAGATCCCGTAGGGGCAGACAGATAGCGATAGCTTTAGGCTCTGCTGTCCAAAACATTTTGATATACTGGCACACCGCTACGATACCCTCCATCACAGGTTGGCTCCATAGGCTGTGGCATGTGTTGGGTATGGAGAGGATATCCCTCGCTGTGGCGAGTGTTGTGGAGCAATTCAGGGAGCTCTGGCAACCGTTTCAATCTTTATTGCTCACCGAATTTAGGGAACTCACCTGCCCCAAGTACCTCCGCCTCCTGCGGCTTACAAGCCCGACGGAGCCCGCCCAGTGAACTGTGGCGGGGCTTCTCCTCCCGGAGGGACCTGGCTTTGGTGTATCTTTTGGTTAGGGACTGTGCACTGGACGAGGGGTGAGGGTGGGGGTAGAGGGGGGTTGGGTGGGGGGAGTTGGGTTGTTGGGGTTTGGGGAAAGGTTGCAGGGGAAATGTCATCTTGTGCTGTGACAGAACATACCGTGTACCACCCTAATGGCATAACCTGTCGTGATGATCTTTGCTGATGATGTCCTGGTGATTCGGAGGGGATTTCTGCCCTATTGTATCGCATTATGAAGTTGTGTGTTTGTCTCAGCATGTTGTGCCGAATAAAAATACTTTAAACCTAAAGTGAAAGACATTGAAATCAAAACCCTGGCACTTGATGATGCCTCCACACTGCAACAGCAGATAACCCAACTACAGAAACAACAGCATCAAATGGAGGTGCTTCTTGATGATTACGAAGGACGCGCTGGGCGCAACAATCTCCGCATCCTGGGTGTTCCGGAGCGCCTTGAGGAGCCGGCTGCCGATCTCTTCGTGGAGAAACTGGTCCTGCAACACCTTCAACCAAAGCACCTCTCCAACTATTTCTCCATAGAAAGGGCCCACAGGGTCCCAGGGGGTAGACCGAAGCCAGGCGCTCCCCCCGCCCTACCTTGGCCCGTGTATTCAACTTCGGCGACCGAGATGTCATCCTCCAGACGGCACGAATGGGACCGCCTTTACGAATTGACAATGCACAGATCACGATCTTCCCGGACTTCACCATGAAAGCGCAAGCTCGTCGGCGCAGTTTCCTGGAAGTGATGAAGGCACTCGGTGCACAATCTATCAAATACTCCATGTTGTTTCCCGCGAAGCTCTGCATTGAATCAGATGGCAAGACCTGGTTTTTTGAGTCTCCTGCTGAAGTGTGGGACTGGCTTGAGGGATGGCGTCAATCAGTAACCACCCAGAACCGGCAAAGGAAATCAGCAGATCGCTCTGACGAAGTGGTGCCACCTAAAAGTCAGGACCTGTTCACAGACAATGCGCAAGAGGAGCAGTGACCCAGGAGTCCAAGACTACTCTAACAATTGAAACACTATTCCTCGAGCCGACTGGCTCCACACCGTTATTGACACTACTTCTACCCGCCATGAGACTTCACGCTAGCCTCTAGAGTGGGACACCACCCTTTCATAGGTCCGACATGGTATCTCTGCTGCTGGGACTCTCCAAGTTCATCAGGACGGCTCCCAGCCACCATATCCTGGCTCCATGGCAGTGACCTCCTCGCTGTTTCGGCCTTCAGTCTGTTCTCCTGGATCGCCACTATGAACCAAACCCTGTATCTCATTGACCCTTTACACTGGAAAACAGTCCACCTCATACTTGCAGCACGCCTTGACTCCTATGTATCCTTTTGCTGGTTTTCTCTACTTGTACGTGTTGCCACTCCTGCTGTCTCCAAGTGACCTGTAAATGATACTGTTCTAGCGGACTACTCTCAGGTGGGGCAAACTTACTCTCCTAGTACCCTTACAGGGGGGAACGACTCTTGGCCCCAGAGGCCATTTATCAAATATGAAGAGGTGATAGACGATATGCTCAAGGAGGAAGTGAACTGATACAGACTCTGATTATCCTTCCCATGTTAATTGTTAAATACTGTCTGGGTACACTGAGTGGCGTTTTAAGACGCTGTCCCTCACCTGGACTGATATACACAGGACCCTGGGCGTGGGGCTGACCTGGGCCTATGTATTAATAATTTCTACTATGTGAATGCTACTGCTGATTTCAGTTGTTTATAATTGCACTAGACGATATCATCCTGCCAATAGCTGTCGAGGGCACCTTCGGCTCTCCACGCACCTCATCAATGTTCGGGAGGGCGACAGGCACTCTGCCTAGTTGGCGAGTGGATGGTTTCAAGTCCGCGGGCAGGGGGGCAGGGATGGGGGTTGGCGGGGGGGAAATGGTAAGGGGGGTGTGTTTGAGAGGGATGGGGGTTGTTGGGAAGTTGATGAAGAAGAAACTGATATGGTTTCTGTTCACACATTGCAGAGGATTCTTGATCATAGGGCGTGTCACACAGCAGGCCGCAACCTCACGCGCTATCTATTGCGACTTCTCAATCACAAGCTCAGCTACACGTCGCCATATGGCCTCACATTACACTCATCGTCCGAAATTTGGATATGCTGGGCCTTACGAATGCTCCACCATAGCCCCGTCCCTAAGAGTCATTTCCTACAAACTACACTCATTGCACCACAAACCATTGATCCGTGCACAATCTCAATTCTTTAGGCCATCATGACACCCCCAATGACAAAGTCCCTCGCCATCATGACATGGAACGTTAACGGCCTTGGCACTAGAATAAAAAGAGGGGTGGTCATGCAATATCTTAAACGCCATTCTCCAGACCTGGTTCTCCTCCAGGAAACGCACCTAATGGGCAACGCGTGCCAAGCATTACACTGGGGAGGCTATAAACTACTCGTACACGCAGGCTTCACTTCTGGTTCTATAGGGACCGGTATCCTGGTTCGGAGGAATGTGGCCCCGACATGTGCAAAAACATGGGCCGACCCTCTGGGTCGCTTCGCTGTACTGCAGGCCACCTGGGTAGGCAAACCACTGAATGTCAATTCAGTCTACATCCCTCAGGCCTTAGCACAGCCGCACTACAGGCCCTACAGCGACTAATGCTCGACCTCCCACATGGACCCTTACTCATCGGGGCCGATTTCAATATGACGATGAATGATGCCCAAGATCGGCACCACCAGCGTACTTCACACAAGTCGAGCTCAGACCTATTTGACTTCACACAAACAATGGGGCTCGAAGACCTATGGCGCCTGACCCACCCGACTATCTCATACTTTACACACTACTCCAACACCCATAACAGCAGCTCTCGCATAGACTACTTATTCTCTCCTACCACTGATCAGGAGTTCTTTCGTCACCCGGAAGTGCTCCCTAGAGGGATCTCCGAACACTCCCCACTCACTGTGAAATTCACACACCACCGTCAGAAGACATGCGGCCCCATAATCATTACGCCCTGGCTCTTAAAAATCCCTGATATTAACGACTGCTTGCTAGAACACACCGAATATTACTTCGCCGAAAATGTGGGCTCCGTGACATCGGCCATAACAATATGAGAGGCATACAAGGCAGTGATCAAGGGTAAGGCGCTAGCCGTCAAAACTGGCTACATCCACAAACAAAATGAACACCTACTACAAGTAGAAACAGACCTGACCAGCCTGGAATCTCTCCACAACACAAGCCCCACGGATGAGACGGCGGCAAGCCTCCGCGCGAAACAACTAGAGTATAAAGCATTGGCCCTCGAAAAGGCGCAAGCCAAGCTCTTGAAAACCCGTCATCGCGTTTACGAATTGGGGGACAGGGCAGGTAAAATGCTAGCGTGGCTTGAAAAACGTGAACAAGGATCTCGTTGGATCCCAGAACTGACCCTACCAGATCAGTCTACTGTCACGGATCCGGGCGATATAGCAGAGGCCCTTGCTACCCACCCAGAAGGGGTTTACACAGCCAGAGCTCATTACAAAGCTGTAAAATCTAAACTACTCCTAGCCGAAATGAGACTTCCCACTCTTTCCGAGCCTGACGTACAGGAGTTGGAGGCGGATCTCACGGCGGAGGAAGTTAGAAATGCCTTGTTTGCCATCCAATCAGGCAAGGCCATGGGCCCCAGTGGTGTCCCAGTTGAGTGCCTGAAGGGCATGGCGGGTGAGATCCTCCCACACCTCAAAGCAATGTTTGAAGAGAGCCGCGATATCGGGTGCCTACCGCTGGACCAGCGGTTGGCGTCAATAGTGGTCATCCGCAAGCCCAATAAACCGGCTAATGACTGCAGCTCCTACCGACCAATCTCTCTTATCAACGCTGAAGTAAAAGTCCTTGCGAAGCTCCTAGCTACTAGACTTATGACAGTCCTCCCCGCCTTGATACACTAGTATCAATCGGGCTTCTTACCAGGCCGCAATACTGCGCTTAACCTCCGTCGAGTCCACAATGTCATGAGCAGAATACCACATCTTCAGGAAGACGCAGCTATCCTCTCCCTTGACGCTACACTTGCCTTCGATTCTATCGAATGGTCGTACCTCTTGGAGGTACTACTCCGCTATGGCTTTGGTCCCAAATTCATTCAATGGATCCGACTACTATACACTGATCTCTGGGGTCAAGTTTACGTCAACGGACACACGTCCAGGCGCTTTCCCTTACACAGAGGTACAAGACAGGGATGCCCTCTGTTGTTTGCCCTCACCCTTGAATCTCTGGCTCATTGGATCAGAACCGACAATTCCATCCGAGGCCTCCGATGGAA
Source organism: Lissotriton vulgaris (assembly GCF_964263255.1). Classification (NCBI taxonomy): domain Eukaryota; kingdom Metazoa; phylum Chordata; class Amphibia; order Caudata; family Salamandridae; genus Lissotriton; species Lissotriton vulgaris. The sequence goes on along the minus strand of NC_141699.1, from coordinate 399,913,950 downwards.
TGCGGACACGATCGATAAGATCTCGCTGTACGCAGATGACATCCTCGTTTACGTCTCCTCCCCAAGTCCTCCCTCAACAGCCTGCTACATGTTATCACCAAGTTTGGCAAATACTCGGGCTTCTCTATTAATTGGTTCAGGCAAGCAAAGGGGATTGAGGCTATTATGCCCGCACCGGTGACCAAGTACCTAATGTATACATATGTGTGGGTGCAGATGGTCTGGGATACAGTCCCCTAAATCCCAAAATCAGAAAACAAAAAATCCTTTTTGTTTTACACATCAAATTGCACAAGTTGACCCAGCACACCCGAACAATTTGTTAATACAATATAAATGCTTAATATGCATATTTTCACAGAAAGATCCAATTGTTCTCCCAAGAATATCCAAAGTCAGGTTTCTTCTTTAAGCAATCCTTTTATTCACAATTTGTAGATTAAAACCAATAGCCAACGCGTTTCGTCCGAAACCGGACTTCTTCAGGGCTTAATTTAAATATATCTGTATGGCACAGCTTCAGGTTGGTCTTTAAACTTGTGTTTTCAGAAATGATTTTCAATAAAGAAGGAAAGATCATATGTTCAAGATGTGCCAAAGGTCCAATATTTTCAATCAAAGTAAGGAGATGAAGTAAGTGCCGTATGTGTGGTCCCGGCGTCTCGTAGTTCGTGCGGTCGTCTGGTGTGAAATCATTCTGAAAACACAAGTTTAAAGACCAACCTGAAGCTGTGCCATACAGATATATTTAAATTAAGCCCTGAAGAAGTCCGGTTTCGGACGAAACGCGTTGGCTATTGGTTTTAATCTACAAATTGTGAATAAAAGGATTGCTTAAAGAAGAAACCGGACTTTGGATATTCTTGGGAGAACAATTGGATCTTTCTGTGATCATATGCATATTAAGCATTTATATTGTATTAACTAATTGTTCGGGTGTGCAGGGTCAACTTGTGCAATTCTCTATTAATTGGCCTAAATCTGTACTCTATGTTTTACATGGCCCACCCCCACTCCTCCCGCGAGGCTATTAGATTGAAATCGCCCAGGACGGATTTAAATATCTGGGAATTTTTGTCACCCTGGACCCCCAAATATTTCATGACCGTAACCTAAAAGGCCCACTCCAAAGACTCCATAACGACATCTCGCATTGGAGAACACTCCCCCTCTCTCTCCCGGGTAGAGCTGCCCTATTTAAGATGTTAGTAAACACGTGATGCCAGTGGGTCACTGGGAACATCCCTGCAGGAACACCATTGTCTCTTCTAATGATATCAGAAGATTCCACACAGTCTAATACTTAATTTTCAAAATCTTTGTTTATTCTTCATAAATTTCTTTTTGTTCAAAATATCTGTTCATTTCACGTTTTTTATATGAATCATATGTTCATGTTAGAGACTTCATGTATATTTTATCCAATGCATTTCGGGCCGATATAAGGCCCTTCATCAGGGAATAATGCTGTCAAAAAGATAATAAACATACCGCTTGTTTACAAATGTTATCTTAAAAAGATATCATAAGGTCAAAACACAGGGAAGGGTTTAAACATGTATATATCAATAAAATGTTTGTCATGATCATTTTTGTTTGTGCATACGTATTATATACATGGTAAATAATAAATGTAACCGGAGAGAGTTTGTACGAGTGAGCTTACATGCTAAAGATGAAACAAATGAAAAAATATAACGTTAAATCGTTATTGCTGACTATCTTAATTATTTTAGGTGGTATGCTATAGCGTTTAATCTGCTGGTTTTCTAACCTGGTGTGAAGCTTGCAAGGTCCGCGCGTGGCGGGTGTCTTCAATTCGAGAACGCCGCGTTCAACTGCGGTCGCCATTAGCTCTGTGTTTACACTAGTGGTGCCGATCACGTGATCATGGTGATGGAAAACAGATTCACCTCGGGTTAGCTCGAGTTCTTAGTTATTCTCATTATCGTGATTGTTCATATGAATGTGGTGTGTACTAATCAGTGTAAAAACTAAACGGTGAAAAATAAAACGGTGACAAATAAATATGTTGGTTAATAACTAGAAAAAGTTATAATAATAAAGTGTGGAAGGTAGTCTCGAACCCCAGTTAAAGGGAGTTCATGAAATCAGTATCCTGGCTTAGCATGGTGTGCTATCTCTAAGGTGTCCAGCTGATGTGAATTCTAATGGGTATGTATGGTATCTAATATTATCACAGTGATACCAACATTGCATTTTGGGAGCAAAATCATAAGTAACATGCAAATTCTATTCTGTCGTTTAAACCGTTAGGTTTCGGAGTACATAATCTGTAAATCCAATAGTTCTCCCTTGGTAGAAGGTGTTTGGTATTGTCCCTTCCTTCTAGTTTGTTGACATTTTCCAGAATTAGGAATTTTAGTTGAGAGATGTTATGGGGTTCTTCCCAAAAAATATTTAAGATGTTAACACTCCCTCGATTTCTGTATGCCCTACAAAATTGCCCATTTCCCATAGCTGACTCCTATTTCAAATCGCTCGAAGGAGACCTCCGCCTCCTTTTATGGAACGGCAGTTCTCCCCGCATTGCTCTTATCTCACTCACGCAGGGGTGGTACGATCGAGGTATTGCCCTTCCCAATGTCCGCCTCTACTATTGGGCCACTCAGTTGGTCGCCACAAATTCATGGATCTACGGTTCGCCCACGAACCCTGCTTTTCACTTAGAAAGATACCAGACGGGCCGCGGAGGCTACCTCGAGGCTCTATACGGCAAACATTCCCGAACCCGGTATATAGGCCCGATGTCCCACACAGTATCAATCTGGCACCGTGCGAACAAGCGACTCGGATGCACCAACACCCTCACATTGTCCACCCCACTTTGGACTTCACACAAGCTAGGCACCCTATGTCACTATCGAGGCTTCGATAAATGGGACACAATTGGCATATCCACCATAGGTGACATGCTTCGCAAGAACAAATTGCTGACGTTTGAAGAGCTAAAAACACAGATGACCTGGCCCAATCTGAGACTTTCCGATACCTCCAAATTAAACATGCCATACTCCCCAACGTCCCAGACCTCCCTTCTCTCCCACAATCCTCGCCCCTCGAAGACAGACTCCTATCAGAACCCCTTCAGGCCAAAGAGATATCCTGCACCTACCGCAAATTATGTAACATGCCGAACACTTTCCACCTTCTACGTGATAAATAGCAGAACGACATCGGAGTCTTAGATGAGGCTGAGTGGCAATCGGCTTTGATGTCCCCGCGCGAATCAGCTATTAATCATAGATTCAGACTCATACAGCTAAAGATATTGCACAGAACATACATGTCTGGTCCTCTTCTGGCCAGAATTGGCAGGCGCTCATCTGATCTCTGTCTCCGTAACTGTGGTCTAACTGGTACCTTCTACCACATTCTGTGGGAATGTCCAGCGGTCCAAGACCTCTGGAAACGGGCCATTCATAAAATGACTGATGCAATAGGAAAACCTGTTCCTCTGACCCCCAAATGTGCACTCCTTACTGTATGGGACCCCACAGATCTAACTGCAATAGAACAGCAATGGGCGGCTCTGGATTTCCTCTTACTGAAGCGTGAAATAGCTAGGCAATGGGGCTCACCATCTAAACCGCTCCTGATTAGGTGGGTGGCCGCTATGGATGTGTGCATGCTGTCCGAGAAAACAGTCTATAAGATCAGGGGATGTCCTGGAGTTTGGGATAAGAAATGGGGACGATGGAATACTTAGAGGCGAATTGTGTACTTCCCCCTGAGCAGACATGAAAATGGCCGGACCTAATATTCCCCTGTAATTGTGATTGTAGTTCACTGCTGTAATGAGCGTGCTCTGTGACAAGATTGTAACTGTGATTGTTTTGCTAAATACTACCTCTGCTTTTGATCAATAAAATATTTAAAAAAATAAAATTTTAAAAAAGACTGCACGCAATTGGCCAAAGGCGGGTGCATTGCTCCGCCCATGGCCTATTGGGGTCTATTACGCGCTTGGTGCGAGTAATAGACACCAATAGACCATGTGCTTTCAATTATCGTGCCCAGAAACGGCGCGATAATTGAAACCACGACTCGTTGAATTTGGAATTACTCTTGCAAAGTGCCAGCTTAAATCGGCGAATGTCGCCCCACGGATAAGATGCATTTGAGAACTTTAAATAGCAAATTATCGTTTTTTTTCTATAGCACCATATTCGAAGGAAGATCAACTGTTTCTAGTGTAGGATTCAAACAGACAATGAAAATAGCACCGGACCAGAGGTGAAAGATCACGAAACAGAGCTTAACTGCATTATGTGCGGGAAAGCCTATTTTTAAATAGTAACGGAGTTTATCTGCACATTATGGGAAAGGAAACGAGATGGCGTGCATCAACTGGTGAATCTATAGCTTCACACGATTGTACTAGTGAGCACATATTTACAAAGGTATTTCGCATATTTACATTTGTGGCACAGAGAGGTTGCAGATTTGCCCACTTTTTCAGGACACCTGGTTCCAAAGTCTGGAGTTTAGTTGCCAGACATCACCTGTTTCTCAGAACAGCATTTTGTGCTATCAGATTCTTTCAAATAAAAATTCACTCCAGCAATTGAAGGCAAGTGGGATTCACCTGCCTAGAACCACAATCCTAACCCATGAACGGAGGAGCTGAGGTCTGCAGGCTGGCCACAAGGGGGCAGTGCATTGTTTATCACCTCTTTATACCACATATGTAGGGGGCGGGAAGGAGTGACATTGTTGTGCCTTCACATCTAGGGGACTTGGGGTTGGAGTCTGTCTGATCTTTGACCTCCTCCCTTCACACCACTGACTGTGCCGTCCTGTGCACCACTCTCTGTGCCTCTGTGTACCGATAGTCTCAGCCAACTCTACGATGCTCAAGTCACACCAGCTTATTAATAGCATTTAATTTTATGCCCAAGCCATGACTGAGATTGCGCTGCCCTGCCAGGCTACCACTTTACTCTATGTAGTATACTTGCTGTATACCTGTGCTGCCTCGTCCCTATGAATGGATGACCCATGTCAGGTTGGTAAATAAATTCTGCTACTGTTTTAGAATTTAACATAAGATGAGTCTTCCACCACACTTCATGTCCGGAGGGGGGTTTTGGGGGGGGGCGGGGGGGGGGGGCTGGGTTTTAAAACACATACATGAATGGTAGAGTCTACTTTGAATTGCCACGTAACTTTAAACACCTCTTTGCCCATCCAACCTTCCTATTTAATTCGGGATATCATTTTAGACACGGTCTGGATTTTCAAATTGGTGAGTAGGTTTGAGAGTTATGGTTGCCCCAGTGCTTTCAGTGTGGCTATCCTAAAAACACAGGCAGGAAATCAGAGGGCATCTCTTTTGCAGATGAGATAATGTTAAGCTAAGCCCATCCACTTTGCCGAAGCTGGCAGGCATGTTTTTCATCATCTGTGGTCCAGCAGCCTCAGCGGGTGAGCCAGGCACAACCAATGATGTTGCTATTGATGCAAAAGAGTCTCATTTCTTATAATCTAGAGATTACACCAGGGGGCCTATTAACTACAATGTTGTTTTAATTGTGTTCACAGATATTAACTATTTAATTAATTCCTACTTGATTTTGATTGTTATCCAACAGCACCCCTTTCTTTATCTGGCTTAGGATTGCATTTTTTGTCATTAAGGGCAAAAAGGTATGGTTAGTGCTGAGGGCGAAATCTTCACACTAGTGGGGAATTGCACTATTAATTGATTTGGTAAAAAAAAAAAAAACAACGAATGACCTGCACCAAGAATAGGTGTAAAAGATGTTGGTCAGAGGATTTACATTAATATTCACAAAAGATAATAGCAGAGGTGTGTCATGAGAGCCCCAGAAGGTAGTCGTGGTTTTAAAGGTTCAGTGTCAGTCCAGGGTGCAGAAAGAAATGTTTGCACTGTGGAATTACCGTCTTAGAGAATTAGGATATCAGAGGCCTTAAGCGGTATACCTCAAGGTGTCTCTGCAGCGCTTGCCAAAAATGTACTGTGTCTTCATTTATGCCAGAGATTATGGTTGATATTTTAGATGCCAGGGCTGTCCTAGTTGGACATTTTTTAATTATTCATTTTTAGGTCGAGCCTGGGCAGTGCATGCACTGCTCTGCAAGGCATGCTATATTCAGATATGGACTTGTTGCTCTGCCCATATTTTTCATTGGCTATTGTCATTGTCCTTTGGAAACTGTGGCTTTTCATTGGTCAATAGGCTTAGTAGTCCCTCCTTAGGACCGCCTTGTCTCATTTTGTAACCTCCCATGAGGACAACCCCTGTTTCATGTTGTTATTCGGTAGGTTTTAATTACAGCCTCCAAGCACCATTTGCTTAAATGGTTTTCTCTTGCTTGCTGTCGCAGGCAGGACACGCTCTCCCCCAGCTCTTTATTTTTTTCCATAACACAGTATGTCACGCTCATACAGTGACTGCTGTGCCATTGGTTTATTTGAGGCGCAGTGTTTTGTTTTTGTTTTTTTACTGTTTATTAACTTTTCTTTTTAAACCTGTCCCATGCAGCACTTTCAATTCAATGGCGGCCGCACCCCATTACTTAGACAAGCCACATCTAAGGAAATAGGCATGGCCGCCATTAAAGTGAAACCGCGGCATGGGCTGCTTTGCCAAAAAAGTAACATTTGTTTGTCAACTAAACAAACAAATGCTTTTATTTTATTCCGCGCTTTCACTTTAATGGTAGACGCACCCCTTTGTTTAGACAAATTTTGCATAAGGAAACGGGCGTGGCTGACATTAAGGTGAAAGCGCTGCATGGGTGCTTTAGCAAACAGGCATTTGAAATGCAATAGATCTCGCATTTACGAGAGTTTCGTAAATGCGAGACCTATTGCATTGCAAATGCTTGTTTTCATTTGCATTTGAGATGTTGCTGTCTATTTTGGTTTTAGCGGTTTAATTTACTATTAAATAAATGAAACAGGAGTAAAAGTGTTTTGCCCCACTGCAAGAGTCAGCTTCTTTTTTATGCTACCCAAAAGAACAAAGTTCTGACAGCAAGTGCCATCCATTTTCAAAGACCAGCTGACAGCAAGTACCAAAACATAAATAGAACGCTCCCATTATGAATATGAATATATATTATTGGAATGTCAAAGTGATTGCTTTCCAATATGTAGCTCAAGGTTGTTTTGTTCTATTTCCTGAAGTGGTTTAGGCAATGCTTTACTCAGACCTGCCACGGAGTTTCACTGCTGTATTGGAGCTGGTCAGCTCCCTTCAATACATCAGCTAATGTTGAACTCACTAAAAAATTCTGATATAACACGATCTTGCTTGTTACCCCTGTACAGCATCAATACAAGTTCTAAAAACGTCTACTTCAAAAGACAACGGACCCAAAGCACTATACTAAGACTACACATACACACAATTTAAGTGTCTTAGTAAAAATATTCTCATGGGAAAAGATAGTATAATAGGTGTATGTTCAAGAAAATGAAGAGGTATCCCCCGACATGGAATCGGAGCCAACGTCGGGCTGGATTCACTCGCCCGTATGCTCCGGAGATGCCGCTGGGTATGTGCACGGCCCTCCCCCATGGCAGACATTGGACGGCACTTGCTAATTGGGAAGACATGGGGACACAAATGCTAGGAGACCTCTATGAGAATGAAACCCTGTTGTCGTTTCAGGCCCTTCAGCATAAATACGATCTCCCGCGAGGGGATTACTTGCTGCATTCAGCGCTTACTCCGGCAATATAGCACTATTGGGGGATGAGTCTGATGGAACCGCGGGCCTCAACGGTGTGCCAATACGTGATAATGGAGGAGGGAACTGTTAAGGCTACTCCGTGCCTTTACAGACGTATGCTGACGGAGGCACTGGAGCCATTAAGCGCATTGCAGGAGAAGTGGGAAGTGGAACTTGGCAGGGAAATTCCAGAGAAGACGTGGGCCCAATTGGTCAGAAGAGCACAAGGAATGCTAGATTTCAATTGGTACAGTTCTATGTCCTGCACAGGGCATACTTAACACCAGCTAAGCTTAATCAATATTTCGGTGCAGTGCCCGCTTGATGTCCGAGATGTAGTTCAGAGGGAGACTACTTCTGGCATATGTTGTGGGGGTGTACGAGTTTGGGAACGTACTGGAAGGAGGTGCTGGAGCCACTGTGTAATATAACTGATCGTGTAATAGAACTAGACCTAGGCGCTTGTTTGTTGCATTGGTTTCCACATAAGGCTAAAACGAAAGTGACAAGTACATTTATAGATCTGGGCCTCGTATTAGCTAAGAGGGAAATTACTATGCATTGGAAGGCAGAGAGGGGACCGTGTGTGGGGAGATGGCGGGTGGAACTACTCAAGTGGGCGCTGAGCGAAGGCGCGCTTCGGCTACAGCAGGCCCTGTGCACTAATAATGACAGGGCACAGAAGACGGCAAGGGATTGGGAGGCCTTGGTAGCAGTATTGCAGGCTCCAGAGCCAGGTTCAGAGGAGAGTTCGGACCTGGAGGACCGTTAGGAACCAGCTGGCACTTTGACACAAGGGGAATGACCTAGGGTAAGATCAAAGGGATACAAGGTGACCTTCGAGATATATGCGAGTCCTATACTGTATTACTGTGATTCACGATTGCTATTGTATTGGATTCTGATGCACATTAACTGATTAACGACCAAGATCTAGAGGCACATCGGTGGAGGGGGGAGGGATGTGGGTATATTGAGTAGAGACTTGTGGTATATTATATTGTCATTTATCCGCTTGTTATTGTAATGCCTCTCAATGATGTTGGGTGTTTGAAAATCAATAAAAAAATATTTTGTTTTTAAAAAAGGTATCCCCCCAAACAGCATAGTGGAACTGAACTTACAGTTTTAACATGCAGAAGGTGATGAATGATTGGCACAGCGTAGGCTGCAGTTTTCCCGGAACCTGTCCTGGCACGAGCAAGCAGGTCCTTCCCTTCCAGGGCCAGCGGGATGGCCTTCTCCTGGATGAGTGTGGGTTTGGCCCAGCCGAGGTCAGCGATGGCCTGAAGAAGTAAGATGCAATTCATAATTACAAGGACTGGCATCCTATTATTTTATAGAGCTTTAGATAACATTTTAAAAACAATACAGCCCTTGAAGGACCACTCCCTTTCCATTTAGCGGCAACAGGTGCAAGTATATGGTTCAATAGGTAAAGATACATCCATCTTTGTTCTCAAGATCAACCTTTACAATAGCCCTGTTGGCATGTCAGGACGTATGGTCAAATAAAATACAAGCATTGGCAAAACCAATAGGTCTAGCCTATGCAAGAGCTATTGGCTTTGCCAATGTATTCTAGCCATGTTGTACACCAGTGTGGCTGCTGTTGAGCATGGTTAAAAGTTAGTGACATAGAGAAGAGTGGCATGGAGTGGAGTAGCGAAGAGTGGAGTAGAATGTTGTGGAGTGGCAAAGAGTGTCGTGTATTAGAGTGGCATAGTGTGGAGTTAAGTAGAGTGGCATAGAGAAAGGTGGATTTGTGTTGAGTGCACTGGTGTAGAGTGCAGTAGCATTTAGGGCATTGTATTCAGCGGCGTACAATGCAGCGTTGTACATTAGAACGGTGCATAGCAGGGTGGTGCAGGGGCGAAGAGTGCAGTGGCGTAGAGTTAATGCTTACTAGAGTGACATTCCTAAGCAACTTGGGACCATGCGGAAATCAAGTCCTATACATAACAAACTAGTATCTACATAAGCTCAGTGTACTACAAAAATCGCGTAACAGACAATACAACAATATATACATTGAAACAATCAGGTTAAATACAACCAAGAAATAGATAACAAACAATATCAAAGACAAAATAAACATTCAAGTGGTGTGAACCACGTGTGGCTTGACTTTGTAGGTGTTTGTTATTTTCTCAATGCGCGTTTCGGCGTACGGGACGCCTTCTTCAGGGAGAGCCACATAGATATCAATACAAAGAAGGACCAGAAGCTAGACACTGGGTATGGATACTCATAAATAGACGAGTCTGCAAGAGAAGCAAAGTGTACTTGATATGTAGACAACTTGTAGATAGTAAATAAAACACTGATGAAAGGATCTGAAAATATTGCACAAGGTCTAAAAGAGATGGAGAGTGGTACTGTAGTGATACTTGAGCCCAAGTCACCTTACCGACAGTTTCAGGAAGAAGAATCTTTCACGAGCGTCTTTGAAAGTTTGATGTAAATCTCAATTCACTGGCAAAGGATAATTACCAAAGAAATCAAATGATGGTGAAGTCAATAATGCAAAGATCGTTCATTCCTCGCGTCTCTCTGGGCAGCGACACGGATAGCGTCCGCATGGAGTTCTTCCGATGTCGTAGAGTTAAGTCATGCAGAGAGCAGTGGTGCAGAGTACAGCTGAGTTTCATAGAGTGCAGTAGCGTAGAGTGCATAGTAGAGTGCCACAGAGTGCAGGGTCGAGTGCCACAGAGTGCAGGGTCGAGTGCCACAGAGTGCAGGGTCGAGTGCCACAGAGTGCAGGGTCGAGTGCCACAGAGTGCAGCGTCGAGTGCCACAGAGTGCAGCGTCGAGTGCCACAGAGTGCAGCGTCGAGTGCCACAGAGTGCAGCGTCGAGTGCCACAGAGTGCAGCGTCGAGTGCCACAGAGTGGCGTGGAACAGAGCGCAGAGGCGAGTGGCGTGTCACAGAGTGCAGAGGCGAGTGGCGTGGCACAGAGCGCAGAGGCGAGTGGCGTGGCACAGAGCGCAGAGGCGAGTGGCGTGGCACAGAGCGCAGAGGCGAGTGGCGTGGCACAGAGCGCAGAGGCGAGTGGCGTGGCACAGAGCGCAGAGGCGAGTGGCGTGGCACAGAGCACAGAGGCGAGTGGCGTGGCCTAGAGCGCAGAGGCGAGTGGCATGGCACAGAGTGCAGAGTCGAGAGGCATGGCACAGAGTGCAGAGTCGAGAGGCATGGCACAGAGTGCAGAGTCGAGTAGAGTGGCACAGAGTGCAGAGTCGAGTAGAGTGGCACAGAGTGCAGAGTCGAGTAGAGTGGCAGAGAGTGCAGAGTCGAGTAGAGTGGCACAGAGTGCAGAGTCGCACAGAGTAGACCAGCATAGATAAGTGCAGAGGAGAGTGGGGTGGCAGAGTAAAGAGCAGCGCCGTAGAGTGGCACAGAGGGCAGTGGAGCAGAGAGGTACAGGCTAGAGTAGAGAGGCCTAGAGTGCAGTAGAGTGTCAGAGTGCAGTGGAGTAGAGAGCAGCGCCATAGAGTGGCACAGAGAGCAGTGATGTAGAGATGTACAGGTTAGAGGAGAGAGGCATAGAGTGGAGTTGAAGAGTACAGTTGCGTGGAGTAGTGTAAAGTACAGTGGAGTGGCGTATTCATGGTGTGGAAGCACACTGCCAATACAGACAACATTTTTTATTGAAATTACCCCCATTAGATTTGCACAGAAATAGTTTCACTAATAAAACTATACAGTGCACAGACAAAAATGTGTGGAAATTGCGACACTTAGTGTACCTGTCAAAACTGAGGACGTAGCATAAGGCGGTACGTACCACTCGTGCATCCTTTTATGCTAAGGAAATCAACTCAAGTGCCAACCCCACCAAAACCATTTTTAAGTTAGTACAAAAACTCCAAAATAGCTCTAACCCAGCACCTTGTATTACCTCCTCACAACAATGTGATGACCTCGCTACTTTCTTTATAGAAAAAGTGAGGAAAATCTACAACACCTTTCCACAGGACTTCCCGGAACTCCTCAACCCTCTTAAATTCTCGGCCGACAATCCCAGTCTCCCACTTATACCCAGTATAACCCATGACGATCTAGCCAAGCTATGCGCACAGGTTAAGTCTGGTTCTCCCACAGATCCTATGAGACCAGCCAAATTTCTAGAATCCCTAGACTTTTTCCTCCCCCCCTTGGCCACCCTGCTCAACCTCTCTTTCTCCTCGGCGGTGGTTCCCACCTGCTGGAAGCAAGCATGGGTCTCTCCGATTATTAAAAAGCCTATGCTAGACCCCACAATGCCAGAAAATTTTAGACCTATTTCGCTGCTTCCATGGGCATCGAAACTGGCAGAAGCCCACGTGAACAAAGTATTGTCTCATTATATGGTCCAAAATAAAATCTTGGACCCTTCACAGAATGGCTTCAGGCCAGGATTCAGTACTGAATCCACCCTGTTGACTACCATTGAACACCTCCGGAACATACTGGACGCCGGTCAAAGTGCTGCGCTGATTCTACTTGACCTCAGCGCGGCCTTCGATACGGTCTCCCATAATATTTTGTTAAAACGTCTCGAGGCTATAGGGATCTGCGATCTTGCCCTTGAGTGGTTTTGGTCCTTCCTGAAGGACAGATCCTTCCGGGTCTCAGCCCCCCCATTTTATTTCTCAGCCTCATTCCATCGAACAAGGAGTTCCTCAGGGATCGGCGCTCAGCCCATCCCTTTTTAATCTCTATGTCCAGCCTCTCGCTGACGTGGCAAAAGAGTGGGACCTCACGCTGGTGTCGTACGCTGACGACACGCAGCTGGTCATCACTCTAACTGAGGGCCCCTCAATTTCAGCTGCGAAATTTAGGGATGGCTTAGCGGCAGTCGCGCAGTGGAGGACACGCAATTGCCTACAGCTGAACGCTGGGAAAACAGAGGTGCTGCTCCTGGGAAAAAAATCCCTGCTACTGGAGTGAACATTGGTGGCCGTCCCTACTTGGCCCCATTCCTTCCCCCAAAACTGTGGTGAAGAATCTAGGTGTCTGGCTGGACTCCTCCTTCAATTTCCAGACCCACACCAAAAAAGTGGCAGCTACTTGTGTGGGTCTGCTGAGGAGCCTTTATCCGATACTTGGCTTCTTCGACCCCAATACGCGCCAACTGATAGTTCAATCAATCATCTTGGCTCGATTGGATTATGCCAATGTTCTATTCTTAGGCGTCAATAAAGCAGAGATGGCACGGCTGCAACGGGTACAAAACTCAGCAGCTAGGGCAGTGGTGGGTCTTCCCCGCAGATGCTCTGCTAGAACTACCACCCAGAAGCTACATTGGTTGTGTATTGAGTCCCGAGTTCGATTCAAGACTCTCACCACTGCTTTTAAAATTCTCAGATCAGACTGTCCTGGACTCCTACGCCCACTCCTGGTACCCTACACCCCCCAGCGCGCCCTACGCTCCTTAGGACAGCACCTTGTGGTTGTCCCTCGAACAAGGCTTAGCAGAATGGGTGGCCGTTCTTTCAAGGTTTTGGGGGCAAAGCTTTGGAACTCCTTGCCACCTCACATTCGCTCCATGACAAACTTGATGGCCTTTCGCAGGGCAATCAAAACATATCTATTTTCCCTGACATAATTTTCCTGCTGTTTCACTCCCTCCCCTCAGGTATCTGATATGGTTCAGCGCCGGGACGCCTCGTTGCTGGGGCAGCTGTTTTGCGCTTAATAAAATGTTAACAATGTTAACATAACATAGTGCAATTATATGTTTAAGGTTTAAATCGACAGGCCGGTGGGTACAATTAAAGAAAAGATTAAAACCGACAGCTTGAAGAGGGCAAAGAGGGTGGAATGACCATAGAGGAGACAAGTATTCGACCTGGCCTAACAAATACCCAATAAAACTATTTCTTATACATGAATGAGACAATAAGACAAAGAGGTGGATATGCCAATCGTCAGCGTGGGTCGGTTGTGGGAGGCGGAGATAGACAGAGCAAGTCAGCTCCCTAAATTCCCCAGCTAGAAATCCACTACTAAATCTCCATGTCTTACCAAACCGTGGAAGTGTATGGGTTACAGTAGCTGTCAGTTTTTCTATTCCTAGGAGTTCCCATAGTTTGTGGAGCCAATCCAATTTCATCTGGACAGCATCTTTGCCCCCACGGGATAACAGCACCTGCTTGGTGGCGCTCAGCATTCAAGTGATAGCTCGCCCACACTGCAATTTCAGGGAATAAGTCAACGCAACAGGAACCGAGGAAATTCTGTGTCACAGATTTCATCAATATCAACTCGGACCTCAGTCCAGAAGTGTTGTATTTTAGGACAATGCCAAAGAAAATGTGTGAGGGTGCCCCTTTGGCCACATTGTCTCCAGCAATGGGGATCCCCATTGCTGGTTTCCAATGAGCTAATCTAGCCAGTGTACAGTACCAATAATGGGCTATTTTAAGGAACATTTCTTTGCCCGCCGTGCTACACGGGGAGCCTCTGGTCCTATGCACTATTTCGTGCCCTTCCTTAGGTGTGTGTAAATTATTTTCTAACTCTACTTACCGTCTATGCTGTGCTGGTGATTTGGTGTGAGTTATGGGGGGGTGAGTAGGAAGGCATAAATATCAGAACTAATGAGTTTGTCTGACTGGTGTGCGATAAGCCATTTCTCAAATGGTTTAAGTGGGCAGTTAGCATAGGGACGATTGTGAGGTTGCAGGATCCAGAGTGAGCGAGATAGTGACAATAGGTGTTGGAAGGAAGGTTATAGTTAAAGGGGAGATGGGGGAAATCCATCATCCAGTCAGCTGAAAAAGAAATCCCCTTTCCTCTTACAGTTCACTTCTTGCCATTTGAGATAAATCGTGCCCTGTGTTGCTGGGGGAAATCTGTATTACCTATGAATGGCGTTGGAAGTGATATATCCGAATAAAGACGTTGCATTTCTTTAACCCTGTCCCACACTCCCATTGTGGCAGAGGTGAGAGGTAAACCCCGGGTGGATGATGACTCTGGGGGAGACAGGGCACCTTCCAAATATGTACTACTGCGACCACTTGGTCGATCAACCACCAGTGCTTCTCAGAGCTTTCCCTGTTCTACTCCACCATGTAACGAAGCGGAGCAGCCTGGTAGTTCTGCTCCAGGTGTGGAATGCCCAGTCCCCATCAGCTTAGCTCAGGTATGCCTGTTTTCGTGCCATGCGGGCCTTCTTCCTTGCCCAAATAAAATCATTTATGAGGTGTTGCAATTTATCCAAGACATGTGCAGGAGGCTGCAGGGGCAGCGTTTGCATGACAGAGGATTCTAGAGAATAAAGTCATCTTGACTGCTGCCAGTCTCCCCAGCCACAATGGCATATATTTCTTCCAAGAGGATAGTTCCACTCTGGCACTGGAGAGGATGGTGGAGTAATTCTCCAAGGAGGTGCGCTGTGTCATGGGGTGTATCCGGAGCCCAAGTTAGGTAAAATGTGACCTAAAAATTAGCTATTCATGTTTCCACACCAACACAATTGCACACATGGCATGATGTCACCAGAGCTTTACATTCCTCAAATTCCTGTTTGTTGAATCAGGGATTCTGCTGAAAGCATAATATGTGATGGGCAGTAAATTCACAGGTCTTGACAAGAAAGGAAGTTAACATGGTCATCTCTATTATTTGGATATAATGGGACTTTCCTGTAAGTAGCAATTCATAATATCTTATTGTCTGTCAGGCACATAGCTGGATCACACAAAAGTTTCCTTTCTAAACCCTTGAAATAAGATATGGGCTGTGGATATTAAATGACAAAAATTAAGAGTATAATAACATTGTGTAACAGATACAGGGAAACTTTTGTAAACAACTCTTTGCTATTCCCAGAGGGAAGCTGGTTAGGTCTGGGCTTCAACAGCACAGCTGTCAGACTGGCCTACTGCTAACAGTAGGCTTTGGGTCAGCCCGATTCACACCTATCAGCTTTCTTCGACCAGCCTCTTTCAAACATTGCCTTGAGACTTTGACAATCTCATCTTCTCTCAGTCCAATGGCAGTCATCTGTCACTTAATGCTATTGGCTGTTTAGGTCTATCCATCTGCCTCTAGTGAAGGGCTTGCACTGAGATGCAGGAGGGAACTACTTTATTATGACTAAAGCCCTGGCTGTGTGCTCCGACTCGCTCGCTATCCAGTGTCTCTCTTCTGATGTGCCAAAGTTGAATGCATTGTATTGTAAATGTAAATGTATTGGCATTTATATAGCGCACTACTTACCCGTAGGGTCCCAAGGCGCTTCGACCGCTGCGAAACCCTTCCTGGCTTCCCTGAGAGATGGTCCCTTAATGGGTATCTCCAGGGTGAGATCAGGCATCCTCGGCGGTCTGGTGGGGCCGTTAGTGAAGATGAGGCAAGCTAATGCCCAGAGTTGCCGAGTGTGATCGCTGATCAGAGTGGGCACCGAGGCGAGAGAATTATCGAGTCCGCTGACCCTGGTCCAGAAACCTGCCGCGCCGGGAATCGAACTCTGGTCCCGGGCCGTCCTACACTGCTTCTTTCTAAATACAAAAAAAGAAAGGACTCCTGACCTCTTCTCTGATCAGCATGTGTTGCTTCTTAGAGATAGTTAAGAACTGCTTGCAGCACATCGGGAGTATCGACCAGGAGACATGATAACTCTATCCGCAGACATAGGACTTGTGCTAAACGCACTGATAATTTAAATGTGCATTAAAACAGAGATGCAACAAGCAAGGATCTAGGAGAGGACCAGAAGGCATGAAAACTATGTTAATAGGTATGGGCAAAGATGACTGTTTCGCTCATTGCAGCTCTAGAGTTTTGATTGTAATTTACTGCTCCAGCTGAAATAATTCATAATGAACAGCCCCCAAGTGAGCGGCTCTCTGGTCTGCTGCACTTTGTGTAACAAAAAATACTCAAAAAACAAAAACAACGGGGGGAGGAGCCAAGCTGGCAACCAAGATGGCCGCTTAGGCTCCAGGCTCCGCAGACCTCCTCAGCCTGCTACAAGATCCTGCCAGTTACCCTGTGCCTATGTAACTCTCCCGGGTAGATGAAAAGAAATAACGCTACACCGAGTGACCCTGAAAGTTCCACCTGCTTCGAGAACGGAGAAACGTCGCCTTGAAGTTTGCGGCCTACATCAGCATTGAAGCCGAGGCCTCGAGTAAGAGTGCAGCCGGCCTCTAGTTGAACAACATCGGCCATAAGAGTTAGGGAGGAGCCGGTCCACCGGAATGGAAGTAAATTTTGTCCGATCTTAACATCAAATATCCGTATGGATTAGCGCCTGAAGTGGGGCACCTCAATGACACTGCGGATGCGAGCTGAATAATTGGTTGTCAGTGCCCGGAATATAAACAGCTTGGTACCGTCTAAACAGCGACCCGATGGTTTCGGGCATATCCTGAAGACAGCTCCGTAATATCCTTGCATGCAGATGGGTTGGAACATGTGTCCTCGCTTCTGATTCTACTGGGTCTATCCCGAAGGGCCCAGGGATAGACCGTGAACGAAACGTGCGAAATGGCGCTCAATATCGGCCTTCGTGTGAATCGGACCCGATCCTCCGAGGGGTCTGGGAAAATTCGAACGGATGACCTGGGACGGCATATCCGATCTAAGGGATCTCCGAGACCGGACCAGAATTTCCCTATTGAGGGGGACCAATTAGTGCTGACCAGGGTAGAACCTACGCTTGGGGCTATAATGGCGGCGATCGAGGGTCTTCATCTCTCCCTGAACTGGAAAGCCAAAGCCTTGGAGCACAAATTGGACGCCGTGGCTTTTGGACTGAGAAATAGTGACATAGCTTTTGTTCGATTCAATGACACTGCGGAAGTACCGACATCCACACCACCGGGACTAATGGCGGCCAGCAACCCCATAAAACGAGTGATGCGAGAGACCCTGGATTGCAAATTAGTTAATGCCCGTGTATTGGAGGTCCTGGTCGTGTCAGTGCTCACAATATTGTTATCGACGGAGGGTAAATCGCACCAGGCAATGTATCTGATGACTCATGTGACGACTCGGGGTGGCTCGACAGGGTGGCCCTTTCTCCCTTTCCGAACTCAGTGCACCTGGACTTCAAACAACATCCTTGGTTCTTATCGACACAGATGGGACCCAGTGACAATGGGACTGAGAAAGCCCTGCTATTTCTGGCTTGCTACTGTTCTTTCAAATTTTTCAAGATGGTGGCTGTTCGGTTCAAGAACATTTGTGTACCTGATCGAAGGGGTCAAGGCTGAGAACGGCCTATCGTTTCAAGACTTTTATTGAAATGGTGGCAGTGCGGGATTCACTTTATAATGTTGGTACCGGGAGGCGGGGTAGGCGAGTAATGTATCCCCCGATTTTTGCTTGCTAGTGAAATGATAATATATCCGTAACAGGGGAGGCTTAGAACTAGCGGGGGGAGAGGCCGGGAGCCTGCACGAAGGCCCTCCTCCACTTACTTCTTTTAGTATTTGTAGATTAGATGGGGCGACAGGCACACTGCTAGTTGGGGACTGGCGTAAGCTACATGCAGGGGTGCAGGGTGGGGGGGGTGGGGTGGGGTGTTGCGCACGTTGGTTTTTTTAATTTTATTTCTTTATTTGCCGAATATCCTGACTCTGTCTTCAGTATTAAGGTGCCAATGCGAGCTCTATTATTTTGATTTGTCCGTTTTTGCAAGTGTCCGTACTTTATCCTGTTTACGATCTTAGTATAGAGGGGTGCAATGATCTTTGATATCCTGATTTTGTGGGTGGAGGGGCCTGTGGGCAGCACGCATTGATATAGGCGAACTCCGCTAGTTTTATAATCCTGATTCGTCAAATGTGTGTTAGCGTCTCAGTGTCCTGCTTCAACGATTGCCGATATTGTGACCTTTCAATTGTTTGATTCCTTGTATGTGTTGGACTGCATTGCACTTGATCCGCTCTTATTGTTTTTTATAACAATAAAAAGATTTAAAAAAAAAAAAAACGGAGTAATGGATACATGTATACCCCAGCTTCCAAATGCAGCATCCTAGTAACACTTGTAGCTGAGTGACATCAGCAGTAACAACACAAAATGGTTCTCGACTTTTAATGCAGCCTAATCCAAAGTGGCGCTTGTAAAATAGAAAAATCTTTGCTGCAAAAAAAAAAAAAAATCTTTGCTGCAAAAAAAAAAAAAAAAAAAAACAAGGAAGGAAGGAAGAAAACCATAACATAACAGGTGTATTTGTAAAGCGCATGATTATCCAAAGGTGTCCTGGCGCTGAATAACAGAAGTTTATTGTTACCCAACGCAATGGAAAAGAAAGCAATAATTCCTGGTCTCAGGAAAAATATATTTTTACCTATATAACAATACATCAAAAAAAGAGAATTTAGTATTTACTTCAAAAGAAATTGTTTTTACTCCAACTAACAAATGTAGGGATTAAGCAGGTCTTGCTTTCCAATTTTATCTGAAGATTTGATAAGGACAAGGAAAGTGATCTATGAAGGTGCAAGGCTGAGGTCTGTAAGACTCTCTAGATCATAGGCTAAGCATGTTAGCTCCCACACAACTTTCAATAAAAACCTAATTAAAACTGCGTTTGAGGGAGACTGGAGCTGTGAACTCCCAGCTTTAGCAGTTACAGCGGGGTGAAGCTCTTAATGGCCTATTCTGTCTGCAACTGGGCACACACAACATAACTGAGTCAGTGGAAAGAGGAGTGGATAAAAAAAAGGGAAGAAGGCCAGAAGGATGGAGGAGTGGATAAAACAAGCATTGGAAATGCAATAGGTCTCGCATTAGAAAAGTTGGAACTATTGGTCTTGTAAATGACAAATGTTATTTATGTGTTGGTTTTTAAAATAGCTAAATTGATAGCTTTGTCATTTACAATGCCAATAGTTATAACTTTTGCGAATGTGACACCTATAGCATTTGTAATGCAACATGTTTTGTATTTACGGGACTTAGATGGCAGCTCTGGTCGTTAGGCCACATCTGCGGTTTACCTGCAGCACAGAGTACTACTACATTAAGTGGTGTGACAAGCAGAAGTAAAAGAACTCCAGTTTCATTTAATTGGAGACAGCTTGAACAGGAAAGAAAGACCACATATCAAATTGACCGTTTATGCACGCCTTCAAAAATCTACGTTTGGGAATAGCCAGAATCAAAAATAATGTTGAGTGAAAAGTGAACACTTACGTTCTAACATGGAAGAATTACTGTTTTAATGAGGCACCGCAATGCTCGGTGCTAGCCCCTCGTCGTCCGTAGAAGGAATTATGGCGGCCATCTTGACGATATAATGTTTTATTTGTAACTACTCAAAATACAACCAATGACCGTAATATAATGTGTGGCGACTGTTCAGAGTTTGTTTATGAAACATGGCAATTATGACCCAGAGTGCTTTAATTTGGCAAATGTTTTGAAAATGTATATTATAATCAAAACGGACTCACTCTTGTACTTTGCGATTTGTACCATAGCAATAACGTGCGCCTTTCACTAAGGGGCAGGTGGATTTAGCGCCTCCTAAGTGTCCTCTCTCTATGTCAATTAAAAGATGCAGCCGCTTCTGTTGCCTGTCAGGAGCAGTAGAGAGTCACTGTCTGCTTCAGCTATGTCAGTGGATTTCGATGAGCGCAGTGGTGTGGTTCCTTGCTACACCCCATGGGGGTTTTGGTACCAGACCATGGAGGAGGTGTTCATCGAGATGACAGTGCCCAGCGGCACGACTGCCAAGGAAATCCAGTGCCAAATAGAGAGCAAGCGACTCTCCCTGACTGTGAGAGGGAAGGACATACTTAAGGTGCACAGAGGACATTAATTCCCGATAGTGGACCTTTACGTTTATATTAGCGATCTAGTAACTACCTCTGTGACAATAAAAGGTGAGCATGTCCAGCAGGCGAAATGCTTCTTATTGCACAAATCCACCCCTTGTTGTAAATATTTTTGTCCACCCTAAGCGTGGAAGGGTATACTCAGATGTGAGTCCCTTGCTCATTGCACCATCAGGATTCAAGCAAGCCGGGCCGAAGACGGCTGAAATGCCAGAAACCGGTCCCCGGTAGCTTGTTTCCTTCCCAGTGTAAGAATTGGCTTTTGTAGTTTGGTTTGCCCTGTTCCCATCATGCACTGGGACAGGAACAGACTAATTTGCATACAGCCAGGTTCTGAAACTGGGATGGTGCAGTGAGCTAAAAAACGGTGTTGGATCTAGCCCTGATCTCTTGACTGGGTGAGAGTATTCTGTTTAATTCAGAGACTCTGTCCCTCACCACCCCTTGTTGTAAATATCTTATTGCACAAAAGCACTGGTAGAAATATGGAGTTAAAAGGCATAGAGGAGGCTGAGAGCGCATGGCTAATTGAGAACATCTAAGCGGCCAAAAGGGGATAAAGGAGGTGCGAGTGCACGCCGAGGTGAAGGACTGTGCGAGAAGGGAGGGGGAAATGCCAGCAGCAGAGGAGCCTGCAGGCTGTTTAAGGCAGATGGTGTCTGCGCGCAAAGGACTGGGCGAGAAGGGAGGGGGAAATGCCAGCAGCAGAGGAGCCTGCAGGCTGTTTACGGGAAATTGCGTGAAAAGGGATGTTCATAACATTCACATTAGAAGAACCACACCAGAGTAAGACCTTCTGCAGCGTCTACAGACAGGAGTGTAGTCAGCAGCATCAGAGATCAGTTGCACTACTTAGTTGCGTTATGTATTTTAAACATGCACAATTTATATTGGTATGTATGTTAAACGTACACACACTTTATTTTCTTTTAAAGCATGACTGCTGATGTGGCTCCACATGGCGCCATCCTTAGAAGTTACTGAACAGTGCGACGGTCGTTACAGGAGTGCCTTGCTGAAAGCAAAATGTTTTTAAAAGTTACTGACAGTGCGGTGGCCGTGAGATGGGTGCTAAGAGAGAAATGCTCACCTGAAATGTTAAACAAGAAGTGGTACAATTGCTCAAGCAGTGTCCCGCAAATGGTGTGTGCGGCCGCCACTGCTGAAGCGCGGGATGCCGGGCGGCTTGAGAAACAAGTAAAAAAACAAGGGAGGAGAGAAGAAAAGGTGACAGAACTGCTGGAGGAGCAAAGAGGAGAAAAGAAATGCGGCACGGCGGGCAGGGGATGGGGCGGAGCGGGTAAAAAAAAAAAACAAGACGGAGGGAAGGCAGATAAGGGGAGGGGGGAGGAGAAATGCGACACAAACAAGACGGAGGGAAGGCAGATAAGGGGAGGGGGGAGGAGAAATGCGACACGGCGGGCAGGGGAGGGGGCGGAGCGGGGAGAGGGTGTGAAAGCAGCAGGGGCCTGGAGTGCGGCTGAGGGAACTGATGTGCACGCGCTTTTAAGCTCAATGCGCATGCGCATTGAGCTTAAAAGTCACGGGCACTGCAAGGAATCGCCACGATTCCTTGCAAGTTAATTAAAGAGTGGTTAAGCCCCCATAGTCTCGCAAGCTCGATGCGCATGCGCATCGACAGGCGAGACCTAAAAAGGGAAGAAGGCCGGAAGGATGGGTGAAAGGAAACATGGGTGGGTAAAAAGGTGAATGTGAAAAAGGATACTTGGATAGTGAAAAAGCTTGATAGACGAAATGAGTCATGGGTGAATGGGTGGGTGGATAAAATAGTTAAAGACAATAATTGGTGGGGAAAAAAAAAAATCAATGGGTGACAGAATGAAAAGGTAAAATGGTGGGTATCAGCAGGTAGATAAATTGGTGAAAGGATTAATCACTTGATGCTTCAATGGAAGAAACAAGGGAGCTCTTCTGAAGAGATTCGGGCCCAGCCACTTCACTTGTACGGTGCCATTAGAACTTTTGTTCAAAGTGGGGGGTATCTTAATTTTCTTTCTACTCCCTAGGAGACAGTCACCATTTGTAAAGACTAGTCAGGCACAAACGCAGCACAACATGCGGAACTGGGTGTTACCTAAATTTTCCACCTGGAGTACCTCTGTTTAATTCAAAGGAAATCTGAGCCTACACCTCAACACACTGGCCCCTAATAGTCAACCAAAGATCATCCCAGAAATATCCACTTAGATGGGATCATTCTAATACAGGGGTCTCCAGACCGGTCCTGGAGGGCCGGATCCATGCCAGATTTTTAAAATTACTACATGTATCTCAATGGGGATATCCCAAAAATCTGGCATGGATCCGGCCCTCCAGGACGGAACATTTAATGCTAAAGTATAACGTTCAGATGTGTGAGGTGAAAGGAACATTCTGACATGGTGTGTAGTTAAAAAGGGGATTTATCAGGAATTAGGTAGAAATTATAGGAATGGCCAATGGATAGCAAGGCGTTATCATTAGCCCAGTCATGGGTCATATAAACTAGATTGCCTAGGTATTCACAACTTCACAGAAATGCCTGATCACCACATACATTGATTCAGTTAACATCCTAGGGCAGGTCTAATGCCAAAAAGCAAAATGCATATGCACCAACCAAGCCACAGCTGAGGTTGCAACCCAAAATTAAGTGTAAACACACAATTCAAGCACTGTCAAATCCAACAGGTTTGGGCCGTCTGGCAGCCTTTTGGCAATCATTGCTTTGTTTTGTCATGGCTATTGCATAACCTTGTTTGACAAACGCCCTGTAGCTTTTTAATCTAAAACAAATTGATTAAAGGAAAAGGAAATTCAGTCTCAAAAAGCAAACATTACCATAGTACTTCCTGGCACTGAAGGGAACTACTTTGTGTGTGGATGTGCTCCTTGTAAAAGAGAAAAAACAACAATTGATGGACAGAATGCAGAACAATGTCATACATTCACCCCAGTACAGAGATCTGGGCCCAAATCCATCGTTTTTTTGCACTCCACACCACCCCAGTTCAGACATGGCCATATGCAAATCAGCCTTGACCCTGTGCCTCATGGGAACAGTCCAGCCCAAACTACCAAGCCATGTCTTTCCTAGACCGGAATCAAGCATCCTAGGACCGGTTTGTGGCTATCAGCCGTCTTCAGCCAGGATAGCTTGACTCCAGTGGTGTGGAGAGCATGGGACTCATGTCTGAGCATACCCATCCCACTCGGGGTGACAAATACAAAAACAACAATTGATGGACAGAATGCAGAACAATGTCATACATTCACCTCAGTACAGAGATCTGGGCCTAAATCCATCGTTTTTTTGCACTCCACACCACCCCAGTTCAGACATGGCCATATGCAAATCAGCCTTGACCCTGTGCCCGGCTAAAGAACGGTGATGGATTAAACCCAGATCAGTTGACTGGGGAAGAGTGCTTGTATTGTCAACGCTCCGTCCATCATTTCCTTTGGTTTTTCTTTGTTCGCCAAAGTTGGCAGGGTATGCTCAGACGTGAGTCCCTTGCTCACTTTGCCACTGGATTCAAGCAAGCTGGGCGGAAGACAGTTGAAATGCCAGAAACTAGTCCTCGGTAGCTTGTTTCCGGTCCAGGGAAGGCATGGCCTGGCAGTTTGGGCTGGATTGTTCCCATGAGGCACAGGGTCAGACTGATTTGCATATGGCCTTGTCTGAACTGGGGTGGCAGAGTGGGCTAAAGAACAGAGATGGATTAAACCCAGATCAGTTGACTGGGGGTGAGTGCTTGTATTGTCAACGCTCCCTCCATCATTTCCTTTGGTTTTTCCTTGTAAAAGAGCAGCAGGCCATAACTCAAAATGAAGTCAGCCAATGGCTGAAGTGGGGTGACACGTTGCCCCTCGATGCATGCTCGAATTTGTTGAAGAAAATTGTTAATAACATAACCACAAACAAATGGATGAAGTGTGGCTGAAAACCCCTTTAACTAAGTCATACACATACTTTTAGTAAAAATCAAAAAGGTCTCTTGGCTAAAACAGACTCAAAAAAAGCGAATTGTTGTGCCACTGGCTGTCATCCTCTTGCCTTTGAGAAAAGATTAAAGAAATGATAGCAGGAAAAAGGAATTGAGAGATGGAAAGGAACAAAGGAAAGGAAAGAAAGAAGACTAGAAATTATGATAGAAAGACAAAGAAGGGATGAAAGCAAAAAAAGAAGAAATCGAGAAAGAAGGCAAAAGGAAGGAAGGCATGAAAAAAGAAGTAAAGGGGGATATAAATAAGGCAAGAATGTAAGAAAAAAAAAGGAATGGAAGAAAAAAAAAAGGAACGCAAGGAAGGGGAAAATGAATGCAAGTAAAAAGAAAAGGAAAAGAAAAAAGAGGAATGAAAGAAAAGGACAGAAGGAAAGAAAAATTATTTAAGGAAAGAAAAACAAGTTTTAAATAAAGCTCAATCTCTTTTAATTGGATATCTTGGAAAAGGTAATAATGCAAAGAATTCGAGTTAGGGGAGGGGCCTCAAAACTCCAAGACCACTTTCACTGCTTGGAGTCCTGGCTTTTTCTCTGTTCCTCCAGAAATTTCCCCTGGAAATCTGCATCCTGCGCTTAAGAGGCCTAATCCAAAGAAGCTTCTTTTCAGCAACTCGCCAACCCACGTATTGGCCACACACTCTAGGGATTTCCCCTCACCTCATTCGTTCTCAAGTGGAATCAGAAGATGCTCTCCATTTGGCAACCCCTCCTTGGGTAATAAATAAAACTCACTCTCAACCTCTTCCCCTGCATTTGTACTTACTTACCCCTCACTCCCTTGCAAGGTGCAACCTTTTTTTTACCCTCCTTTGCCCCTATACCGCTCACGCTACCGAAATAACTCAAGGAACTCTTATCTTCACTCTACAGCTTATCTAACTCTACAAAAACCACTAAATACCTCCAGTAAACCTAATGCTGCAGTCATTTTCCAATGTCCATCACTCTCTCTCTCAATTAATAATGTCTCACTCCCTCCTCGCGGATACGTCCCACAGCTTTACCCCCCCCCCCCCCCCCCCCATGTTTGCCAGTCCTACTTTACCATTGTACTCACTCCCTTTCCTGGTCAAGGATCCCTGATGATACTCACACTTTTTAGCCCTTTCACCAATTCAGCTCATCACCTCTTTACTCCCATACCACCCACCTTTCCCAGCTTTTCGAACTGATGACATTGCCAGCACCTAAACTTCAGTCTTCCACCCACTGATGCTTCTATATCCTCCCAATCTGACTCCCTCCCTCATATGCTCACTTACCCCTCTCCCTTATGTCTCCATCTGCTCTCTTACCTCCTCCCTTGTGTTCATTTTACCAACCTCCCACTGGTGATGATGCCTCCGTGCACTCCTCAATGAGGAATCGCTTCCTGGGTAATGGGAACAGTCCCAGCAGTTCTATCTGGAATACAAACTGATTGCCAGCAGAAAGAGTAGTTGTACCCAATAACTGCCCCCTCACATCGGAATGAAGAATTGATCCAAATTAAACCTATGAAACCACAATTCTAACGTGAATACAGAAGTTACAACAGGTAATCTTGTGTTATAATCAACAGTGGTAGCTCTGATCAAGTCAGTCAGTTCAACGATGGAAATGTCTGCATAGCTTTTCCAGCTCTGATGAACCTCTATTCAACAACAGCCATGACTCACTAATAAACATATACAATGGGCATCAAGTAGGCTCAGTATCATTGTTCTGAACCTTCTCCCGCATTAAATGGATCTCCTCATGTCAAAGAGCTCATCTGGATCATTCAATGTCTAATTTCACTTCTTTGTTTAGCGCTTCTTAGAAATTTCTATTCCCATACATTTGGAAGGAATATACCGGGTGCACAATACCTGAGAGTTACAATGAACAACATCCAAGGCACCACCCCCATTTCTCAAACTAAGATATTCATGGCCTGCTCTGCTGGACGTCCATGTCACACACTCCTCCAACTCGACCACCATGGATAAAATCTTCTTAAGCATAATACCAATTATATTGTCCCATACAGCTAAATGTCTCACTTACTCGACAAAAGCAGTGGCAAACAGGCACATTATTCCTATCTCAATGGAATCTCTGGCACCTGAGTACCAAAACTATACGTTGAGCTCTGCGCTGCATGCAATATTACTGTACAGCAGGGGTGAAGCACAAGTTGGATTTTGCTGGCACTATTACCAATCACAATATTGATTTACTAGCTTTAGTAGACCTTATTCAGCAACTCATGTCACAATGTTGTGAACCTTCCATTGCCTCGGAATTACCCCATGATTAGTTAAGACTGAAGAGAGGATTGGAGGAGGAGTTGCAGTAATTTACAGAAAAGATTTTCAAAGTAAACAGATACCCAATAACTAGTTTTCCTAATTCCAGACCTCTACTAAGAGCGAATTACCTTATTATAGACTAAAAGTTATCTGTCACCCTTCTGTTGACAATACAACATTTATCGAGAAACGCATGAAGCTCGTGACTAACCAAGCAATTTGTTGTGATTATATCTTTCTCTGCCATATTGATCTTTACAGGTGCAACTCGGGTAATACAGCAGTCTATCTCCTTTCCTCCGTGCTCTCTGAAAATGATTTAGACCAACAGAGCCTTATACCAACCGACACCAAAGGCTACATTATAATTATAATTATAGCTAAGAAAAGGCTGCTTGCCTGGGAAGACCACATAACTGAACTGGTCAGATCATCCTCTCAGCTCTATCGTACTGCTCCTCTCCCACTCTGTAACTGGGCCCTACTCAATAAGGAATAAACTTGGTTTTGAGACACCAAAAGTCGTGACCTCGACAATTTGGCCTCAAGAGTACAGAATCCACTCCCGCTTATCAGTCCTAATGCGGGCATCAACAACTTGATCTCCTACTAATTTGGCTGTCTCTCAAAACTGCTTGAAGATCTAGCACCATCCAAGAGCAAAAAAAACACACAAAAAGCTTCAGCTCCATGGTTCAGTAAAGATTTTTATGAGAAAAGTAAATACCTGAAATTCTTGGATAAGAAATGTTAACAGTCACCTTCCACCCCGATCATCATTGCCCATCAGGGTCGTAAGATCACCTGACAAATAATATGTCAGCAAGGCAACGGTGACCCATTTCAGACTGCTTATCAACAAAGCCAAAAAACACCCCAAACAAATTTTCCTAAATAATCTAAACTGCTAATAACCCCCATCCATTTGATTTGGTAACCCTACTACTAAATCGGAAGAACCTGCTCAATTCTTAGACAATAAAGTGAAATATATTGATTAGTCATTGCAAAATATCTCTTTTCACAATTCAACCTGAAGGCCATTTTGCAAAGATAAGAGTACATAGCAACATTTTGACTTATCAAATTGTATAACGACATCTTACCTGGACTTCTAACACTGATGGCTTAAATCTGAAGCTAGGGCTATGTACAGAATGGCCTACTTCGCCCAAAACGCTCACACACGTCCACTCCACGATACCACAGCCGAGCTACAGAAATCTGGCAGGAGCATATTGTCACGTAGTGCTATAACCCTACTTCTAGAACCCCTTATATTTCAGAAGTCCTTTTTGGGGGAGAGTTACTGGAGTCTGAAACTCTTTACCTCCAGGCTTACATACCGCTACCTCATTGACTATCTTTAAAACTGAACTGAAAAGTTCTTCGCTTTGAAAGATATATGAAGTCATTGCTCCTAACAGTAGTGGAATATCGTATTCTTATAAAATTAGCTACTTTTGTAAGGCACTCTGAATACCCTAGAGCCCGGCTTTTACAAAAGCACGACAGAATGAACAAATACATAATGTGAGTCTGAGAGGAGGCTGTAAGGGAACACTAGGAGGGGGAATTCAGTAGCAGGGTCTGGAAAGTAGGAAGCTTCATAAAAAGTCAGATCTGATGTGGGGGCTGGCCGGGATTTTATAAGGGGCAATCAAGGGATAGTCTAGTGTCGATAGTGAACCAAGGGGGCACAGTCACTAGCACGCACCGCAGGGACAAGAGGGGGAGAACTCCCATGCCAAGATCAGAAGGGGCGGCCCAGGGACAACTTCAATTCGGGTGCGCAAGCGATTGATGTGAAGCGGCGACGTTACAACGTCTCTCCACTTCCTTTCCGCCCGCACCTTAAGCAGTCGATCCTCCAAACCCATCTCGTGGAAATCCAGTCCTGTTGAAGCCGCCATCCTGAAGCACGAACCACTGTATACCGCACACGCTGTCTTCAAGCACCGAAAGGGTCAGAGGTCAGACAGTTCTGTTGTCAACAGAGAAAAGGGACTAAAGTACTGGCTAGGAGAAGCCATCTTGGATGAGGAAGAAACTTGTATTATTTCGCTTTAGTCTAACAAATTTAATTACAGATTCCACACACCTCCGAACTTCAGTGACTATTTGCAGTGTAAGGGACCTCAAGTGTCTGGAAAACAGAGCATTGTTGTGAGACTTCTCTCCGGCACGTTAAAAACGAAGTTGCAGAGACGGAGTCGCAAGAAGGCAACGCACGTGTAAAAGTACTAGCGCTCTAACATTTAGATGTCAAAGAAGAAAGCTAGAAAGTCATGGACTCCATGTTGCTTGAGTATTAGGGTAAAGAAAACTAAAACATATCCAAATAAACAGCTCATAGTAAATGAACAATATATTATTTTTAAAGAGCTCTTTCATTACTGCATACTTAAAATAATGGATCAAAATTCCCCCAAAAAATGCAACACTTTCTTTCAAAGCGTTTCCGCTAGCTTCTCATCCTGTATGCTGCTTCAAACTCATAGTTTTCAAAACAAATAATTAAGAACATTTAGAAAGATAAAAGCAGATATTTAAAGAGTCAGTTAATGCAAGATGAATTTGCTATGAAGGTAGTAATGTTACCTCATTAAGGCTGAGCATGATTACTCATTAACTTGGGTTTTTCATAGGATGACTACAACTAGCATATGGGAATAGCCATTAGCCATGATTTTGACCAGATCAAACTATGCTTGCACAGACTTTAAGTGTCACTCATTGCGAAGGAGACTCATACATTTGGAGGGCAGGTTGAGATTTACACAATACCAAATCTCACTAGTGGTGAGATTGAGAGGCTAGAAATTAACTAACATTGAGTTCTGTTTAGAGCTCTGCTCTGTGCAAACCTGCTTCTGGGCACAGTACAGACTACAGGAAGCCCTTACACCAGAAGTTTGTCAATCCAAAAGACCTCTCAATTTAAAGAAAGAGTGGTCATAAACACCCTTCCTGCACTTCGCCACAACCTAGGATAGTATATTATGTTCAACATCTAATATGGACACCTGCATATAGTATCCCTTTTCTGCAATCTTAAGGAATACATTTTAGTAAGGTTTGGATATTATTTTAATCATTTTCTATATATTGTTTTATTTTTGTTATAATTTCCCTCATGTCACTTTCATTGTTTTCAGTTGTCATTTATGGAAAGGTTCTATGACATTACTTTCTGTGATGCGATCACATAAGCTAACTATTGTTCACACTTAAGAATTATGAAAAACTGAGAGCTGTTTATTTGCAGTTTCAAAGACCCATCGCAGCCAAGGCGTGGAACGAACTCCCTGTGCACAGCAGACGCTCCCCAATCTAGGTAACTACAAATTAGCATTAAGCTAGGGCACTTCTGCACCAAACACTACTAAAACAACATACTATCAAGACCTGAGGTAACCACAGCATCTTGCTCGCTCTATAAATAGCATTCTCACCCCTCTCCACCTCCCACTCTCTCGCCCCCTCACCCCTAGACTTTCCCACTCATTTCTGCTCCAAATCGTGAACATCAAAATCGCCCCAAACTGACTCCTCACAACCAGACTCCCATTAATAATACTATAACAACAACATTCTCCCTGATATCTCCAGATGTACTATTTCCTATTCTTAAGAATGCCATTCCTCTTGTGCACCATCCGACTCTTTCTGCTCTCCAGCTAGTCCTCTGATCACCTATTCTATCAGATAACCCTCTTTAACTATTCTCTCAGCTTCTGTACTCAGCATTAGTGCTTCAAAGCAGACATCCTACCCTTAATCTAGAAATATACTGTTGATCAATTACACGCCTCAAACATTTGCCCTCTTTTAAAACTCATCTTCTTCTCTAAAACCCAAGAATGCCTTCCTTTTAACCCCATTACCACAGTTCCTACGTCCCATTACAGAATTAAGCCCTTACAATCTGCCTGTAGACTCCATTGTCACATGTCAAATCCCATCATACTTTCAAGCCACAAAAACTGTCATCCTTAAAAATACTCTCTTTTTATTGTATCCTATTTAAAAGTTTTGTGCAAGTGCACGGCGCCCCCAAAGTGTCCTAGATCTAAAACGATAGGTCACGGCAGTGGCGCTGCTATAAGCAACTAGTATTTAAAACAAAATATTATTTTAGAGTTTTCCAATATGATAGATAAGTAAAGAGTCGGGTCTTTTTCACTTTCCTAAGTTTAAGATTATTGGATTCCCTTCTGAAGGCTAATTAAAAAATGTTCCTGACTTCATAATGCGAAAGCAAACTACATGTCCACCTGCCCTTGTTCTCTGAATTTTCAGAAACGTCAAAAGGTATTTCATGTGTAAAACGAAAAGAGCTTCTTGATATGTAGTTATTGAACTGTTTTGGAAACAGAAAAGGCCATTACATTGACAAAAGCATTTTAAAAGCATCTGTTTCTAAGATAAATAGCCAGTGCAGTTGCTACAGGTGGTGTGAAAAATTGACCATTCACCTGTATTTGATATTGTCAACCACACTACTGTCCTCTATGTACTCACCACTCTAGGCATAACTAACAACGCTCTCTACTGGTTTTCCCCCCACCCTGCCAATTCCTTTTGTCTCATGGTGTTCATCACAGCTTAGCCCAATTAATCTGCCAGTCAGCATTTTTAAGGATAATTTCTATGTACTCTATTTTTTTCTTGTTGCAACACTCCACTAAGAGACATCACATTGTTATTCAGATTTTCTTACTATGTATATATTATTGATATACAATTTTTCTTCTGATTTCCAACATCTGCTGCGGAGATCAACTACAGAATCTTCAACTGCCTCACATTTACTCATCATTGGACGGCTAATTAGTCCCTTGCGCTAACATCCTACAGGACAGACATTTTCTACTTTCCTTCAAAATCATAGCACACAAATCTATTGATCTCCATTCTGTCTTCCCCTGATACTCCTATGCCACACTTTCAGGCAGAAACCAGTAACTCAATCCACCTATGACTGTAAAATCCTGCATCAGTTATACAATCACTGCCTGCCAGATACAAGATACTCCATATCTGAAAAAATCAACATTTCATCCCCTTTCATACAGCCAGAAAAAAACTTTAAGTATTGTTTCTGAGAACATGGTGTTGCCACCAGAACACAACTTTGAGCTCTCGCTCGGAGCACAGATTACTAATTCGTCTTCCTCAATGCACATTGTTATATTGTTATGGTATTGAGTGTTGTATAGCGCTCGTGTACCCGAAGGTGTCTTGGTACTGCCCTGAGTCAGGGTGATCTGATTGGGGGTAGGTACAATATGACCCCCTTACTTATTAGAAGAGCCATGTTTTCAATGCTTTCCCGAAATGTAGAAGGTTCTGGGAATTTTTCAATTCAAAGGGAAGGGAATTCCACAGTTTAGCAGTATAGGTCACAAAGCTTTTACCGCCTGTAGGAAAGTGCCCCTTTTTGCATGGTTAACTCCCACTTTTTGCTGATGTTAATGCTGTTTGACTAAGTGTGCCCTGGGTTCCTGTCAGCCAGGTAACCAGGGCCTATGTTCTTTCCCTAAAACTGTACTGTTGCAAACCCATTTGACAACTCTCTGGCCACATGTAAGTCCCCTGTAAAATGTACCATGGGTACCAAGGGCACTGTGACCAAGGAAGGCCTCTAAGGGCTGCAACACATATTGTGCCACCCTTAGAGACCATGTACCCCAACCCACACACACTGCCAATGCCGGCTTCGTGTTTTGGTGCAGAGCAAAGTGAAGTGTGGATATGGCACAATCCACTGCCTGTGGCATAGGTAGGCCAACCCTCTAGCTGGGTGCATTATACCACTGGTGAGGTTACAGGTGCATGAGCCCTACAGTGCATAAGTCCATTCTAAGAGATTGTAAGTTCAGTAAAGCCATAAAGAGTATATGATCTGGGAGTTTGTCATTACGAACTCCTTAGCACCATAATGGCTTTACTGAAGTCTGGAAAGTTTGATATGAAACTTCTCATCACATTAAACCCACACTGATGCCAGTGTGGGATTTAATGCCAAATACACTCAGAGGGCATATTAGAGATGCCCCCTGAAAAACGACCTAACTCTAGTGTCCTGGCTGACTGGCTGCTTGCCAGCTGCCACCCCAGACATGTTTCTAGACCCCTGAGTTGAGAGCCTACCACTCCCATGGTCCTGAAACAAAGCACATCCTGGGCAGAGGTGCCAAGCCTCCTCCCCCAGAATGGGCAGGGTCCACAAAGGAGAAGCTTCAAAGGCTTGCCGCCTTTGTGAGCAGACCCAGCAATTTGCTGCTCCCAGCCACTGGCCTCAAGTCAAGTCAAGTCAAGTCAACATTTGTATAGCGCACTACTCACCCAGAGGGTCTCAAGGAGCTTGAGGGGGGGGGGGATCGCTACTTATCAAATAGCCAAGTTTTGAGTTGTTTTCTGAAGGAGAGGTGGTTCTGTGTGAGGCGGAGGTAGGTGGGGAGAGAATTCCAGATTTTGGCCGCTAAGTAGGAGAATGATCTTCCTCCCATGGTGGCTCTTCGGATGCGTGGAATCGCGGTGAGGGCTTGATTAGACGATCGTAGTTGGCGGGTGGGGGTGTAAAAGGTCAAGCGCGTGTTGAGGTATTTGGGTCCTAGGTCGTAGAGGGCTTTATGTGCGTGGGTGAGGAGGCGGAACGTTATTCTCTTGTTGACTGGGAGCCAGTGAAGGTCTCTCAGGTGACCGGAGATGTGATTGTGGCGGGGTATGTCTAGGATGAGTCGGGCGGAGGCGTTCTGAATGCGTTGGAGTTTTTTCTGTAATTTGGCTGTGGTTCCGGCGTAGAGGGTGTTTCGTAGTCCAGTCGGCTTGTGACAAGTGCTTGGGTGACCGTCTTTCTTGTTTCAGTGGGGATCCATCTGAAGATCTTTTTGAGCATACGTAAGATGTTAAAGCATGATGATGAGATGGCGTTGACTTGTCTGGTCATCGAGAGGGAGGAATCTAGAATGAATCCCAGGTTGCGAGCATGGTCCGTTGGTAAGGGTACGCTGCCCAGGGCCGGTGGCCACCATGAGTCGTCCCATGCAGAGGGGGATGATCCTAGGATGAGGACTTCCGTCTTGTCTGAATTCAGTTTTAAGCGGCTGTTCTTCATCCACTCGGCTACGTCTTTCATCCCTTCGTGTAGGTTGGTTTTGGCGGTGCTTGGGTCTTTGGTGAGGGAGAGGATCAGCTGTGTGTCGTCAGCATAGGAGAGGATGTTGAGGTTGTGCTGGCGTGCGATGGATGCGAGGGGGCTCATGTAGACGTTGAAGAGGGTGGGGCTGAGCGATGATCCTTGTGGTACGCCGCAGATGACTTCGGTGGCCTCTGATCTGAAAGGGGGGAGGCGGACTCTCTGGGTTCTTCCGGCGAGGAACGGGATGATCCAATCCAATGCTTTTCCTTGTATCCCAACGTTGCTGAGGCGTTGTACAAGGGTGCTATGACAGACCGTGTCAAACGCTGCGGAGAGGTCCAGGAGGATGAGGGCAGCTGTTTCCCCGTTGTCGAGTAGTGTTCGGATGTCGTCTGTGGCTGCGATGAGGGTGGTCTCGGTGCCCAGTTTGGCTCAGAATCCGGACTGTGAGGGGTCGAGGGAGCCGTTAGACTCGAGGAAGGCGGCGAGCTGACTGTTGACGGTCTTCTCTATGACTTTGGAAGGAAAAGGGAGGAGCGAGATGGGGCGGTAGTTCTTAAGTTCGGTGGGGTCTGCTGTAGGTTTCTTCAGGAGGGCACTGAGTTCGGCATGTTTCCAGCTTTCCGGGAAGGTAGCGGAGTTGAGGGAGCAGTTGATGATATCCCTGAGATGGGGTGCGATGATGGAGTCAGCCTTGTTGAAGATGTGGTGGGGGCATGGGTCGGTTGGTGATCCGGAGTGAATGGAGTTCATCAAGCGGATGGTGTCTTCGGTGCTGATCGGGTTCCAGGCGCAAAGGGTGGTGGTGGGGGGCTTCAGTTCGGTGGTAAGGGGGGTGGACTGGTCGCCGAAGCTATTATGTATGTCAGCGATTTTGCTGTGGAAGAACGAGGCTAGAGAGTCGCAGAGGTCTTGAGAGGGAGTGAGGTCGTTGGTGCCGGCGCTGGGGTTGGTAAGCTCTTTGACGATGTTGAAGAGTTCCTTGCTGTTGTGGGTGTTGTTGTCGAGTCGATCCTTGAATGCTGATTTCTTGGTGGATCGGATCAGCTGGTGGTGTTTGCGGGTGGCGTCCTTGAGGGCGGTCATGTTGTCTGTGGTTAGGTTTTTCGCCAGGCTTTCTCGAGGGTGCAGCAGTTCTTTTTGGAGTTCTTGAGGTCGTCATTGAACCAGGAGGCTTTTTTGCTACCTGGCTTGTTGTGATGGTTTTTCAAGGGTGCTAGTTCGTCAGCGCAGTGGGTGATTCATTGTGCGAAATTGATGGCTGCTTGATTTGGGTCCGATGATTTGGTGGGAGGGTTTTGGTTTAGCGATGTGGTGAGCTGGTCGGTGGTAATTTTGTTCCAGTTTCTGCGGGGGACTTGTTGTGGGTGGTGTTGGGTCGGGGTATTTTTGAAGTTGAAGTGGACGCAGCTGTGGTCCGTCCAGTGGAGTCCTGTGGCATGATTGAAGGACACGTGCTTGCTGGAGAAGTATGGGTCGAGCGTGTGTCCGGCGTAGTGGGTGGGGGTGTTTACCAGTTGTTTGAGTCCGAGATTGGCGAGGTTGTCCAGAAGGGTGGTGGTGTTGCTGTCGTTGTTCTTTTCCAGGTGGAAGTTGAGGTCCTCTAGGAGAATGTAGTTTTCGGAGGGGAGGGCGTGTGGGCTGATAAAGTCAGTGATGTCTTCGCTGAATTGTGTGCGGGGTCCTGGTGGTCTGTAGATGAGGGTGCCTCTAAGTGTGGTCTTGGGGTCAGTGTGTATCTGGAAGTGAAGGTGTTCGGCGGCTGTGAGGGTGTCGTCAGAGCTGGTCGTGACGCGGATGGTGTTCTTGTAGATGATGGCGATGACTCCTCCATATTGGTTGATGAGGTCCTTTCGGATGATCTTGTAACCATCCGGGATGGCTATGGCGATGTCGGGCGCTGATGAGGCGTTCATCCAGGTTTCTGTAAGAAAGGCGACGTCTGGCGTTGTGGTGTCTAGTAGGTTCCATAGTTCAATGGCGTGTCTGTGGACTGAGCGGGTGTTGAGCAGGATGCACTTCAGGTGGTTATTGTCGGAGCTCTGTTTGGCGTTCATGGATGTAGTGTGGGTCCTGATGCAGCAGAACTTGCAGGATTGGCAGGTGAAGGGTCCATGGGTGCGTTCTGGGGCGGCTTGGTGGCAGTCGGGGAGACGGCCGGTGTTGAGTGCAGAGAGGGTTGCGTCGTCGTATGTTAGGCGGGTGGAGTGGATTTTGCGGGGGCCAGGGGCTCTGGCTCTGGGCACGGTCCGGGCGCGGACGGGCGTAGACAGGCTTACCTTTGGCGCGCATAGGGCACGCCCGCTGCGCGTAAGTGACTCATTCCTAAGTGGAGAGTGGAGGGGGGCGGAGCGAGGGAGGAGCAGCTGGTAGGCAGGAGCGGGGTGTCGAGGGCGGAGGTTCGCTAGAAGCTGGAGGGAGCGGGGGTGGGGCCGCGGGGGAGCAGCAGCAGGGACGGGCTAAGGGCACAACAAGCTGGCTAAATAATGCTGGGCGATATCAGGCACAGAAGAGGTTGCGGTCACCAGAGCAAAACAATGGCACACAATGCAGGTCGTCGGCACAAACCAGACCAATGGCGCGAATAGCTGGCACAATTTATAACCAAAGCAAAGCAGGAGACAAATGGCGCGAATAGCTGGCACAATCCACAACCAAAGCAAAGCAGGAGATAATAACGATACCAGGCAGTAAGGCAGGGTAACAGCGATGCCAGGCAGCAAGGCAGGATAACAGCGATACCAGGCAGCAAGGCAGGGAGGGGTGAGCTGCGAGTGGAGCGACCTGTTCTGACCAGGTCAGGACGGTCACAGCTCCTTGACTCGCGGGTTCACTCTAGTGTTTGTGGGAGGGAGGAGCAGCTGGGAGGCGGGAGTGGGGTGTCGAGGGCGGAGGTTCGCTAGAAGCTGGAGGGAGCGGGGTGGGGCCGCGGGGGAGCAGCGGCAGAGACGGGCTAAGGGCACAACAAGCTGGCTAAATAATGCTGGGCGATATCAGGCACAGAGGAGGTCGCGGTCACCAGAGCAAAACAATGGCACACAATGCAGGCCGTCGGCACAAACCAGACCAATGGCGCGAATAGCTGGCACAATTTATAACCAAAGCAAAGCAGGAGACCAATGTCGCGAATAGCTGGCACAATCCACAACCAAAGCAGGAGATAATAACGATACCAGGCAGCAAGGCAGGGTAACAGCGATACCAGGCAGCAAGGCAGGATAACAGCGATACCAGGCAGCAAGGCAGGGAGGGGTGAGCTGCGAGTGGAGCGACCGGTTCTGATACCCACTTTGGGCGAGAGAATCTGTGGGAAGAACCAAGATAGGAGGAGAGGTGTGTCCACCTTTGCCAACCCCACCTCTCAGGGAGGCAAGGTGAAGCACAACTCTCAGTCCCCTTCATCTTGAGGATGGGGAGACCCAACCAACCAGAGTGAGGCTTATGCCCCCCTACCACTGGAGGGTGGCATAATTGGGGGTGTACCCACCGTAAGGAAGGGACATATTGGTCCCAACCTGTACCTACCTGAAATGCCCCTAAATTTAGTATTTAGGGGCGACCCAAACTTTGCCTCCTCAGACAAGCAAGAAGAAGAGATGAAGGCCAGAAGAGCCGTGCTGAAAGAGGAAGAGGAGGACACCAACTGACTTGTCCCCAGCCCTACTGGCCTGCCCGACCTTGACCTGCTCCAGTGAAACTCTAGTGTGTCCAGGAGCCCCTCAGAACCCAGAGGACCTGCCCTGCCTTCCCTACAAATACTTTGTCTCCCGTGAGCATTGGATCTGTTCACCAACAGACTCTGGCTCCGGCCAAATCCGCAAGTCTGCACCACTCTGCACCTGATGCCTACTCCTCGAGTTCAAGTGGTCCAACACCACAAGGCGGTCTCCCCAGCGATTCTGACCAAGGATCTGGTGATCCCTGACCTAACTCAAAGCTCCCGACGATGCATGCAGCCTCTATCTGGAGGGTCCCCCGACCACGACCGGAGCCGGTAAGGAAAACCTGATGCCAAAAGACAACCCTGCACCCGACGCTTCACAGCCTTGGGTGGCCCAACCGACGGTGTCCCGACATCCCTCGACATCTCAACTTACCTCTCCAACCATTGGTTGCCTCCAGAAGATCTTCATGCCCGAGCCTGCAGTGTTTGTTGTGACTGGAGAATTCCCATTGAAACCAAAAGGGCTCCACAAGTCGATCCAGCACCCTGCACCCGGTCACTCCTGTGCCGCTGTCGGTGTACCTTGTGTGCCAACTTGTACCCACCTTTGCCCTGAGTTTAGCTCTAGGAGCTTTGCTCCCCCAACCTTGTCGCCTGCTCATGAGCAGCCATCAACCGACAGCCCTCTAACTCCATAGGCTAACATTGGACATCAGCACACTGCACCCAGCCGCCCTAGTGCCGCTGAGAGTGCTTTTTAAGTGCGTCCTTGACCTTGTGGGAACCAGTGCTTAATTTTTGCCGGTGCTTTCCAGTGCTAAGCACCGGCACTTATTTCTCAGAGCCGGGTCTACAAGGGGCGACTGCTGTTAAGAGACTGGCCTAACAAAAGAAAAATCCACGAGCTGTTACAGGCTGTAGTAATCTGAAACTCGTGTTTTTAAGCACTATGAAAGTGAATGCACAATGCAGCTCCCCATGTACGAACCCGGCGAGATTTACTCGCCCCGGAGGCACAAGGCAGTGTTGCATTATCAGGATGGTGGGCGCTGCATCTTACAATGCCATTTATATTTGCTTCATTAGGTGACAGTCTGTTAAGTCCTCTAGCCTGGGGCGGGGTGGGGTGCACACAGCACCAGAGACAAGAGGCAGGGTTGATTTTGACTAAACACGTGACTCCATCCCCCACCCCATGCTGGCCTGGAATGCTTTTACTTCAAAGAGCAGGGGCTAGAGGAGAGGCCCTCCGCCCACAGTGTATTTGGCAGTTGGCGCCTTGCATGTGAGAGAAGTGACGGGTGCAGCTAGCCAGATCATTTTGTTTGCAAAACAGCAGGGTGTGCATTACTCTGTCAACACTGTTGCCTCGAGGAGGAGGATTGCACTCCTACCAGTGCTGCCAAATCCCACTCCTTTGGAGCTGCAGTGCGTCTTTGTGGATTGGAGCCAGGCTGCAGCCCCAGCCCGCAAATCGCCATTGACCGGATGGAATGTCTCATGGGAGAGCAGGACATCTGTATTAGGTATGTGAAAATAGCATTAATGCTGTAAAGTGTAAACACCGATTTGCCATTTTAAAGTTTGGTATGAAGATGCCATCCGAAGATGGTCTAACAATGCTCCTGGCCTCCCTGCACATTTATAGTAAAGTTTGCATTAAGGTTGGCAACAGAGGCCACGAAGGCAGAGTGCAGTTTCCACCTGAAGGCGATGCCTGGCATGCCCTGGTGAGCAAGGAAAGGAGGGAGGGAAATTAAGAATATTTAAAGAACGGTGTAGACTACTATTGAGACACCCTTACGCGTGAACTCTGGAAAGCCGTAAGAGTTTTGAGAAGGTAGATGATCATGATTCCTCAGCCCTGTGTTTGCTGCCACCGCACATTAGGTTCTCAAGGAGTTAAAACAAGCCTGTGTTAACATCTCGCCAAGCCCCCCCGCCCCCACTAATTTATGGTTGAGAAAATGAATGCTAATGGCTGTTTAACTCTTTCAAAAATGCAAGGAGTCCATATGTTTTATGAATGACGTGAATTAAAATTCATGCAATTGCCGTAACCCCTCCCCCTTCCTTTCCACCCACCAGACTGCATGCAATGAGTGAGGGGTTGGGTTGGATGGATGCTTGGCGACATATGCACCCTGCGACCCGTGAGTATACCTATGTCTCGGCGGTGCATGGGTCATTCTCGCGTTTAGATTATGTGTTTCTACCTCGTGAATGCCTGAGTAGGGTGAGGAGCGCGGACATTCTGCCGAGAGGCCTATCCGACCACTCCCCCGTCTCAGTTAACGTGAACCTCCTGCGAAAACGGCAGCCGTTCAGGTGGAGGATGTCCTCGTGGCATCTACTGCAGCCAGCCTATACTAAGCATTTGCGAGAAACCATAGATCACTACTGGCGGGAGAACCTAATAGAGGGGGCTGACGTAGAAATGGTATGGGAGGCTATGAAACCTACCATACGGGGGGTGGATATCGCATGGTGCTAGGAGGCCCGTAGGCGGCGCCGGGAACAGACTGCGGTGGCGGCTGAGCGAGTGGTGACCCTCGAACAGGAACACCGAGTGGGTGGTGATGAGATCGGGCTACGGCTGCTTTTACAGGCACAGCAATCGTACGCGTCCCTATTGATGGATGAAGCCAAACAGGCGTGGCTGGCCACAAGAAGTAGGGTGTATCAATGGGGGGACAAGTCGTGTTCAATGCTCCACAGATTATGCCAACACCACTTCCAACCCCTCATGTTGCCGGGACTCACAGACAACAATGGGGAGGTCCTGACTGACCCTAACGAATTGGCTGCGAGCTTCGCCACGTACTTTGAAGCCCAATACGCCTCATGTGACCAATTGCCTGAGGGCGACCTAGCCCGGTTTTTCGCGGAACTGCCGCCCGTCCGAGTGTCAGACGAGGCCAGGAAGGCCTTGGACGCACCCCTCATGGCAGAGGAGCTGGGATACTCTCTGGGGCATCTCAATGCTGGTAAGGCTCCTGGCCCTAATGGCTACCCGTGTGAGTTTTTTAAAAAATTTCACGTACAGCTGGGGCCACACTATCGCCGAGTTCTTGAGGTGGCGCGAACACGGGGAGCACTGCCCCCCGACTGGCGCCATGCTGAAATAGTGGTATTTCAGAAGCCTGGTAGACCCCCAGGTAGCCATGACTCATATAGGCCTATCTCCCTCATCAATATCGAGGCCAAAATACTGGCCAAGGCCCTAGCAAACCGTCTGGCTCCGTATATCACAGACCTGGTCCACTCGGATCAGGCAGGCTTCATGCCCCACAGGGCGACGCAACATAATATCCGACGGGCACAGGCGGCGATAGACGTTGCTGGAGCCATGGGGGACCAGGCAGCGTTATTATTGGCCGATATCAACAAGGCCTTCGACTCGGTCAGCTGGTCGTACATATTTGCACTGCTGTCGTGGCTCAACCTAGGCCCAATCTTCCGGTCCTATATCAAGCTACTCTATACGGACATTACGGCCTCGGTGCGAGTCGCTGGGGCGGTGTCGGAGACATTCCGCATTGGCCGGGGGACCAGGCAGGGATGCCCTCTTTCCCCCTATCTTTTTGCCCTAGCCATGGAACCCCTGGCTGCCAGAGTCCGCAGTGATGCGCTGATACGGGGCTTCGAGTGGAATGCCACCCTGTCGGATAAAATCGCGCTATACGCGGACGATGTCCTCTTCTTCCTTACCGATTTGCAGCGCTCCGGCCCACGTGTCCTGGAAGTCATGCAGCTGTTTGGGGAGGTCTCAGGTTTGTATCTAAATTTACGCAAGTCCACCCTCTGGGTGCTGCCTGGGGGCACTGTGACGGATCCCTGGGCCTCGGAATTGCAAGTGGCCACAGCGGGTCTGAAATACCTCGGGGTGTTTCTTTCAAACTCGGCGGATACTGCCTGGGAGCGCAATCTACTGCCCGTCTGGGAGCGGGTCCAGACAGATGTTAAAACTTGGTCTCGAATGCCCCTGTCAATCTTTGGCCGGTCTGCCATTTTTAAGATGGTTGCACTGCCGCACCTACTTTACCAACTACAGAACCATCCATATCCTATCCCACCTCAATGGTTTCGGCAGGTTAACTCAGTGCTGGGTCGCTTCCTTTGGGCTGGAGGTGCTGCCAGAGTAGCGCTGCGCACTTGTTTTTTGTCCACATACTGTGGGGGCTTAGCCACCTCGGATATACAGTCCTACTACCAAGCCGCCCATCTCCTTGTTCTATATGAATGGTGGTATGGTGACGGTGGGGATCCAGCATACGCCCTGGAACGTGCGTTGATGGGCGATAACTCGCTCCACACCATCCTATACTCATCCCGACTACGTCGGCTGCTGCCGAGGGTCACTAAACTTGTCTTTGCGGTATGGCGACAGGCACTGCGTCGCATGGGCTGGTGGGGCAGGCTGACCGCAGAAACGCCGCTATGGCGCAACGGCTTACTACCGGAACTATCTAGGTTATCAGGCTTTGATGGCTGGGACTCAATAGGTATATCGCAGCTCGGCCATGTACTGTCCGGGACGACTCTCAAGTCCTTTCAGGCCCTTCGCACCTAATTTGATATGCACCAGTCTCAATTTTTCCGATTTTTACAACTCCGGCATGCTCTGACGCCCAGTATAACCAACCTTGACTCACTCCCTGAATTCAGCCCAATCGAAGCAAAGGTCTTCATGGGTGACCTTGGGGACAAGAAAGTGTCACGCATTTACCAGACTATGGTTACCCACTGCTCCTCCAACCTTCTTCCGCTGAAGGCGAACTGGGAGGCCGATATCGGACCATTAGATGAGGATGATTGGCGAGAGGCCCTTGAATCCCCGAGGGGTGCGGCTATAGCGATACGGTTTCGCCTCATACAGTTCAAGGTTCTACACAGGGCCTATTATACCCGAGAGCGTCTGTGGAAGGCGGGCCTGATTGGGTCCCCGGAGTGTCTGCGATGTGGGGCAGAGGTGGGTACGTTGCTCCACACAGTGTGGTCTTGCTCCAAACTAGCTGGCTTCTGGAGGGGTGTATGGGGCTGTCTGTCGGAGGTGCTGGGCTGGACCCTTCCCCGTACTCACCGCTTGGGTCTATTGCACATCATGGATGGGGTTGGGGGTAATATATATAAGCGACACCTGCTCCTCCTGGGGCTGGTGGTAGCCAAACAAGACATGGCCCGAGCGTGGAAGGACGTGAGGCCCCCCCCTCTGATTGCATGGAAGGCTGGTATGGACTTCTGTATGGGTCTGGAGAGGCTAATCTTTGAGGCGCGAGGATGCCCTCGTAAACATTTTAAAATATGGAAGAGGTGGGCAGACTACAGAGGTTTGACACTAGACCCCCCGGTAGAACAAGAGGAGGACCTGTAGCCCTGTATGACCCAGCAACACCCATTCCCACACACATGCTAGACACACCAAGGGCTTCCGTCAACACAGTTCACACACACATGCACGGGGTTAGGGCGGGTTCCAGGGAGGGATCCGGGAGTTGGGTGGATAGATAATTGAACAGATGAAGGTGAGATTACTGTTTCCATGTATCCTAGATTCCGTTGGTTTCTTGCTTCAACGCTCAGATCTATATTGTAATCGTAACTGAAATGCCTGGTGGTATCGTCCTGATTGTGGGATGCCACCCTACTTCATATGCTCATCATTATCAATAAACTTGTTGTGAAAGATTCATGCAATTGGGGATTGCTGTAGCTCTGAGCTACATTGTAGTGGTTTCTCCTGTCGTATTGGTGCCACTAGGAATAGGGAATAACACCATAAAGTAGAACCCAGCTCCAGTG
The DNA here is from genome assembly GCF_964263255.1 of Lissotriton vulgaris. NCBI lineage: Eukaryota > Metazoa > Chordata > Amphibia > Caudata > Salamandridae > Lissotriton > Lissotriton vulgaris. The sequence continues at coordinate 399,870,551 of NC_141699.1, read as the reverse complement.
ATGGAACAGACTTCAGAAAGGAGATTTTTTTAAATCCTAATACGTGACTGTGGCAGGGTTGTAGGAAGGGCCCGGAGACTGGATCTCAGTAAATATGGTTTTAATTTTATAAAGGTTTCTTTTTCCTCAAAGTGAGTCTTTCCCGGGACAGTATAGCTGGGTCCGTTGTTGCAGGTATACTCTGGGGTTATCTCGGGGTCTTGGCTTCTCTCTCGTGGCCCACTGGAGTCTGCTCTGCCTTGGTTACTCCACTGCAGGACATGCAGAAAGAAATACATTTTTACACAATGCCAAGGAGTGAAGGGGGTACATCTCTGCAATATGTGTATTTACACGAGTTTACTATATACACGAGGTTGGTGATACAGTGTGAGGAAAGGGTGTTATGGGTACGGGGAAGGCAAGTGGACGGAAACTGAGTATATACAAAGAATGCCCCACAGGCAGTAGCCGGTCGGTCAAGCTTAACGGAAAGACGAGTCTCCCCGCCTCCCAACCCAGCCCGACACACGCTGCCGTACCTGGTTGAGCCACTCTCCTCCGAGAGTGTGGCTGTGCGAGTCGTGGGGACAGTGGCCTCCAGGCGCAGAAACTCCTTCCACTCGTGCCTCTCCCGTCTTCTTCTCTTGGCAAGCTCTTTCTCCGCACTCCAAACGATCTCCGCAGCACACCAGCAACTCCTCCGGGGTGTCGTTATCCACCGTTCTTCCTACTTCCTCCCTTTTGTCCACTGTAATTGTGTGTGCATCATCCGGGGGAGCGGCCTCTTCCTCCAGGTACGCCCAATTAAAGGAACCTTCCGTTGTTTCTTCGCCCTGGCCTTTGCACAGTGGCTGTGAGTCCGTATTCCACTTGCTCTGGTTGATGTGGAGAGAGGGGAGGGTAGTAGAGTCAGCAGCCCACCATTCTGTGTTTGGGGAAAGCCCTTCTCCTTCCCTAGTCTCCCTGCTACACACCTCCCCCCTTGGTTTCTCTCGATCGGGGAGAGGACAAGACCTGGACAAGAAATCCGCATTACAATTCTTCCTGCCTTTTTTGTGCAGGATCCTAAAGGAAAAGGGTTGTAAAAACAAAAACCACCTGAGAATTCTGGGATTTGTTTTTGTACATCCACTGTAGTGGAGCGTGGTCTGTATAGAGGACAAAAGCCTGCCCTTCTAAATAAGACTTGAGCTTTTCCACCGCCCACCGTATGGCCAGACACTCCCTCTGTATAGTAGGGTACCTCATTTACCTCGGATGCAACTTCCTACTAATGTAGAGAATGGGGTGTTCAAGATCATCTGCTCCTATTTGGGATAGCACTGCCCCTATACCCGTATTTGAAGCATCTGTGGCCAGGAAGAAAGGTTTGGTAAAGTTGGGGGATATAAGTACCGGACTAGTGGTTATTGCTGTTTTTAAATCCCCGAACGCCTGTCTCGCTTTTTTAGTAGGGTGTTGTAGTTGGGCGGGTTGTGTGTTCTTTTTTAAGAGATCTTTGAAGGGACTAGCAGTTTCCGCAAAATTGGGTAGGAATCTCCTATAATATCCAATCAGACCCAAAAAGGCTCTTAAGTCCCTTTTGGAGGATGGGAAAGGTGTGTTCGCTATTGCGTTGATTTTTTCTTCTTGAGGGGCAATCACTCCGTCCCCTAACATAAAACCAAGGTATTTGAGTTTGGAAAAGGCTGCTCGTGATTTTTTTGCGTTAACGTGCAGTCCTGCTGCTTTTAGGGCTGTTAAGATGGTTTGAATGTGGGCTATATGTTCAGGCCATGAGGCGCTGAAGATGACGATATCATCCAGATATACTGAACAGAATGGTGTATGAGATCGGAGCACCTCATTCATCAGTCTCTGGAAAGTCTCCGGTGCCCCGTGGAGGCCGAACGGAAGGACGTTGAATTCAAAAAGTCCATCGTCGGTGGTGAAAGCTGTCTTACATTTATCTTCTTCTCTGAGGGGTACTTGCCAGTAACCCTTCGTTAGGTCTAGCGTGGTGATAAAACGGGCCTCTCCTATCCGCTCGATTAATTCGTCCACCCTGGGTATGGGATACGCATCACAAGATGATATTGTGTTCAGGGAGCGGAAGTCCATGCAGAACCTGGTAGTTCCTTCTGGTTTTGGTACAATGACAATCGGTGATGACCTACTGCTCCGGGACGGATGTATCACCCCTAGTTTTAGCATATCTTGTACCTCTCGTCTAATGTCTTGTCTTCTTGCCGCGGGTATTCTGTAGGGTCTCATTTTGACATGCTTCCCTTGCTCTGTTTCTATTTTATGTTCGATTAAGCTGGTACGTCCAGGAGTGTCTGAGAACATGGTGGCGAACAGCTGTAGGGCTGCAAGGAGTTCACCCTTCATCTCTGGGGACAGTTCATCATTCATGGGCAACTGTTCTAATGTAGACGTGTTGGATGCTGTGGGTAACCCGAACTGGGAGGTCTTTGGGAGAGGTCCCAACCATTTGTTTAGTAGGTTTATATGGAAACATTGGTGCCGGGAAGGAGAGATCTGTACCCGGTATGTTGTGTTACCCAATGTTTCTATGATCAGGTAGGGTCCCATCCATTCACTCTGAAACTTTTGTGTTGATGAAGGTAAGAGAACCAAAGCCCAATCACCCACTGACATTTTCCTCCATTTCTTTCCTCGGTCATAGTGTTGTTTTTGGCGTCGCTGTTTTTTTTCGATGTTTGAATAAGCCAAGTCCCTCAGCTTTGCCAGTTTACTCTTCAGCTGTTGCGTATAGTCTAGGAGTGATCTTTGTTCATTTAGATCTTCCTTTTCCCAAGCCTCTTTGGTTATCTCGAGTAGGGACTGGGGCTGCCGTCCGTATAGCATCTCGAAGGCAGAGTACCCTAGACTGCTTTGTACCTGTGCTCTTAGTACATACAGGGCCAAAGGTAAAAGTTGATCCCAGCCTTTGCTTTCTAAAGACAGCATTTTTCTTAGGGTGGTTTTTAGGGAGCGGTTATACCGTTCCACCAGGCCGTCGGTCTGGGGATGGTATGCCGAGGTACGTATCTGTCGTAGATTCAACATTCTGCACACTTCTCTCAAGAGGCGAGACACGAACGGTGTTCCCTGGTCCATTAATATTTCTTTGGGGAATCCCACCCTCGAGAACAGTTCTAGGAACTTCTCAGCAATGTTTTTAGTTGTGGGGGCTCGAAGAGCAAAGGCCTCGGGGAAGTGTGTGGTGTAATCTACTATTACAAAGGCATAGGTGTTTCCTTTTGATGTCCGGGGAGGGGCCCGATAATGTCCATCCCCACTTTCTCAAAGGTGTTCCCTATGATGGGAAGGGGCTGTAAGGGCATGGCTGGGGGTTAATAAAGATTCCTTTTTTGACATATTTCACAAATTCTACAGTACTCAGTGGCTTCTTTGTATGTGCCTGGCCAGTAAAAACATTTTAATATATTCTGATTTTTTTTTCTCCGACCCTGCATGTCCCGCCGTTAAATGGGTATGGGCATAGAAGAGAATTTGTTCCCTAAAGACCGTTGGTACTAATAATTGACGGAGTTCGTCGGCTCTTCCCTCTCTATACAGTAAATCGTTCTCTATGATGAACCTTGGAAACGGGGTGTTGGGATTGGTCTTGGCAACGTGGGCCATTTCCCATGCATTAAAGAGGGTGGTATCGTTTGCTTGCGCAAATCTAAAATTACGGTCTAATACCCAGGGTTCTGAGGCAATCAGGGCCGGGCTTGGGTTTCTTTTTTCTTTCTCTGCCTCCCTTACCTCTGTTTGGAACAGGGATAGAAAGTCAGGGTTATCAACACCTATGATTAGGTCCTCTGGTAGGGATTCCACTGCTCCCACCTTCACTGTAAAAGGGGGTCTTCCCATAGGATGGAGGGTTACTTCGGCTAGGGGATAAGGCTTAACATCACCGTGAACACATCTTATGTGTACTATCCTGTCTGGGAGAACCTGATCTGGTAGTACTAATTTTTTTTGAATAACTGACTGCCTACATCCTGAGTCAAGCAGTGCCCTTATACTTCTGTGATTGACCATGACACGTACATAGAACGAAGGCCCCATCTCTGCGGTATACATCACAGCCTTCGGGACGTATCCCACCTCCATGGGTTCTTCCGTCATTTTTCTCCTGGGGCATAGGCTGGTGTTGTGGCCCCATTCCCCACAAGCAAAGCATTGGGGACCTTTCATTAGAGGTACCTCCATCTTGATGGGTCTAGGTTTTTAGGGTTCAATCCCGGTTTTGGGTCTCTTCTCTAGTTTCGGCACCTGTGTTGTTTTTGGCGCTTTCTCAATGTCCCAGGGAAGAGCCTTTGGTTGGGCCCTAGAATAGTTGGCGGCCATTTCAATGGCTTGGGCTGGTGATAGTCCTGAGTGTTGTCTCAGCCATCTTTGTGTCCCATAGGGGAGAGCCTCCATGAACTGTTTTGAATATATACTGTCCATGATATCCTCCTTGCTCCTGCTTTCTGGTTTTAACCATTTGTTGGCGGCAGCTTTAAGCCGAAATAATAAAGTTTTGGGATTCTCTCCCTGTACCCCCTTCTCTTTCCTGAACCGGACCCTGTAGGCTTCAGCATCCAGCCCGAGGTGGTCCAGTATTATGGCCTATATGTCTTGGTATGGTGTGTCCTCTGTAGTGTTCGCTACTTGGTATGCCGCCTGGGCTTCTCCGGACAACAACGGAGCTAAAAAGAAAGACCATTTGTCCTCGGCCAGCCACAGGCCCTCGCGGCTCTCTCAAAATTGGGGAGGAAGGCATCCGGATCATCGCCTGTCACGTACTTCTGCAATGATATACCGGATGGGTGGGGCACGAGAGCCCGTCGCTCCACCACTGGAGCTTCCCCGGGGTCTCCTTTTGCATTTTGTAAGCCCTCTATCTGGGCAGCCATGGCATTCTTGAACACCTCTCTGTCAGCTTGGGCCGAAGACATCTGGTGCTCAATGGCCCACTCCAGCTTCTCCTGTCCTTTTATGAGATGTTGTATGAGTTGATCCATCACAGGTGACGGGATGGAAGGGGGGATCCCACTTCTGACACCAGTTGTGGCGGGGTTGTAGGAAGGGCTCGGAGACTGGATCTCGGTAAATATGGTTTTATTTTTATAAAGGTTTTCTTTTTCCTCAAAGTGAGTCTTTCCCAGGACAGTATAGCTGGTTCCGTTGTTGCAGGTATACTCTGGGGTCTTTCCGGGGTCTTGGCTTCTCTCTCGTGGCCCACTGGAGTCTGCTCTGCCTTGGTTACTCCACCGCAGGACATGTAGAAAGAAATATAGTGCGGCCGTCAGGTAACAGTCCTTTTTACACAATGCCCAGGGGGGAAACCAAGGAGTGAAGGGGGGATACCTCTGCAATATGTGTATATACACGAGTTTATTATATACACGAGGTCGGTGATAGAGTGTGAGGAAAGGGTGTTACGGGTACGGGGAAGGCAAGGGGAGGGAAATGGAGTATGTACAAAGAATGCCCCACAGGCAGTAGCTGGTCGGACGAGCTTAACGGAAAGACGAATCTCCCCGCCTCCCAACCCAGCCCGACACACGCTGCCATACCTGGTTGAGCCACACTCCTCTGAGAGAGTGGCTGGGCGAGACGTGGGGACGGTGGCCTCCTGGCGCAGCAACTCCTTTCACTCGTGCCTCTCGAGTTTTCTTCTCTTGGCAAGCTCCTTCTCCGCACTCCAAACGATCTCCGCAGCACACCAGCAGCTCCTCCGGGTTGTCGTCACCCACAGTTCTTCCTACTTCCTCCCTTTTGTCCACTGTAATCGTGCGTCATCCCGGGGCGCGGCCTCTTCCTCCAGGTACGCCCAATTAAAGGAACCTTCCGTCGTTTCTTCTCCCTGGTCTTTCCACAGCGGCTGTGAGTCCGAATTCCACTCGCGCTGGTTGATGTGGAGAGAGGGGAGGGTAGTAGAGTCAGCGACCCACCATTCTGTGTTTGGGGAAAGCCCTTCTCCTTCCCTAGTCTCCCTGCTACAGTGACTCAACATCTTTCAGCGGTTGTATGCGGTTTAAGAATAATACAATTCTGTAACAGAATACAAAATTAATGAATGTGCATGTGAAACAATTCCTACGTGGTAGTGTGTAATTTTCTGCTTTTTAAAACAAATAGCGAAAATCTACATTGTGTGACACATTGCTCTTAAAAGAGTACCAGGTACCTTGTAAGCAACTGGTTGCTAATGCATTGTTTATAGAAAAGATACTTTTTCAAACTGTCTGTTTTATTGACTTTAGTAAACAGCCAATCATAGGAAAGCAACGGTAATCTGGGTACAGGAGCATCTATGCATATGATTTGCACCCTTATGCTAAATGTAATGCCTCCTATACTCAGAACCGACTTGGTGCCTGTCATTTATAAAATATTTTGCCTTACTGATGCAAATTGTCCTTCATGCCAAAACATAAAAAAATGGTGACATCATTTTCTACAAAGGGCATGTGTCAGGCTGACATGTCACACTAAGGGGCCTATTATGATTGCGGTTTTCCCGCATCCTCCGGGCCAGCGGAAGCCACCGCCGGCCCGGTGGATGCGGGAAAACCGCCGCGGAGCCTCGAAAGACCCACCGCCATATTAGGATGGCTGGTGGGTCTGGCATTCCGTCCGCAGCTTTTCCGCCGTCGTCGGCTTCCGACCGTGGCGGAAAAGCACTAACATGGCTGGCGGTGTCTATCAGACACCGCCAGCCATATTAGGATGTCTGCAGTACTATGCCTTTACACGGTGGCATTTCTGCCGTGCAAAGGCATACGGATTTTTTGTTTGGGGGCCCGTTGCGGGCCCCCAGGGGTGAAGGGGGACTGGGGGGTGCACATGGGGGGTACCTATGGTACCCCCCTGCATTTGCGTGCACAAAGCGGCAGGCACCGCGCGGTGCCTGCCGCTTTGTGCATGCAAATGCACAGCTTACATTTTTAACATTGCGGCGGGTGCTGCTTCAAGCAGCACCCGCGGCAATGTTAAAAATACAGGATGTGACCACCAGGGTGGCGGTCACATCCTAATTTGCACGGAGGGACCGCCGCTGCCCCTGCGGATGGTCCCTCCTACTCCGGGGTGGCGAACGGACTCAGGTCCGTCCGCCATCATAATCGGCCCCCTAAGTGTAAGATTGTTTGTAATAGTCTCCTACTAGCAGCTTGCAGATGACCGATGCCAGAATAATCATACTCTTGCATTACAACAAACTGGTTTAGAGCAAGAAATACCACTTGAGTTAAAGTGGCGGTATGAAAAGTAATTTGCTTATTCACGCCATCTCTGCTTGGCTCATGGTGCCATATGGTCCAATTACTAGGCCCTGTTCTGATTGCTCCCCTTTTTTTTGGTGCCACACACTGAGCACCCCACTGCCCTTAAGATCAGGCTCATGGTGTGTAGCATGTACCATGGTGCACTGCAAACCTGCTTCACTTGCAGCGTGCTTTCAGTTTTGTTAAGGCCTCAGACCTCGTTGCGCTGGTGCATGTGCATACGTTTTCAAGCGCTTCAAGTTTGCTGAGTGCAGCTTGGGCCCAAAGCGTACTGAGCAGATTTTATCTCTGTAACGTTAATCGTAGCACCAGCTCCCGGGCATCATGGTTTCACCACCCCTACAGCTCTCTGTTGTGGCTGGCGTGAGCTGATGCATGTGCGCTTCTGTCAACTCAGGAGAGATAGAGCTGCACTCACAGGAGGGACACTCATGGCCTGCAGCCCAACTGGAATTTCGGCAGCCGCTTCATGTCTGGTGTAGGCACTACCATTGAAAGGCTTCTGGTCCATGTAGGCTGAGCAGCAGCACAATGTTTTAATTTCAAAATCCTGCCACCACCAAGAATTGCTTCTGCCGCCGACCAAATTCATAATTCAACAACCTCCATGACTTCCTGAACAGTGCTCCTCTCGCCTGGTCGTCGGGATTTTTTGGTGGCTATGCCAGTCATGGTGAGACTGAGAGTGGGCGCCATGTGTCTAAATGCAGGGCACAGCTCTGAAAGCGTGCCACACCATGACCTCTCACCCTCACTGCAAGCTGCAGATGGGCCAGGCTTCTCTTGTCTCCAGCACACCAGAACACTATCAGTCAGATCACCGGTTTGTAGTGAGTGACCCCACAGACTCCAGCTACTGCGACCAGGCTGAGCAGCAGGAATTATTTACCCAAACCCAGTGACTCTGTCAGTAAGTGAAAGATAAAGTGATGATTTATCATGTTCCAGCTACAGAGAGATCAGAGTTGTCTGGTGCAACTTTTGACTCTGCAGTAGCAGAGAGAGAGAGAGTTAACATGCCTGCTGCAAAGAACGTCTATTCTGCATATCACAGAAAAAGTATTTTTATGTGGGTAGCTTAGGGGTTACTGCTTTTGTCACATAGATTGTTTTGTTACTTGCAATTCATCAATTTGAATCCTAATCTACAGTAACCTTAAAACTGTTATCAAAGACTTCAGCTGCATGTAAAGTGCTATGCCGGAGATGGCCACCATAACGCCAAGGACAACACAATAGGCCAATAATGGGTACCATTGCATGAATGCCACCTTTGTGTCAGGTCTAGACACCATTAATACTACGGATGCCTAAAATATATTAAAAACAGTAATCAGGGTGGCACCATAAGTTCAAGGATGCATCAGTTTGTTAATGGTGGCCACCATTATACAACATGTGGCTACCTCAATTTGACAATGATGCTAATATCCGAACACTGGCCACCACTGTGTCATGCCACCATTATGCCTGGGCTAGGCATTATAATGCATGTGAGTACTGTCCTTTTCCTAAATCGGCACATAGAGCACTGGAATGTGGATCACTGAAACAATATCGACGGACCGAATATCGAGTACAAAAATTATCGACGTAATTATATCGAGTACAAAAATATCGACTCCCAATACTTAAACATAAAACTACACAAATATCGACTCAACAATATCGCAATAAAAAACATTGAAAACAATATTATCGACCCAAAATAATATTGCAAATAAAATATATCGACTTTCAAAACACATAAAAACATAATCAAAAATATCGAAAACAAAAATATAGACCACTAAAATATCGCAAAATCAAATTATCAACTTCACTATACATAATATTATACGAATATATCTGTAAAAAAACACATTAATCTTAACATAAATCAGCATACGTATAGAAAATATAACATACTACAATTAAACAATAAATAAACAGCAACATTTATAACATATAAAACATTTTTATAATACAATAAGTTTACAGAATATAATCATATAAAACATTATACAGCTCACATTACAAAACAATATTAAATAAAAACAATGAAAAATAAATGCACCACAATATAAAACCATTACCTACCATCTACACAACGAATCACAGAACTACCAAAAAAATTCTAAATCTCTCAAACAACCAATAAAAAACACCAAACAATTAAATCAACCAATCAAATCAACCAACACATAATTCAAACACTATATAAAAAAAGAAAACACACAATTAGATACCACTTGGTGCTACAAAACGTGAAGAAGGGGAAACTCTGCAGAATTTTCACCAGAACAGAAAGCTGCTACCATCAAACAAAGGATAAAGAAAACCAAAGTAAGTACTTTACATTAACTACTAGGCTTAGCACTACAAACTACAAATAATAAATTAAACAATAAAATAAATATTATCTTTCATTTTTACCATTTATTGCAGATATACCACAATTAAAGAAAAGAAGGCCAACATTTACAAACATATCAACTCTAAAAACAAAGTAAGTATACAAACTGAAATAACAGAGACAACTTATAAAACGAAACTTAGAAAGAAAAGGTCCAAATGAAAAGGAATCCAAGAATTGTAAACAAAACATATACAATAAATGATTTTTCTTTTACCAACAGAGCCATCAACAAAAGAAACAGAGAAGAAAACCATCAAAACACAGAGCACAGCCCTCCAAACAACTGAACAACTGGTAAATATACTGTGAAAATGTGATAAATGTAATTATAAATGTAAAACAAATCTAAATTTTTCTATGTAACATTTATTTACTGTAGGAAGAAAACAGAACAATGACAGAAGAAGCTAAATTTGTAACTTTACAGAAAGGCAAAATGCCTCTTTGTTATATGGGCTATACATATACCCAAGAAAAACAACATCTATTGAAAGTGTTTTGGAAATGCAGCAAATATTACTGTAATAAATGTTATGGTCGTGCTATAACTCAGGAAACAACTGTAACTAACACAACCGAACATAACCACCCTCCCAACGTGACAGAAATAGAAATTAGACAAATGCTTGACTCACTAAAAGAAGCAAGCACTAACACAGACCGCCCATCTACAACTATTCTTAAAGACCATCTAAGAACTCTCCCCCAACATTCATCAAGTCAAGTCCATTCTATAGATTCTCTAAAAAGGACATTAGCTAGGCAAAAAAGATTAACTACAGCTACACCACCTGCCCCAAAACATTTGAGGAAGTCCAAATACCCCCTGAACTAACAATAACCCATAATAACGAACCATTCATCATATATGACAATGCATGTAAAGAAAAAAGAATTATGATATTTGCTACAGCTGACAATATGGTGAAATTACACCAATGTGAAACATGGATGATGGACGGCACATTCTCAGTGTGCCCAAAACAAATCTACCAATTATACACTATCCATGGACACTATCAAAACTGCAATATCCCCTTCATATATGCCCTACTACCCAATAAACAGCAAACAACCTATACTGAGGTACTAAATAAAATAAAAGACCTAACAAAAAATTACTTCCCCCCAAAAATTATCATTGACTTTGAGAAAGCAATGATAAATACAATTCTAAAAACCTACCCTCACACAGCAATCCAAGGTTGCTACTACCACTTTAACAAATGTGTATAGAAACATATACAAAAATGTGCCATAAGCACCCAATACTGCACTGACAGTACTTTTGCCTACCAGGTAAAAAAATGAATTGCACTGGCCTACGTTCCAGTTACAGACGTAGCGGAACATTACAACCTATTAATAGACAGCCCCTATTATAAAAACAATTAAACTAAACTAAGCCCTCTCTTAGATTATTTTGAAGATACATGGGTAGGGAGACTACACAGATCCGGACACAGAAGGCAACCAAAATTCCAAATCTCCTTGTGGAACGTCTTCCTAAGTACACTAAATAAACAAGCTAAAAGCAACAACGCTGTCGAAGGATGGCACAATGCTTTCCAAGCAGGTACAGGCAGAGGTTCCCTAACCCTACATAAACTCTTTCAAGCATTACAAAAGAAGCAAAGCTACCAAGAACTCCGAATGGAGCAATCTATAACACAAATAGGCCCTAAACTAACTAAAGAAACTAAAAAAATGTACAACACCTTACAAAGCCAAGTAACCCTATACCCAACTACCAGAGACCTACCATACCTATCTACCATAGCTAAAACAATTCTTTAAACATAACTCACATACCTACAATATTCAAATAGTACACATAAAATATACATATGAAACACATGTTAGAAACTGTAACAAAATTATTGAAATATATTTAATGTATTTATTTAAATATATCTAAATAATTTCCTTACAATTTCTAACATATACCATAAAATTACATAAAAAATAACATTACAATCCCACTCAATAAAATAAATAAAAAATACTTACTCACTTTGTTGCTGAGAAACCTTTGTAACCAAATAAATCATTCCTTCGAAGTAATCCACCCAAACAATCCAAACGAGATCATCCAAAAATAACAGGAAATCAAAAAAATTCTGCTCCAACACAATCCACTCAGAAACCCTTAAAAACCCGAAAGTAGTTCACAAAAACATAAAAAACGCTCCATGGAAATGTAATATAAATAAAATTAAAAAAACACATCCATAACGATTCTTCTCCATAATGGATCCAACGATAACCCATTAAAAACCCGAAAATAGTGTAAAAGATAAAAAACGCTCCTGGAAAAACCGAAAATGTTAGAAAGTGTGTCTCTAATATATTAAAAAATAATAAAGACCCTTCTTAGGAAAAAAAAACGCAATCTTCTCCCAAAAACGACATCCACACGAAGTACCTGTAAAATAGAAAAAATACATACCCACCCGCACACAATACACCCCAACATACAATATAAAACATTATTAAACATAATACAAAACATTACGTTACATTTCTAACCCTATTCCTACCTCATCAACATACTAACCCAAAACTAGTAAACCGGAACCAAAACGATAACCGTAACTACCGCCTAAAACACACACATCCTACAACTACAAAAAAATAAAAAACTTACACACACTCAAACTAAACATATAATTTAAATAAAGTACTTAAAATTAAACTTACCCTTCCACACGCGAAGCAGGCTCCAACCGCGAGCTCCTTCAAATCGAAATGACCCAAAATAACATGGCGCAGTTACAAAATAGTCCCAAACAAACAAATAGTCCCATTTATATTAACATTAAATAACATTGTAAAATTATTTTACACATGTTACAATATACATTATGTAACTATTGTATTTTTTTTAATTTAACAAAAATGTAACATTGTTATAAAAAAAATTCCAATGTACTTTATGTTATTTTCAATGACTTTACATTAAATAAACAAACATTTACCTCATTAAAAATTACTTACATGACTGTATGAATATACAATACTGTTATTAATATTACTATTATTTACTATTTGTATAAACCAATATTTTACCCAAAAACATTAGCAATGTATCTGTAAAAATTATTATTATTAATATTTTATATATTAATAATAAAAATTTATTCCAAAAAACACAAATGTAAATATTATAATTATGTTAACAAAACCTACCTTTTTGTATTAATGTTTATAAATATGTGTACTACAAAAAATGTTTAAAAATACTACCACAGTGTTAAAAATTATAAAAAAAGTTGTTGTATATGACTTGTCAAATAAATCTTTTTTTTACATTAACAACTGTGAAATAAACAAACAAATGTACACTTAATAAATATTACTTTACTTCAAAATAATTGTAATAAATTATGTTTGCAACAATAATTTTTTGAGACAAATGTACAACTGTGATGAAAATGTAAATATTTTTAATTTATTTCATGAAAATACAAATGTACATATACATTGAAAAATGTCAATAAAATTATTTTCTGATTTCTTATTTTATTACCTACTTTGTGAAAATAATAAAATATTTAAAACATGCTGTGACTCTACTTAATTTATTTTTAATTAATAACAATTACAGTAATTAATTAATATTGTTATAATAAGTTTACCATTCAACATGAGTTCAACATAGTTAATATCATTATATATACTCTGACCAAATACTAAACATTCATATATTATAATTTACTATTCCCACTGCATCAACTCTATATTCTATCAAAATGCTGAACAGTCACCCAAACTAATTTATCATTCTAACTCCACCAAGTATAAACTGAGAGAAGGTGCCAACCCTTAACCCTAATAAATTACTATTCCCACTCCGCCAAGTATAAACTCAAGGAATGTGCTGGACACAAAAGCCATATAATGTACTATTCCAACTCCACCAACTATAAACTCAGAGAAGGTGCTGGACACTCAAACAATATAAATTACTTTTCCCACTACACCAAGTAATAACTCAGGGAAAGTGCTGGATACCAAAACCATATAATTTACTATTCCCACTCCACCAAATACAAACTCAGGGAAGATGCTGGACACAAAACCCATATAATTTACTATTCCCACTCCACCAAGTGCAAAGTCAGGGAAGGGGCTGGACACAAAACACATATAATTTACTATTCCAACTCCACCATATATAAACTCAAAGAAGGTGCTGGACATTCAAGCAATATAATTTACTATTCACACTCCACCAAGTACAAACTCAGGGAAGGTGCTGGACACAAAACACATATAATTTACTATTCACAATCCACCAAGTACAAACTCAAAGAAGGTGCTGGACACAAAACCCATATAATTTACTATTCCCACTCTACCAAGTACAAAGTGAGGAAAGGTGCTGGACACAAAACCCATATAATTAACTATTCTAACTCCACCATGTATAAACTCAGAGAAGGTGCTGGGCATTCAACCAATATAATTTACTATTCCCACTCCACCAAGAACAAACTTAGGGAAGGTGCTGGACACATAACCCATAAAATTTACTATTCCCACTCCACCAAGTACAAAAGCAGGGAAGGTGCTGGACACAAAACCCACATAATTAACTATTCTAACTCTACCATGTATAAACTCAAAGAAGGTGCTGGACATTCAAACAATATAATTTACTATTCCCACTCCACCAACTACTAACTCATGGAAGGTGCTGGATACCAAACCCATATAATTTACTATTCCCACTCCACCAAATACAAACTCAGGGAAGATGCTGGACACAAAACCCATATAATTTACTATTCCCACTCCACCAAGTACAACATCAGAGAAGGTGCTGGACACAAAACCCATATAATTTACTATTCCCACTCCGCCAAGTACAAAGTCAGGGAAGGTGCTGGACACAAAACCCATATAATTTACTATTCCAACTCCACCAACTATAAACTCAGAGAAGGTGCTGGACACTCAAACAATATAATTTACTATTCCCACTCCACCAAGTACAAAGTCAGGGAAGGTGCTGGACACAAAACCCATATAATTAACTATTCTAACTCCACCATGTATAAACTCAAAGAAGGTGCTGGACAATCAAACAATATAATTTACTATTCCCACTCCACCAACTACTAACTCATGGAAGGTGCTGGATTACAAACCCATATAATTTACTATTCCCACTCCACCAAATACAAAGTCATGGAAGGTGCTGGACACAAAACCCATATAATTTACTATTCCCACTCCACCAAGTACAAACTCAGGGAAGGTGCTGGATAGCAAAACCATATAATTTACTATTACCACTCCACCAAGTAAAAACTCAGGGAAGATGCTGAACAATCAAATAATATTATTAACTAATCCCACTACACCAACGACAAACTCAGGGAATGTACTGTACACAATACCAAGATAATTTACAATTTATTAATTTTTAAAAAATTGTATGCGTATTGTAACATTTTAGAAATAAATTTAACAAATTCAAAATTTTAAAACAAAAACGCACCCTATACCCATAAAAACCCACATCCCACTCTTAAATTTAAATAAAAAAATTGAACATTTTTATAAACAAATACATTTTTTTAATTTTATGAAAAATAAAATGTATGATTACACATTTTTACAAAACACACATCCCATTCATAAATGTAAGTATACATTTGAAAAATTGAAATTGTCATTTTTTATTTTTTTTTTAATTAAAAAAAATATTAATATTTCATAATTTTAAAACAATCCCCACCCTATTCCCCTAAAAACACACACCCCACTCCTAAATTTGTATCTAATTAAAAAAAAAAATATTTTATTTTTTTGATAAAAAACAAATTAAAATTTTAAAATGTCACATTTGGAAAACAATCCCCACCCTATTCCCCTAAAAACACACATCCCACTCCTAAATTGTTTTCTAAATTTTTTAAAATATTTTTTAATATTTTATTTTTTTAATAAAAAACAAATTTAAATTTTAAAAAATCACTTTTTTAAAACACTCCCCACCGTATTCCCCTAAAAACCCGCATCCCGCTCCTAAATTTTATTATACATTTATTTTAATATTTAAAATAATTATATATATTTTTTTAAATAAAAAAATTACAAAATTCAAAATTCACTTTTTTAAAACACTCCCCACCCTATTCCCGTAAAAACCCACATCCCGCTCCTAAATTTTATTATACTCTTTTTAAAAATATATAATATTTTTAAATTTTTTATTAAAAATTATATAAAAATATATATATTTTCTAATAACTTAAATAACATATTTAACAATCTAAAAAGCAAATATAAATATTCTTACACTCTATATTTATAATTTCAATATTTTAACTTTCTATATTTTTACATTCGATATTCTAACACTCTATATTTTCACATTCGATATTATGACACTATATTTTTACATTCAATATTCTGACACTCTATAGTTTTACTTTCGATATTAATTACTTACAAACAAAAACGATATTTTACACACTCGATATTAACTGCTCGATAATAATACCTTCGATATTTTTTTTACTATTAAAATCGATATTACTTACCTCGATATTACTTACCTCAATATTTTTGCAGACTCGATATTCCTGACTCGATATTATGTCCATTCGATAAAAAAAACTCGATATTTAGATTGCATACCCTGGAATGTGTCACTTGTACCTTTTCAATGCACTTGTCATTTTAGCTAATTTATTCCAAAATTGTGCTTTAAATTGTATTGTATTGTATTGTAATTGCATTTATATAGCGCTTACTACCCCTGACGAGGCGCCAAAGTGCTTTTTTGGCAAGTAGCACGCTACTCCAGGACCCATAAAGGATTAGTGTTGAATTAGTATAGTGAAACATGCAAGTACATTTTAAGTGGTGGATAGGTTAGTCAGTTATTTGGATTTGGAATGATAGCAGAAGGATAGAGGAGGACAAAGGTTTGTTTTTGTATAGTGCTTTTTGACCCACACTATTCAGGAAGCCTACAAAGGATTAGTGGTGAATTAATATGGTGAATATGTAGTCATTTCAGTGGTGGATATTAGTCAGTTACTTGGAGTGAGAAGGATAAAGGAGGGATAAAAGGGGAAGAAAGATTTGCATTCATATAGCACTTGTTATCCTTGATGGGTGTTGAAGCTCTTTTCTGGTGAGTAGCACGCCACTCCGGAACCCATAAAAGATTACTGTTGAAAAATTAGTATAGTAAAAAAATATGAAGTAATTTGAGTAGTGGATATGTCATTCAGTTATTTGCGTAGTATATTAGTATAGTTTAATATTGAATTTGAGAAGTGAACATGTTAGTCTGGTAATTTCGATTGAAAAGGATAGTGGAGGGATAAAAGAGCGAAGGATTTTTTTTTTCTTGGTCTTAGCAATAGGAGGAGACTTTTGGATGAGTAAAAAGGAGTTTTGGGGTGGGAGGACTCAGAGGGAAGAGTGTAGAAAGGTTTGTTTTAGTGGATCGGTATAGTAAAAGAGGTGTCAGATAATGCAAGGAGGGGTAGAGTAGGAGAGAGTCTAGAAAGGGTTATTTTGGCGATCATAGTAGTGGTATGGGGTTTGGGATAAGTGAGAGAGTGGATGGAGAGGATACATTGATAAATGTATAGGATGCGAGATAGGGTAGTGCATTGGAAGGAGTAGTAGAAGAAGTTTGAGATGAGTCAGAAGGTTGGGCTAGAAGATATATTGAGCGAAGTATAGGCTAAGAAATATGGTAGTGCATTGGAAATGCTAAATTAGAAGAAAGTGATGAATATATAGATCCATAATTACATTGAAAGTATATAGATACATAAAGGAGGTAAGTACATGTAGATTAACGATTTTGATAGAGGCACAGGATGAGAAATAGGGTAGTGCATTGGATATGCTTTTTCAGGAGAAAAGTAACAGACACACAGATCCAAGTACATGGAAGGTACATAGATGCACAATGGAAGTATGTACATGTAGACCAAAGATGATTTTTATTTATTTATTATTATTATTTTTTCTCTCAACAACATAATTATCTACATGTTTATTCAAAGTAATACACAAAGATAGGTACATATCTATAGTGCAAAAAATGGTTGTATACAGAGGGATATGCTATAAATTTCTGTTTGCGTATGGTGCTTATGTGGGGAAGAGCCAAATATTGAGTAGTTTTCTGAAGATAAGGTGGTTTCCGGTGGACCTTATGTTGGGGGGTAAAGAGTTCCATAGTTTTGCTGCTTGAACAGAGAAGGATGTGCCACCCATGTTTTTTTTCTTGTATGGTGGGATTTTGAGGCGAGATGCTCCTTTAGAGCGGAGGTTCCTTTGTTGAATGTGTTTGGTGATTTTATTCCTGATGAAGAGTGGTCCCATTCCATGTATTGCTTTGTGGGTGATACAAAGCAGCTTGAACATGGATCTTCTGGCAACCGGTAACCAATGCAGGGCTTTCAAGGCAGGGGAGATGTGGTCTTGCGGTTTGATACGCAAGAGTAGTCTGGCAGCCGAGTTCTGAATCCGTTGTAGTCTTTTTTTATGGCCGTTAAAGGTGATCCGTGGTAGAGGCTATTATCGTAATCGAGTTTGAACAGAACAAGGGAGATGGTAGCTTGGACCTTGTGTGGAAATCCCAAATGAGGGAAAATTTGTCGCAGCGTTTTTATAGTAGCAAAGCTGGATCTTGCTAGTTTATCCACTTGGGCATTCATCGACAGCTTGGAGTCCATGGTCATTCCGAGGTTTCTTACTTCCTTCGATACTTTAGGCAGTGATCTCAGTTCCTCAGGCCATGCTGCAAGCGGGTTATAATGTTTCCAATCGCCACACATGAGTATTTCAGTTTTTGAAGCATTCAATTTGAGATGGCTCCAGGTCATCCACTGATCCACGGCTCCGAGACAGCTGAGAATTGGTGATTTTCCAATGTCTTTGGGGCATTCCAGTTGAAGGAGTATTTGCGTGTCATCTGCATAGTTATAGCACGTAAGGTGACATTTATTGATCAGTGCCGGTAATGACTTCATGTAGATGTTGAAAAGCATGGGCGAGATGATAAAACCTTGAGGGACCTCTGCTTTGTGGAGTACGGTTTGGACGAGAAAGGTGGGGTATGGATGACATTAGTTCTGTTTCGAAGGTGGGACACGATCCAGTCTAGAGCAGTTCCCTCTATGCCGGCTTCATAGAGTCTTTGTTTCAGAGTGTCATGTTCAACCATGTCAAAGGCAGCTAAGAGGTCCAAGAGGAGTAGTGCAGCAACCCTGTTGCGGTCAACTGTATTCTTTAGGTTATCCTAGATGGCAAGGAGGGCAGATTCAGTGCCTCTTCCCGGACGGAATCCTGTTTGGAATTCTGAAAGTATGTCATTCTCTTCAATGAATTATGACATCTGGGCGAACACTGCTGTTTCTATCAGTTTGCCCAGGAACGGTCCATTTGTAATGGGTCTGTAGTTGTCAGGGTTCAGCGGGTCCAGGTTTGTTTTCTTCAGTAAAGGGCATATGTATGACTTTTTGAGTTCTTCTGGGATTATTCCAGTAGTTAAGGAATCGTTGATGATTCTTCTTACTGGAGTGGCAGCAGAGGCTGTTAAAATAATTGTCTTGAAAGTTTGTGGCGGACAGGGGTCAGAAGGGCTGCCGGCAGGCCTCCTTGCTTTGACCAGGTCCATAAATTCATCGTGTGAGATGTGTTGGAAGGAACGGAGAGGCTTGATTAGAGCATTCTTGGATTGTTGTTTTGTACAAGGGTTAGTGCTGATGATTTATTTCTGTTTTAAGTACGATTCCAACGTGTCTGCTTTGTCCGTGTAATGATTTGCCACTTTGTCTGTGAACTCTTGAGTAACAGGATGAGTTCCTTCTAGGCAATTTGGTTTGCGAAATTCATTGAGTATTTTATAGAATTCTTTATTTGCACATTTAGCGTTTTGAATTTAGGGGTCGATTAGGATGGCGGACGGAAGGGCGACCGCCGGCCTGGAGTAGGCGGAAAATGCCTTTTTCGTGTCTGCCTGCCGCGGTCACTCCGTCCGCCATATTAGGATTTTAAACACTGTCAAAAGTCTGTGCGCAGCGGAAGAGCACGCACCACCGCGGAACTACACCTGACCCCGCGGCGGACGTAACCAATCCAGAGACACCGCCGTACGAATGACGTCTCCGACCGTCCTCCAAATCACGATGGCGGCAAACACACATAAAATCGCTGTGGAAAAACAACCTGCCTGATCACGGCGGATTCCCCACAGCGAAGATACTACACATTGCAGAGATACCCACCACAAGCAGCTCGCCCTCATGGACCCAGCGCTACACGCATTTCCGATACTCTTCGTGCTCCACCACCAGCAAGTCATGGACCATCATCAACGACGACGCAGGTACGCAACACACCATTTGCTGTCAGAAGGGGAATACCTGCCAGGGCTGTGACGTTGGAAGGGGGAGAGTCATATTTGAGAAACTACATTAGATTGCACAAATATATCCACAATTGAAGTACACAAGCAGGAATGACAACGACAAACCACTACACATGAATGACTTGCTTCATTAAACATAATAGGGGTATAATCTCTGAGTATGCAAGAGCCTGGGCACAGGGTACTATAGAGCAGGTACATAATTGGCAGCACATGAGAGGGCAGAATGCAGTATCAGAACAGCAACAGTGCATTGTGGCCAAAAGAGCAGGTACATCAGAGGCAGCACGTGGGAGGGGCTAAGTGCATCAACAGTCCATTGTACAGAACAGGTACATCAGAGGCAGCACATGAGAGGGGCTAAGTGCATCAACAGTCCATTGCACAGAACAGGTACATCAGAGGCAGCACATGAGAGGGGCTAAGGGCATCAACAGTCCATTGCACAGAGCAAGAACATCAGAGGCAGCACATGAGAGGGCAGACTGCAGTATCAGGACATCAACAGGGCATTGTGGCCAACAGAGCAGGTATATCAGAGGCAGCACATGAGAGGGCAGAATGCAGTATCAGAACAGCAACAGGGCATTGTGGCCAACAGAGCAGGTATATCAGAGGCAGCACATGAGAGGGCAGAATGCAGTATCAGAACAGCAACAGGGCATTGTGGCCAAAAGAGCAGGTACATCAGAGGCAGCACATGAGAGGGGCTAAGTGCATCAACAGTCCATTGCACAGAACAGGTACATCAGAGGCAGCACATGAGAGGGGCTAAGTGCATCACCAGTCCATTGCACAGAACAGGTACATCAGAGGCAGCACATGAGAGGGGCTAAGTGCATCAACAGTCCATTGCACAGAACAGGTACATCAGAGGCAGCACATGAGAGGGGCTAAGTGCATCAAGAGTCCATTGCACAGAACAGGTACATCAGAGGCAGCACATTAGAGGGGCTAAGTGCATCAACAGTCCATTGCACAGAGCAGGAACATCAGAGGCAGCACATGAGAGGGCAGAATGCAGTATCAGAACAGCAACAGGGCATTGTGGCCAAAAGAGCAGGTACATCAGAGGCAGCACATGAGAGGGGCTAAGTGCATCAACAGTCCATTGCACAGAACAGGTACATCAGAGGCAGCACATGAGAGGGGCTAAGTGCATCACCAGTCCATTGCCCAGAACAGTTACATCAGAGGCAGCACGTGAGAGGGGCTAAGTGCATCAACAGTCCATTGCACAGAACAGGTACATCAGAGGCAGCACATGAGAGGGGCTAAGTGCATCAACAGTCCATTGCAAAGAACAGGTACATCAGAGGCAGCACATGAGAGGGGCTAAGTGCATCAACAGTCCATTGCACAGAACAGGTACATCAGAGGCAGCACATGAGAGGGGCTAAGTGCATCAACAGTCCATTGCACAGAACAGGTACATCAGAGGCAGCACATGAGAGGGGCTAAGTGCATCACCAGTCCATTGCACAGAACAGGTACATCAGAGGCAGCACATGAGAGGGGCTAAGTGCATCAACAGTCCATTGCACAGAACAGGTACATCAGAGGCAGCACATGAGAGGGGCTAAGTGCATCAACAGTCCATTGCACAGAACAGGTACATCAGAGGCAGCACATTAGAGGGGCTAAGTGCATCAACAGTCCATTGCACAGAGCAGGAACATCAGAGGCAGCACATGAGAGGGCAGAATGCAGTATCAGAACAGCAACAGGGCATTGTGGCCAAAAGAGCAGGTACATCAGAGGCAGCACATGAGAGGGGCTAAGTGCATCAACAGCCCATTGCACAGAACAGGTACATCAGAGGCAGCACATGAGAGGGGCTAAGTGCATCACCAGTCCATTGCACAGAACAGGTACATCAGAGGCAGCACATGAGAGGGGCTAAGTGCATCAACAGTCCATTGCACAGAACAGGTACATCAGAGGCAGCACATGAGAGGGGCTAAGTGCATCAACAGTCCATTGCACAGAACAGGTACATCAGAGGCAGCACATGAGAGGGGCTAAGTGCATCAACAGTCCATTGCACAGAGCAGGAACATCAGAGGCAGCACATGAGAGGGCAGACTGCAGTATCAGAACAGCAACAGGGCATTGTGGCCAACAGAGCAGATACATCAGAGGCAGCACATGAGAGGGCAGAAGGCAGTATCAGAACAGCAACAGGGCATTGTGGCCAACAGAGCAGGTACATCAGAGGCAGCACATGAGAGGGGCTAAGTGCATCAACAGTCCATTGCACAGAACAGGTACATCAGAGGCAGCACATGAGAGGGGCTAAGTGCATCAACAGTCCATTGCACAGAGCAGGTACATCAGAGGCAGCACATGAGAGGGGCTAAGTGCATCAACAGTCCATTGCACAGAGCAGGAACATCAGAGGCAGCACATGAGAGGGGCTAAGTGCATCAACAGTCCATTGCACAGAGCAGGAACATCAGAGGCAGCACATGAGAGGGCAGACTGCAGTATCAGAAGAGCAACAGGGCATTGTGGCCAACAGAGCAGGTACATCAGAGGCAGCACATGAGAGGGCAGAATGCAGTATCAGAACAGCAACAGGGTATTGTGGCCAACAGAGCAGGTACATCAGAGGCAGCACGTGAGAGGGCAGAATGCAGTATCAGAATAGCAACAGGACATTGTGGCCAACAGAGCAGGTACATCAGAGGCAGCTCATGAGAGGGCAGAATGCAGTATCAGAACAGCAACAGGGCATTGTGGCCAACAGAGCAGGTACATCAGAGGCAGCACATGAGAGGGCAGAATGCAGTATCAGAACAGCAACAGGGCATTGTGGCCAACAGAGCAGGTACATCAGAGGCAGCACATGAGAGGGGCTAAGTGCATCAACAGTCCATTGCACAGAGCAGGTACATCAGAGGCAGCACATGAGAGGGGCTAAGGGCATCAACAGTCCATTGCACAGAGCAGGAACATCAGAGGCAGCACATGAGAGGGGCTAAGTGCATCAACAGTCCATTGCACAGAGTAGGAACATCAGAGGCAGCACATGAGAGGGCAGGATGCAGTATCAGAACAGCAACAGGGCATTGTGGCCAACAGAGCAGGTACATCAGAGGCAGCACATGAGAGGGCAGAATGCAGTATCAGAACAGCAACAGGGCATTGTGGCCAACAGAGCAGGTACATCAGAGGCAGCACATGAAAGGGCAGAATGCAGTATCAGAACAGCAACAGGGCATTGTGGCCAACAGAGCAGGTACATCAGAGGCAGCACATGAGAGGGCAGAATGCAGTATCAGAACAGCAACAGGGCATTGTGGCCAACAGAGCAGGTACATCACTAGCAACACAAGTACGTGGTTCAAGCTACCCGTCCCAAGGACAACAACAGTGCAAGGCTGGTTACAATGGACAATCTACACACCAAGTCAAATGACATGTGAGTGAAGGGAACAGCACCTCACATCACAGAATCTGGTGGACTGCTTGAACTACCTGCCTCGGACACACTGCCAGCACCAGAAACAGGAGGTAAACATCGTTTACCACGAAGTTTTTACAACGCGGTACCTTTAGCACGCATCCCTTACAACGCAAGTCGTTACCACGACTTGCGCTGGAGGGCGCTAAAGGATTAAAAATAGTACATTTACTATCCCAACACCTTCCCTAGGGTCCACGGGGACTGGTGTTAGAATAGTAAATTATACTATTCGAAATCCGCACCCCCAACGCAAGTCGTGGTAACGACTTGCGTTGTAAGGGATGGGTGGAAAAGGGATGCGTTGTGACGGTACGCGTTGTACCTTCATACATCCGAAACAGGAGTGTGAGACACAGCCACAGCTCTAGTGACTGACACATGAGCCACAGACCCAGACACACTGCCAGCACCATAAACAGGAGTGTGAGACACAGCCACAGCTCTAGTCACTGACACATGAGCCACAGACCCAGACACACTGCCAGCACCAGAAACAGGAGTGTGAGACACAGCCACAGCTCCAGTGACTGACACATGAGCCACAGACCCAGACACACTGCCAGCACCAGAAACAGGAGTGTGAGACACAGCTACAGCTCTAGTGACTGACACATGAGCCACAGACCCAGACACACTGCCAGCACCAGAAACAGGAGTGTGAGACACAGCCACAGCTCTAGTGACTGACACATGAGCCATAGACCCAGACACACTGCCAGCACCAGAAACAGGAGTGTGAGACACAGCCACAGATGTAGTGACTGACACGTGAGCTATAGACCCAGACACACTGCCAGCACCAGAAATAGGAGAGGGCACAACTGAGAGAGTGCTACTACATGATGCATGACAGCAAACAACAGACATAGTGCCACTACCTGACACATGAGAGTGAACTGCAGTAGCGCCACTGGGACCACTGAAATGATGAGCCACAGGGCTGTATGGGCCAGGAGGCAGGGTGGCTCTGGGAGCTGGGGACAGCTGTACTGGAACGAAATTGGGGTCGTCAGGTGTCAATGGTGTGTGTCTACGTTTCTTAGGGATATGTGAGGGCACCCTGGACATGACTGGACTGGTAAGTGGTGCGGGCTCAAATGAAATATCACTCATCAAAGGTGGAGCATCTGCTGGAGGGGGACGCCATCTCTGACTATTCAAATAAGAATGAGCTCCAGATAAACAGCAAGACGACCAAAATTTTGGCGGTTCGTTCAGGTAAGGCCAAGAAGCTGGTTTGGGTCTTGAATCAAGAAACGATTGCTGAATCCAAATGCCACAAGTACCTTGGAGTCTCTTTTAACAACAACGGTAGATACAAAACACATTTAGAAGAACAAAAAAAGAAGGGTTCCGCGCTTGCTTTCGCAATCAGTTCTATACATAAGAAACTACAAGGCCCAACCTTCGCTCCAACAATCCAGGTAGCGCAATCAAAAATTATTCCCACATTAACCTACGGAAGCGAGGTTCTAAAAGGCTTGGATAGCGGCCAATTGGACAAAATTATTACAAAAATTTATAGAGTAGTGTTCAAGCTACCAAGTCAAACATCACCGGCCCACATTAGGTTGGAACTGGGAATCTGCCATCAATCATTTGCCAGAGCCTTGAGTTTTCTAATGTGCTGTCATAAATTGAGGTCATCGAAGGAAGGCAGCCTAGCGCAACATCTATGGTCTTGCCTTCAAATGAATCTATGGCGAGCAGGGCATGCATATTGGGAAAGAGGATTAAGAACACTAGGCCTGAAAGACCTTTGGGGCATGCAAGTAAGCCATAATGAATTCAAACGACTAGCGAAAATAAGCACAAAAAAGCTCTCTTCCGTGGAAGACAAGGCTCGGCTGGCAAAAAGAAGTCACGGATGGATGTCCTTGCAATCCTATGTCCAGTTGACCCCACAGGAGTACCTAACTCAACCATTCACTGCTCGAACAAAATTAAGTTTCCTAAAGTTGAGAATGGGAGTAATCAACCTGTTGGTCCATTTGCCAAAATGGAAAAGAGCCCACGGACAGGAACAATGCAGACTCTGCGGGAATCAAAAAGAAGACATAGTACACATCCTTTGTCTTTGCCCAAACCTGCTGAACGAAAGACGGTCCCTCCTGAGGAAACTCTGGAACACAAACATGATTAGATCATGTAGAGCAGCAGTCTTGGCTTGCTTTGACCCTCGGAACACTAAATTAAACTGTGCCCTAGTAAGGTTTTTGGAACAAGCAGAAAAAAAACTTGGTGAGGAGTCCCAAGTACGCGATTTCTCACCAGCACAATTACTAACCTAGTTCCAACTGCCACCTTACTGTATAATGGACATGATCCTTAGCTCTCCTTTTTATAAGTATGTTTTTACACATTTTTATAATCTTCATAACGCATATGATCCTATACTTATTTTTATATGTATTTATTGATATATCGTTCTTAAAATTCTGTAACTTGCAAAGGTTTTTTTAATCCTGCAATAAAGATTTCTACTCACGTCTGCTGGTGGGGGTCTGCTCTCTGGGGACGTGCTGAACCCTGCTTGGCATCTGCTGTGGGCATGCCTTCTGGCCTCTGCATCATGTGTAATGGGGGATGCAACAACAGGGTACTCCTTCCTCTGCTTCTGACGGGCGTGGATGGGTTTAGAGGTATGGGGGGACTCCACCGCAGAGATATCTGTTTTACGTTCCTTCAACAACATCAGCCTCAGTGCAGCCAGGGGTGATGTATGCCTGCCCTTGATGGTGCTAGTGTCTATGTGAGAAGCCTTGTCCCTTGGATGTGCCTTGGCCGTAGGAGGTGTCCTGTCTCTGGAATTTCCATGATCCCTGGGCGGTGCCCTGTCCCTGGGTGCAGACTTGTCCTTTGTAGTGTACCTGTCACTAGAAGCGACCTTGTCCCTGGGAGTGTCCCTGCTCTTTGGAGTTGCCCTTGCCTTCGTAGTGTCCTTGTCCCTGGGAGTGTCCCTGCTCTTTGGAGTTGCCCCTTCCTTTGTAGTGTCCTTGTCCTTGGGAGTGTCCCTGCTCTTTGGAGTTGCCCCTTCCTTTGTAGTGTCCTTGTCCTTGGGAGTGTCCCTGCTCTTTGGAGTTGCCCTTGCCTTCATAGTGTCCTTGTCCCTGGGAGTGTCCCTGCTCTTTGGAGTTTCCCCTTCCTTTGTAGTGTCCTTGTCCTTGGGAGTGTCCCTGCTCTTTGGAGTTGCCCTTGCCTTCATAGTGTCCTTGTCCCTGGGAGTGTCCCTGCTCTTTGGAGTTTCCCCTTCCTTTGTAGTGTCCTTGTCCTTGGGAGTGTCCCGGCTCTTTCGAGTTGCCCCTTCCTTTGTAGTGTCCTTGTCCTTGTGAGTGTCCCTGCTCTTTGGAGTTGCTCCTTCCTTTGTAGTGTCCTTGGGAGTGTCCCTGGACTTGGGAGGTGCCCTTGCCTTGGGAGTACCTTTTGTGTGGGATTCCTGTGTAGCATGTGAAGCCATTTCCCCCAACATCCCTTGAGGATCCTGTGTGTCAACTCCAGTGTAGCTCACGTTGTCTTTGTTGCCAGTTTTACTAGTCCTAGGGGATGGTGTTGGTGCCCTATGTGCCCTGCCCTGCTGCCTGTGGCTGCTTCTAGTGCAATAACCTGTAAAAGAGCCCTGTTCTGAAAATTCACTCCCCCCTGAGACATCAAGTGGTGTGGATGGGGGAACAGAAGTAGCACCCTGTCTATGCGACTGTACAATGGCAGAAGACACAGTGTTTGCCAATGACTGAACTGTTCTGTGTAGACCAGCAACATCGCCATGAATCCCCTCCATGAATGCCACCACCTGCCACAACTTCCTATCGTGGTCTTGGAATGCATTGATCATGTTGGTCTGCCCTACACACAGCTGTCGCAGCAGATCAACAGCCTCAGCACAAAGTGCACTTTGTGTCACAGGGGCAGGGGCAGCGGTGCCTGCACCAAAGGCAACTCTGCTCCCCCTACTCTGGCGAGCACAAGCAGTACTTGTTGCAGTTGGCGGCAGTGTGGGCCCTGTGTGCTGTGTCCCGACTGAAGGTGTTGATTGCCCACTCCCTGTCTGTGACAACAGTGCTGACTCACCAACACTGTCTGAAGATGAGGAGGATGGTGTTTCCTCATGTGAGTCCTCAGGGACGGTTCTGTCCCCCTCTCCGGGGCTGCCCTCTTCAGTGTCAGTCTGCATGTGTGTGACCTCTGATCCGGATGCATTGCCACGGTCATCTCTGTCGTCTGTGGGTCAGTGCCCTCTGCCAAAGCTGAAACAGAGAGAAAAGAGGTGTAAGTAAGTGCCACACTCACGTACTGAAGGTCACAAAATAACAAAATTCATTACAGACAAAGAATATGTAGCACCCATCCTGCATACGTCCCACCCCTACCAGACATCCTCACATCAATGAAGCGGTGGGGGCTGTGAAACATGTACATCATACGAACAGGGCAAGTGCCTGTAGACCTGCACACATTTCATGCCATGGGACCACAGACCTCAACGGCATGTCCTGGAACCCTCAACTACAAAGCAAGTGGCCTGTCCACCTGGCGGACATGGATGCTACCGCTCACTCCGCTAATGGCACCAACATGCTATTGCAGCAAAACAAACGCACCACGGATGTCACTACTGTGTCTGAGCACCAATACATGCATGCACTCACAAGTCACATACACATACAGTCTGCTTACCGCTAGTTTGCTGTTGATCCCCACTCAGCCGTGCGGACAGGTCAGGATGCGTCACAGCAATTATACGGTGCATAAGAGGGGTCATGGTGCGTCGGGCCAGAGGTGTAGATCTTGGAATCATCCCCAGTGTCATCTCAGCAACATTCTTGCTTAGCCTGGATATGTCGTCCCAGCGCTTGTGGCAGTGTGTGTGTCGTCTATTGCACATCCCCACTGCCCGTACATCACGTGCAATGGTCCTCCACACGGCCTTGCGAAGGTGCAGCTTCACCTACCATGATGGGAGACAAGAGGGGAACGTAAGTGGACAGTTTGACATTCACAAACATCGTAGAAACACGTATCTACATGCAGCCATGCTCAGCACAAAACATGTGAAGGTCCCACAGCACACCGCCAAGCTAGCAGAAGTCAGGAGACAGTGACCACCTCATGCCCACCAACATGTTCACCACTGCACTTACCACCTGTCCAGGTGCACCGTAGAGCCGTTCATAGTGGCTGAGCACACCGTCCACAAGAACATCCAGCTCCGCTGCGGTGAAGGGATGAGACCGGATCTCTCGCACTCTCTGCATGGCAAGGTCCTGGACTGTGGCACTACAGCAGCAGTTGTTGGTCAGCTCAGCAGCAGCAGGTCGAGGTGATGGTCGCAGGCAGCAGTTGTTGGTCAGCTCAGCAGCAGCAGGTCGAGGTGATGGTCGCAGGCAGCAGTGGATGAAAGCAGTGAATGTGTGCTGCTGAAATTCGCACATATATAGGGCCCTGAGCACATATCAGTGGCATACGTCGGCAGCAATTGGTTTCCCCTGGATGCCTCATTCAAAGAGCCAATGACTGTCCCTGGTGTGCCGGTGCATGGCTTCCGCTATTATTGAATGCGCATACGCGCCCCCGTTACCTCTTCCCATTGGCTACATGTGCACGGACCGTCACGGTCACACATCGACAACCGCATGTGCGCGCTTCCGCGACGGTGCATCTTTTGAAACAATGTTCAATGAGTGGCGTCGCCATGGCGGTGCACGCATTCCGCGGGGCGGTGCAGGCTAACACATACTTTTAAACATGAAAATCGGAATGGCAGTTGATATCCCCCCTTACAGTCACATTGCAGAACCCACCGTACACCGGCCGGTCCAGGCCGGTCACCCACCGCCGGTCCAGGCCGGTCACCCACCGCCAGGTGGTGGCCGGTCACCCACCACCGGTCCAGGCCGGTCATCCACCGCCGGTCCAGGCCGGTCACCAACCTCCGGTCCAGGCTGGTCACCCACCACCGGGTGGGTGACCGGCCACCACCCGGCGGTGGGTGACCGGCCTGGACCGGCCGGTCTACGGTGGGTTCTGCAATGTGACTGTAAGGGGGGTATCAACTGCCATTCCGATTTTCATGTTTAAAAGTATGTATTTGCCTGCACCGCCAACGCAGAATGCGTGCACCGCCATAGCGACACCACTGAGTGTTAATTTTCAAATGGTGCACCGTCGCGGTAGTCCGCACATACGTTATGAGGGGTGTGACCGTGATGGTACTTGTCCAAACAGCATATGTCATGCACAATATCATGTACAACGATCATCTTCTGTGTAGGTGGAAGGCGTCAACACATGTCATATGTACACACACTACATGTCTCCGCACACATGTTATGTTGATAGTTGTACATGTGTGTTAGGACATGTACAGAATGCTGCAACTATTACGATGTGCAGTCAATGGCCTGTGGCCACGTGTGTATTTCGTATCCTCTTTTTTCATGTCTGGTCATACTATTGACCTTTCCAGTGGTTAACTATGGCTATTGATGTGCACCCAATTTGCAACACATGTGCATGTTGACGTCTTGGTTTTGCGTATACACGTTTAAACTTATACACATCTACACAGTACATCAAGGGTGTCTAACGACATGCAGAAGCTGTTGTGAGTGTGTGGTTTGTGTGTGCAAGTAACAATGATGGGGGTATACATTCTGTGTATGTGTATGTGTGTTGCCTGTTGTGTGCCCATGCATGTCATGTGAGGATGCTCAGCATTGTAGGTGGGGTCATTGGTGCATGAAGACAAGGAGGGTGTGTTCCATGTTCGTATTGTGTGTGCACGTGCATGTGTGTCTGTGGTGACGCTTGTCCACATTTGGGTCCACAGTCATGTGTTGTTGGCAGTTCTTTGGACATGTGTGGACGTTATATTGGACATGTTTACACACATGATGTTGTTTGTAGCTGAACATTGTTTTTGTAGTAATCTGTATTGCATGAAATATTGGTCACGTCACACATATGATCATTGTTGGCAACATGTCTTATTTTTATTGTGTTGGTCAACATGTGATAGTGTGGAACAGCTATGCGTTGTTGCGAAATTGACATCTACTCCCATCTACTCCCACACAGGAGGGCTCCAAATGTGCATCGCCCATACACTGTGCTGGAGGACATGGTTGACGAGGAGGTGATCTGAAAATTCCGCCTTGATCGACGTAGATTGCTGGAGCTTGTAGACCAATTGTCACCTCATCTGCAGCCACGCAGAAGATATCCTCGAGCTATTACACCCAGAGCAAAGGTGATGGCGGCACTTCATTTCTTTGCAACTGGCACCTTCCAGTACACAGTTGGACTTGCCGGGGGGATGTCACAATCCATGTTCACCATGGTACTGCGGGATGTTCTGAATGCCATGATGCTTTACAAGGATGATTACATCCATTTTCCACTGCCGGCAGAGTTGGCAGCAGTCAAAGGGGACCTCTATG
This sequence comes from Lissotriton vulgaris, assembly GCF_964263255.1. Taxonomy (NCBI): domain Eukaryota; kingdom Metazoa; phylum Chordata; class Amphibia; order Caudata; family Salamandridae; genus Lissotriton; species Lissotriton vulgaris. The sequence continues at coordinate 399,839,581 of NC_141699.1, read as the reverse complement.
CCCTGGCACAGATGCCACACGTAGTGGGTTCCATTGATGGCACCCATATAGGTCTCATTCCACCCCAGGCACGTGAGCCTGTATATCGCAATCGGAAGCACTACCATTCGATCAACGTGCAGGTGGTGTGCCTGGCTGACAACATCATATCCCATGTGTGTGCCAGATTTCCAGGCTCCGCACATGACTCCCACATCCTGCGGAGCAGCATTGTCCCCCAACTGATGGCTAATCTGCGTCCAGAACGTGCGTGGCTTGTAGGTGAGTATGCTGTGGGGACAGTTGTCTTTTATGTGTGGCATGGTGTACCCACCAATCCTGGTTATGATATTTGTGTCTGTCATCCCCCCACATAGGCGACTCTGCGAACCCAAACCGGCCGTGGCTGCTGAGTCCCATACGTAATCCGACTACAGCTGGTGAAATGCGTTACAATGATGCCCATGGAAGGACACGTCGAGAGGTGGAACGTACTTTTGGACTGCTGAAGTCTAGGTTTCGTTGCTTGGATAAAACCGGAGGGGCCCTACCATACTCACCAGGCAAAGTATGCAAAATCGTGATTGCCTGCTGCATGCTCCACAACCTGGCCTTGCGCAATGACATTGAACTGATCATGGACCCTGAAGACCAACAGGTTGCTCGGCCTCCCATCCCACCCATGTTGACTGATGAGGATAGTGGTGAGGAAGAAGGTGTGGACCAGAGGCGTCAGCTCATTGATCGCTATTTTCCTTGAATGTGAGTAACTACCTCTTGTGCAGGTTGACAATGCGTGATGTATGTTTGCTGATGGAGTGTGGATGTAGTGTGTCTATGCTGCCTGTTCTGGTATGTTCTGTTTGCAAATGTGTGTGGTAGATTGTGTACATGCTGTAGTGTAGTTCCTATATTCCCAATAGGCTCTGCGCATTGGAATAATATATTCAGCAGTGTAGACGTAGGACTGAGGTCGACTAGGTCTCTACTGCCTATATTAGACGTAAGGTTTGCCAGCTAGCTCAGAGGTCACTAGAAACTTTCTCGAATAAACGAGGAGGAGTTTAACCTCTCTGGATAGACAAGAAGGGATTAGCTTCTGACAACCATATAACATGACAACTTTGCTCCCTCAGAATAAGAGTGTATCTCTAGAGTTGTGTGAAATTATTAGACAGCTATTTCACTCAGTCAATCGTGCGTACTTAGTTTCACCAGAGTGCAGAGAAAAGAGAGACAGGCGTTTTCAATAAAAGGTGTAATTTATTGAGCAGTCTTCTTTCTCATGCAAGAGAAATGAATTGCCATAATTGCAATACTTAATGTACAGTAAAGTGTGTACAGTAAAAGGAGTATTATGAAATAATACTGTAAAAGCATTGATATGGTTTCTTAGCCATAAGATACCTTAAAATGGATAAAATATATACATACATATATACATTGACTAACGTACTCAACTGGTGCTTCTAAATACGCCTACCTGACCTAAGCCTAAAACGTGGGAAGGAGTAAGTAAGTAGCAGTTTAAGTTAAGTTGGTTTTGCCAAGAATCTGACTCAAGAATTCTCTTTAAGGGTTTAGTCAGCTCCGTACCTGGGTAATAGAATGCAGGAGGTCTGGTATCTCTCTTTCAGGACTCAATATCCCAGCAGCCCGCGCAGGCGGCTGAGAACATCGGAGCTGGATTTCTCGGCAGGAGAAAAGACAGCGTCTCTCTCAGTGCGTCAAAAGGGAGGGGCAGCGTCCGTGGGCTCTCGCATCAGCTGGGCTCTCAGACAAGTAGATAGCTGCTCGGCTCCAAAACCACCACCGTGTGTTAGCTTAAGGCAACGTTGGTATATTTATACCTGAAAGGTGCCGGGTTTGGCGTAAGGTTGAACATAAGACGTCAATAAAGATGTCACTAAGAACTGGCCGTTCTTACAGTGCTTCACAGGAGTTCTAGGACGAAATCAAAACAAAAGCAAATGGGGATTTCCCAGGTTGCTGGAGGTTTGGTTTGCTTAGAGAACTCGTTGTGCTTTCTAGGAGTCCGGGGAAGTAGCCTTGCTTAATGTGACTGCATGGGCTACAACTAAATATGGATATGATTCCTATGCCATTATAGGGATATTATTGATTATAACCGTACAAGGGCATAAAATAGAAATATCGATTTAGGTTCCTAGATAAAAACACAATACCCACTCCACGATCTAATGTCCATCATTACTAAAACTAAGCAATAGTAAACATTTAAAGGTGCATGTGTATTCCAACCCACCCCACAATACATTTTTTGCATTAGAAATGGTGTATGCGAAATACACGAAAATGATTATTGGTACTGTACGCTTTTCAAGCAGTGTAATCATTCAGTTAAACATGCTTATATATATTAGCTGAACGATTTGCGAAAATTATACATGAAATGGCTCTTAATACAAAAAAGAAGGTCGAGACCATTCCATCACATATGAATACAGTTGCTGTAAATGTGCTAGAGGCTGAGGTAATATATTGCCTCTAGAGTTCCTAAAAATAGAAGCTCTGTTCTTTAAGAATAGTTCTACTTTAAGCAGAGTACATGTGCCAGAAAAAGGTAAATATTTTGGAAGTTGAAAAAAAAATAATTTCGCTTTCAGGGGAGAAAATAGTTCCAAATGTTTCCAGTAGCTTTTATTTATCAAAGCTGAAGGCCGAATTCAGAGTTCAGGAGAACGCTGTGTGCTCGTTGCTTAAAAAGTTATTCTTTCTGTTCAGGGGAAAACATCATTTCAGACAGACTCGCAAAAAATTGGTCTACGACATCAGGTGAAAGTTCGACCAAGTTTGAAAATGCTGCAACAGTGCAGTCGTGAGAATGATTGCTATCATTGATGTCAGGATCAGCAATGCTCACAGAAGGTCGTACCTGGGTGATGCTGCTCTCATCTCATACTTCACTGCCACCTAATCGTAGTGGTGAAGTCTCAACGAATGCCGTCATCAGAATGGGTAGCCGCTGGGGACAACACGATGCATGAGCCGTTACAGGACTTAGCAATGTATCTGTATCCAATGGTACTGCTGATGGTAGTGTAAGACAGACGTCCAACACGCATTCTTCTCCGCATAGCATACATCGAAGCACAGGTAGGATGCAATTTTGCCAGATTGGTCTGAATGAAAGAAACCAGTTCATATTCAGATCTCTTAGCCGGGCTAATCCAAGGACTTTAGTTATGCGGTCCCGATAGCGTAGAGCTAGGATCGTTTCTTCCATCGTTGCTGGAGTCTTGTCTGCGACTTGGCTTGCCATATCGGAGCAGAAGGATCAAAAATAAAATTCCTGCTACGAGTCCCAAAAGTAGTGGTAGGCTGCCAAAGACAGAATGGACAAAATTGGGAAAAATGCTCAGAACTGTTTTGAAGGGTGTTAACAGTCCCGAAAAAATTGTCTTAAATATATGTGGGATACCACTGGTATCAGACATATTTAGGATTTGGCTTAGCATTTCTGAGCATTTCATTTAGCACGGGGCAATTTGTTGATAAAAGGGTATGTATCTCTGCCGTTGTCCTTGCAACCAGAAGATCATACGTTTCTTTTGATGACGTTAAAGGCACGGTTGTCTGTAAAAGAACAGACTTCATTCTGCTTAAAGTATCAATTTGAATAGAAGAGATATTCAAAGAAGGCCAAATCGTCGCCTCCGTATCTGGAGTGCTGTTTAGATACAATACTTGCATACAGCAAGTGACCATGGAACTAACGCTTACGAGATAGGCTTTCCCTGGCACCATGCCACAACAGCTGTGGTCCACTATTAGAATATAGCTCCCGTTAGAAAGTCATCTAAAGAATGGCTCTATTTGTGTTGCAGGTGTGCCGTGCTGGTGACATGAATGGTTACTTGAAGTCTCCTCACAGGCCCCATGCAAATTAATACCTTGGCACAGAAGTATACCGCTTAGTGATTGTTTACAATTGTTACCACTAAGAAATACATTCTGTTTCTTTTCGCTATACCATGTGTGTGTGTAAGGCGATTTCAATGATGACTTAATGTACCCTTTACCCAACCTTTCATACTGGCCCGCTGGTATATACTCTTGGCAGTATTTAAATTGGAAAGTTGTTATCGGAATTGTAATTATTCCGTGTATTATCCATTAAATGACAGGTCTTTCTGACATTGTCAATGGTAATCTCTCAAGTTTTTCAATGCTCAGAATCGTATAGTCTGCTCCTTTTTTGTGCCAAACTGATTTGTTTATCAGTAAGGTTAAAGATAGAGAATAATGACGTTGTGTTTATCAAACGCCATGGCACGTAGCCTGAACGCAGATTTTGCAACGTCCAGCCGAGCTGTACAATAGAACGTAATTGGGACTGACCGTGTTGTAACATTAGTAATTCCTGATCTATTATATTGATAGCAGATGATACAATACTGTCCAGTGAATATATTCTGGAGGACACAGTCATTAACCCATTGTCCACAACAGAAAGTGATTTTTCCTAATTAATACGATCAATTTCTCATATTTTTTCTGCGGTCTCAATTTGAGTTACTTTCCAAGCTTCGTTGTATGCAGCGAATATACCGGCCACTATGAAACGTTTTTGACGCTGTTTGCGTCGTCCTATTATGAAATCACGCAAGTCAGCACCGTCTTTAAGTAAAGTCAAGTGTTGCTTAATTTCAGCCAGTGTGGATTTCTGTAGCCACTAAAGGCATAGTTTCCCTACACTGTATGTTGTTACTATCCCTGGATGTTGTCTCTGGGAGTATCTAGGGTCTGGTCTGGTCATTTTGAACCCCTGTATTTTGATCAGGAATCTATCTTGACAGTTATTTGTGTCTGTTGGCCAGATCAACCACTTTTTTCAATCAGGATGTGTTCTGTTTTGGTATAAAATATGGGATACGTCTATCTCAACATCTATTACTATCAGGTATTGGCTTTGGAATAGACGGTATGTTTAAGTCTTTAATCTTAGCTAGGCCAAGACAAGTAGTCTGTTGAATGGTGTCATTCAAGAATATTATTTGTTCTGGGATCATGCAGGCTCTAAATAATGCTTCTAAACCTTGGACCTGCCAATTTTTTGTACCCCAGATGGTTTTCGTTTCAATGTTGTGTTTCCAGAATTCAAAACCAAATGTAATCATTTTTTCATAAAATGTTTCAGAATAAATCAATTTAGTATTTGTCAACATTGTTTTTATCCCTGTCTTATTTAACAGTTTAAAATAAAACGTTTCTGCATCACTTGTGTTAAACCCTGAGAAGTATGGGAATTTCTCATAAAATATTTTCGAACTGCTTTTAGGTGGAGTTGCACAATGTTCCCATTGATTATACTTAAAAACATTTCTAGGTTGAGCAGATTTATGTAAATAGTGATGTGCAAAGTGATTGTAACAGTACATTTGTTCATAATTCGACGAACCTTGTAAGTAATCATGCTCTGTAAATTTTGCTGATATTACTAAATCTGACATCATATTATTTATGCTTTCAAAGTCCCAATCATCAGAGAATGTACTTGGTTTTACAAAGTCACTTAATAAAACCTTGAACTGATGTGGATATTTCAAGAGTTCAACCGGGCCATAGATTTCGTAATCCGTTTTATCCCAAGCTACCCCACCGGGTATTGGAATGGCTGTGACATTCACTGATGATAGTTCTCTTTTCTCGATGTGAGATGACTCGTGTGGCTTTAGGACCAAGTTGATGTTTTGACTTGCTGTGTCGATTGTACTGTATTTTCCCTCAATGAAATTTCCCAAACAAAGTACCATGATGAGCCAAAGCAGGAGGAAAAGTACACCTAACACAATCCAAAATTCAATCCATGGAGAAATCAGATAAGTTTCTTTGAGTTGATGAAAGAGTTCAGTTACTTTGTCTTTGAAAGTTTTTGTTGTTGCCGTTTCTTCAGGTTCGCTTGGATGTTCAGAAAAGTTATCGAAATTGATGAAGTAGCCAGATGCAGTTCTGTCAATTGATGGAATTGCTTCCGAATTTTCCTTTGCTTTTTCATTTTTTCTTTCATTAGCATAGTCTGAGGCTACATCGTTGTAGACAGGTGTTTCTTGACAAACTGTTGCAATTTGGGTTTCAAGAGGCACAAGTTCCATAGCATTGTTGCATAGTCCTTTTTTATTCACTGCAGGTTTATCAAATGTGATTAGTCTCTCAGTTTGAACCTCTTGGATTGTAGCAAATTTTGGTATTCTGCTATTTCTTGGGAGTCCACTGGGCCAACTACTTATTATTGGCCACATGATTGTGGTTTTACCAGGTCGATGGATACAACATGGTTCTCCTTTCTACCAGCAAGGGGCGGTAGAACAACTGATCTTGTTCCGCTGACAGCTCAGACAGGTACTGCTTTTCTGTAAGAAGGCCCAAATTCCTTCTTCACCACGATCTTCTCTCTGACCAGATCCCCAATCTTTGGAATCCAGACAGGCCTTGCTGGGACAGGTGGTTTATCTTCAGTGGCTGTTGGCTGCTGTTTTAACTTTATGTTGCTCAGGGCTTTTCTTGTTTAATTTAAGTCCTGTAAAACAGCCAAACGATCTTTGATATCAAAGCATTTTTTTTTATACCACTGAAGTCTGACTATCTAAGTCCTGAATATGCATTCTAGTACCGAACAATAGTTCGTACGGACTGAAACCTTTTAGAGAATTTCTTGGCAGATTATTAAGACTACGTTGGATACTTGTTAAATGTTGGACCCACCCATCACCCGAACCTAATATCCTCGCCGTTATAGATTGCTTTATGTCCCGGTTTTTTCTTTCCACAATCCCATTTCCCTCAGGATGGAAGGGACAAGAGTACCGCAATGAAATGCCCATGCTGGTCATGGCCTCCTTATAAGCTCGAGAGCTAAAAGCAGGACCCTGGTCAGAATGTAGCATGCCAATTACGTATGTGCCGATAAAGAATCGCAAATCTTTTATAACAGTTCTGGCGTCAGCAGAGCGCTGGGGCCACATCCAAATGAATCTCGTTCAGGAATCCACTGCGACCATGATATATTTATAGTTACCATTCCTTTGTAAGGCACCACAGTGGTCCAGGTAAACACAAGCTAAAGGTCTATCTGAAATTAGAAGGGGCGTCTGTGCTGGTCGTTTCACTGTTGATACTTTCAAAACATATTTCTTAGTTTATATTCTCATGCGCGGCTACCAATATCTCTGTTTTAATAATGATATTGTGGCGGAAACACCAGCATGTGCAGAAGCGAGCCCTTTGTGTGCCGCTGTAATTAGTCCTAACCTGTGTTCCATGTTTGGAATTGCCCTATCTCCCACTCCAGGGATTTGAGCAAAAGGAACATTATTCGCATCAGTTACGTATGAGTACTTTACTGGAAAGCCTTTCAGGAGTGTTTTTCTGTCCTGTTTTACTGACGCACTGACAGCTTGCATTATATCGCTGTCTATTTTTGTTTTTGACCGGGTGATAGCAGCTACGGAAGCCGTTTGCACAGCTGCCTTCGCGGCTTCATCAGCCAATGACTTCCCCTCAACGTGAATGCCATCACGTTGATGACTCAGTATATGTATCACGTGAGTCTTTTGTAGTTCTTTCTGTAAAAGAACTACTTGTTCCCAAAGCGTTTTATGCTTGATTGTGCCACCTTTTGCATCTTTGAAACCATTTTGAACCCAGTTCTGCAAGTATTCATTATGAGACTGAACACAGTATTATGAATCGCACACTATTAGTGTGGGGAATTCGCGATCGGTATTTTCAAGGGCCATTTTAAATGCTAGTACTTCAGCTCGCTGAGCTGTACAATCTCCTAGAGATTGCGTTTTAGTGACCAGTGGTCTAAATTTTCCTTTGTGCCAACGACCTTTAACAATCGCGCACGCAGCACTGTAAGCTTGTTTACCCCCAACTGTGGGTTGTGCTGATCCGTCTGTATATATTATACAGCCGTAGTGTTCTAGAGGCAGGATTTCGGTTAACAGAGGACATTCATATTCATATTGTAGAAATTCTTGTGTTTTTAAATTAGGATCAAATTCGTATACTACGTCTGTCGCAGCAAGAGAATTAACCCATTAGATCCATCTCGGATGTAGTGCTTTAGCATTTGGAATGCTTGCTTTTGTTACAGCTTCTAGGGCTGGTACCAGTGTAACGATTATTATTCGTTTACCTTGTGCTAGGGCTCTTTCTTTTGCTACAGAAGTCTGAACAGCAGTTAGAATTTTTTCAGTTGAACTGAATTTCATTTCAGCTTTTGTGTACAAATGTGATTTGTAAGCTATTGGTACCGTTTCTCCCTCATTAGAGGTCAGGTACTTGAATCAGCATCTTCCCGGGATGACTCGGATTACAAGTTTGCGTGTGTTGTCGCGAGTTCGTAATTTTGTTTTAGCTAACATGTCTGTTTGCAATGATCTCAACATTTCTGTGTGTTTCTGTGTCCAATTGATTGGTTTAAAATCAGATTTTATTAATTCATAGAGAGGTTTAACCCTCTCTGCAAAATTTAGAATGTAAGTTCTTCCGAAATTCAGGAAACCTAGTATTGATTGTAAGTTCTTCAGCGTTTTTGGTGCTTGGAGTACAGCGCACTTCTCTAAGAAGTTGTCTGCTAGGCTTTTGCCTTCACTTGATAATTCATTTCCTAAAAACAGGACAGTTAGGTGGGCAATTCGTGACTTTTTAAAGTTGAATTTGTAACCCTCTGCTGCGAACCCAAGTATTATGGTGTTCACTCTTTTCAAGTGAGTATCCAGGTCATCATCTGTGAGATAGATGTCATCGACATAAGATATTGCCTCATCATCATATATTTGTAGTAACTCTGTTACCCTTGCTGAGAATAATTCTGGGCTATTCTTGAATCCCTGTGGGAGTCGACAGAAATTTTTCTGTGACCCCATTATTGAGAAAGCGGTTAAATACCTGCTTTCAGGTGAAATGTTTTGACAAAAGAATCCATTAGAGATGTCTAATGTTGTTTTGTATTTTTTGCGAACAATGTTATTCAATAGTGCTGCACTGTGTGAGTTTTGTACTGCAAATGTCTTGCAACATGAGTTAAGGTGTCTGTAGTCCAAGACTAGACGATATGAATCGTCTGGCTTTTAGACAGGAAACAAAGGATTGTTCATTTGAGAGGTGCATGTTTCGATCACCCCTTGGTATTCAAGTTGATCTAAGATCTCCCTGACTTGTTTTTTAGCTTCTTGCTTAATTGGGTACTGCCTTTGTGCAGTGGGTTGACATTTTAACTGGATTTTGTGAGGAGGGTAGTCCTCATCCCATCCTACCTGATTTTTATATAATGCAGGAGCTTGGGCTACTGCCCATTTTCTTGCATATGTGTATTTTCTATGAATTGGAATATGATTTGAGAAGGCAGGCATAATCATTTCTTCGCCATGAGGGCACTCCCTGACAAACTCTGGTGGCCAGTCTTTCTCAGCTAATAGGATGTCATAGCCTTTTGAAAGGTTATCCCAAAACAGACCCCTTATTTTCCAAGTCTTATCTCCCTCTATACGCAATGTTATTTTGTATATTTTATGAGGTTTGCTAACTCTGGTATCTGCAGTTGTTTCCACCTGAATGTATTCATTTGTGTCCACTGTCTCCAGATGAATCATCAGGATCTTACGAGCTATTGTCACTTCTGCTGCGCTGTCTAGCATTGTCTGGGCCCACTCTCGATTTTCAGCTGTGTCCTCAGTATCCTCGGCATGTTTGAATATTTTAATACTGGCTACCTTCTTTCTTGGAAATTGTAATTTTTTACTTTGAGCAGGTTCCTTGTATTTGGACTTGACATGCTCTTCCCTGTGTTCTGACCGTCCTCTTCTTTCCGATTTCTGCTAGGAAGTCTGAAAAGATCGAGAGGGACGTGTATCAATATCTTGATATCTATCAGGCTTTTTCAAATTATCCCTAAGACTAAGGTTGTATCTTTTCTCAGAGGGCTCCCTCTGGGGAGACTTATGTCCTTGGTCCGGAGATCTTTCTCTCCGCCGAGGAGACCTTCCTCTGGACTGGAATCTTTTTTCTTTGGGAGTGGATTGTTTATTTCCATCCCAGCTTTTTTTGGAGTGTTTAGATTATTTTTAATAAATATCTTTTCAGGATTTTCAGTTAGTTGGAGTTTTTCCGGTTTCCCACACAAACTATCTCTACCAAGTTCTTCATAGGATTTTTCTATGATTCTGGCAAGTTCAATTGGTTGGTCTGCTATATCTGTTTCTTTCAATTTCTGGCGGTTCGCCACAGATGCTGCTTCTCCTTTTATGTTGGCTAATAATATAGCCGAGACCTGCTTGAAGTCTTTCAGTAATTTCATACCCAGAGTTAAAGCAGGTTCTGGACCTTATTCATTTTGAATCTGTCTTAGTACATCTGGTATTATCGCCATGGACGGAACACCATGTGTTTTTGTGTAAATGGAAGCAAAGACTGTGCCCCAAGTGTCACAATCCTCCACATGCGGTGCGATCCCCATTGGAAGGCAGATACTCAGAATTCTGTGTTTCTCACTAAGGGTAGTATCCGGAAATACTGCCTCTATTTGAGTTATCTTTTGTGCTAGCCAGAATGGAATTTGTTCCCGTTTTGCGGGTGTTTTACCAAGACATGATTGTATGTTCTGTGGTGTAATTTTGTTTGTGTTTCCCTGATGAGGGGTCAGCTGTGGAATGTTAATAGCTGGTTGAACTGTTGAAGTCTGCATTACATATTGGACTAATTGTCTTTGTATTTTAATTAGTACTTTTAGCTGGGCTAAAAGTTCCCGGTCTGACATTTTTTCGATGTCTGAATGTGGTGTGTAGCTGGCTAGAACCGGCCACGTTGCTCCTGGTCTACCTAGTGGACCGAGCCTGGTGATGTGATTATTATGTTTTAGGGCGCCTTTAAACCAGAGCAGGTGCTCTTGGTATTTTAATGGGATTTCAAACTCCTCGAAAGGAGTGTATTCATCCGGAGGTTCCTTAAATTTTGTAATAGTGGAATTCGTGTGTTACAGTGTTTGCTGCTGGAAAGTTTATCCATGAATAGAATACCTCTGTCTGCCGATATTCATGGGTCTCTACCACAAATATGACTGTACCACCTCGTGATGTCAGTCCGTTTTCTATAAGTTTAAGAGTTATAGTTTTTCTTATGTTGACCGGAATGAGTATAGCATTCAGGTCATTCTGTAGGAGACTCGTGTCCTACTCTAGCAGTCGAGCTGCTATTCTAGCTGCCTCCCTCTCGTCTTCACATTCCCCCATTTTACTGGCAGAAAGGTTTTTGTTGCAGATCAAGTTTCAAGGAAACAAAATTAGGTGTACAATATTTTTGAACACTGTATCCTTCAACGTTGACTAAACCAAAAGCTATACATAGGAATCTCTTCCTACTAAGTTCCGGCGGATTTTAACCTCTTACCCACTCCAGACGTCTTTTGGAGTATTTACGGGAAAAAGGGTCTGTGTGAAAAAGCACGACTGAGTTACTCTAACGTCTTGCGTTAGATTTATCGCCTTACCATACGTTGGGCGCCATGTAGTGTAGTTCCTATATTCCCAATAGGCTCTGCGCATTGGAATAATATATTCAGCAGTGTAGACGTAGGACTGAGGTCGACTAGGTCTCTACTGACTATATTAGACTTAAGGTTTGCCAGCTAGTTCAGAGGTCACTAGAAACTTTCTCGAATAAACGAGGAGGAGTTTAACCTCCCTGGATAGACAAGAAGGGATTACCTTTTGACAACCATATAACATGACAACTTTGCTCCCTCAGAATAAGAGTGTATCTCTAGAGTCGTGTGAAAACAATAGACAGCTATTTCACTCAGTCAATAGTGCGTACGTAGTTTCACCAGAGTGCAGAGAAAAGAGAGACGGGCGTTTTCAATAAAAGGTGTAATTTATTGAGTAGTCTTCTTTCTCATGCAAGAGAAATGAATTGCCATAATTGCAATACTTAATGTAAAGTAATGTGCGTACAGTAAAAGGAGTATTACGAAATAATACTGTAAAAGCATTGATATGGTTTCTTAGCAATAAGATACTTTAAAATGGATAAAATATATACATACATATATACATTGACTAACGTACTCAACTGGTGCTCCTAAGTACGCCTACCCCGGTGTACCTGACCTAAGCCTAATACGTGGGAAGGAGTAAGTAAGTAGCAGTTTAAGTTAAGTTGGTTTTGCCAAGAATCTGACTCAAGAATTCTCTTTAAGGGTTTAGTCAGCTCCGTACCTGGGTAATAGAATGCAGGAGGTCTGGTATCTCTCTTTCAGGACTCGATATCCCAGCAGCCCGCGAAGGCGGCTGAGAACATCGGAGCTGGATTTCTCGGCAGGAGAAAAGACAGCGTCTCTCTCAGTGCGTCAAAAGGGAGGGGCAGCGTCCGTGGGCTCTCGCATCAGCTGGGCTCTCGGGCAAGTAGATAGCTGCTCGGCTCCAAAACTACCACTGTGTGTTTGCTTAAGGCAACGTTGGTATATTTATACCTGAAAGGTGCCGGGTTTGACGTAAGGTTGGACATAAGACGTCAATAAAGATGTCACTAAGAACTGGCCGTTCTTACAGTGCTTCACAGGAGTTCTAGGACGAAATCAAAACAAAAGCAAATGGGGATTTCCCAGGTTGCTGGAGGTTTGGTTTGTTTAGAGAACTTGTTGTGCTTTCTAGGAGTCCGGGGAAGTAGCCTTGCTTAATGTGACTGCATGGGCTACAACTAAATATGGATATGATTCCTATGCCATTATAGGGATATTATTGATTATAACCGTACAAGGGCATAAAATAGAAATATCGATTTAGGTTCCTAGAAAAAAACACAATAATGCAATGCTCCCTGATGTGTGTCCTTTGATCCACTGAATTGGTGATGAGTGTGGTTTGTGGGATGTTGCAGTACAGTGTGTTGTAAAGGGTGTGAATCACTTTCCTGACCTGTGTTTGTTGTTCTCTCATTATCCCTAGGTGCCTCCCAAAGAGGCATGATTCTCAACAACATTGATCCCTGCACCTGGTAACGTCTAATTTTATGACAATCATGTGATTAAAACATGGAGGCCACACATCATTGAGTGTTAACGTGATGTTTATTAACAGGTTGAGGATTGATGTTGGTGGATATTTACAAGGAAGTGATGGGGGGAGTGAGAGTTGAAGGTCATGGCAGATGAAAACACTGTGGGGACACCACATTGTGTGATGTCCAGCTAGTCCAACAGATGTGCGCCAATACTTGGCATTGTGGGGTAGGATAGTTTGCAGGGTGAATGACAGGCTCAAGCAAGAGTGAAGTCATTGGCGGCCCGTCTTAGAGCGGGTAGATGGTGCATTTCCACTGCTCTCACCTGGTTCCAGCCTAGGACGGCCCCTCCGTCTTGGTGCCGGAGCAGAGACAGCAGTGGGGGAAGGTTGGTCAGGGGCCACCTCCCTGTCCCTGGGCTCAGGTGTGGGTGGCGGTGGTGTTGGTGACCGGTCCCGCTGGGCACTTGGGTGAGGGGGTGGTGGTGTGGCGCGGGATAACCAGTCCCTCCACAGGGCAGTTTGCTGGCCCATGCGGTCCACAATTTGGCCTATGCGGGTATCAATGGACCGCAACAGATGACTGCTCTCTTGTGAGTCTTGGTGGGCACGATCGGACTGTGCCTGCGCCCGCTCATAGGAGGCATGGACTCTGGCTTCCAGGGTTTCGGCGGCAGGATGGGGTGGGTGTCCGTCCCCACCTCGCCGGACAACTGCACTCCTGGTTGTGAGCTGTGCCCCCACCTGTGTCCTCTCCGGTCCACTCTTCCTGCTTGGCTGGGATGTCGATGGCCCATCATCGTGCGATGGGTCAGGCAGGGTGGCACAGGGAGGAGTGGTGGTGGCTGCACAGCTGACAATGGCAGGCGTTGGAGTAGTGACACAGGCCAAGGTGGTGGAGGCAGGGATGTCCTGGGAGCCTGATGGCCCTGGGAGTCTGCTTGGGCCCGCATCGTCCTCTGCACCTGAGCTGGCAATGGGATCGTCCCCAGAGAGTCAGTGCTGTGAATGGGGCGACTGGTGCTGGCGGTTGCTGCTTTCGCCAGTCAAGTTGCGATCACCTGAGGGACAAGATTTTCATGATCAATGCTGTGGACATGACAGGTTTTTGGTACCAACATTACAAATCACTGACCTCTCACACACGCCTCACCCACCACCACCCTCCCTGTGGACATGGGGGCCTGTTGGGAGTTGTAGTGCTGGTCTATCACACACCCCACCCATCTCTCACACACACCCCACCACCCTCCCTGTGGACATGGGAGCCTGTTTGGAGTTGTAGTGCTGGTCTTTCACACACCCCACCCACCACCACCCTCCCTGTGGACATGGGGGCCTGTTGGGAGTTGTAGTGCTGGGTGATTTGACGACATGCATGGCTGGAAACGTATGAGGCAACATTTGTGTTTGGTCATGGTGGGTGCATTTGAGCACAGGCCTTCACATTTTGGTGACTATGTGGCCCACATGCATGGATTTGAGCCTGGGAGATGTGTCTTGTCAGTTGTGAAAGGCAGACCATGTCGATGTGATAGTGGTGCTTAGTTTGTACTTACCAGCCTCTTCTCCCTCTCCGATTCCTTCCAGGCTCTCAGGGTGCAGTATGCCCAGCACCTTCTCCTCCCAATCTGCAAATGGTATGGGCTCCAGGGGAGTGCCGCCGCCAGTGTGGTGTGCCCGCAGGTGGTTCTCTGCCCTGATGCCTTTCACCCTTGTCTTGAGGTCATGCCACCACCTCTGGATGTCGTGTTTTGTTCGTGGCACGGTCCCTGACGCATTCACTCGGTTGACTATCCTGTCCCACATGTTGTTTTTGGTTGCCACGGTGGTCTGCTGGACTAGTGTGCCGAAGAGGTATGGTTCGACACGGATGATTTCATCCACCATGACCTTCAACTCACTGTCTGTGAATTTAGCATTTTTCTTTGGTGCCATGGTGTGTGATGTGCAAGGTGATGGTGGAGTGGGGTCGGATGTGCAGGTGTGTGGTGTGTAGGGATGGTGTGGTGGGTGTTTGTGTGGTGGGTTTGTTTGTGTGCAGGTTGTATGTGTGTTTTTGCATGTCTGCTGTTCGTGGTATTCAGCCTCTTGCTTGCAGCTATGCTGTGATGCAAAAGATTGTGGTTGTGGGAGTGATCCATTTTATACTCTGTGTCGTGGTTGTGTCCCAATGGTTGTTGCCAGTCAGGTGTTCGGTGGGTGTGTTGACTTGTGTGCATTTTTTGTTGCTTGGGGGGCCGTCATTGTGGCGTGTTATTGCTGTGGGTGTTTCAGGTGGGTGGGTGTCCTGTTTAGTGTGTTTTTTGTATTTACTTCCGTCAGCCGTTTTGTAGTCGGTTTGACGGAAGGGATGGTGTTCGTGTGGTCCTTCCGCTGGCATGCTCCGTTTTTTCGATGCATTGTTTCCCGTGCGGTCGAGGATGGAGGTGAGTTCCGCTGGACTGGCGGCGTAATCCTAATCGCGAGGCCGGAGCCTCCGCAGGTATTGCGGTGGCTGTGCCTGTTCCCGCGGTCATGTTCGTCCGCGGCGGAGGGTGTTTCTTTGGTACTGTCCGCTTGCGGCGGTCTTTGGTGTGCTCCGTCCGCCGCCGACGGTGTTTGATGTGGCCTGTCAGCCGCGGACGGAGTTTCTTGACATTATTATCCTAATCGCACCGGCGGTTTATCCGCAGAGCGGTCGGGAGTATTTTGTCCACGTCCTTGGCGGACAGAACCCGTTTCCGTCCGCCATCCTAATGAGCCCCTTAGTCTGAATAGTACCTTTTCTTAGCTTTTTTGACAGCAGACTTGTATAATCTGTTAATTTTCTGTAGGTGAAGTTTGTCTTGTTTGGCGTTTGTTTTGAGCCAGGTACGTTGCAGCTTTCTAAGTTGTTGTTTTATGTCTTTTATTTCTATGTTTCTCCAAGGCGCTTTTTTTCTTTTGTTCTGTTGTGTGGTTTTGAGAGGTATCAGGATGTCAAAAGCTTCCTGTAGCCACTCATAGATTTTGAACAGAATTTATGGTTTCCAGATATGTACTGGATGTTAGTTGTGTTTCCAAGTGTTCCAAATTGAGTTTGTTCCACGGCCAATAGGTGGATGGATGTAGGGTAGTTTTAAGTGAGTCGCTTAGCGTTGTTTTATGTTGGAAGGCGAGCAAGTGGTGGTCTGACCATGTGACTGGAGTTCTTTCTTTTTAGATTGGGAACCCCTACCATTAGAAGCTTTTTGGGGACCTTGTGAAGACTTCTGGTCTTTTACTTTCTCCCCACCCTTTTGGTCTTGCTTCTTTTGGTCACCACCTTGGTTCTGTACCTTCTGCTTCACCCTGGTTCTGACCCATTTGTCTGCCTTCTTTCCCAATTCTTGGGGAGAGATCAGATCAGAGTCAACCAAGTGCTGATGCAACAACTGGTTCTGACAGTTATTAAGAATCTGTTCTCTCATGATTAGATTATACAATCCTGTATAGTCACACACTTTACTGCCCAGCAACCAGCCCTCCAGAGCCTTAGTAGCACAATCTACAAAATCAGTCCAGTCCCGAGTCTGTGTCTTCTGGGTGTCTCTGAACTGCAACCTGTACTGTTCAGTGGTTAGGCCAAACCCATCTATCAGAACACTCTACAGGACAGTGTAATTGTCAGAATCCTCCTCTCTGACAGTGAGGAGCTTATCTCTACCTTTATCTGCAAAGGAGAGCCACAAGATTAATTCCCACTGCCCTGGGGGGACCTGCTGTACTTTGCAGGCCCTTTCCATGCAGTAATCCATTTGTGGATGTCACACCCTGACTGATAGGGGGGGACAATCTAGCTCCGGTTTCTATGGTCATAAGACCTATCCATACCACTAGGGATATTGCTGCCACCATAGGACTCTAGTCCCATCTTTTTTTTCTCTCTCTCAAGAGCTAGGGTCTACTTTTCTAAGGCTACTTCTTGGGAGGAGCCTTGAGATCCCTGCGGCCGAATGTAACCTTCTGGCACTTACTCGAACTACCAGTGATGGCCAGAGGGGTGCTATCTAAGATGGTGGTGCTCCTAGACTATATATTTTTTGTCTACCTCCCAGTAGTGATCCAGAGGAGCTGGTTTAAGACCCTGGACATGGTTGAGAGACATAGTGCGGGACGGTAGACACAACAGGGTCTCTCTGCAGACGCTAAGAATGCCCTTAACAGGGAGGGAGGGGGCACCCGAATATGTGGCCTATTTGGCGGCACAGCTCCAGTGGCTGGCCAGATGGAAGGGGGCTAGAGACGTTAACGCTGCCGGCTCATGTTTCCCGGGGAGCCCTGCTTGCCAGAATGCTCTATCCCTGCCAAAAGATCAAAAACATCGGTGTGCTTCTCAGGGTGGCGGTGGTGTGCTGGGACAGTTGTACCAAGCGGGCTCCAGACGTGTGGCTGAATCCACCAAGCTTACCCCTTACAGAAATACCACAGATGGGACTGGACCCTCCTCTCACGCAGGGTCAGCTACTGGGATGGGGAGAGGCAGGGGTTCTGAATGTTGGAGATTGCTACCAGGAAGGTGAGCTGCTTCCACTGGATGTTTTTCTGGAGTACCATTACCTACCGCCGGGACAGTTTAAATTAACATAAGATAAGGGGATGCTGGCTGAGCTATGGGGTGGAGGCATGAGAGAGACGTCCACCCACGGGGCCCCCCAAGCAATGGTGATGTTGGGGTCCGCAGGACACCTGGAGAAATGGCTCAACTTGGCAATAACTGAGATGTCACAGACGCATCTGCCCCGAATACAGGAGAGGTGGGAGGGCACACTGGGTAGGCAGCTGTCTGAAAAGAAATGTCCTGGGGAGCCAAAAAAAGGAGTCGAGGAATGCAGACTTTAAACGTATATAATTTAATATTTTGCACAGAACTAACCTCACACCACATCAATTGAATGTAGTATACAGGAGAGACGACCTGACCTGTGCCAGATGTCTAATACTAGACGCCAATTTCGATCACATGATGTAGTCCTGCCCGGAGCTCCAGCAGTATTGGACCACAATAGTGGAGGCAGTGAATGGGGTATTGGCCCGGAATATGACATGTTGCCCGAAGTATGATTACTGAGACTCTTCCCGAGGCCCAAATACAAATGGATGGTGTGAGAAAGTGGCTCTATATACACTGGACAATAATGAAGTACAGTGTGTATAGAGTCCACCAACCCCAAAGGTATAACAAAGGTTAAAGTCAGGACATACCCTACTCTCAAAAGTGGTAGATTGGTCGAGCAGTAAGGCAGTACCAGAGGGCAGTGCAAAGCATTTGTTGTACACACTCAGTCAGCAAAGAATTTCACACACTCTAAGACTGAACTCCAGACCAATGTTTTTTTATATCCAAAGATATAGTGTTTTTATTTTTAGAACCAACAGGCATAAAAATATGCTTTGCTAGATATGAGAACTCTTATGTAATTACTGTGTAAAGAAGCAATAAAGGTGGTGAACACAATAGGTACAGGAGTTGCTGAAGGCAACTCAAGTCTAGACACACTTTAGCTTGGAGCTCAATGGATTGTTACCATAAAAGTACAGTTGATTACAGTACAGATTACTAGTAAACCCGGTAAGGATTACTTTTGCGGTTCAGTACTGGGCTGCCAGGTACAGTACTGGCTTCTCGCTTGCTTGCAGGTGAGTACTTAGGAATTCGGACTTCAGCTGATTTTTTTATGAATATTCACAGTTTTCAAAACTTCACACTTAAAAAATTTTCGAGTCAAAATGGGTCAATGTTATCCAATGTCAGGTAAGTGAGTTACCGATTTCCAGGTGAGTACTTGGCTGGTGAAGTTAAGGTTCCGAGTATAGACTCAGGGGTCCCCCAAGGTCAGGTAAGTACAGTCGGTTCCGCCCCAGCAGCGCAGGGCCGGCCGGGTGCAGAGGTAGGTAGGCCCAATGATATCCAATGAGGGAAAGGGGGCCTCCGGTTGGTGGCTGCTGGCTAGCAGGCCACGCGGCTGTGGGAGCTGGGCTCCTGGTCACTTGCTCAGGGCAATGGGGGAAGTAGGATAGGGCAAAGGTGGCACAGCCAGTGGCACTCGGGCGGCTGGGTGCAGGGTGCTCTTGAGCTGTTGGGCGCTAAATGTTATCCAATGGGAAAGGTCAAAAAGGAACAAAAGCTGCAGGCTCGGGGACGAAGACTCTCCAGGGCGACCAGCACTTCGAGAGGTAAGTTGGGATCTTGGAGCACAGGTAGGTACCCCAAAGGGAGGCACAGGGGGCTGTAGGGCTCCGGGTGCAGGGGTGTCTTTGGGTGTTGGAAAAGCTTAGCCTCGGCTGGTCGCGGTTGGGGTGGCCCCTGGTTCTGAGTCTGCAGGCGCCGGCTGGCTCATCGAGGAGGGTCTTTGGACACTGGACTTCGGGTCCCTGTCGCTGGGGGGGGCGTCCTTGGGGTCTTGGTTCGGTTGGGCCCAGCCCGGGCTCCGCGGTTGCAGAGTGGGCTGGTCCGGAGCTTCCTGGTTGGCACCAGGTGGGTTGTTGCAGCAGAGCCTCTGCTGATGGGAGTCCCAGTGTTTAAGAGGGTCAAGGCAGGCAGGTCCTCCGGGTGTCCCAAGGTTGCTGTCCGCAGGAGTCGCCGGGATTAGGCAGGAGCAGGTTCCAGGATCGACAGGCCGGTAGGGCTGGGGCCAAGTCAGTTGTTGTCGTCCTGTTGTTTTCAGCTGCACAGCGGGTCTTCCTCTTCTTGATCTTCTTTTTGTATCGGGATCTGAGGAAGGAAGGTTCAGGGAGCCCCTAAATACTGAATTTAGGGGCGTTACAGGTAGAGCAAGTACAGGGACGAAAGGCTCCCTGTCCTGGGGTGAGTACACCCCCTAGTCTGCTCCTCTCCTGTGGGAGGGGGGCAGGAGCCTAGCTGGGATTGGGCAGGGCTCCCTATCTACAAGATGGCCGGAGCCCGGGGTCGTGCTTCACCTGGTCTCCTCCACCTGAGGGTTGGGGTTGACACAGGCTGGCACACCCCCCTTCCTGACGTAGCTTTTCCCGCCAGTCTTCCCGCCAGAGTGGGGGTTAGAACTGGTGGGGGCCAGTTTCTGGGTACAGCAAATGGTCTGGAGAAGCTCACAGAGGCGAAATGCCTTTGAAGCTTCCCCCTGCCCATCCTGGGGGAGGAGACCTAGCACCTCGCCCATGATGTGCATTGTTGCAGGCCCAGGAGAGCGGGGGCTCTCCACCCAAGGGTCCAGCAACATGTCTGCTGTGTGGCAGCCTCTGTAGCCACTCAGCCCAGACGTGGATTGTAGGTTAGGATTTCAGAGGGCATCTCTAAAATGCCCTCTGGTTCATTTCTCATTAAATCCCACACTGCCATCAGTGTGGGTTTAATGTGCTGAGAAGTTTGGTACCAAACTTGTCAGTCTTTAGTGTAGCCATTATGGTGCTGTGGAGTTCGTAATGACAACCTCCCAGCACCATATACTCTTAATGGCATCACTGCACTTACAGTGCCCAGGAATGGCCCTGGGTACTGTAGGGGCACAGGGCTCACGCACCTGTGCCCACACCTCTGGCATAGAGCACCCAGCTAGAGGGGTGACTGAAGTATGCCAGGGCAGTGGGTTCTGTGGGCATGGCACACAGGGATGTGTGCCATGTCGACTCTTGATTTAGTTCTGTACTTAGGCACTCAGCCTGCAAAGGCAGCGTGTGTGTGCCAGGGTACAGGGCCCCTTAGGGTGGCACAATAAGTGCTGCAGCCCTCAGGGGTCTTCTCTGGTCACCATGCCCTGGGTACCTAGGGTACCATTTACTAGGGGCTGACAGGTGGCCAGAGAGGTCAATTGGGTTTTTAGTTTCAGCACAGTTTTAGGGAAGGAACATAGACCCTGGGTACCTGGTTGGCAGGAACTCAGGGCACACTCAGTCAAATCACATCAGCAGTTCAGAAAGTGGGGGCATACTTTCTTTCTTCTTTGCTCACTTTGCCACTGGATTCAAGCTAGCCTGGCTGATGACGGCTGGTTAGCCAGAAACCGGTCCCAGGATGCTTGTTTGCAGTTCGGGCTGGACTGTTCCCATGAGGCACAGGTTCAGACTGATTTGCACCTGGCCATGTCTGAACTGGGGTGGTGGAGTGAGCTAAAGAATGATGATGGATCAAACCCAGATCAGTTGACTGGGAGTGAGTGCTTGCGCTGTTCAACACTCCGTCCATCATCCCCTTTGGTTTTGCACTGTTTTTCTTGCAGCAATAGGGGTGAGATTAAATAATTTTTCAATGATTACATCAGATTAAAGCACATTCATGCCAATGCCAGGGCTTGTGGCCAAAAACAAAGAGTGGCGTCAAACTTGACTCCCAGATTTTTAACTATGTCCACTGTGATAGGTGGGGCCGGGATATCTTCAGGCTACGACTTGACTGGATAGAACAAGTTGTCTTTTCCTATTAGCATTATCTCCGTCTTGTCAGTATTACATATAAGGTGGTTGGAAGATATCCACCGAATGACCTCTGTTAAGCATTTGTTAAAGTTCAATTCAGATTCATTTGAGTCCTTGTCAAAAACTAAGATAAGCTGTGTATCATCTGCCTAGAATGTAGTTTTAATTTAGAATGATGATATTAGTGATAAGAGTGGGGCCATGTAGATATTGAAAAAAGAGGGCTAAGGGAAGAGCCCTGTGGTACGCCCATCAGAATTAGGCGTTCTTTAGAAAATGAAAGGACCTGAGGCCACCATTTGCCTACGATTGTGTTGAAAAGACTAGATCCAGGCCAGGACCTATGTGCTATGGCGCATTTTTCATTTGGGATAGGAGAATATTGTGGTAAATTGTTTCAAATGCAGCAGACAGATCCAATAGGATCAGTACTGCATTATTTCCGCTGTCCAGAGTGAGCTTCAATGTGTCTACCACCTCTAGCAAGGCTGATTCTGTTGAATATCTGGGTGGCAAACCTTACTGGTGGGGGTGAAGGACAGTGGCCTCTTCTAGGAAGGCAGATAACTGCCTAGTGACAAACTTTTCAGTAATCTTGCCGGGGATAGGCAGAAGTGAAATTGGACGGAGATTGGAGAGTGTGGAAAGATCCTCGACCTGATTTTCTGGAGTGGTTTGACCAAAGCCAGCATCCATTCTTGAGGGACGATTGCTGTGACTAGCAATGAATTGACAATGATGGCTGGATTTACAATGTCTGCAATCTGGTGAAGCACCGCCGGAGGACAGGTATCCAGTGGAGATCCAAATTTACAGGATAGGATAGCTTGATGACACTGCTCCAAGGGAATTCTATTGAAGGCCTGAAGCGATGGCTCTGTTTGTAAAGGATCTAGTTCCAGATCAAGTGGAGATGTGACTGACGTCGCAAATTCTTTTTGAATAATATGAATCTTTTCTTCAAAGAAAACTGAAATCTGATCACATAGGGTCTGTGAAGGGGGAATGTCCTTAACTAGTGTTTTTGGATTGGTAGAGGACCTTAACATTGAAAAAATCTTTTTTGAATTTTGTTTGGCCTCTGATATTATTTTTGAGAAATACTCCTTTTTTGCAGACTTAGGGGCAGATTAGGATTGCGGTTAATCCGCATCCCCCGGGCCGGCGGAAGCCACCGCCGGCCTGGAGGATGCGGATTAACCGCCGCAGCCACATACAACACCCACCGCCAGATTAGGATGGCGGTGGGATTGCGGTTGGACCAGCGGCGGACGGCAGGGCATTCCGCCGCTGATCCGCGGGGTGGGGAGGGCTATTTGGTGACAGTGTCTGCAAGACACCGTCAGCCAAATTAGGATGTTCACGGAGACATGCTTTTCCGCGGCGGCTTTTGGGGGCCCGTTGCGGGCCCCCAGGGTGTCGGAGGGTGGGGGGTGCACATGGGGGGTACCTATGGTACCCCCCAACATTTACATGCACAAAGCGGCAGGCACCGCGCGGTGCCTGCCGCTTTGTGCATTTAATGTAATACATGCATTTTTAACATTGCGGCGGGTGCTGCTTGAAGCAGCACCCGCCGCAATGTTATAAATACAGTATGTGACCGCCAGGGTGGCGGTCACATCGTAATTTGCACGGAGGAACCGCCGCTGCCCCTGCGGACGGTCCCTCCACCTCTGGGGTGGCGGACGGACGCAGGTCCGTCCGCCATCCTAATCTGCCCCTTAATACGTAGGTGGTATGTGGTGTGTGAGTGCTGTGTTGCATTATTTGCCTTGCCATAGCCTAAAATAGCCTGCTCACTTCGTTTTAATCACGCTGTGACTATTTTTATAATTGTGTTAGTAACTTTTAAAATCCTACCTTCGTTTTAATTCAGAGCCTAATTCCGCCCTTTACATATAGTGAGGTCTTCTATTAGCGATTTTGCACTTTTGTGTATTTGCACATCATTTATTAATTTAAATCGCCATTTATCGTTTTCTCCTGCTTGTGCCGGTCTCAGCGCTCGACTCCAGCGGTACCCGGAAGTTAGACGGGACTGCACTGCACTCGGGGTTGGCGCTCTAGTGTTCTGCTCGGCCGACCTCATATAATCGTTTGAGGAAGCGAGCGCGGTTGTGTGTGAGTGCTGTGTTGCATTATTTACCTTGCCATAGCCTAAGATAGCCTGCTGACTTTGTTTAAATCACGCTGTGACTATTTTTATAATTGTGTTAGTAACTTTTAAAATCCTACCTTCGTTTTAATTGAGAGCCTAATTCCGCCCTTTACATATAGTGAGGTCTTCTATTAGCGATTTTGCACTTTTGCGTATTTGCACATCATTTATTAATTTAAATCGCCATTTATCGTTTTCTCCTGCTTGTGCGGGTCTCAGCGCTCGACCCCAGTGGTACCCGGAAGTTAGACGGGACCGCACTACACTCGGGGTTGGCGCTCTAGTGTTCTGTTCGCCGACCTCATATAACGCCATGATTAGGCGAGCGCGCAGCGGGTGCGCGCAGCGGGCGCGCCGTCTGCGCGCCGAAGGACCGCCAAAGGAGGGCCCGTTTGTGCCCGTCCGTGCTCCGGACGTGCTTAGTGCCAGACTCCCTGCCTGTTTACATGGGAAGCAACAGCCTACTACATTAAGGTATTTACATGAGGATCTTATCGCGTTGAATGTCCTTAGTTGTGGTGAAGGAAATCCCTGGGGGGTGGCTGATAGTTTATCTCGGGTGTGCCCTGCGTGTAAATTTCACTTTCATCCCACGCTGAGTTGCCCTGAACGAGTAAGCACCGACCCTATGCTGAATAGAGCGGGGTTAATTAATGCTAGGTCGCTGGTGAAGCATGCCGCCGACATTTTCGAAATCTTGGCGGAGAACCAATTTGATCTCTTCTTTATCACTGAGACCTGGTTAAATGATTCGTGTGCCCCGGTGGTGGAGCTAGCTATTCCGCGTGGCTTCAAGATCACGAGGGCGGACCACTCGCTCGGCAGAGGGGGTGGCGTCGCCGTGATCTATAGGGACCAATGGGTCTTTTCCTGTGAGCCCCAAGACGAGCTGGGCGATGCGGAGCTGCTCCATTTTTCTCTTGTGCTTAACCCACACTTTACCTTAGGAGGTACACTGGTGTATCGGCCTCCGGGTAATGTTGGGAATTTTATTGGGGCATTGGAGGAGGTTATAGTGCCGCGTGCCTTAAGATTTTCAAGGTTTCTCCTTTTGGGGGATTTCAACATTCACGTTTATGTTTTGGACTCTACTGAGGCCATCCGCCTAGGTGAAGCCTTAACTATGGCCCACCTCAAACAATGGGTCGATGCTCCAACCTATGTGGGTGGCCACCTTTTAGATCTGGTCTGTTCCAATTTTGATATTGTCATGACCTGCCCTGAGAGCGTGATATGGTCGGACCATGAGTTTATCAGGTTCTCCTGGTCCTTGGATAGAGCTATGGGGGTTGAGAGTATTCCCCCACTTGCACATTCACAGAGGATCAACTTAGTCACCCTGACTGAATCTTTATCCCGAAACCGTCCGAAATTGACCTCGGAGATTGATGTGGCGGTTAGTGCTTTTAACACATGGGTGGAACAGGGGTCTGCTGCCTCCATTAACAAGGGATGTATTCGTAGGATGCGGTCTACCCCCTCCAAACCATGGTTTTCCCACACCCTATGGGAATTGAAACTTGGATGTAAGAAACTCGAAAGGGTGTGGAGACAAGCCTACCTGCCTGAGGCAAAGAGCAATCTGCGCGCGGCTCAAAAGGACTACTATGCTGCTATTAGAACTGCTAAGAGTAGCTATTATGCAGGGAGAATTGAAAAAGCAAACAATAACAGCAAGGACATTTTTTCAATCGTTCAGAGCTTTTTATCGCCATGTGCTGCGCAACCTTTGCTGCCTTCATCCGATCACTGGTGCGAAGAGCTCTCTTCTTTCTTCGTAGACAAAATTGCCAAGATTCAAGAGGACTTGCGAGTCGTCTGCGACGGTTTCAAGTCCTCTCCAGCACTACCCCCTTTCTCTGTGCCTAAGTCAGTTGAGCAGTTTATTGTCTTCTTTCCTTCCACTGAGTCCGACATCCTAGCAGTACTTGAGGCCTTGAAGTCGGGGTCCCCCTCTGACCCGTGTCCAGCAAGGGTTCTTGGGGGGGTGGCTGATACAGTATGTAAAGATGCTACCCAGATTGTTAATCTTTCCTTCTCCTCTGCAACTGTCCCGTTATGCTGGAAGCAAGCCAAACTTTTGTCGCTTTTAAAAAAGGCCGGGTTGGATCCGGCTGCTCCTTCCAACTACTGGCCTATTTCATTGTTGCCAGCCTTGGTGAAAGTCTGTGAGAAGATTGCTTTTAGACAGTTGGACAACTTTATTGAGTCATCTCAGGCTTTGCACCCGGCTCAATCAGGGTTCCGGGCTGCTTATAGCACTGAAACGGCGCTGGTTGAGATGTCTGAGGCGATTCGGGAGTGCCTTGATGGAGGTGGCAGAGCGGTTCTGATTTTACTAGACCTCTCTGCCGCCTTCGATACGGTGCCCCATGCCCTACTTCTTACCAGACTAGCTGCCGGTGGCATCTCCGGATTAGCACTTGACTGGCTGACATCATTTCTGGATAACAGGACGCAACAGGTCTGGATGCCACCACACTCCTCCTTACCTAAGAAACTCACTACAGGAGTTCCACAGGGGTCTACTTTGAGCCCCCTGCTTTTTAATGTTTATCTGACTCCTTTGATTTATTTGGCAGAACAGTTGAGGGCTAAAATAATGGCCTACGCCGATGATATCCAACTTTTGTTCACCTGGTCAAAGGACAATTTGGATACGTCGGCGGTCCGACTTTGCCTATCATCTGTCTTTCGCTGGTTAGCACTTGCCCAGCTCAAGTGTAATGAAGATAAGTCTGAGGTTCTTTTCTATGGTTCCTTTCCCGATAATTTCAGAGACCTCCTATGGCCACGAGACCTACCCTGCCCCAATTCCATGGGTGGCCCAGCTAAGAACCTGGAGATCTGGTTTGGGAATGATCTTAAGTTTGAGGACCATATTAAAAATTTACGGGAGTGTGTTTTGCCACTCTCAAAGCCTTACGCAGGTTTTTCCCACTCCTTTCGAGAGAGGCCAAAGAGACGGTGTCACGTGCTCTAATACTTTCCAGGCTTGATTACGCGAATGGCCTGTTTAGCGGCTTCCCTGCCTATCTGATGCAACGGCTTCAGGTTATCAAAAATGCGGTCGCGCGACTTTTGTTTAAGTTGCCCAGGAGATCTGGCGTCCGCCCTCACCTATGCAGCCTCCATTGGCTTCCGGTTGCCCACCGGATTATGTTTAAAACACTGGTTCTCTCTTTCCGTGCGACCCATTAGCTCGGACCTGGGTACTTGAGGGAATGGTTTGCCTTGTATGTTCCGAATCGCTGCCTCCGCTCGGCTAATCAGTGCCAAATGATTGTGCCTAGATTTAAGTACTCCAGACTAGGAGGCCAGTCTATCTCTGTCAGGGCCTCCAGGGCCTGGAATGCTCTTCCTTTGCATCTTAAGGCTGCCCCGACCATCACTGTCTTTAAGAAAGGGCTGAAAACTCATCTGTTTAATATGATCCTATAACTGTCAGCTCTTCTCCGCTATCTGTGCAACTTCACTTTTCGCGCCAGGATACTTGCTAGTAATAGAGCGCGTTATAGAAGTTTTTATAACATAACATACTTTCCTGGCTAGTATAAACCTGATTCGTTCTTCTGAGTCATAGCCTCTTCTCCATTTCCGTTCGAAGCGCTTGCATTGGAGATGAAGCTCGGCGAGTACCAAGGGGCTGAGATTTTTGGAGTATGTTTGTTAACCAAGTTGCTAAATGGTGCCAATTCATTGCTTATGTAAGCAATCCATGCATCGAAACGTTCAGAGTTTTCTGCTG
Source organism: Lissotriton vulgaris (assembly GCF_964263255.1). NCBI lineage: Eukaryota > Metazoa > Chordata > Amphibia > Caudata > Salamandridae > Lissotriton > Lissotriton vulgaris. The sequence goes on along the minus strand of NC_141699.1, from coordinate 399,812,277 downwards.
TATTGTACAGATGTGGTGGGTACAAATGCTTGGCAGATGCTTGGCAGTTCTGGATTAGCTATCATCTGGGCGATTTCAACCTTTGGCCCAACGGCAGCCTAGATTCTGCACTTAACAATCTCCTACTCTCCTGTGAGGGATTGGGACTCTTCCAGCTAGTGAACAAACCCACACACTCAGCAGGGCACCAGCTCGATTTAATCTTCTCCTCCCCCCAGCTAGCACTTCTGAGTGATATTCTGCCAATGTGCTGGACCGACCATGCACTCATCAAATTTTATATAGCAGGTAGCAGGTCTTGCAGACCGACACTCCACGGCCCTGTACCCCCGTACAGAGATTGGAAGGCTCTGGACAAACTCAGACTGAATGGCCCAGTATTTGAAGTGGAAGACAGTTTTTCCATTACCCAACCAGTCGAGGCTAATTATCTATCCCTTTGCACAAGGATTTCCAACACCTCGGAACGCCTCGTTCCTCTGAAAAAGGGCAAACCACAGAGACGAGCGCCGGCCCCATGGTTTGATGACTCTTTAAGAGCTCTCAAACTAGCATGTAGACAAGCAGAGAGAAAATGGAGGCAGGGTTATTCTGACACTCACAAAACCCTCTGGAAAGAAAACCTCCGGGAGTATAAAACTGCCATCGCCCAAAATAAGGCTAAACATTATTGCTCCATCATTACTAACGCCACTAACAGCTCAAAAAGTATCTTTCAGATACTCAAAAACCTAACCAATCCGGACTGTGTTACCTCTACACAGCCTCCCACCCAAGCCCTCTGCGACAACCTTGCAGTGTTTTTCATTAATAAAATTAACACCATTATTCACAACCTGAAAACACCTCCCTTTCCAGGAACCTCTAACTCGCAGAGACCAGACACCAGCTTGCGAAACTTATCGTCTCCAGGCTCTGTCCTCTTGGCTAGACTACGGGAATTTCCCCCAATCCCGGCCTTTGAGTTTGAAAGACTGGCGCTTGGTATCACCTCGGGTTCTCCACTCGACCCCCTACCTCCAAAAGTTTGGAAAAATTTTGGAAGCGAACTCTTTGACACCATGCGCCTTATATGCAACCAGTCTTTGCACAGTGGCGTTGTCCCAACCCCGTGGAAACAGGCACTAGTCACCCCTCTCTTGAAGAAACCCTCCCTGAGCCCAGACTGTCTTTCAAACTACCGACCCATCTCTCTGCTGCCTTTCCCAGCGAAGGTCGCCGAACGATGGGTCAGTTCGTGCCTGTCCGCCCACTTGGAACAAAACAACCTTCTTGATGATCACCAGTTCGGGTTCCGTCCTGCCCACGGCACCGAAACAGCAGTCTTAACAGCCATGGAGGATCTTCGCATGCGTGCAGACAGGGGACAGCCAGTGGCGTTGATACTGCTGGACCTGTCTGCCGCATTCGATACGGTCAACCATGGTAGGCTGCTGCAGAGACTTGGTGAAGTGGGAGTGGAAGGCACTGCATTGCTCTGGTTTCACTCCTACGTTTGGGACAGAAGACAGGCTGTCTCCCTTCCCCCATTCCAATCCGCCTTTGCACCAGTACCCCAGGGAGTCCCTCAGGGCTCCTCCATCAGCCCCATCCTTTTTAACGTGTACCTCATCCCGCTAATCAAACTGATCCAATCCTTCGGGATCAAAACTATAAATTACGCTGATGACACACAGCTCATCCTCTCTTGGGAAGGTGAAGATGCCACTCCGTTCTCCACCTTCCATGACTGCCTAAGAGAGACGGCGGGATGGCTACACAGAAACTCCCTCCAGTTCAACTCCGCAAAAACGGAGGTCCTGTTTTGCTCAGGCACTAAGATACCCCGCCAGTTCCCGAATGAATTTTGGCCCCCAGAGTTCAGTGACAAACCTCTGCCAGTTCCCTCGGTTCGCAACCTGGGAGCCATGCTTGACAACAAACTAAGTATGGAAACCCAGGTGACGAAAACTGTGGGGATCTGCACAGCCCTGCTTCGCTCACTACGGAAAATCATGCCTCTTCTGCCGGCACAAGCCAGGGCGTCGATAGTCAGGTGTACAATACTCAGTCGCCTCGACTATTGTAACGCCCTGCTCCTGGAGTCTCCAGTCACGCTAATGGATCGACTACAGCGAATTCAATCTGCCGCCGCCAAGCTGGCTCTTGGCTGGACGAGGAGGGCTTCGGCCACAGCAGCCCTGGCTGAGCTACACTGGCTTCCCTTAAAACAACGAGTGGCCTTCAAGTCCCTCTGCATTGTCTTTAAGGCTCTGCACGGACTTGGACCCAAACCTCTGCAAGCCCTGTTTCTGTGGTACACTCCTGCCAGAGACCTCCGCTCATCCTCGGCCTGTCTGGTAAAGGTACCCAGATTCAATAAAACCAGAACAGGGGGCAGATCCTTCAGTGTTGCAGCGGCCAAGCTGTGGAACAGCCTGCCCACTGACATACGTCAGATTTCACAGCTTCTTCCTTTCAGGAGACGTATCAAGACCTGGCTTTTCCCCCAATAAATGTTTTGTCTGACTGTTCTCCCGGTTATCCGTTAACAGAGTACTCTCCAGCGCCAGGAAGCCTGCAAGGTATCAGCCGCGCTCTATAAATTCTCAAAATAATAAATAATAATAATAATATAATCTTAGCCCACTTACGGCGAGGTAAGGGTCTTAGGTTTGCGACCTGCGCCGGATTGTTCCTCAGACAGGAGTTGATGTTGAACGGAACTAACCAGTGGTCCGACCACACTTTAGATGTTGGAGGGTAAGCTGTTAAGGAACTGAAATTAGAGCAGACCCTATTAAGAATGTGACCTGCCTGATTAGTATGGGATCGATCAATCAATCAATCAATCATGGCATTTGTATAGCGCACTACTCACCCGGAGGGTCTCAAGGCGCTTAGGGGAAGGGGGGTCTGCTATTGCTCGAACAGCCAGGTCTTGAGTTGTCTCCTGAAGGCGAGATGGTCCTGGGTCAGCCGGAGGTGGGTGGGGAGGGAGTTCCACGTCTTGGCCGCCAGGTAGGAGAAGGATCTTCCTCCGGCGGTGGCTCTTCGGATGCGTGGTACGGCGGCGAGGCTTGTCGAACGTAGCTGGCGGGTGGGCGTGTAGAAGGTCAGGCGGTCGTTGAGGTACTTGAGGCCCAGGTCGTGGAGGGACTTGTGTGCGTGGGTGAGGAGTCTGAACGTGATTCTCTTGCTGACCGGGAGCCAGTGCATGTCCCTCAGGTGTCCGGAGATGTGGCTGCGTCGGGGGATGTCCAGGATGAGTCGGGCGGAGGCGTTCTGGATGCGTTGGAGTCGTTTCTGTAGCTTGGCTGTGGTTCCGGCGTAGAGTGTGTTTCCGTAGTCCAGTCGGTTCGTGACGAGTGCCTGGGAGACCGTCTTCCTGGTTTCGGTCGGGATCCATCGGAAGATCTTACGGAGCGTGCGTAGGGTGTTGAAGCATGATGAGGAGACGGCGTTGACTTGTCTGGTCATCGAGAGGGAGGAGTCCAGGATGAAGCCCAGGTTGCGTGCGTGGTCTGTTGGCTTGGGTGCGCTGCCTAGGGCCGGGGGCCACCAGGTGTCGTCCCAGGCGGAGGGTGATGGCCCCAGGATGAGGACTTCCGTCTTGTCTGAGTTCAGTTTCAGGCGGCTGTTCTTCATCCACTCGGCGACGTCTTTCATCCCTTCATGTAGGCTAGTTCTGGCGTTGGCGAGGTCACTCTTGAGGGAGAGGATCAGTTGGATGCGACCAGCTGGTGAAGTCCTAAGGTGTTTATTGTGTCAAGAAAATTTCCAACTCTTGGCTCATTCTCACCTTCCAGGTGAAGAATAAAATCTTCTACTAGTGTGAAATTTCAGTAGCGTGTTACAATATGTCCTAATATATCACCTACGGTATCCAAAACCTCTTGGTAGGGGTCTGGGGGGGTATATATTAGGCCTCTTGTGAAGGAAGCAGAACCATTGATCTGGAAGCAAAAACCCAGGCTTTCTGCTACGATCAGTGTGGGCAGCTTAAAGTGTGTGTAGTGATAGCAGTTTCAGTAGATAATCGCTAGCCCTCCTCCCCGGACCCAAGTCTATCCTGTCTGTAATTGTACAGTGAGGTGGCAGGACTAAAGCAATATCCGGATTGCACCATTCCTTCGGCCAGGACTCAGTGATAAACAGAAGATCTAACCTTAGATCAGTGATCATTTCGTGAATATCTTGTGCATGTTTACAAACGGAACGGGCATTAATAAGTCCTGCCTTTATCACAGTATCAGTGGGAGAGCTTGCGGCAGGATGTGTGCTCAAGTCAGAATTCATCAATACAGTTTTAGACTTAAAACAGGTTAGGGGGCCTCTAATCTCATTTGGTGACCGGCGCTCATCACATTTATGTGATTTGATGTGATGTGAAAATCATTTATATAGCGCACTACCACTCCAAGGAGCATCTTGGCGCTTTGACTCGAACAGCTGAAAGATGGTCACAGCTTAACTGTCCTCAATCCACAGGCAGAAGTTAAACAAGTGTTTTACAGACTGAGTCCGCCAGGCTATAGATCCAAGTTTTAAGATTTCCTAAACTTCTGTTCAGAATTGATTGCGCGAAGTTGCTGGGGCAATTTATTCCATGCCTTTGCACCTATCACCGCCAGGGTTTTTCCTCCCTTAGTTGCCAATCTGAATTTAGGGACAATCATCAGATTGGCTGTTGCGGATCTGAGTTCTCGAATGGGATTGTATCGCCTAAAGTTTTTATACAGGTACCATGGACCATTCTTGTGAAAGGCCCTAAAAGCAATCTTCAGGACCTTAAACAAGATGCGCTTCTGAATAGGAAGCCAGTGAAGAGCATCCAGCGCGGCAGAAGCCAAGGATTTTCTTGTCCATCTCCAAACCAGTCTTGATGCCGCGTGCTGGACCATCTGCAGTCTGTGCAGGGCTGATTTATTTGCCCCCGCATACAGACTATTGCAATAATCCAATCTAAATGTAGTCAGCACCACTGCAACAGTACGTCTGGCTGACAAGGGCAGGAGATCAAAAAATGTCCTAAGGCCCTTTATGATGTTAAAACATGAGCCAGCAACTTCCCTTGCCTGTTGTTTGAACGAAAGGGTCTCATCGAATTTAATCCCTAAATTTCGTGCTGCTAGGATAGTGTTGGGCGGAGCTTCTGCCTCTTTTGGCCAGCACGTCTGGGGGGAAAAAAGATTATTTTTTTTCCATACGGCAGAATTTCCGTTTTGGCGGAATTGCATTTAAGGTGGTTATTTGTCATCCACGCCAAGGTCGCAGTCAGACACTCTTTCAGGGTCTGTTCGGCGTTTGTCGAGTACTCATATAGGACTAGGACCAGTTGTGTGTCATCAGCATATGCTATTGTGCTGATGTTGAAGGAGGAGATTAGTTCGATTAAGGGGACCATATACAAGTTGAATAGAGTAGGGCTCAAACTTGAGCCCTGAGGTACCCCTGACCGAACCTCCTTCTCTTCGGAACAGAACTGGCCCAGCATAATAACCTGCCGTCTATACGTTAGAACATTTTTGAACCATTTTAACACGGTGCCCGCTATGCCTGCACTGGTCAGGCAATGTAATAAAATAGCAGGGACACCGTGTCAAAGGCAGCAGATAGATCCAATAGGATCAGGACAGCTTTCTTGCCCTGATCCAATGCGGTTCTTATGGTCTCTGTTGTAAACAATAGTGCAGACTCTGTAGAGTGGTGTGCTCGAAAACCAGCTTGATTTGGATGAAGAATATTTTTCTCCTCCAAATAAGTCGTCAACTGCTTGTTGACACAGGCTTCTGCCATTTTACATAAGGCTGGGAGAAGCGAAATGGGCCGTAGATTAGATAGGACTGTAAGGTCCCGTAAAGCTTTTTTCTGTAGGGGTCTAACAGCAGCAATTTTCCAGTGTGTTCGGATATCGCCCGTTTGGAGTGATGAGTTAAGAATAGAATTTATCACAGGATTAACCTCCTCCTTTATAGCTGTTAACAGTGCTGGGGGGAAGGGTCAAAAGGTGATCCTGACTTGATTTTAGATATAGCCTGGAGAGAATCTTCCAGGCTAATCAGGGTAAAGGTCTCCCAACATACTAATTGAGAGTTTCTGGTATCAGTAATATCGATTGCCTCTAAATCCTCCAGCTTGACCTGAGGGAAATCTTTTATGAGATTAGTTATTTTCTGTTCAAAGCAAGTTGCTATCTCATCACAAAAGGTCTGAGATGGGGGAATTTCCTGCGAGAATATTTTGGGATTCCTGAAACTATTCAAAATTTGAAAAATGTTATTTTGCTTATTTTTAGTGGCTTCTATCATATTTGTATATTAGGTCACTTTAGCACGTTTAATTGATGCATGATAGTCCCTCCTAGCAGTCTTGTAGACCTCCTGATCATCTCTATTGTAGTGTCGACGCCATCTTCGCTCCAATACTCTCACTTCTCCTAGTATTTCTTTTAAAGAGCTTGTGAACCAGGCAGCAGATTCTTTCCCTTGTCTAGATCTAGTCTTTGTCCCTCGAGGTTTCATGTTTTCTCCGATATTCCTCATCCACCCCTCATAGCTCTGGTTGTCAATAATCGCGTTCCCCAGCAATGATGGTTTGCTCTCCTTTACCCATCAGTTAAGATCTGGATGCTCTATAATTTTCCCCCAGCATGGGATAGGTGTCCCATTCCCTGGTATAGCCGTCTTCATAGCCTAATTGCCATCTACCTTAATGCTGAAAGCAATGAGGTTGTGATCCGACCAAGTTTGAGTCAGAGGGGATTCTACCTTCATCCTGTCCAGGTTTGAGCTAATGCAATCTAAAAGATGCCCTACCTTGTGTGTGGGTTCCACTGTTTGTATCATCAATCCCAAAACCTGTAGCATCTCTTTAAAACACAGCACGTTGGGATCACTGGTATTATCCAGGTGCAGATTTAAATCTCCCAATAGAGTAAAATTGGCAAATCTAAAAGTTAAATTAGTCAGGATTTCACCCACACTTTCTAGAAATTAAATCGGTTGTCCAGGGGGTCGGTATATCAGTACCCCCGCAAAGGTGAATGAATCATGGACGTGAAAACTAAAACCGAGACATTCTGCTCCTTTAATGTCCAATAGTTCTGTAGTGGTACATTTAAGGGTGTCTCGATAGATAATTGCCAACCCCCCCTCGCTGTGAGGGTCTATCTAACCTCTGGATTAGAAAGCCTGGAGGCAAAGCCTGTACTATATCAGGATTGGACCAATCTCTGAGCCATGTTTCTGTAACCAATAGACAGTCCAAGTCCTTTTCTAAAATGAGATCATGTATATGAAGTGCATTCTTGCACATGGAGCGAGCTTTTATGAGGCCCCCGGTTAGAGTCCTACGTGTCCCTTTATCCGTCGGTCTTTGGTAAGGTTTTATCACCTGTTTACATCCAGGACAGCTTATAGGGCCTTCCCACTTATCTATGTTGAGGGCCTGGTGACAGTATTTATGTTGATTATTCAATGATAATATAAGGGCTTTAGACAGCTGATCTTTAACAACTACCTGGGCAGTGTGTCTGGCCCCCGGCCCGACCTTGGCGCGGACGGGCGCAGACGGGCTGGACTTTGGCTTGACTTCGGCGCGACAGCGGCGCGCCTGCTGCTTGCGTCCGCTGCGCGGAGGAGTAACCATCTTCCTTTATTGTCCCGTCTGCAGCGCTAGAGCGCTGGGGCTTGTAGTTCCCCCAATATGGCCGCCACACAAACTATTCGGGCGTCTCCGACCACAGCACCTTAATCGGCTGCGTTTAATCGAGGGGTAAGTGCAGGCTATTGCAGATATGTCAGCAGTTACATTTAAAATCCAAATTGCGGCGCAAAGAAAATAAGTAAGAGAACTAAGCAATTTAAAAGGCAACAGAACAAGCATACAAAGTGCTTTTATGCCCCGTATTAAAAGATTTTGAAAAGGTTGCTGACTTAGCAGAACCTGGGATAAAACGGGCAGCATGCTGGCTGCGTTCCGGACGTGGACTGGCGCAGATGGGCTTGCCTTTGGCTCGCCTGCTGCGCATTTGTGGTGGCAGGTTCATTAAACAACCATTAGACCACAACAGCGTCACAATGCCTGCCCCAAACCAGAACCTCCTCCAACTGGAAGGGGAGGATTAAAGTACAAGCATGGGAGCCAAATAATTCCCAAATGAGTCAAAAATGCCCACCGGAGCCTGGGAAAGGACCCAGAAGTCCACCGAATTGAGGTAACATTACCCCGTAGGTCAACTACTGATGATCCCCCCCCCCCCCCCCCGAGAGGCAACCGCAACAACTTCACTTCAGTATCTTGGTCGTCTTCCTCTGGCTACAGGAATGCAAGCCAATACATTTCTGCTATCTAGGAGTACATTCCTCAATCTCGATCATGTGCTAGGCCAAGTCAGGGTATCAAAAACTGGTCCCACTGGGCTCCATCATTCTGTCACATTCATACCAGAGGTGTGGCGCCGCGGCCAGGGTGACTGATGCTGGACTCTGAGGATCACGGTTCGATACCCAGCGCCGGCGGCAGATTAGCCCAGCACCATGTGACTCTGGGCAATAGCTTGCTTAATATTCCTGATGGCCCCTAGCGCCTAGAGACCCTTACGGGTGATTGTTCGCATTTTACAAATGTAGATTATACCTTGCATGCGCTATACTTTCTAAACACACAAACACAGTTAACAACCACTCAGGATATCAGCATAAGGGTCTGAACAAGCATGTGAAAGCAGTACTTTACACAAATGGGCTAGTAAGTCTCAAACTGAATGACTCTGATAAAAAAGACTGGTCACACTATTAATTTTGACAATTACAGTACACTAGCACCACTTCTATATATGCTATACTCAAGTTGTAGGCAGTAGTTGACTGAGTATTGAGGGCATGCTTTGGGCCCTTATAATTATTTAGCCATGAAGCACATTCTCCTCGGTGCTACAACATCTATTGTTCTTTAAAGCGAAAGTTTTGACACTAATAGGCACATTATAGCACTGCATTGTGAAGTATGTATGTAAAGTTTTATTTTTGTACAGCTGGTAGCCTGACCTTGCATATCTGGAAGTGCTTTCATACGCGATAATGAAGGAAAAAAGAGGTTTCGTAAAATAAACAATTTGCCTGTTAACACTATTTAAGCGAGGAATCCACAATGCGTCCTGGTTCTTTGGTTTCACTTTGTACAAAATCAGCCAATAAATTGGTATTAATGTGTCTTTCATTACGCTAAGGTTATCTTATTGCACTTCTCAAGCTATATCGCAAACTCGACCGGAAGGTTATTGGAGCACTTTACATGAGCACAGTCCCATTACACAAGGTCACAAGCAATTGTTTATAGGGATGGGGAGCTTAAGTGATTTGCACAGGATGCTGAGCCAACGCCAAGACCCAAACCCGGTTCCCCAGTGTTACGTAGTACCTATAATACCCATGCAGGACCTGCATGTTTGGATAACAAACTGTGGGATTGGTGGCAGACTGGTTCCATACACCCCCACCGAGAAATGTTAACCTATTTGCATTTAAGCTAGCTCACAGTGCCACTAGTGTCTCCTCTCATTGGGGAGAGATTAGTTTCTGGCAACCTTAGAACATGACAACCCTGATCCCTAAAGATCGTGGAAACAATGTACTACTTTTCGCTCAGTCACTCGTGCTCATTTAATGTATCTCAGAGATACACAGAATAAACAGTCTGGGCGTTTCAATAAGGGTTTATTGACCAATTGCTATTCTCGTGTAAAATATATGAGCTGCAACAACCATTAGACAGTAACAGAGATATGTGATTAGCAGTACTATGAATATAAAAGGATAGTACAGTTGTACCATCTTGCAAATAGCATTAATAAATAAATGAATATAAAATGCATGATGAAAGTGTGCGTACTCCTACGATGCGTATCTAGTTGTATCTAAGTGTACTTAGCATGTGAGTAGGTGTGAAGCCAAGAATCCCTCTAGGATTTAGTCGAACCCCATTACCTGAAGTGTGAGAATGTCAGAGCCCTTCTTGGTCTCCCCCGCAAGGGATGTTCAGAACACTTTCAGCTGGAGCGTCTGCATGCAGGAGCCTCAGCATCTCTGGCCAGTATGTCAGTCTGAAAGTCTTGGTTCTGTAGTGAAGTTCCTATATTCCCAATATGTTCTGCGCATTGGAATAACATAAACAGCAGTATAGACGTAGGACTGAGGTCATCTAGGTCTCTACTGACTATGTTAATTAGGTTTGCCATCTAGCTCAGAGGTCCCTAGAAACTTTCTCGAATGAACAGGGAGGGGTTAACTTCCCTGATTAGACAAGAAGGGATTAGCTTCTGGCAACCGCATAAACATGACAACTTTGCTACCTCAGAATAAAGAGTATATCTCTAGAGTTGTGTGAAAACAATAGACAGCTATTTCATTCAGTCAATCGTGCATGCTTAATTTCACCAGAGTGCAGAGAAATAGAGAGACAGGCATTTTCAATAAAAGTTGTTATTTATTGAGCAGTCTTCTTTCTCATGCAAGACAAATGAATTGCCACAATTGCAATACTTATCATGAAGTAAAGTGCGTACAGTAAAAGGAGTATTATAAAATAATACTGTAAAAGCATTGATATGGTTTCTTAGCCATATGATACTTTAAAACGGATAAAATATATACATACATAAAAACATTGACTAACGTACTCAACTGGTGCTTCTAAGATACGCCTACCCCGGTGTACCTGACCTAAGCCTAATACGTGGGAAGGAGTAAGTAAGTTGCAGTTTTAAGTTAAGTTGGTTTTTGCCAAGAATCTGAATCAAGAATTCTCTTACGGTTTTAATCAGCTCCGTACCTTGGTTATAGAATGAAGGAGGTCTTGTATCTCTCTCTCAGGACTTGATCTCCCAGCAACCCGCAAGGGTGACTGGAAACACTGGAGCTGGATTTTCTCGGCAGGTGAAAAAACAGCTTCTTTCCCAGTGCATCAAATGTGAGGGACGGCTTCCTTCGGCTCTCGCATCAGCTGGGCTTTGGGCAAGTAGATAGCCGCTCTGCTCCCAACCACTGTGTCCTTGCTTAAGGCAACGTTGGTATATTTATACCTGAAAGGTGCCGGGTTTTGACGTAAGGTTGGACATAAGACGTCACTAAGAACTGTCACTAAGAACTGGCAGTTCTTCAGGACTCTCAAGAGTTCTAGGACAAATCAAAACAAAAGCAGTTTGGTTTGTTTAAAGAACGCGTTGTACTTTCTAGGAGCCCAGGGAAGTAGCCTTGCCGTATTTGGACCGCATTTGCTATGACTAAATATGGATATGATTCTTATGCCTTTATAAGGATATGTATTGTTATAACCGCATAAGGGCATGAATTGGGAATATTTAAATAGGGTCCTAGATACATTCACAACACCCACTCCATGTATAATGTCCATCATTACTAAATACTAAGCAATATATAAACATATAGGTATGCATGTGTTTTCCAGCCCACCCCAAAATACATAAAATGCATTTGAATTGTATAGATACACGAAAAATGAGTATTTTTATATACTCACTTTACTTGATGATAAGTATTGCAATTGTGGCAATTCATTTCTCTTGCATGAGAAAGAAGACTGCTCAATAAATAACAACTTTTATTGAAAACGCCCGTCTCTCTATTTCTCTGCACTCTAGTGAAATAGCTGTCTATTGTTTTCTCACGACTCTAGAGATATACTCTTTATTCTGAGGGAGAAAAGTTGTCATGTTGATGCGGTTGTCAGAAGCTAATCCCTTCTTGTCTAATCAGGGAAGTTAACCCCTCCCTGTTCATTCAAGAAAGTTTCTAGTGACCTCTGAGCTAGCTAAACGCAGGACCCTGGTCAAAATGTAGCATGCCAATTGCGTATGCGCCGATAAAGACTCGCAAATCTTTTATAACAGTTCTGGCGTCAGCGGAGCGCTGGGGCCTACATCTTTAGTGAATCTTGTCTTAATAATTATGGGAACGCATTTCTCCGACTGGATTTCTGTGTATAGATAACCTGATGCTATCTAAAAGAGGTGTCTGGGCATATGTCTGGTCCGGTTCACAACTGCGATCTCTATTGCAGTCCTGACAATCCATTGCAAAGTTATAAATTTGCAAGCTCATCCCCGGCCACCAGTATTGTGCTTGTAATTCAATTAGAGATTTCAAGATCCCTTGGTGCCTCAGACCCATTCCCATGTGTGCTTCTTGAATCAAGTAAGTTCTCCGGTTCGTGTTTGGAATTACTCTATCCCCCACTCCAGGGATTTGAGCAAAAGGAACGGAGTTCGCATCAATTATGTATTTATTTCCGAGTGGATAATTTAGAGGTAACGCCGCATAGTTGCCTGTCATTGAGGCTTTTACTGCTAGTAGCGATTCACCGTCTATTTGTTTTTTAGTACGCTTTTTTGTGACTATGGAAGCCGGTTGAACCGCTGCCGCTGTGGCTCTGTTAGCCAATGAATTCCCTGCAACGTGAACGCCATCACGTTGATGACTCAGTGTATGTATCACGTGAGTCTTTCGTAGTTCTTTCTGTAAAAGAACTCCTTGTTCCCATAGCTTTTTATGCTTTATTGTGGCACCTGTGTCATCTTTGTAACCGTTTTGAATCCAGGTCTGAATGCTCTTATTGTAAGACTGGACGCAGTAATGCGAATCGCACACTAATAGTTTGGGGAATTCGCGATCGGCATTTTCAAGCGCCATCTTTAAAGATCTTATTTCAGCTCGCTGAGCTGTACAATTTCTGAGTGATTCAGTTTTAGTGACCATCGGTCTGAATTTACCCAAGCGCCAGCGACCTTTAACAATCGCGCACGCTGTATTGTAAATTTGTTTTTCCACAACGTAGTGTTGTGCAAATCTGTCCGTGTAAATTACACAGGTGTACTGTTCGAGAGGCAAAATTTCGATTGACAGAGGACATTCATGTTCGTATTCTAGATCTTCTAGTTTTTTCATTTTCGGGTCAAAAGCGTGTTTCGCGTTTTCTGCAGCAAGAGGATTTTTCCATTGTATCCATTTTGGATCTAATGCCACAGCATTCGGAATGCGTGGTCTTGTTACTGCCTCAAGTGCTGATACTGCTGTTAAAACAGATATGCTCTTGCCTTGGGCTAGGGCTCTTTCTTTTGCTACAGCAGTTTGAATTTTTTCTGTAGAACTGAATTTCATTTCAGCTTGTGTGTACAAGTGTGATTTGTAAGCTACTTGTACCGTTTCTCCCTCATTAGAGGTCAGGTATGTGAATCCGCATCTTCCTGGGATGACTCGGATTACAAGGTTGCGTTCGTTTGCACATGTTTGCAATTTTGTTTTAGTTAACATGTCTGTTTGTAACAATCTTAAAATTTCTGTGTGTTTTTGAGTCCAATTAATTGGTTTAAAATCAGGTTTTATTAATTCGTAGAGTGGTTTGACCCTCTCTGCATAATTTAGAATGTATGTTCCTCCGAAATTCAGGAAACCTAGTATTGATTGTAAATTCTTCCACGTTTTTGGTGCTTGGAGTACTGCGCATTTCTCTAAGAAGTTGTCTGCTAGGCTTTTGCCTTCACTTGATAATTTGTATCCTAAAAATAGGACAGTTAGGTGAGCAATTCGTGACTTTTTAAAGTTGAATTTATACCCTTCAGCTGCGAACCCAAGTATTATGGTGTTCACTCTTTTCAAGTGTGTCTCCAGGTCGTCATCTGTTAGATTGATGTCATCGACATAAGATAATGCCTCATCGTCATATATTTGTAGTAACTCTGTTACCCTTGCTGAGAATAATCCTGGGCTATTCTTGAATCCCTGTGGGAGTCGACAAAATTGTTTTTGCGACCCCATTGTTGAGAAAGCGGTCAAATACCTGCTTTCAGGTGCAATGTTTTGACAAAAGAATCCAGTAGAGATATCTAATGTTGTTTTATATTTTTTGTGCACAATGCTATTCATCAGTGCCGCACTGTGTGAGGTTTGTACTGCAAATGTCTTGCAGCAGGAGTTTAGGTGTCTGTAGTCCAAAACTAGGCGATATGAATCGTCTGACTTGGAGACAGGAAAGAAAGGATTGTTCATTTGTGAGGTGCATGTTTCAATTACCCCCTGATATTCAAGTTGATCTAAGATCTCCCTGACTTGCTTTTTAGCTTCTTGTTTAACTGGGTACTGCCTTTGTGCAGTAGGTTGACTTTTTAACTGGATTTTGTGGGGAGGAGAATCCTCATCCCATCCTACATGATTTTTATATAAAGCAGGGGCTTGGGCCACTGCCCATTTTCTTGCAAATGTGTATTTTTTATGAATTGGAATATGATTTGAGAAGGCAGGCATAATCATTTCTTCGCCATGAGGGCACTCCCTGACAAACTCTGGTGGCCAGTCTTTTTCAGCTAACAGGATGTCATAGCCTTTCGAAAGGTTGTCCCAAAAGAGACCCCTTACTTTCCTAGTTTTGTCCCCCTCTATACGCAATGTTATTTCATATAATTTATGGGGTTTGCTAACTCTGGTGTACGCAGTTTCCACTTGAATGTATTCATTCGTGTCCACTGTCTCCAGAAGATTCATCAGGATCTTGTGAGTTATGGTCACTTCTGCTGCGCTGTCTAGCATTGTCTGGGCCCACTCACCGTTTTTCAGTTGTGTCCTCAGTATCCTGGCACGTTTTATTTTAATACTTGCTACCTTCTTTTTGGATATTGTAATTTTTTACTTTGATGAGCAGGTTCCTTGTCTTCCTTGTCTCCTGACCGTCCTCTTCTTTCCGATTTCTGTGAGGAAGTCTGAAAAGATCAAGAGGGACGTGTATCAATATCTTGATATCTGTCAGGTTTTCTCAATTTATCCCTATCTCTAAGGTTGTATCTTTTTTCAGAGGGTTCCCTTTGGGGAGACTTGCTTCCTCGGTCTGGAGATCTATTTCTCCGTTGAGGAGACCTTCCTCTGGACTGAAACAAATTTTCTCTGGGAGTGGATTGTTTATTACCCTCCCTACTCTTTTTTGGAGTGTTGAGATTATTTTTAATAAAGGTTTTTTCAGGATTTTCAGTTAGTTGGGGTTTTAGTGGTTTCCCACCCAAACTAACTCTACCTAGTTCTTCATAGGATTTTTCTATGATTCTGGCAAGTTCAAAAGGTTGTTCTGCTATGTCTGTTTCTTTCAATTTTTGGCGGATCGCCACAGATGCTGCTTCTCCTTTTATGTTGGCTAATAATATAGCCGAGACCTGCTTAAAGTCTTTCAGTAATTTCATACCTAGGTTTAAGGCAGGTTATGGACCGTATTCATTTAGAATCTGTCTTAATACGTTTGGTATAACCGCCATAGACGGAACACCATGTGTTTTTGTGTAAATTGAAGCAAAGACTGTGCCCCCAGTGTCACAGTCCTCCACATGTGGTGTGATCCCCATTGGAAGACAGATAGTCAGGATTCTGTGTTTCTCATGAGGTGTAGTATCAGGAAATACTGCCTCTATTTGAGTGATTTTTTGTGCTAACCAGAATGGAATTTGTTCCCGTTTTGCGGGTATTTTGCCAATGGCTGATTGTATATTCTCTGGTGTGATTTTATTTGTGTTCCCCTGGTGCGGGGTGTGTTGTGGAATTTTTATTGCTGGTTGGACTGCTGAAGTCCGCATGACATATTGGACCAATTGTCTATGTATTTTAATTAATTGTTTTAGCTGAGCTAAAAGTTCCCGGTCTGACATTTTTTTCAATGTCGGGATGTGGTGTGTAGAAACGGCCACGTGGCTCCTGGTCTACCTAGTGGACCGAGCCTGGTAATGTGATTTTGATGGTTTAGGGAGCCATTAAACCAGAGCAGGTGCTCTTGGTATGTTAGTGGAATTTCAACGTCCTCGAAAGGAGCGTATTCCTCTGGAGGGTTCTCTATTTTGTAATAGTGGAAATCTTGTGTCACAGCGTTTGCTATTGGAAAATGTATCCATGAATAGAATACCTCTGTCTGCCGATATTCATGGGCCTCTACCACAAATATGACTGTACCACCTCTCGATGATAGTCCATTTTCTATAAGTTTAATAGTTATGGTTCTTCTTACATTGACCGGAATGATTATAGCAATCGGGTCATTCTGTTGGAGAGTTGTGTCATCTAACAACAGTTGAGACGCTAAAGCATCTCTTTTTTCATCACCTTCCGGCATTTTACTGACAGAAAGTTTTTTGTTGCAGATCAAGTTTCAAGGAAACAAAGATTAGGTGCACAATATTTTGGAACACTGTATCCTTCAACGTTGACTAAACCAAAAACTAATACATAGGAATCTCTTCCTACTAAGTTCTGGCGGATATTAACCTTTTACCCACTCCAGACGTCTTTTGGAGTTTTTACGGGAAAAAGGGGTCTGTGTGAAAAGCACGACTGAGTTACTCTAATGTCTTGCGTTAGATTATCGCCTAACCAAACGTTGGGCGCCATGTAGTTTAGTTCCTATATTCCCAATAGGCTCTGCGCATTGGAATAACATAAACAGCAGTATAGACGTAGGACTGAGGTCATCTAGGTCTCTACTGACTATGTTAGACTTAATTAGGTTTGCCAGCTAGCTCTGAGGTCACTAGAAACTTTCTCGAATGAACAGGGAGGAGTTAACTTCCCTGATTAGACAAGAAGGGATTAGCTTCTGACAACCGCATCAACATGACAACTTTGCTCCCTCAGAATAAAGAGTATATCTCTAGAGTTATGTGAAAACAAAAGACAGCTATTTCACTCAGCCAATCGTGCATGCTTAATTTCACCAGAGTGCAGAGAAATAGAGAGACAGGCGTTTTCAATAAAAGTTGTTATTTATTGAGCAGTCTTCTTTCTCATTCAAGAGAAATGAATTGCCACAATTGCAATACTTATCATGAAGTAAAGTGCGTACAGTAAAAGGAGTATTATAAAATAATACTGTAAAAGCATTGATATGGTTTCTTAGCCATATGATACTTTAAAACGGATAAAATATATACATACATAAAAACATTGACTAACGTACTCAATTGGTGCTTCTAAGATACGCCTACCCCGGTGTACCTGACCTAAGCCTAATACGTGGGAAGGAGTAAGTAAGTTGCAGTTTTAAGTTGAGTTGGTTTTTGCCAAGACTCTGAATCAAGAGTTATCTTAAGGTTTTAATCAGCTCCGTACCTTGGTTATAGAATGAAGGAGGTCTTGTATCTCTCTCTCAGGACTCGAACTCCCAGCAACCCGCAAGGGTGACTGGAAACACTGGAGCTGGATTTTCTCGGCAGGAGAAAAAACAGCTCCTTTCCCAGTGCATCAAATGGGAGGGACGGCTTCCTTCGGCTCTCGCATCAGCTGGGCTTCGGGCAAGTAGATAGCCGCTCTGCTCCCAACCACTGTGTCCTTGCTTAAGGCAACGTTGGTATATTTATACCTGAAAGGTGCCTGGTTTTGACGTAAGGTTGGACATAAGACGTCACTAAGAACTGTCACTAAGAACTGACAGTTCTTCAGGACTCTCAGGAGTTCTAGGACAAATCAAAACAAAAGCAGGGGGAATTCCCGGGCCGCTGGAGGTTTGGTTTGTTTAAAGAACGCGTTGTACTTTGTAGGAGCCCAGGGAAGTAGCCTTGCCATATTTGGACCGCATTGGCTATGACTAAATATGGATATGATTCTTATGCCTTTATAAGGATATGTATTGTTATAACCGCATAAGGGCATGGATCGGGAATATTTAAATAGGGTCCTAGATACATTCACAACAGTTCCCTCTAAGTAACACTAGCAAGAGGTGCTGTATTTATATCGAAAGTATCTAAGGTCCCTTTGTCCCTTGTTACTTGTATTTAGCCATTGTTGGGTTTTAGGATGACGTATAGGATGAACCATGTACGTGGATATGGGGAGAAGGTGGTGTAGGAAGGTGATGTAGCCCCAGCCCGGTTTCCAAGTACCCTTATGAATATTCATGCCTACTGTGACAGTCTAAAGATGAATTCATAGAACGCCATTGTTCAGGGAAACCCTCCAGCGCCCAGGACTAGAACTAGGTAAAGGTTCAATCCTAAAAGGCTTGTTACTGTGTAGAGTAGGGGAGATGATGTAGGTGAAAGGGTACGATGTCACCCGGGCCTATATTAGGGTACCTATAGGAAACATAACACCAGTTACCAGCTCTGTAACACAACATCCTGGGTAGAGAAAGGCAGGCAGACGCCAAATCAAAGCTTGTCTCATTATGGGCTTGAAGTTCCAACAGAACCTCGAGCTGAGCCAGAGCCAGGCTTCAGGCTCAAGCCTGGCTTGAGCTTTCAGTGGCTTGCCCATTTCTAAGGTTGTGGTGAACAAACTCTGGCAATGGGACGAGTGTGCTGGATGCTGTTTGATCAGTGGTTGCAGGAGCGCCGACCATGGTATGACCTCTGCTATGGGAGAACTGGCAAGTGCACATTGAGTTCTAAAGTGAGCAATTACATTTGGGACCCTACGGCCTAGTTTTGAGTAACAAATAACCACTGAGTATGGTGTAGCTGGTCCCCCAAATGTGTGAGCCTTGTGCTGCTGCACCTGCTGCACTTTGGTGCCTGTTATGGAGCAAGGACACCAGCCTTGGTGTTGGAGGGCTGACTGTCACAGGCATGCAGAGTGCTGGCTAATGTACGGACAGGAGTGCAGACACAACAACTGTGGTGAAATCCTGCTGGTTATGATATAGGACAAAGTGCAGGAGCGATGGCTGTGGTATAGGAGAGCACCGACAGTGGTGCGGTCCATAACATTGACTGTGGTGAATATCAGAGCCCTGAATGTAGTGTAAAAGTGCTGTCAGTGAAGCACAACGATTCAAAAAAGGGGGTGGTGATGAACAGAGTGTCTGAATTAAGCAGACCACTCTGACCCAGTCAAGAGATCAGGGCTTGATCCATCACCGTTATTTGCATCACCCCAGTTCAGAACCTGGCTATATGCAAATTAGTCTGACCCAGTGCCTCATGGGAACAGGGCAGACCAAACTACCAAGCCAATTCTTCACCGGAAAGGAGACAAGCTTCCGGGGACCGGTTTCTGGCATTTCAGCCGTCGTCGGCCCGGCTTGCTTGAATCCTGGTGGTGCAGTGAGCAAGGGACTCATGTCTGAGTATACCCTGCCACACTTGTGGTGGCCAAAAATGATTCAAAAAAGGGGGTGGTGATGAACAGAATGTCTGAATTAAGCAGACCACTCTTACCCAGTCAATAGATGAGGGCTTGATCCATCACCGTTATTTAGCTCACTGCATCACCCCAGTTCAGAACCTGGCTATATGCAAATTAGTCTGACCCAGTGCCTCATGGGAACAGGGCAGACCAAACTACCAAGCCAATTCTTCACCGGAAAGGAGACAAGCTTCCGGGGACCGGTTTCTGGCATTTCAGCCGTCGTCGGCCCGGCTTGCTTGAATCCTGGTGGTGCAGTGAGCAAGGGACTCATGTCTGAGTATACCCTGCCACACTTGTGGTGGCCAAAAACGATTCAAAAAAGGGGGTGGTGATGAACAGAGTGTCTGAATTAAGCAGACCACTCTGACCCAGTCAAGAGATCAGGGCTTGATCCATCACCGTTATTTAGCTCACTGCATCACCCCAGTTCAGAACCTGGCTATATGCAAATTAGTCTGACCCAGTGCCTCATGGGAACAGGGCAGACCAAACTACCAAGCCAATTCTTCACCGGAAAGGAGACAAGCTTCCGGGGACCGGTTTCTGGCATTTCAGCCGTCGTCGGCCCGGCTTGCTCGAATCCTGGTGGTGCAGTGAGCAAGGGACTCATGTCTGAGTATACCCTGCCACACCTGTGGTGGCCAAAAACGATAAAAAAAGGGGGTGGTGATGAACAGAGTGTCTGAATTAAGCAGACCACTCTTACCCAGTCAAGAGATCAGGGCTTGATCCATCACCGTTATTTAGCTCACTGCATCACCCCAGTTCATAACCTGGCTATATGCAAATTAGTCTGACCCAGTGCCTCATGGGAACAGGGCAGACCAAACCACCCAGCCAATTCTTCACCGGAAAGGAGACAAGCTTCCGGGGACCGGTTTCTGGCATTTCAGCCGTCGTCGGCCCGGCTTGCTTGAATCCTGGTGGTGCAGTGAGCAAGGGACTCATGTCTGAGTATACCCTGCCACACTTGTGGTGGCCAAAAACGATTCAAAAAAGGGGGTGGTGATGAACAGAGTGTCTGAATTAAGCAGACCACTCTTGCCCAGTCAAGAGATCAGGGCTTGATCCATCACCGTTATTTAGCTCACTGCATCACCCCAGTTCAGAACCTGGCTATATGCAAATTAGTCTGACCCAGTGCCTCATGGGAACAGGGCAGACCAAACTACCAAGCCAATTCTTCACCGGAAAGGAGACAAGCTTCCGGGGACAGGTTTCTGGCATTTCAGCCGTCATCAGCCCGGCTTGCTTGAATCCTGGTGGTGCAGTGAGCAAGGGACTCATGTCTGAGTATACCCTGCCACACTTGTGGTGGCCAAAAACGATTCAAAAAAGGGGGTGGTGATGAACAGAGTGTCTGAATTAAGCAGACCACTCTTACCCAGTCAAGAGATCAGGGCTTGATCCATCACCGTTATTTAGCTCACTGCATCACCCCAGTTCAGAACCTGGCTATATGCTAATTAGTCTGGCCCAGTGCCTCATGGGAACAGGGCAGACCAAACCACCAAGCCAATTCTTCACCGGAAAGGAGACAAGCTTCCGGGGACCGGTTTCTGGCATTTCAGCCGTCGTCGGCCCAGCTTGCTTGAATCCTGGTGGTGCAGTGAGCAAGGGACTCATGTCTGAGTATACCCTGCCACACTTGTGGTGGCCAAAAACGATTCAAACAAGCATTTACAATGCAATGGTTTTGCCTTTGTTAAAGTTAGAGCTATTGGCATTGCTCTTGACACTCTGAAGCTCCACTCTGCACTCTGAAGCTCCACTCTGAAGCTCCACTCTGAAGCTCCACTCTGAAGCTGCACTCTGAAGCTCCACTCTGCACTCTGAAGCTCCACTCTGATTCTGAACTCTGAAGCTCCACTCTGAATCTGCACTCTGAAGCTCCACTCTGCACTCTGAAGCTCCACTCTGAATCTGAACTCTGAAGCTCCACTCTGAATCTGCACTCTGCACTCTGAATCTCCACTCTGCACTCTGAAGCTCCACTCTGCACTCTGAAGCTCCACTCTGAATCTCCACTCTGCACTCTGAAGCTCCACTCTGAATCTCCACTCTGCACTCTGAATCTCCACTCTGCACTCTGAATCTCCACTCTGCACTCTGAAGCTCCACTCTGCACTCTGAAGCTCCACTCTGCACTCTGAAGCTCCACTCTGAATCTGAACTCTGAAGCTCCACTCTGAATCTGCACTCTGCACTCTGAATCTGCACTCTGAATCTCCACTCTGCACTCTGAAGCTCCACTCTGCACTCTGAAGCTCCACTCTGAATCTCCACTCTGCACTCTGAAGCTCCACTCTGAATCTCCACTCTGCACTCTGAAGCTCCACTCTGCACTCTGAAGCTCCACTCTGAATCTGAACTCTGAAGCTCCACTCTGAATCTGCACTCTGCACTCTGAATCTGCACTCTGAATCTCCACTCTGCACTCTGAAGCTCCACTCTGCACTCTGAAGCTCCACTCTGAATCTCCACTCTGCACTCTGAAGCTCCACTCTGAATCTCCACTCTGCACTCTGAATCTCCACTCTGCACTCTGAATCTCCACTCTGCACTCTGAATCTCCACTCTGCACTCTGAAGCTCCACTCTGCACTCTGAAGCTCCACTCTGCACTCTGAATCTCAACTCTGAAGCTCCACTCTCCACTCTGAATCTCCACTCTGAAGCTCCACTCTCCACTCTGAAGCTCCACTCTGAAGCTCCACTCTGAAGCTCCACTCTGAAGCTCCACTCTGCACTCTGAAGCTCCACTCTGAAGCTCCACTCTGAAGCTCCACTCTGAAGCTCCACTCTGAAGCTCCACTCTGAAGCTCCACTCTGCACTCTGAAGCTCCGCTCTGAAGCTCCACTCTGAAGCTCCACTCTGAAGCTCCACTCTGAAGCTCCACTCTGAAGCTCCGCTCTGAAGCTCCGCTCTGCACTCTGAAGCTCCACTCTGAAGCTCCACTCTGCACTCTGAAGCTCCACTCTGAAGCTCCACTCTGCACTCTGAAGCTCCACTCTGCACTCTGAAGCTCCACTCTGCACTCTGAAGCTCCACTCTGATACTGCACTCTGAAGCTCCACTCTGCACTCTGAAGCTCCACTCTGAAGCTCCACTCTGCACTCTGAAGCTCCGCTCTGAAGCTCCACTCTGCACTCTGAAGCTCCACTCTGCACTCTGAAGCTCCACTCTGAAGCTCCACTCTGAAGCTCCACTCTGAAGCTCCACTCTGAAGCTCCACTCTGAAGCTCCACTCTGAAGCTGCACTCTGAAGCTCCACTCTGAAGCTCTACTCTGAAGCTCCACTCTGAAGCTCCACTCTGAAGCTCCACTTTGAAGCTCCAATTTGAAGCTCCACTCTGAAGCTCCACTCTGAAGCTCCGCTCTGCACTCTGAAGCTCCGCTCTGAAGCTCCGCTCTGAAGCTCCACTCTGCACTCTGAAGCTCCACTCTGAAGCTCCACTCTGCACTCTGAAGCTCCACTCTGAAGCTCCACTCTGAAGCTCTACTCTGCACTCTGAAGCTCCACTCTGAAGCTCCACTCTGAAGCTCCACTCTGCACTCTGAAGCTCCACTCTGCACTCTGAAGCTCCACTCTGCACTCTGAATCTCAACTCTGAAGCTCCACTCTCCACTCTGAATCTCCACTCTGAACCTCCACTCTCCACTCTGAAGCTCCACTCTGAAGCTCCACTCTGAAGCTCCACTCTGAAGCTCCACTCTGCACTCTGAAGCTCCACTCTGAAGCTCCACTCTGAAGCTCCACTCTGAAGCTCCACTCTGAAGCTCCACTCTGAAGCTCCACTCTGAAGCTCCACTCTGCACTCTGAAGCTCCACTCTGAAGCTCCGCTCTGAAGCTCCACTCTGAAGCTCCACTCTGAAGCTCCACTCTGAAGCTCCACTCTGAAGCTCCGCTCTGAAGCTCCGCTCTGCACTCTGAAGCTCCACTCTGAAGCTCCACTCTGCACTCTGAAGCTCCACTCTGAAGCTCCACTCTGCACTCTGAAGCTCCACTCTGCACTCTGAAGCTCCACTCTGCACTCTGAAGCTCCACTCTGATACTGCACTCTGAAGCTCCACTCTGCACTCTGAAGCTCCACTCTGAAGCTCCACTCTGCACTCTGAAGCTCCGCTCTGAAGCTCCACTCTGCACTCTGAAGCTCCACTCTGCACTCTGAAGCTCCACTCTGAAGCTCCACTCTGAAGCTCCACTCTGAAGCTCCACTCTGAAGCTCCACTCTGAAGCTCCACTCTGAAGCTGCACTCTGAAGCTCCACTCTGAAGCTCTACTCTGAAGCTCCACTCTGAAGCTCCACTCTGAAGCTCCACTTTGAAGCTCCAATTTGAAGCTCCACTCTGAAGCTCCACTCTGAAGCTCCACTCTGAAGCTCCACTCTGAAGCTCCGCTCTGCACTCTGAAGCTCCGCTCTGAAGCTCCGCTCTGAAGCTCCACTCTGCACTCTGAAGCTCCACTCTGAAGCTCCACTCTGCACTCTGAAGCTCCACTCTGAAGCTCCACTCTGAAGCTCCACTCTGAAGCTCTACTCTGCACTCTGAAGCTCCACTCTGAAGCTCCACTCTGAAGCTCCACTCTGAAGCTCCACTCTGAAGCTCCACTCTGCAGCTCCACTCTGCAGCTCCACTCTGAAGCTCCACTCTGAAGCTCCACTCTGAAGCTCCACTCTGAAGCTCCACTCTGAAGCTCCACTCTGCACTCTGAAGCTCCACTCTGAATCTGAACTCTGAAGCTCCACTCTGAATCTGCACTCTGCACTCTGAATCTGCACTCTGAATCTCCACTCTGCACTCTGAAGCTCCACTCTGCACTCTGAAGCTCCACTCTGAATCTCCACTCTGCACTCTGAAGCTCCACTCTGAATCTCCACTCTGCACTCTGAATCTCCACTCTGCACTCTGAATCTCCACTCTGCACTCTGAAGCTCCACTCTGCACTCTGAAGCTCCACTCTGCACTCTGAAGCTCCACTCTGCACTCTGAAGCTCCACTCTGCACTCTGAATCTCAACTCTGAAGCTCCACTCTCCACTCTGAATCTCCACTCTGAAGCTCCACTCTCCACTCTGAAGCTCCACTCTGAAGCTCCACTCTGCACTCTGAAGCTCCACTCTGAAGCTCCACTCTGAAGCTCCACTCTGAAGCTCCACTCTAAAGCTCCACTCTGAAGCTCCACTCTGAAGCTCCACTCTGCACTCTGAAGCTCCACTCTGAAGCTCCGCTCTGAAGCTCCACTCTGAAGCTCCACTCTGAAGCTCCACTCTGAAGCTCCACTCTGAAGCTCCGCTCTGAAGCTCCGCTCTGCACTCTGAAGCTCCACTCTGAAGCTCCACTCTGCACTCTGAAGCTCCACTCTGAAGCTCCACTCTGCACTCTGAAGCTCCACTCTGAAGCTCCACTCTGCACTCTGAAGCTCCACTCTGCACTCTGAAGCTCCACTCTGATACTGCACTCTGAAGCTCCACTCTGCACTCTGAAGCTCCACTCTGAAGCTCCACTCTGCACTCTGAAGCTCCGCTCTGAAGCTCCACTCTGCACTCTGAAGCTCCACTCTGCACTCTGAAGCTCCACTCTGAAGCTCCACTCTGAAGCTCCACTCTGAAGCTCCACTCTGAAGCTCCACTCTGAAGCTGCACTCTGAAGCTCCACTCTGAAGCTCCACTCTGAAGCTCCACTCTGAAGCTCCACTTTGAAGCTCCAATTTGAAGCTCCACTCTGAAGCTCCACTCTGAAGCTCCACTCTGAAGGTTCACTCTGAAGCTCCACTCTGCACTCTGAAGCTCCACTCTGAAGCTCCGCTCTGAAGCTCCGCTCTGCACTCTGAAGCTCCGCTCTGAAGCTCCGCTCTGAAGCTCCACTCTGCACTCTGAAGCTCCACTCTGAAGCTCCACTCTGCACTCTGAAGCTCCACTCTGAAGCTCCACTCTGAAGCTCCACTCTGAAGCTCTACTCTGCACTCTGAAGCTCCACTCTGAAGCTCCACTCTGAAGCTCCACTCTGCAGCTCCACTCTGCAGCTCCACTCTGAAGCTCCACTCTGAAGCTCCACTCTGAAGCTCCACTCTGCACTCTGAAGCTCCACTCTGCACTCTGAAGCTCCACTCTGCACTCTGAAGCTCCACTCTGAAGCTCCACTCTGCACTCTGAAGCTCCATTCTGAAGCTCCACTCTGCACTCTGAAGCTCCACTCTGAAGCTCCACTCTGCACTCTGAAGCTCCACTCTGAAGCTCCACTCTGCACTCTGAAGCTCAACTCTGCACTCTGAAGCTCCACTCTGAATCTGCACTCTGAAGCTCCACTCTGCACTCTGAAGCTCCGCTCTGAAGCTCCACTCTGCACTCTGAAGCTCCACTCTGCACTCTGAAGCTCCACTCTGAAGCTCCACTCTGAAGCTCCACTCTGAAGCTCCACTCTGAAGCTCCACTCTGAAGCTGCACTCTGAAGCTCCACTCTGAAGCTCCACTCTGAAGCTCCACTCTGAAGCTCCACTTTGAAGCTCCAATTTGAAGCTCCACTCTGAAGCTCCACTCTGAAGCTCCACTCTGAAGGTTCACTCTGAAGCTCCACTCTGCACTCTGAAGCTCCACTCTGAAGCTCCGCTCTGAAGCTCCGCTCTGCACTCTGAAGCTCCGCTCTGAAGCTCCGCTCTGAAGCTCCACTCTGCACTCTGAAGCTCCACTCTGAAGCTCCACTCTGCACTCTGAAGCTCCACTCTGAAGCTCCACTCTGAAGCTCCACTCTGAAGCTCTACTCTGCACTCTGAAGCTCCACTCTGAAGCTCCACTCTGAAGCTCCACTCTGCAGCTCCACTCTGCAGCTCCACTCTGAAGCTCCACTCTGAAGCTCCACTCTGAAGCTCCACTCTGCACTCTGAAGCTCCACTCTGCACTCTGAAGCTCCACTCTGCACTCTGAAGCTCCACTCTGAAGCTCCACTCTGCACTCTGAAGCTCCATTCTGAAGCTCCACTCTGCACTCTGAAGCTCCACTCTGAAGCTCCACTCTGCACTCTGAAGCTCCACTCTGAAGCTCCACTCTGCACTCTGAAGCTCAACTCTGCACTCTGAAGCTCCACTCTGAATCTGCACTCTGAAGCTCCACTCTGCACTCTGAAGCTCCACTCTGAAGCTCCACTCTGCACTCTGAAGCTCCGCTCTGAAGCTCCACTCTGCACTCTGAAGCTCCACTCTGCACTCTGAAGCTCCACTCTGAAGCTCCACTCTGAAGCTCCACTCTGAAGCTCCACTCTGAAGCTCCACTCTGAAGCTGCACTCTGAAGCTCCACTCTGAAGCTCCACTCTGAAGCTCCGCTCTGAAGCTCCAATTTGAAGCTCCACTCTGAAGCTCCACTCTGAAGCTCCACTCTGAAGCTCCACTCTGCACTCTGAAGCTCCACTCTGAAGCTCCGCTCTGAAGCTCCGCTCTGCACTCTGAAGCTCCGCTCTGAAGCTCCGCTCTGAAGCTCCACTCTGCACTCTGAAGCTCCACTCTGAAGCTCCACTCTGCACTCTGAAGCTCCACTCTGAAGCTCCACTCTGAAGCTCCACTCTGAAGCTCCACTCTGAAGCTCTACTCTGCACTCTGAAGCTCCACTCTGAAGCTCCACTCTGAAGCTCCACTCTGCAGCTCCACTCTGCAGCTCCACTCTGAAGCTCCACTCTGAAGCTCCACTCTGAAGCTCCACTCTGAAGCTCCACTCTGCACTCTGAAGCTCCACTCTGCACTCTGAAGCTCCACTCTGCACTCTGAAGCTCCACTCTGAAGCTCCACTCTGCACTCTGAAGCTCCACTCTGCACTCTGAAGCTCCACTCTGAAGCTCCACTCTGAAGCTCCACTCTGAAGCTCCACTCTGAAGCTCCACTCTGCACTCTGAAGCTCCACTCTGAAGCTCCACTCTGAAGCTCCACTCTGCACTCTGAAGCTCCACTCTGAAGCTCCGCTCTGAAGCTCCACTCTGAAGCTCCACTCTGAAGCTCCACTCTGAAGCTCCACTCTGCACTCTGAAGCTCCACTCTGAAGCTCCACTCTGCACTCTGAAGCTCCACTCTGAAGCTCCACTCTGCACTCTGAAGCTCCACTCTGAAGCTCCACTCTGCACTCTGAAGCTCCACTCTGAAGCTCCACTCTGCACTCTGAAGCTCCACTCTGAATCTGCACTCTGAAGCTCCACTCTGAATCTGCACTCTGAAGCTCCACTCTGAATCTGCACTCTGAAGCTCCACTCTGCACTCTGAAGCTCCACTCTGAAGCTCCACTCTGCACTCTGAAGCTCCACTCTAAAGCTCCACTCTGCACTCTGAAGCTCCACTCTGCACTCTGAAGCTCCACTCTGCACTCTGAAGCTCCACTCTGAAGCTCCACTCTGCACTCTGAAGCTCCACTCTGAAGCTCCACTCTGCACTCTGAAGCTCCACTCTGAAGCTCCACTCTGAAGCTCCACTCTGAAGCTCCACTCTGAAGCTCCACTCTGAAGCTCCACTCTGCACTCTGAAGCTCCACTCTGAAGCTCCACTCTGCACTCTGAAGCTCCACTCTGAAGCTCCACTCTGCACTCTGAAGCTCCACTCTGAAGCTCCACTCTGAAGCTCCGCTCTGAAGCTCCACTCTGAAGCTCCACTCTGAAGCTCCACTCTGAAGCTCCACTCTGAAGCTCCACTCTGCACTCTGAAGCTCCACTCTGAAGCTCCACTCTGCACTCTGAAGCTCCACTCTGAAGCTCCACTCTGCACTCTGAAGCTCCACTCTGAAGCTCCACTCTGAAGCTCCACTCTGAATCTGCACTCTGAAGCTCCACTCTGAAGCTCCACTCTGCACTCTGAAGCTCCACTCTGAATCTGCACTCTGAAGCTCCACTCTGAATCTGCACTCTGAAGCTCCACTCTGAAGCTCCACTCTGAAGCTCCACTCTGCACTCTGAAGCTCCACTCTGAATCTGCACTCTGAAGCTCCACTCTGAATCTGCACTCAGAAGCTCCACTCTGCACTCTGAAGCTCCACTCTGAATCTGCACTCTGAAGCTCCACTCTGAAGCTCCACTCTGCACTCTGAAGCTCCACTCTGAAGCTCCACTCTGAAGCTCCACTCTGAAGCTCCACTCTGCACTCTGAAGCTCCACTCTGAAGCTCCACTCTGAAGCTCCACTCTGAAGCTCCACTCTGAAGCTCTACTCTGAAGCTCTACTCTGCACTCTGAAGCTCCACTCTGAAGCTCCACTCTGAAGCTCCACTCTGCACTCTGAAGCTCCACTCTGAAGCTCCACTCTGCACTCTGAAGCTCCACTCTGAAGCTCCACTCTGAAGCTCCACTTTGAAGCTCCACTCTGAAGCTCCACTCTGCACTCTGAAGCTCCATTCTGAAGCTCCACTCTGCACTCTGAAGCTCCACTCTGAAGCTCCACTCTGCACTCTGAAGCTCCACTCTGAAGCTCCACTCTGAATCTGCACTCTGAAGCTCCACTCTGCACTCTGAAGCTCCACTCTGAAGCTCCACTCGGAAGCTCCACTCTGAAGCTCCACTCTGAAGCTCCACTCTGAAGCTCCACTCTGAAGCTCCACTCTGAAGCTCCACTCTGAAGCTGCACTCTGAAGCTCCACTCTGAAGCTCCACTCTGAAGCTCCACTCTGAAGCTCCACTCTGCACTCTGAAGCTCCACTCTGAAGCTCCACTCTGAAGCTCCACTCTGAAGCTCTACTCTGAAGCTCTACTCTGAAGCTCTACTCTGCACTCTGAAGCTCCACTCTGAAGCTCCACTCTGAAGCTCCACTCTGAAGGTCCACTCTGCACTCTGAAGCTCCACTCTGAAGCTCCACTCTGAAGCTCCACTCTGAAGCTCCACTCTGAAGCTCCACTCTGAAGCTCCACTCTGCACTCTGAAGCTCCACTCTGAATCTGCACTCTGAAGCTCACTCTGAATCTGCACTCTGCACTCTGAAGCTACACTCTGAAGCTCCACTCTGAAGCTCCACTCTGAAGCTCCACTCTAAAGCTCCACTCTGAAGCTCCACTCTGCACTCTGAAGCTCCACTCTGAATCTGCACTCTGAAGCTCCACTCTGAATCTGCACTCTGAAGCTCCACTCTGAATCTGCACTCTGAAGCTTCACTCTGAAGCTCCACTCTGAAGCTGCACTCTGAAGCTGCACTCTGAAGCTGCACTCTGAAGCTGCACTCTGAAGCTCCACTCTGAAGCTCCACTCTGAAGCTCCACTCTGAAGCTCCACTCTGAAGCTCCACTCTGCACTCTGAAGCTCCACTCTGAATCTGCACTCTAAAGCTCCACTCTGAATCTGCACTCTGAAGCTCCACTCTGCACTCTGAAGCTCCACTCTGAAGCTCCACTCTGAATCTGCACTCTAAAGCTCCACTCTGAAGCTCCACTCTGAAGCTGCACTCTGAAGCTGCACTCTGAAGCTGCACTCTGAAGCTGCACTCTGAAGCTGCACTCTGAAGCTGCACTCTGAAGCTCCACTCTGAAGCCCCACTCTGCACTCTGAAGCTCCACTCTGAAGCTCCACTCTGAAGCTCCACTCTGAAGCTCCACTCTGAAGCTCCACTCTGAAGCTCTACTCTGAAGCTCTACTCTGCACTCTGAAGCTCCACTCTGAAGCTCCACTCTGAAGCTCCACTCTGAAGCTCCACTCTGAAGCTCCACTCTGCACTCTGAAGCTCCACTCTGAAGCTCCACTCTGAAGCTCCACTTTGAAGCTCCACTCTGAAGCTCCACTCTGAAGCTCCACTCTGAAGCTCCACTCTGCACTCTGAAGCTCCACTCTGAAGCTCCACTCTGAATCTGCACTCTGAAGCTCCACTCTGCACTCTGAAGCTCCACTCTGAAGCTCCACTCTGAAGCTCCACTCGGAAGCTCCACTCGGAAGCTCCACTCTGCACTCTGAAGCTCCACTCTGAAGCTCCACTCTGAAGCTCCACTCTGCACTCTGAAGCTCCACTCTGAAGCTCCACTCTGCACTCTGAAGCTCCACTCTGAAGCTCCACTCTGCACTCTGAAGCTCCACTCTGAAGCTCCACTCTGAAGCTCCACTCTGCACTCTGAAGCTCCACTCTGAAGCTCCACTCTGAAGCTCCACTCTGCACTCTGAAGCTCCGCTCTGAAGCTCCACTCTGCACTCTGAAGCTGCACTCTGAAGCTCCACTCTGAATCTGCACTCTGAATCTGCACTCTGAAGCTCCACTCTGAAGCTCCACTCTGAAGCTCCACTCTGAAGCTCCACTCTGAAGCTCCACTCTGCACTCTGTAGCTCCACTCTGAAGCTCCACTCTGAAGCTCCACTCTGCACTCTGAAGCTCCACTCTGAAGCTCCACTCTGAAGCTCTACTCTGAAGCTCCACTCTGAAGCTCCACTCTGAAGCTCCACTCGGAAGCTCCACTCTGAAGCTCCACTCGGAAGCTCCACTCGGAAGCTCCACTCGGAAGCTCCACTCTGAAGCTCCACTCTGCACTCTGAAGCTCCACTCTGAAGCTCCACTCTGAAGCTCCACTCTGCACTCTGAAGCTCCACTCTGAAGCTCCACTCTGAAGCTGCACTCTGAAGCTCCACTCTGAAGCTCCACTCTGCACTCTGAAGCTCCACTCTGAAGATCCACTCTGAAGCTCCACTCTGCACTCTGAAGCTCCACTCTGAAGCTCCACTCTGAAGCTCCACTCTGCACTCTGAAGCTCCACTCTGAAGCTCCACTCTGCACTCTGAAGCTCCACTCTGAAGCTCCACTCTGAAGCTCCACTCTGAAGCTCCACTCTGAAGCTCCACTCTGAAGCTCCACTCTGCACTCTGAAGCTCCACTTTGAAGCTCCACTCTGCACTTTGAAGCTCCACTCTGAAGCTCCACTCTGAAGCTCCACTCTGAAGCTCCACTCTGCACTCTGAAGCTCCACTCTGAAGCTCCACTCTGAAGCTCCACTCTGAATCTGCACTCTGAAGCTCCACTCTGAATCTGCACTCTGAAGCTCCACTCTGCACTCTGAAGCTCCACTCTGAATCTCCACTCTGAAGCTCCACTCTGAAGCTCCACTCTGAAGCTCCACTCTGAAGCTCCACTCTGCACTCTGAAGCTCCACTCTGAAGCTCCACTCTGAAGCTCCACTCTGAAGCTCCACTCTGAAGCTCCACTCTGCACTCTGAAGCTCCACTCTGAAGCTCCACTCTGAAGCTCCACTCTGCACTCTGAAGCTCCACTCTGAAGCTCCACTCTGCACTCTGAAGCTCCACTCTGAAGCTCCACTCTGCACTCTGCACTCTGCACTCTGCACTCTGGAATCTGAATCTCCACTCTGCACTCTGAATCTCCACTCTGCACTCTGAATCTCCACTCTGCACTCTGCACACGCAATTTTGGGTGGGCGACAGGTAAAACACCAAGGCTGTCTAACCTTGATTCCACCTCATATCTCTTTCATGAACCACCATACATGTCCTACCCATTTATTTCACTCATGCATGGGTTTTTTTAATCCCTGCTTTCTCCCTTTGTCAGCGTTTTACCGTCATTTTCTTTATCAGTCTTCACCCCGTTTCTCTCTCTTATTTTGGATGGAGGCTGGTGTTAAAACAATAATAAGTGCGGGTTTTCAAATACGAGCGCTGGTGGACCCCTGCAACCAGCTCAGCTGCTCAAAGTAAGCACGGTATAATCTTCATGCCTCCTACTTTCCCTGCAGCCAACCATCTCCTCGGATGACGGGCTGCCGGCGATACCTCCCTGCAGCTTGGTTTGACCTTCATGCCCTTTCCCGGTGGGTGCCCTCAATCCCGGACCAGATTCGGGGGCGTTCCCGAGAAGAGGCTTTCGGCTGACGTAGCCAAAAGCCAAAGAATCTCGGGAACGCCCCCGTGTCTCCTCCGGCATTGACGGACAGGCCCCTCGTCCAATGGCTAGGCTCCATTTATGGAGCCAGCCAATGAATGACGAGGGCCGACCCAAACCCACACTACAGTTCTCATTAGGTTTTTGCCTGCGCAAAAAAGATGCGCAGACTCTGAAGCTCTGAAGCTCCACTCTGAAGCTCCACTCTGAAGCTCCACTCTGAAGCTCCACTCTGCACTCTGAAGCTCCACTCTGAAGCTCAACTCTGCACTCTGATGCTCCACTCTGAAGCTCCACTCTGCACTCTGAAGCTCCAATCTGCACTCTGAAGCTCCACTCTGAAGCTCCACTCTGCACTCTGAAGCTCCACTCTGAATCTGCACTCTGAAGCTCCACTCTGAAGCTCCACTCTGAAGCTCCACTCTGCACTCTGAAGCTCCACTCTGAATCTGCACTCTGAAGCTCCACTCTGAATCTTCACTCAGAAGCTCCACTCTGCACTCTGAAGCTCCACTCTGAATCTGCACTCTGAAGCTCCACTCTGAAGCTCCACTCTGAAGCTCCACTCTGAAGCTCCACTCTGAAGCTCCACTCTGAAGCTCCACTCTGAAGCTGCACTCTGAAGCTCCACTCTGAAGCTCCACTCTGCACTCTGAACCTCCACTCTGAAGCTCCACTCTGAAGCTCCACTCTGCACTCTGTAGCTCCACTCTGAAGCTCCACTCTGAAGCTCCACTCTGCACTCTGAAGCTCCACTCTGAAGCTCCACTCTGAAGCTCCACTCTGAAGCTCTACTCTGAAGCTCCACTCTGAAGCTCCACTCTGAAGCTCCACTCGGAAGCTCCACTCTGAAGCTCCACTCGGAAGCTCCACTCGGAAGCTCCACTCTGAAGCTCCACTCTGCACTCTGAAGCTCCACTCTGAAGCTCCACTCTGAAGCTCCACTCTGCACTCTGAAGCTCCACTCTGAAGCTCCACTCTGAAGCTCCACTCTGAAGCTCCACTCTGCACTCTGAAGCTCCACTCTGAAGCTCCACTCTGAAGCTCCACTCTGCACTCTGAAGCTCCACTCTGAAGCTCCACTCTGAAGCTCCACTCTGCACTCTGAAGCTCCACTCTGAAGCTCCACTCTGCACTCTGAAGCTCCACTCTGAAGCTCCACTCTGAAGCTCCACTCTGAAGCTCCACTCTGAAGCTCCACTCTGCACTCTGAAGCTCCACTTTGAAGCTCCACTCTGCACTCTGAAGCTCCACTCTGAAGCTCCACTCTGAAGCTCCACTCTGAAGCTCCACTCTGCACTCTGAAGCTCCACTCTGAAGCTCCACTCTGAAGCTCCACTCTGAATCTGCACTCTGAAGCTCCACTCTGAATCTGCACTCTGAAGCTCCACTCTGCACTCTGAAGCTCCACTCTGAATCTCCACTCTGAAGCTCCACTCTGAAGCTCCACTCTGAAGCTCCACTCTGCACTCTGAAGCTCCACTCTGAAGCTCCACTCTGAAGCTCCACTCTGAAGCTCCACTCTGCACTCTGAAGCTTCACTCTGAAGCTCCACTCTGAAGCTCCACTCTGCACTCTGAAGCTCCACTCTGAAGCTCCACTCTGCACTCTGAAGCTCCACTCTGAAGCTCCACTCTGAAGCTCCACTCTGCACTCTGCACTCTGCACTCTGGAATCTGAATCTCCACTCTGCACTCTGAATCTCCACTCTGCACTCTGAATCTCCACTCTGCACTCTGCACACGCAATTTTGGGTGGGCGACAGGTAAAACACCAAGGCTGTCTAACCTTGATTCCACCTCATATCTCTTTCATGAACCACCATACATGTCCTGCCCATTTATTTCACTCATGCATGGGTTTTTTTAATCCCTGCTTTCTCCCTTTGTCAGCGTTTTACCGTCATTTTCTTTATCAGTCTTCACCCCGTTTCTCTCTCTTATTTTGGATGGAGGCTGGTGTTAAAACAATAATAAGTGCGGGTTTTCAAATACGAGCGCTGGTGGACCCCTGCAACCAGCTCAGCTGCTCAAAGTAAGCACGGTATAATCTTCATGCCTCCTACTTTCCCTGCAGCCAACCATCTCCTCGGATGACGGGCTGCCGGCGATACCTCCCTGCAGCTTGGTTTGACCTTCATGCCCTTTCCCGGTGGGTGCCCTCAATCCCGGACCAGATTCGGGGGCGTTCCCGAGAAGAGGCTTTCGGCTGACGTAGCCAAAAGCCAAAGAATCTCGGGAACGCCCCCGTGTCTCCTCCGGCATTGACGGACAGGCCCCTCGTCCAATGGCTAGGCTCCATTTATGGAGCCAGCCAATGAATGACGAGGGCCGACCCAAACCCACACTACAGTTCTCATTAGGTTTTTGCCTGCGCAAAAAAGATGCGCAGACTCTGAAGCTCTGAAGCTCCACTCTGAAGCTCCACTCTGAAGCTCCACTCTGAAGCTCCACTCTGCACTCTGAAGCTCCACTCTGAAGCTCCACTCTGCACTCTGAAGCTCCACTCTGAAGCTCCACTCTGCACTCTGAAGCTCCACTCTGAAGCTCCACTCTGCACTCTGAAGCTCCACTCTGAAGCTCCACTCTGCACTCTGAAGCTCCACTCTGAATCTGCACTCTGAAGCTCCACTCTGAAGCTCCACTCTGAAGCTCCACTCTGCACTCTGAAGCTCCACTCTGAATCTGCACTCTGAAGCTCCACTCTGAATCTGCACTCAGAAGCTCCACTCTGCACTCTGAAGCTCCACTCTGAATCTGCACTCTGAAGCTCCACTCTGAAGCTCCACTCTGAAGCTCCACTCTGAAGCTCCACTCTGAAGCTCCACTCTGAAGCTGCACTCTGAAGCTCCACTCTGAAGCTCCACTCTGCACTCTGAACCTCCACTCTGAAGCTCCACTCTGAAGCTCCACTCTGAAGCTCCACTCTGAAGCTCCACTCTGAAGCTCTACTCTGAAGCTCTACTCTGCACTCTGAAGCTCCACTCTGAAGCTCCACTCTGAAGCTCCACTCTGAAGCTCCACTCTGCACTCTGAAGCTCCACTCTGAAGCTCCACTCTGCACTCTGAAGCTCCACTCTGAAGCTCCACTCTGAAGCTCCACTTTGAAGCTCCACTCTGAAGCTCCACTCTGCACTCTGAAGCTCCATTCTGAAGCTCCACTCTGCACTCTGAAGCTCCACTCTGAAGCTCCACTCTGCACTCTGAAGCTCCACTCTGAAGCTCCACTCTGAATCTGCACTCTGAAGCTCCACTCTGCACTCTGAAGCTCCACTCTGAAGCTCCACTCGGAAGCTCCACTCTGAAGCTCCACTCTGAAGCTGCACTCTGAAGCTCCACTCTGAAGCTCCACTCTGCACTCTGAAGCTCCATTCTGAAGCTCCACTCTGCACTCTGAAGCTCCACTCTGAAGCTCCACTCTGCACTCTGAAGCTCCACTCTGAAGCTCCACTCTGAAGCTCCACTCTGAAGCTCCACTCTGAAGCTCCACTCTGAAGCTGCACTCTGAAGCTCCACTCGGAAGCTCCACTCTGAAGCTCCACTCTGAAGCTCCACTCTGAAGCTCCACTCTGCACTCTGAAGCTCCACTCTGAAGCTCCACTCTGCACTCTGAAGCTCCACTCTGAAGCTCCACTCTGAAGCTCCACTTTGAAGCTCCACTCTGAAGCTCCACTCTGCACTCTGAAGCTCCATTCTGAAGCTCCACTCTGCACTCTGAAGCTCCACTCTGAAGCTCCACTCTGCACTCTGAAGCTCCACTCTGAAGCTCCACTCTGAATCTGCACTCTGAAGCTCCACTCTGCACTCTGAAGCTCCACTCTGAAGCTCTACTCGGAAGCTCCACTCTGAAGCTCCACTCGGAAGCTCCACTCTGAAGCTCCACTCTGAAGCTCCACTCTGCACTCTGAAGCTCCACTCTGAAGCTCCACTCTGAAGCTCCACTCTGCACTCTGAAGCTCCACTCTGAAGCTCCACTCTGAAGCTCCACTCTGCACTCTGAAGCTCCACTCTGAAGCTCCACTCTGCACTCTGAAGCTCCACTCTGAAGCTCCACTCTGAAGCTCCACTCTGAAGCTCCACTCTGAAGCTCCACTCTGCACTCTGAAGCTCCACTTTGAAGCTCCACTCTGCACTCTGAAGCTCCACTCTGAAGCTCCACTCTGAAGCTCCACTCTGAAGCTCCACTCTGCACTCTGAAGCTCCACTCTGAAGCTCCACTCTGAAGCTCCACTCTGAATCTGCACTCTGAAGCTCCACTCTGAATCTGCACTCTGAAGCTCCACTCTGCACTCTGAAGCTCCACTCTGAATCTCCACTCTGAAGCTCCACTCTGAAGCTCCACTCTGAAGCTCCACTCTGCACTCTGAAGCTCCACTCTGAAGCTCCACTCTGAAGCTCCACTCTGAAGCTCCACTCTGCACTCTGAAGCTTCACTCTGAAGCTCCACTCTGAAGCTCCACTCTGCACTCTGAAGCTCCACTCTGAAGCTCCACTCTGCACTCTGAAGCTCCACTCTGAAGCTCCACTCTGAAGCTCCACTCTGCACTCTGCACTCTGCACTCTGGAATCTGAATCTCCACTCTGCACTCTGAATCTCCACTCTGCACTCTGAATCTCCACTCTGCACTCTGCACACGCAATTTTGGGTGGGCGACAGGTAAAACACCAAGGCTGTCTAACCTTGATTCCACCTCATATCTCTTTCATGAACCACCATACATGTCCTGCCCATTTATTTCACTCATGCATGGGTTTTTTTAATCCCTGCTTTCTCCCTTTGTCAGCGTTTTACCGTCATTTTCTTTATCAGTCTTCACCCCGTTTCTCTCTCTTATTTTGGATGGAGGCTGGTGTTAAAACAATAATAAGTGCGGGTTTTCAAATACGAGCGCTGGTGGACCCCTGCAACCAGCTCAGCTGCTCAAAGTAAGCACGGTATAATCTTCATGCCTCCTACTTTCCCTGCAGCCAACCATCTCCTCGGATGACGGGCTGCCGGCGATACCTCCCTGCAGCTTGGTTTGACCTTCATGCCCTTTCCCGGTGGGTGCCCTCAATCCCGGACCAGATTCGGGGGCGTTCCCGAGAAGAGGCTTTCGGCTGACGTAGCCAAAAGCCAAAGAATCTCGGGAACGCCCCCGTGTCTCCTCCGGCATTGACGGACAGGCCCCTCGTCCAATGGCTAGGCTCCATTTATGGAGCCAGCCAATGAATGACGAGGGCCGACCCAAACCCACACTACAGTTCTCATTAGGTTTTTGCCTGCGCAAAAAAGATGCGCAGACTCTGAAGCTCTGAAGCTCCACTCTGAAGCTCCACTCTGAAGCTCCACTCTGAAGCTCCACTCTGCACTCTGAAGCTCCACTCTGAAGCTCCACTCTGCACTCTGAAGCTCCACTCTGAAGCTCCACTCTGCACTCTGAAGCTCCACTCTGAAGCTCCACTCTGCACTCTGAAGCTCCACTCTGAAGCTCCACTCTGCACTCTGAAGCTCCACTCTGAATCTGCACTCTGAAGCTCCACTCTGAAGCTCCACTCTGAAGCTCCACTCTGCACTCTGAAGCTCCACTCTGAATCTGCACTCTGAAGCTCCACTCTGAATCTGCACTCAGAAGCTCCACTCTGCACTCTGAAGCTCCACTCTGAATCTGCACTCTGAAGCTCCACTCTGAAGCTCCACTCTGAAGCTCCACTCTGAAGCTCCACTCTGAAGCTCCACTCTGAAGCTGCACTCTGAAGCTCCACTCTGAAGCTCCACTCTGCACTCTGAACCTCCACTCTGAAGCTCCACTCTGAAGCTCCACTCTGAAGCTCCACTCTGAAGCTCCACTCTGAAGCTCTACTCTGAAGCTCTACTCTGCACTCTGAAGCTCCACTCTGAAGCTCCACTCTGAAGCTCCACTCTGCACTCTGAAGCTCCACTCTGAAGCTCCACTCTGCACTCTGAAGCTCCACTCTGAAGCTCCACTCTGAAGCTCCACTTTGAAGCTCCACTCTGAAGCTCCACTCTGCACTCTGAAGCTCCATTCTGAAGCTCCACTCTGCACTCTGAAGCTCCACTCTGAAGCTCCACTCTGCACTCTGAAGCTCCACTCTGAAGCTCCACTCTGAATCTGCACTCTGAAGCTCCACTCTGCACTCTGAAGCTCCACTCTGAAGCTCCACTCGGAAGCTCCACTCTGAAGCTCCACTCTGAAGCTGCACTCTGAAGCTCCACTCTGAAGCTCCACTCTGCACTCTGAAGCTCCATTCTGAAGCTCCACTCTGCACTCTGAAGCTCCACTCTGAAGCTCCACTCTGCACTCTGAAGCTCCACTCTGAAGCTCCACTCTGAAGCTCCACTCTGAAGCTCCACTCTGAAGCTCCACTCTGAAGCTGCACTCTGAAGCTCCACTCGGAAGCTCCACTCTGAAGCTCCACTCTGAAGCTCCACTCTGAAGCTCCACTCTGCACTCTGAAGCTCCACTCTGAAGCTCCACTCTGCACTCTGAAGCTCCACTCTGAAGCTCCACTCTGAAGCTCCACTTTGAAGCTCCACTCTGAAGCTCCACTCTGCACTCTGAAGCTCCATTCTGAAGCTCCACTCTGCACTCTGAAGCTCCACTCTGAAGCTCCACTCTGCACTCTGAAGCTCCACTCTGAAGCTCCACTCTGAATCTGCACTCTGAAGCTCCACTCTGCACTCTGAAGCTCCACTCTGAAGCTCTACTCGGAAGCTCCACTCTGAAGCTCCACTCGGAAGCTCCACTCTGAAGCTCCACTCTGAAGCTCCACTCTGAAGCTCCACTCTGAAGCTGCACTCTGAAGCTCCACTCTGAAGCTCCACTCTGAAGCTCCACTCTGAAGCTCCACTCTGCACTCTGAAGCTCCACTCTGAAGCTCCACTCTGAAGCTCCACTCTGAAGCTCCACTCTGAAGCTCTACTCTGAAACTCTACTCTGAAGCTCTACTCTGCACTCTGAAGCTCCACTCTGAAGCTCCACTCTGAAGCTCCACTCTGAAGCTCCACTCTGCACTCTGAAGCTCCACTCTGAAGCTCCACTCTGAAGCTCCACTCTGAAGCTCCACTCTGAAGCTCCACTCTGAAGCTCCACTCTGCACTCTGAAGCTCCACTCTGAATCTGCACTCTGAAGCTCCACTCTGAATCTGCACTCTGCACTCTGAAGCTCCACTCTGAAGCTCCACTCTGAAGCTCCACTCTGAAGCTCCACTCTGCACTCTGAAGCTCCACTCTGAATCTGCACTCTGAAGCTCCACTCTGAATCTGCACTCTGAAGCTCCACTCTGCACTCTGAAGCTCCACTCTGAAGCTCCACTCTGAATCTGCACTCTGAAGCTCCACTCTGAAGCTCCACTCTGAAGCTCCACTCTGAAGCTGCACTCTGAAGCTACACTCTGAAGCTGCACTCTGAAGCTGCACTCTGAAGCTGCACTCTGAAGCTGCACTCTGAAGCTCCACTCTGAAGCTCCACTCTGAAGCTCCACTCTGCACTCTGAAGCTCCACTCTGAAGCTCCACTCTGAAGCTCCACTCTGAAGCTCCACTCTGAAGCTCCACTCTGCACTCTGAAGCTCCACTCTGAATCTGCACTCTGAAGCTCCACTCTGAATCTGCACTCTGAAGCTCCACTCTGCACTCTGAAGCTCCACTCTGAATCTGCACTCTGAAGCTCCACTCTGAAGCTCCACTCTGAAGCTCCACTCTGAAGCTGCACTCTGAAGCTGCACTCTGAAGCTGCACTCTGAAGCTGCACTCTGAAGCTCCACTCTGAAGCTCCACTCTGCACTCTGAAGCTCCACTCTGAAGCTCCACCCTGCACTCTGAAGCTCCACTCTGAAGCTCCACTCTGAAGCTCCACTCTGAAGCTCCACTCTGAAGCTCCACTCTGAAGCTCTACTCTGAAGCTCTACTCTGCACTCTGAAGCTCCACTCTGAAGCTCCACTCTGAAGCTCCACCCTGCACTCTGAAGCTCCACTCTGAAGCTCCACTCTGAAGCTCCACTCTGCACTCTGAAGCTCCACTCTGAAGCTCCACTCTGAAGCTCCACTCTGAAGCTCTACTCTGAAGCTCCACTCTGAAGCTCCACTCTGAAGCTCCACTCGGAAGCTCCACTCTGAAGCTCCACTCGGAAGCTCCACTCGGAAGCTCCACTCTGAAGCTCCACTCTGCACTCTGAAGCTCCACTCTGAAGCTCCACTCTGAAGCTCCACTCTGCACTCTGAAGCTCCACTCTGAAGCTCCACTCTGAAGCTCCACTCTGAAGCTCCACTCTGCACTCTGAAGCTCCACTCTGAAGCTCCACTCTGAAGCTCCACTCTGCACTCTGAAGCTCCACTCTGAAGCTCCACTCTGAAGCTCCACTCTGAAGCTCCACTCTGCACTCTGAAGCTCCACTCTGAAGCTCCACTCTGAAGCTCCACTCTGCACTCTGAAGCTCCACTCTGAAGCTCCACTCTGAAGCTCCACTCTGCACTCTGAAGCTCCACTCTGAAGCTCCACTCTGCACTCTGAAGCTCCACTCTGAAGCTCCACTCTGAAGCTCCACTCTGAAGCTCCACTCTGAAGCTCCACTCTGCACTCTGAAGCTCCACTTTGAAGCTCCACTCTGCACTCTGAAGCTCCACTCTGAAGCTCCACTCTGAAGCTCCACTCTGAAGCTCCACTCTGCACTCTGAAGCTCCACTCTGAAGCTCCACTCTGAAGCTCCACTCTGAATCTGCACTCTGAAGCTCCACTCTGAATCTGCACTCTGAAGCTCCACTCTGCACTCTGAAGCTCCACTCTGAATCTCCACTCTGAAGCTCCACTCTGAAGCTCCACTCTGAAGCTCCACTCTGAAGCTCCACTCTGCACTCTGAAGCTCCACTCTGAAGCTCCACTCTGAAGCTCCACTCTGCACTCTGAAGCTTCACTCTGAAGCTCCACTCTGAAGCTCCACTCTGCACTCTGAAGCTCCACTCTGAAGCTCCACTCTGCACTCTGAAGCTCCACTCTGAAGCTCCACTCTGAAGCTCCACTCTGCACTCTGCACTCTGCACTCTGGAATCTGAATCTCCACTCTGCACTCTGAATCTCCACTCTGCACTCTGAATCTCCACTCTGCACTCTGCACACGCAATTTTGGGTGGGCGACAGGTAAAACACCAAGGCTGTCTAACCTTGATTCCACCTCATATCTCTTTCATGAACCACCATACATGTCCTGCCCATTTATTTCACTCATGCATGGGTTTTTTTAATCCCTGCTTTCTCCCTTTGTCAGCGTTTTACCGTCATTTTCTTTATCAGTCTTCACCCCGTTTCTCTCTCTTATTTTGGATGGAGGCTGGTGTTAAAACAATAATAAGTGCGGGTTTTCAAATACGAGCGCTGGTGGACCCCTGCAACCAGCTCAGCTGCTCAAAGTAAGCACGGTATAATCTTCATGCCTCCTACTTTCCCTGCAGCCAACCATCTCCTCGGATGACGGGCTGCCGGCGATACCTCCCTGCAGCTTGGTTTGACCTTCATGCCCTTTCCCGGTGGGTGCCCTCAATCCCGGACCAGATTCGGGGGCGTTCCCGAGAAGAGGCTTTCGGCTGACGTAGCCAAAAGCCAAAGAATCTCGGGAACGCCCCCGTGTCTCCTCCGGCATTGACGGACAGGCCCCTCGTCCAATGGCTAGGCTCCATTTATGGAGCCAGCCAATGAATGACGAGGGCCGACCCAAACCCACACTACAGTTCTCATTAGGTTTTTGCCTGCGCAAAAAAGATGCGCAGACTCTGAAGCTCTGAAGCTCCACTCTGAAGCTCCACTCTGAAGCTCCACTCTGAAGCTCCACTCTGCACTCTGAAGCTCCACTCTGAAGCTCCACTCTGCACTCTGAAGCTCCACTCTGAAGCTCCACTCTGCACTCTGAAGCTCCACTCTGAAGCTCCACTCTGCACTCTGAAGCTCCACTCTGAAGCTCCACTCTGCACTCTGAAGCTCCACTCTGAATCTGCACTCTGAAGCTCCACTCTGAAGCTCCACTCTGAAGCTCCACTCTGCACTCTGAAGCTCCACTCTGAATCTGCACTCTGAAGCTCCACTCTGAATCTGCACTCAGAAGCTCCACTCTGCACTCTGAAGCTCCACTCTGAATCTGCACTCTGAAGCTCCACTCTGAAGCTCCACTCTGAAGCTCCACTCTGAAGCTCCACTCTGAAGCTGCACTCTGAAGCTCCACTCTGAAGCTCCACTCTGCACTCTGAACCTCCACTCTGAAGCTCCACTCTGAAGCTCCACTCTGAAGCTCCACTCTGAAGCTCCACTCTGAAGCTCTACTCTGAAGCTCTACTCTGCACTCTGAAGCTCCACTCTGAAGCTCCACTCTGAAGCTCCACTCTGAAGCTCCACTCTGCACTCTGAAGCTCCACTCTGAAGCTCCACTCTGCACTCTGAAGCTCCACTCTGAAGCTCCACTCTGAAGCTCCACTTTGAAGCTCCACTCTGCACTCTGAAGCTCCATTCTGAAGCTCCACTCTGCACTCTGAAGCTCCACTCTGAAGCTCCACTCTGCACTCTGAAGCTCCACTCTGAAGCTCCACTCTGAATCTGCACTCTGAAGCTCCACTCTGCACTCTGAAGCTCCACTCTGAAGCTCCACTCGGAAGCTCCACTCTGAAGCTCCACTCTGAAGCTGCACTCTGAAGCTCCACTCTGAAGCTCCACTCTGCACTCTGAAGCTCCATTCTGAAGCTCCACTCT
Source organism: Lissotriton vulgaris (assembly GCF_964263255.1). NCBI lineage: Eukaryota > Metazoa > Chordata > Amphibia > Caudata > Salamandridae > Lissotriton > Lissotriton vulgaris. Next base: position 399,769,567 of record NC_141699.1, on the reverse strand, counting down.
GCACTCTGAAGCTCCACTCTGAAGCTCCACTCTGCACTCTGAAGCTCCACTCTGAAGCTCCACTCTGAAGCTCCACTCTGAAGCTCCACTCTGAAGCTCCACTCTGAAGCTGCACTCTGAAGCTCCACTCGGAAGCTCCACTCTGAAGCTCCACTCTGAAGCTCCACTCTGAAGCTCCACTCTGCACTCTGAAGCTCCACTCTGAAGCTCCACTCTGCACTCTGAAGCTCCACTCTGAAGCTCCACTCTGAAGCTCCACTTTGAAGCTCCACTCTGAAGCTCCACTCTGCACTCTGAAGCTCCATTCTGAAGCTCCACTCTGCACTCTGAAGCTCCACTCTGAAGCTCCACTCTGCACTCTGAAGCTCCACTCTGAAGCTCCACTCTGAATCTGCACTCTGAAGCTCCACTCTGCACTCTGAAGCTCCACTCTGAAGCTCCACTCGGAAGCTCCACTCTGAAGCTCCACTCGGAAGCTCCACTCTGAAGCTCCACTCTGAAGCTCCACTCTGAAGCTCCACTCTGAAGCTGCACTCTGAAGCTCCACTCTGAAGCTCCACTCTGAAGCTCCACTCTGAAGCTCCACTCTGCACTCTGAAGCTCCACTCTGAAGCTCCACTCTGAAGCTCCACTCTGAAGCTCCACTCTGAAGCTCTACTCTGAAACTCTACTCTGAAGCTCTACTCTGCACTCTGAAGCTCCACTCTGAAGCTCCACTCTGAAGCTCCACTCTGAAGCTCCACTCTGCACTCTGAAGCTCCACTCTGAAGCTCCACTCTGAAGCTCCACTCTGAAGCTCCACTCTGAAGCTCCACTCTGAAGCTCCACTCTGCACTCTGAAGCTCCACTCTGAATCTGCACTCTGAAGCTCCACTCTGAATCTGCACTCTGCACTCTGAAGCTCCACTCTGAAGCTCCACTCTGAAGCTCCACTCTGAAGCTCCACTCTGCACTCTGAAGCTCCACTCTGAATCTGCACTCTGAAGCTCCACTCTGAATCTGCACTCTGAAGCTCCACTCTGCACTCTGAAGCTCCACTCTGAAGCTCCACTCTGAATCTGCACTCTGAAGCTCCACTCTGAAGCTCCACTCTGAAGCTCCACTCTGAAGCTGCACTCTGAAGCTACACTCTGAAGCTGCACTCTGAAGCTGCACTCTGAAGCTGCACTCTGAAGCTCCACTCTGAAGCTCCACTCTGAAGCTCCACTCTGCACTCTGAAGCTCCACTCTGAAGCTCCACTCTGAAGCTCCACTCTGAAGCTCCACTCTGAAGCTCCACTCTGCACTCTGAAGCTCCACTCTGAATCTGCACTCTGAAGCTCCACTCTGAATCTGCACTCTGAAGCTCCACTCTGCACTCTGAAGCTCCACTCTGAATCTGCACTCTGAAGCTCCACTCTGAAGCTCCACTCTGAAGCTCCACTCTGAAGCTGCACTCTGAAGCTGCACTCTGAAGCTGCACTCTGAAGCTGCACTCTGAAGCTCCACTCTGAAGCTCCACTCTGCACTCTGAAGCTCCACTCTGAAGCTCCACCCTGCACTCTGAAGCTCCACTCTGAAGCTCCACTCTGAAGCTCCACTCTGAAGCTCCACTCTGAAGCTCCACTCTGAAGCTCTACTCTGAAGCTCTACTCTGCACTCTGAAGCTCCACTCTGAAGCTCCACTCTGAAGCTCCACTCTGAAGCTCCACTCTGCACTCTGAAGCTCCACTCTGAAGCTCCACTCTGAAGCTCCACTCTGCACTCTGAAGCTCCACTCTGAAGCTCCACTCTGAAGCTCCACTCTGCACTCTGAAGCTCCACTCTGAAGCTCCACTCTGCACTCTGAAGCTCCACTCTGAAGCTCCACTCTGAAGCTCCACTCTGCAGCTCCACTCTGAAGCTCCACTCTGCAGCTCCACTCTGAAGCTCCACTCTGAAGCTCCTCTCTGCACTCTGAAGCTCCACTTTGAAGCTCCACTCTGCACTCTGAAGCTCCACTCTGAAGCTCCACTCTGAAGCTCCACTCTGAAGCTCCACTCTGAAGCTCCACTCTGAAGCTCCACTCTGCACTCTGAAGCTCCACTCTGAAGCTCCACTCTGAAGCTCCACTCTGAATCTGCACTCTGAAGCTCCACTCTGAATCTGCACTCTGAAGCTCCACTCTGCACTCTGAAGCTCCACTCTGAATCTCCACTCTGAAGCTCCACTCTGAAGCTCCACTCTGAAGCTCCACTCTGCACTCTGAAGCTCCACTCTGAAGCTCCACTCTGAAGCTCCACTCTGAATCTGCACTCTGAAGCTCCACTCTGAATCTGCACTCTGAAGCTCCACTCTGCACTCTGAAGCTCCACTCTGAATCTCCACTCTGAAGCTCCACTCTGAAGCTCCACTCTGAAGCTCCACTCTGCACTCTGAAGCTCCACTCTGAAGCTCCACTCTGAAGCTCCACTCTGAAGCTCCACTCTGCACTCTGAAGCTCCACTCTGAAGCTCCACTCTGAAGCTCCACTCTGCACTCTGAAGCTCCACTCTGAAGCTCCACTCTGAAGCTCCACTCTGAAGCTCCACTCTGCACTCTGCACTCTGCACTCTGCACTCTGGAATCTGAATCTCCACTCTGCACTCTGAATCTCCACTCTGCACTCTGAATCTCCACTCTGCACTCTGCACACGCAATTTTGGGTGGGCGACAGGTAAAACACCAAGGCTGTCTAACCTTGATTCCACCTCATATCTCTTTCATGAACCACCATACATGTCCTGCCCATTTATTTCACTCATGCATGGGTTTTTTTAATCCCTGCTTTCTCCCTTTGTCAGCGTTTTACCGTCATTTTCTTTATCAGTCTTCACCCCGTTTCTCTCTCTTATTTTGGATGGAGGCTGGTGTTAAAACAATAATAAGTGCGGGTTTTCAAATACGAGCGCTGGTGGACCCCTGCAACCAGCTCAGCTGCTCAAAGTAAGCACGGTATAATCTTCATGCCTCCTACTTTCCCTGCAGCCAACCATCTCCTCGGATGATGGGCTGCCGGCGATACCTCCCTGCAGCTTGGTTTGACCTTCATGCCCTTTCCCGGTGGGTGCCCTCAATCCCGGACCAGATTCGGGGGCGTTCCCGAGAAGAGGCTTTCGGCTGACGTAGCCAAAAGCCAAAGAATCTCGGGAACGCCCCCGTGTCTCCTCCGGCATTGACGGACAGGCCCCTCGTCCAATGGCTAGGCTCCATTTATGGAGCCAGCCAATGAATGACGAGGGCCGACCCAAACCCACACTACAGTTCTCATTAGGTTTTTGCCTGCGCAAAAAAGATGCGCAGACTCTGAAGCTCTGAAGCTCCACTCTGAAGCTCCACTCTGAAGCTCCACTCTGCACTCTGAAGCTCCACTCTGAAGCTCCACTCTGCACTCTGAAGCTCCACTCTGAAGCTCCACTCTGCACTCTGAAGCTCCACTCTGCACTCTGAAGCTCCACTCTGAAGCTCCACTCTGCACTCTGAAGCTCCACTCTGAATCTGCACTCTGAAGCTCCACTCTGAAGCTCCACTCTGAAGCTCCACTCTGCACTCTGAAGCTCCACTCTGAATCTGCACTCTGAAGCTCCACTCTGAATCTGCACTCAGAAGCTCCACTCTGCACTCTGAAGCTCCACTCTGAATCTGCACTCTGAAGCTCCACTCTGAAGCTCCACTCTGAAGCTCCACTCTGGAGCTCCACTCTGAAGCTCCACTCTGAAGCTGCACTCTGAAGCTCCACTCTGAAGCTCCACTCTGCACTCTGAACCTCCACTCTGAAGCTCCACTCTGAAGCTCCACTCTGAAGCTCCACTCTGAAGCTCCACTCTGAAGCTCTACTCTGAAGCTCTACTCTGCACTCTGAAGCTCCACTCTGAAGCTCCACTCTGAAGCTCCACTCTGAAGCTCCACTCTGCACTCTGAAGCTCCACTCTGAAGCTCCACTCTGCACTCTGAAGCTCCACTCTGAAGCTCCACTCTGAAGCTCCACTTTGAAGCTCCACTCTGAAGCTCCACTCTGCACTCTGAAGCTCCATTCTGAAGCTCCACTCTGCACTCTGAAGCTCCACTCTGAAGCTCCACTCTGCACTCTGAAGCTCCACTCTGAAGCTCCACTCTGAATCTGCACTCTGAAGCTCCACTCTGCACTCTGAAGCTCCACTCTGAAGCTCCACTCGGAAGCTCCACTCTGAAGCTCCACTCGGAAGCTCCACTCTGAAGCTCCACTCTGAAGCTCCACTCTGAAGCTCCACTCTGAAGCTGCACTCTGAAGCTCCACTCTGAAGCTCCACTCTGAAGCTCCACTCTGCACTCTGAAGCTCCACTCTGAAGCTCCACTCTGAAGCTCCACTCTGAAGCTCCACTCTGAAGCTCTACTCTGAAGCTCTACTCTGAAGCTCTACTCTGCACTCTGAAGCTCCACTCTGAAGCTCCACTCTGAAGCTCCACTCTGAAGCTCCACTCTGCACTCTGAAGCTCCACTCTGAAGCTCCACTCTGAAGCTCCACTCTGAAGCTCCACTCTGAAGCTCCACTCTGCACTCTGAAGCTCCACTCTGAATCTGCACTCTGAAGCTCCACTCTGAATCTGCACTCTGCACTCTGAAGCTCCACTCTGAAGCTCCACTCTGAAGCTCCACTCTGAAGCTCCACTCTGCACTCTGAAGCTCCACTCTGAATCTGCACTCTGAAGCTCCACTCTGAATCTGCACTCTGAAGCTCCACTCTGCACTCTGAAGCTCCACTCTGAAGCTCCACTCTGAATCTGCACTCTGAAGCTCCACTCTGAAGCTCCACTCTGAAGCTCCACTCTGAAGCTGCACTCTGAAGCTACACTCTGAAGCTGCACTCTGAAGCTGCACTCTGAAGCTGCACTCTGAAGCTCCACTCTGAAGCTCCACTCTGAAGCTCCACTCTGCACTCTGAAGCTCCACTCTGAAGCTCCACTCTGAAGCTCCACTCTGAAGCTCCACTCTGAAGCTCCACTCTGCACTCTGAAGCTCCACTCTGAATCTGCACTCTGAAGCTCCACTCTGAATCTGCACTCTGAAGCTCCACTCTGCACTCTGAAGCTCCACTCTGAATCTGCACTCTGAAGCTCCACTCTGAAGCTCCACTCTGAAGCTCCACTCTGAAGCTGCACTCTGAAGCTGCACTCTGAAGCTGCACTCTGAAGCTGCACTCTGAAGCTCCACTCTGAAGCTCCACTCTGCACTCTGAAGCTCCACTCTGAAGCTCCACCCTGCACTCTGAAGCTCCACTCTGAAGCTCCACTCTGAAGCTCCACTCTGAAGCTCCACTCTGAAGCTCTACTCTGAAGCTCTACTCTGCACTCTGAAGCTCCACTCTGAAGCTCCACTCTGAAGCTCCACTCTGAAGCTCCACTCTGCACTCTGAAGCTCCACTCTGAAGCTCCACTCTGAAGCTCCACTCTGCACTCTGAAGCTCCACTCTGAAGCTCCACTCTGAAGCTCCACTCTGCACTCTGAAGCTCCACTCTGAAGCTCCACTCTGCACTCTGAAGCTCCACTCTGAAGCTCCACTCTGAAGCTCCACTCTGCAGCTCCACTCTGAAGCTCCACTCTGAAGCTCCTCTCTGCACTCTGAAGCTCCACTTTGAAGCTCCACTCTGCACTCTGAAGCTCCACTCTGAAGCTCCACTCTGAAGCTCCACTCTGAAGCTCCACTCTGAAGCTCCACTCTGCACTCTGAAGCTCCACTCTGAAGCTCCACTCTGAAGCTCCACTCTGAATCTGCACTCTGAAGCTCCACTCTGAATCTGCACTCTGAAGCTCCACTCTGCACTCTGAAGCTCCACTCTGAATCTCCACTCTGAAGCTCCACTCTGAAGCTCCACTCTGAAGCTCCACTCTGAAGCTCCACTCTGCACTCTGAAGCTCCACTCTGAAGCTCCACTCTGAAGCTCCACTCTGAATCTGCACTCTGAAGCTCCACTCTGAATCTGCACTCTGAAGCTCCACTCTGCACTCTGAAGCTCCACTCTGAATCTCCACTCTGAAGCTCCACTCTGAAGCTCCACTCTGCACTCTGAAGCTCCACTCTGAAGCTCCACTCTGAAGCTCCACTCTGAAGCTCCACTCTGAAGCTCCACTCTGAAGCTCCACTCTGCACTCTGAAGCTCCACTCTGAAGCTCCACTCTGAAGCTCCACTCTGAAGCTCCACTCTGCACTCTGCACTCTGCACTCTGCACTCTGGAATCTGAATCTCCACTCTGCACTCTGAATCTCCACTCTGCACTCTGAATCTCCACTCTGCACTCTGCACACGCAATTTTGGGTGGGCGACAGGTAAAACACCAAGGCTGTCTAACCTTGATTCCACCTCATATCTCTTTCATGAACCACCATACATGTCCTGCCCATTTATTTCACTCATGCATGGGTTTTTTTAATCCCTGCTTTCTCCCTTTGTCAGCGTTTTACCGTCATTTTCTTTATCAGTCTTCACCCCGTTTCTCTCTCTTATTTTGGATGGAGGCTGGTGTTAAAACAATAATAAGTGCGGGTTTTCAAATACGAGCGCTGGTGGACCCCTGCAACCAGCTCAGCTGCTCAAAGTAAGCACGGTATAATCTTCATGCCTCCTACTTTCCCTGCAGCCAACCATCTCCTCGGATGACGGGCTGCCGGCGATACCTCCCTGCAGCTTGGTTTGACCTTCATGCCCTTTCCCGGTGGGTGCCCTCAATCCCGGACCAGATTCGGGGGCGTTCCCGAGAAGAGGCTTTCGGCTGACGTAGCCAAAAGCCAAAGAATCTCGGGAACGCCCCCGTGTCTCCTCCGGCATTGACGGACAGGCCCCTCGTCCAATGGCTAGGCTCCATTTATGGAGCCAGCCAATGAATGACGAGGGCCGACCCAAACCCACACTACAGTTCTCATTAGGTTTTTGCCTGCGCAAAAAAGATGCGCAGACTCTGAAGCTCTGAAGCTCCACTCTGAAGCTCCACTCTGAAGCTCCACTCTGAAGCTCCACTCTGCACTCTGAAGCTCCACTCTGAAGCTCCACTCTGCACTCTGAAGCTCCACTCTGAAGCTCCACTCTGCACTCTGAAGCTCCACTCTGAATCTGCACTCTGAAGCTCCACTCTGAAGCTCCACTCTGCACTCTGAAGCTCCACTCTGAATCTGCACTCTGAAGCTCCACTCTGAATCTGCACTCAGAAGCTCCACTCTGCACTCTGAAGCTCCACTCTGAATCTGCACTCTGAAGCTCCACTCTGAAGCTCCACTCTGAAGCTCCACTCTGAAGCTCCACTCTGAAGCTCCACTCTGAAGCTCCACTCTGAAGCTGCACTCTGAAGCTCCACTCTGCACTCTGAAGCTCCACTCTGAAGCTCCACTCTGAAGCTCCACTCTGAAGCTCTACTCTGAAGCTCTACTCTGCACTCTGAAGCTCCACTCTGAAGCTCCACTCTGAAGCTCCACTCTGAAGCTCCACTCTGCACTCTGAAGCTCCACTCTGAAGCTCCACTCTGCACTCTGAAGCTCCACTCTGAAGCTCCACTCTGAAGCTCCACTTTGAAGCTCCACTCTGAAGCTCCACTCTGCACTCTGAAGCTCCATTCTGAAGCTCCACTCTGCACTCTGAAGCTCCACTCTGAAGCTCCACTCTGCACTCTGAAGCTCCACTCTGAAGCTCCACTCTGAATCTGCACTCTGAAGCTCCACTCTGCACTCTGAAGCTCCACTCTGAAGCTCCACTCGGAAGCTCCACTCTGAAGCTCCACTCGGAAGCTCCACTCTGAAGCTCCACTCTGAAGCTCCACTCTGAAGCTCCACTCTGAAGCTCCACTCTGAAGCTGCACTCTGAAGCTCCACTCTGAAGCTCCACTCTGCACTCTGAAGCTCCACTCTGAAGCTCCACTCTGAAGCTCCACTCTGAAGCTCCACTCTGAAGCTCTACTCTGAAGCTCTACTCTGAAGCTCTACTCTGCACTCTGAAGCTCCACTCTGAAGCTCCACTCTGAAGCTCCACTCTGAAGCTCCACTCTGCACTCTGAAGCTCCACTCTGAAGCTCCACTCTGAAGCTCCACTCTGAAGCTCCACTCTGAAGCTCCACTCTGAAGCTCCACTCTGCACTCTGAAGCTCCACTCTGAATCTGCACTCTGAAGCTCCACTCTGAATCTGCACTCTGCACTCTGAAGCTCCACTCTGAAGCTCCACTCTGAAGCTCCACTCTGAAGCTCCACTCTGAAGCTCCACTCTGCACTCTGAAGCTCCACTCTGAATCTGCACTCTGAAGCTCCACTCTGAATCTGCACTCTGAAGCTCCACTCTGCACTCTGAAGCTCCACTCTGAAGCTCCACTCTGAATCTGCACTCTGAAGCTCCACTCTGAAGCTCCACTCTGAAGCTGCACTCTGAAGCTGCACTCTGAAGCTGCACTCTGAAGCTGCACTCTGAAGCTCCACTCTGAAGCTCCACTCTGAAGCTCCACTCTGCACTCTGAAGCTCCACTCTGAAGCTCCACTCTGAAGCTCCACTCTGAAGCTCCACTCTGCACTCTGAAGCTCCACTCTGAATCTGCATTCTGAAGCTCCACTCTGAATCTGCACTCTGAAGCTCCACTCTGCACTCTGAAGCTCCACTCTGAAGCTCCACTCTGAATCTGCACTCTGAAGCTCCACTCTGAAGCTGCACTCTGAAGCTGCACTCTGAAGCTGCACTCTGAAGCTGCACTCTGAAGCTGCACTCTGAAGCTGCACTCTGAAGCTCCACTCTGAAGCTCCACTCTGCACTCTGAAGCTCCACTCTGAAGCTCCACCCTGCACTCTGAAGCTCCACTCTGAAGCTCCACTCTGAAGCTCCACTCTGAAGCTCCACTCTGAAGCTCTACTCTGAAGCTCTACTCTGCACTCTGAAGCTCCACTCTGAAGCTCCACTCTGAAGCTCCACTCTGCACTCTGAAGCTCCACTCTGAAGCTCCACTCTGAAGCTCCACTTTGAAGCTCCACTCTGAAGCTCCACTCTGAAGCTCCACTCTGCACTCTGAAGCTCCACTCTGAAGCTCCACTCTGAAGCTCCACTCTGCACTCTGAAGCTCCACTCTGAAGCTCCACTCTGAAGCTCCACTCTGCACTCTGAAGCTCCACTCTGAAGCTCCACTCTGCACTCTGAAGCTCCACTCTGAAGCTCCACTCTGAAGCTCCACTCTGCAGCTCCACTCTGAAGCTCCACTCTGAAGCTCCTCTCTGCACTCTGAAGCTCCACTTTGAAGCTCCACTCTGCACTCTGAAGCTCCACTCTGAAGCTCCACTCTGAAGCTCCACTCTGAAGCTCCACTCTGAAGCTCCACTCTGCACTCTGAAGCTCCACTCTGAAGCTCCACTCTGAAGCTCCACTCTGAATCTGCACTCTGAAGCTCCACTCTGAATCTGCACTCTGAAGCTCCACTCTGCACTCTGAAGCTCCACTCTGAATCTCCACTCTGAAGCTCCACTCTGAAGCTCCACTCTGAAGCTCCACTCTGAAGCTCCACTCTGCACTCTGAAGCTCCACTCTGAAGCTCCACTCTGAAGCTCCACTCTGAATCTGCACTCTGAAGCTCCACTCTGAATCTGCACTCTGAAGCTCCACTCTGCACTCTGAAGCTCCACTCTGAATCTCCACTCTGAAGCTCCACTCTGAAGCTCCACTCTGCACTCTGAAGCTCCACTCTGAAGCTCCACTCTGAAGCTCCACTCTGAAGCTCCACTCTGAAGCTCCACTCTGAAGCTCCACTCTGCACTCTGAAGCTCCACTCTGAAGCTCCACTCTGAAGCTCCACTCTGAAGCTCCACTCTGCACTCTGCACTCTGCACTCTGCACTCTGGAATCTGAATCTCCACTCTGCACTCTGAATCTCCACTCTGCACTCTGAATCTCCACTCTGCACTCTGCACACGCAATTTTGGGTGGGCGACAGGTAAAACACCAAGGCTGTCTAACCTTGATTCCACCTCATATCTCTTTCATGAACCACCATACATGTCCTGCCCATTTATTTCACTCATGCATGGGTTTTTTTAATCCCTGCTTTCTCCCTTTGTCAGCGTTTTACCGTCATTTTCTTTATCAGTCTTCACCCCGTTTCTCTCTCTTATTTTGGATGGAGGCTGGTGTTAAAACAATAATAAGTGCGGGTTTTCAAATACGAGCGCTGGTGGACCCCTGCAACCAGCTCAGCTGCTCAAAGTAAGCACGGTATAATCTTCATGCCTCCTACTTTCCCTGCAGCCAACCATCTCCTCGGATGACGGGCTGCCGGCGATACCTCCCTGCAGCTTGGTTTGACCTTCATGCCCTTTCCCGGTGGGTGCCCTCAATCCCGGACCAGATTCGGGGGCGTTCCCGAGAAGAGGCTTTCGGCTGACGTAGCCAAAAGCCAAAGAATCTCGGGAACGCCCCCGTGTCTCCTCCGGCATTGACGGACAGGCCCCTCGTCCAATGGCTAGGCTCCATTTATGGAGCCAGCCAATGAATGACGAGGGCCGACCCAAACCCACACTACAGTTCTCATTAGGTTTTTGCCTGCGCAAAAAAGATGCGCAGACTCTGAAGCTCTGAAGCTCCACTCTGAAGCTCCACTCTGAAGCTCCACTCTGAAGCTCCACTCTGCACTCTGAAGCTCCACTCTGAAGCTCCACTCTGCACTCTGAAGCTCCACTCTGAAGCTCCACTCTGCACTCTGAAGCTCCACTCTGAAGCTCCACTCTGCACTCTGAAGCTCCACTCTGAATCTGCACTCTGAAGCTCCACTCTGAAGCTCCACTCTGCACTCTGAAGCTCCACTCTGAATCTGCACTCTGAAGCTCCACTCTGAATCTGCACTCAGAAGCTCCACTCTGCACTCTGAAGCTCCACTCTGAATCTGCACTCTGAAGCTCCACTCTGAAGCTCCACTCTGAAGCTCCACTCTGAAGCTCCACTCTGAAGCTCCACTCTGAAGCTCCACTCTGAAGCTGCACTCTGAAGCTCCACTCTGCACTCTGAAGCTCCACTCTGAAGCTCCACTCTGAAGCTCCACTCTGAAGCTCTACTCTGAAGCTCTACTCTGCACTCTGAAGCTCCACTCTGAAGCTCCACTCTGAAGCTCCACTCTGAAGCTCCACTCTGCACTCTGAAGCTCCACTCTGAAGCTCCACTCTGCACTCTGAAGCTCCACTCTGAAGCTCCACTCTGAAGCTCCACTTTGAAGCTCCACTCTGAAGCTCCACTCTGCACTCTGAAGCTCCATTCTGAAGCTCCACTCTGCACTCTGAAGCTCCACTCTGAAGCTCCACTCTGCACTCTGAAGCTCCACTCTGAAGCTCCACTCTGAATCTGCACTCTGAAGCTCCACTCTGCACTCTGAAGCTCCACTCTGAAGCTCCACTCGGAAGCTCCACTCTGAAGCTCCACTCGGAAGCTCCACTCTGAAGCTCCACTCTGAAGCTCCACTCTGAAGCTCCACTCTGAAGCTCCACTCTGAAGCTGCACTCTGAAGCTCCACTCTGAAGCTCCACTCTGAAGCTCCACTCTGCACTCTGAAGCTCCACTCTGAAGCTCCACTCTGAAGCTCCACTCTGAAGCTCCACTCTGAAGCTCTACTCTGAAGCTCTACTCTGAAGCTCTACTCTGCACTCTGAAGCTCCACTCTGAAGCTCCACTCTGAAGCTCCACTCTGAAGCTCCACTCTGCACTCTGAAGCTCCACTCTGAAGCTCCACTCTGAAGCTCCACTCTGAAGCTCCACTCTGAAGCTCCACTCTGAAGCTCCACTCTGCACTCTGAAGCTCCACTCTGAATCTGCACTCTGAAGCTCCACTCTGAATCTGCACTCTGCACTCTGAAGCTCCACTCTGAAGCTCCACTCTGAAGCTCCACTCTGAAGCTCCACTCTGAAGCTCCACTCTGCACTCTGAAGCTCCACTCTGAATCTGCACTCTGAAGCTCCACTCTGAATCTGCACTCTGAAGCTCCACTCTGCACTCTGAAGCTCCACTCTGAAGCTCCACTCTGAATCTGCACTCTGAAGCTCCACTCTGAAGCTCCACTCTGAAGCTCCACTCTGAAGCTGCACTCTGAAGCTGCACTCTGAAGCTGCACTCTGAAGCTGCACTCTGAAGCTCCACTCTGAAGCTCCACTCTGAAGCTCCACTCTGCACTCTGAAGCTCCACTCTGAAGCTCCACTCTGAAGCTCCACTCTGAAGCTCCACTCTGCACTCTGAAGCTCCACTCTGAATCTGCATTCTGAAGCTCCACTCTGAATCTGCACTCTGAAGCTCCACTCTGCACTCTGAAGCTCCACTCTGAAGCTCCACTCTGAATCTGCACTCTGAAGCTCCACTCTGAAGCTGCACTCTGAAGCTGCACTCTGAAGCTGCACTCTGAAGCTGCACTCTGAAGCTGCACTCTGAAGCTCCACTCTGAAGCTCCACTCTGCACTCTGAAGCTCCACTCTGAAGCTCCACCCTGCACTCTGAAGCTCCACTCTGAAGCTCCACTCTGAAGCTCCACTCTGAAGCTCCACTCTGAAGCTCTACTCTGAAGCTCTACTCTGCACTCTGAAGCTCCACTCTGAAGCTCCACTCTGAAGCTCCACTCTGAAGCTCCACTCTGCACTCTGAAGCTCCACTCTGAAGCTCCACTCTGAAGCTCCACTTTGAAGCTCCACTCTGAAGCTCCACTCTGAAGCTCCACTCTGCACTCTGAAGCTCCACTCTGAAGCTCCACTCTGCACTCTGAAGCTCCACTCTGAAGATCCACTCTGAATCTGCACTCTGAAGCTCCACTCTGCACTCTGAAGCTCCACTCTGAAGCTCCACTCGGAAGCTCCACTCGGAAGCTCCACTCGGAAGCTCCACTCTGCACTCTGAAGCTCCACTCTGAAGCTCCACTTTGAAGCTCCACTCTGAAGCTCCACTCTGAAGCTCCACTCTGAAGCTCCACTCTGAAGCTCCACTCTGCACTCTGAAGCTCCACTCTGAAGCTCCACTCTGCACTCTGAAGCTCCACTCTGAAGCTCCACTTTGAAGCTCCACTCTGAAGCTCCACTCTGCACTCTGAAGCTCCACTCTGAAGCTCCACTCTGAAGCTCCACTCTGCACTCTGAAGCTCCGCTCCGAAGCTCCACTCTGCACTCTGAAGCTCCACTCTGAATCTGCACTCTGAAGCTCCACTCTGAAGCTCCACTCTGAAGCTCCACTCTGAAGCTCCACTCTGCACTCTGAAGCTCCACTCTGAAGCTCCACTCTGAAGCTCCACTCTGCACTCTGAAGCTCCACTCTGAAGCTCCACTCTGAAGCTCCACTCGGAAGCTCCACTCGGAAGCTCCACTCGGAAGCTCCACTCTGAAGCTCCACTCGGAAGCTCCACTCGGAAGCTCCACTCTGAAGCTCCACTCTGCACTCTGAAGCTCCACTCTGAAGCTCCACTCTGAAGCTCCACTCTGCACTCTGAAGCTCCACTCTGAAGCTCCACTCTGAAGCTCCACTCTGAAGCTCCACTCTGCACTCTGAAGCTCCACTCTGAATCTCCACTCTGAAGCTCCACTCTGCACTCTGAAGCTCCACTCTGAAGCTCCACTCTGCACTCTGAAGCTCCACTCTGAAGCTCCACTCTGCACTCTGAAGCTCCACTCTGAAGCTCCACTCTGAAGCTCCACTCTGAAGCTCCTCTCTGCACTCTGAAGCTCCACTCTGAAGCTCCTCTCTGCACTCTGAAGCTCCACTCTGAAGCTCCACTCTGCACTCTGAAGCTCCACTCTGAAGCTCCACTCTGAAGCTCCACTCTGCACTCTGAAGCTCCACTCTGAAGCTCCACTCTGAAGCTCCACTCTGAATCTGCACTCTGAAGCTCCACTCTGAATCGGCACTCTGAAGCTCCACTCTGCACTCTAAAGCTCCACTCTGAATCTCCACTCTGAATCTCCACTCTGAAGCTCCACTCTGAAGCTCCACTCTGAAGCTCCACTCTGCACTCTGAAGCTCCACTCTGAAGCTCCACTCTGAAGCTCCACTCTGAAGCTCCACTCTGAAGCTCCACTCTGCACTCTGAAGCTCCACTCTGAAGCTCCACTCTGCACTCTGAAGCTCCACTCTGAAGCTCCACTCTGAAGCTCCACTCTGCACTCTGAAGCTCCACTCTGAAGCTCCACTCTGAAGCTCCACTCTGCACTCTGAATCTCCACTCTGCACTCTGAATCTCCACTCTGCACTCTGAATCTCCACTCTGCACACGCAATTTTGGGTGGGCGACAGGTAAAACACCAAGGCTGTCTAACCTTGATTCCACCTCATATCTCTTTCATGAACCACCATACATGTCCTGCCCATTTATTTCACTCATGCATGGGTTTTTTTAATCCCTGCTTTCTCCCTTTGTCAGCGTTTTACCGTCATTTTCTTTATCAGTCTTCACCCCGTTTCTCTCTCTTATTTTGGATGGAGGCTGGTGTTAAAACAATAATAAGTGCGGGTTTACAAATACGAGCGCTGGTGGACCCCTGCAACCAGCTCAGCTGCTCAAAGTAAGCACGGTATAATCTTCATGCCTCCTACTTTCCCTGCAGCCAACCATCTCCTCGGATGACGGGCTGCCGGCGATGCCTCCCTGCAGCTTGGTTTGACCTTCATGCCCTTTCCCGGCGGGTGCCCTCAATCCCGGACCAGATTCGGGGGCGTTCCCGAGAAGAGGCTTTCGGCTGACGTAGCCAAAAGCCAAAGAATCTCGGGAACGCCCCCGTGTCTCCTCCGGCATTGACGGACAGGCCCCTCGTCCAATGGCTAGGCTCCATTTATGGAGCCAGCCAATGAATGACGAGGGCCGACCCAAACCCACACTACAGTTCTCATTAGGTTTTTGCCTGCGCAAAAAAGATGCGCAGAGCGCATCTTTTCGCGAGGCAAAACCTAAAAAGGGGGTGGTGATGAACAGAGTGTCTGAATTAAGCAGACCACTCTTACCCAGTCAAGAGATCAGGGCTTGATCCATCACGGTTATTTAGCTCACTGCATCACCCCAGTTCAGAACCTGGCTATATGCAAATTAGTCTGACCCAGTGCCTCATGGGAACAGGGCAGACCAAACTACCAAGCCAATTCTTCACCGGAAAGGAGACAAGCTTCCGGGGACCGGTTTCTGGCATTTCAGCCGTCGTCGGCCCGGCTTGCTTGAATCCTGGTGGTGCAGTGAGCAAGGGACTCATGTCTGAGTATACCCTGCCACACTTGTGGTGGCCAAAAACGATTCAAAAAAGGGGGTGGTGATGAACAGAGTGTCTGAATTAAGCAGACCACTCTTACCCAGTCAAGAGATCAGGGCTTGATCCATCACCGTTATTTAGCTCACTGCATCACCCCAGTTCAAAACCTGGCTATATGCAAATTAGTCTGACCCAGTGCCTCATGGGAACAGGGCAGACCAAACTACCAAGCCAATTCTTCACCGGAAAGGAGACAAGCTTCCGGGGACCGGTTTCTGGCATTTCAGCCGTCATCGGCCCGGCTTGCTTGAATCCTGGTGGTGCAGTGAGCAAGGGACTCATGTCTGAGTATACCTTGCCACACTTGTGATTGATCAAGCCCTGATCTGTTGACTGGGAATGAGTGTTCTGTTTAATTCAGATACTCTGTCCATCACCACCCCCTTTTCTGAATCTTTTTGTCCACCATAAGCGTGGAAGGGTATACTCAGATGTGAGTCCCTTGCTCATTGCACCATCAGGATTCAAGCAAGCCGGGCCGAAGACGGCTGTAATGCCAGAAACCGGTCCCCGGAAGCTTGTTTCCTTCCCAGTATAAGAATTGGCTTGGTAATTTGGTCTGCCCTGTTCCTATGATGCACTGGGCCAGGGACAGACTAATTTGCATGTAGCCAGGTTCTGGGCTGGGATGGTGCAGTGAGCTAAAAAGCGGTGATGGATCAAGCCCTGATCTGTTGACTGGGTACGAGTGTTCTGTTTAATTCAGATACTCTGTCCATCACCACCCCCTTTTCTGAATCGTTTTGTCCACCATAAGCGTGGAAGGGTATACTCAGATGTGAGTCCCTTGCTCATTGCACCATCAGGATTCAAGCAAGCCGGGCCGAAGACGGCTGTAATGCCAGAAACCGGTCCCCGGAAGCTTGTTTCCTTCCCAGTATAAGAATTGGCTTGGTAGTTTGGTCTGCCCTGTTCCCATGATGCACTGGGCCAGGGACAGACTAATTTGCATGTAGCCAGGTTCTGAGCTGGGATGGTGCAGTGAGCTAAAAAACGGTGATGGATCAAGCCCTGATCTGTTGACTGGGTACGAGTGTTCTGTTTAATTCAGATACTCTGTCCATCACCACCCCCTTTTCTGAATCGTTTTGTCCACCATAAGCGTGGAAGGGTATACTCAGATGTGAGTCTCTTGCTCATTGCACCATCAGGATTCAAGCAAGCCGGGCCGAAGACGGCTGTAATGCCAGAAACCGGTCCCTGGAAGCTTGTTTCCTTCCCAGTATAAGAATTGGCTTGGTAGTTTGGTCTGCCCTGTTCCCATGATGCACTGGGCCAGGGACAGACTAATTTGCATGTAGCCAGGTTCTGAGCTGGGATGGTGCAGTGAGCTAAAAAACGGTGATGGATCAAGCTCTGATCTGTTGACTGGGTACGAGTGTTCTGTTTAATTCAGATACTCTGTCCATCACCACCCCCTTTTCTGAATCGTTTTGTCCACCATAAGCGTGGAAGGGTATACTCAGATGTGAGTCCCTTGCTCATTGCACCATCAGGATTCAAGCAAGCCGGGCCGAAGACGGCTGTAATGCCAGAAACCGGTCCCCGGAAGCTTGTTTCCTTCCCAGTATAAGAATTGGCTTGGTAGTTTGGTCTTCCCTGTTCCCATGATGCACTGGGCCAGGGACAGACTAATTTGCATGTAGCCAGGTTCTGAGCTGGGATGGTGCAGTGAGCTAAAAAACAGTGATGGATCAAGCCCTGATCTGTTGACTGGGTATGAGTGTTCTGTTTAATTCAGATACTCTGTCCATCACCACCCCCTTTTCTGAATCGTCAGTGAAGCACAAGCATTGACTCTGGTTCAGGAGCACTGTGCCACTGGAGTACTGTATCAGCTGTAGAAGCATTGGCTCCAGCGCCTAAGTACCGGCTGTAGTAAATGACTGGGTTGAATCTTTCTGGATCAGCACCTGAGCTGTTTGCCTTAAACCCCACAATGAGGTAAACGAGTTCAGAGCTTGTGACTACAGGGACCAAGAAAACAAAGACATATTCATGAATCACCTTCCGATTTCCCAATACTGGTCTCCTCAGGCAGATTACATCACCAGACAAAAATAAGGCAGACCGACCCCCGTCACAGCAGTTCCGATCGGAGCACAAGAGCTGGTCTTTTCCAGCTGTGGTAGACCAGGAAATTAAGGGAGGCAGAATTAAAGGGGAAGTATAGCACGGGGGCACAAGGATTGTTAAAAGGGCAGGAACCGGCCATTCGGAGGAGTTGACCTGGAGCACACTGCAGAGACTCCACCCCATTTAAGAGCGCGCTATGGTGCGCGTTTTAAATATAACACTTTGTTTGCTTGTAATATATCACTCTTTACAGCCTTCAGTTATAATAAAAAGAATCGCAAGCACACGCTGACTTTATAACACTAAAGGACGAGGAACACAAAAGTAAAAAAGGCAACGGCAAACATGGACAGGAAACAAAGAAAAAACTAGTCCCATAAGATGGACACAAACATAGAAGCATAAAGAAACCGGTGCTTGGGCAGTGCTTAGTGGGAGGAAACAAAGCAAATAAAAGAGGTACAAAGAGGAAGGATTTAACACTTGCAAGCAAGCATTTTTTAGGACAATCAAAAAGATCAATAAAAGGGCAATGGGAGGCCTGTAAGCCCACAGAGTGAATACAGCATGTCTCAAAGAAACAGCGCAAGTGCTGTCTAGGCTTGAGCCAAAAATCGAGATAACAGATATACATATGTATGTATGTATTGCAATCTTTTATAGCGCAACACTATCACCCAAAGGGTATCCTGGCGCTTTGACAAAACATAACTGGCACACACTCACAAAGATCACACTCCGCTTGGAAATAGGTAAGTTTTCAGATTTCTCTTAAAAGATGCAAATTCGCTTTGGCTCCTCAATGGAAGCGGAAGAGAATTCCAAAGACTAACAGCGGAAAAGCTGAAAGAGCAGCCTCCCATTCTTGACCTCTGAAATCTGGGGACCGTTACCAGGCATGCAGAAGAAGAGCGCAAGGTTCGAGAGGCAACGTACTAGGAAAAAAGATTCTGCAGCAGAACAGGTCCCTGTCTATGCAAAGCTTTAAAAACCAAACACGATGCCTTAAAAAGAATCCGTTGCTGGACAGGCAGCCAGTGGAGATCGCGCAGCGCTGAAGTAAAGGAGGCAGTGCGCGGGCGGGAGAGAGCCAACTTGGCTGCCATGTTTTGTATACGTTGAAGCTTACCGACCAAGGTTTTAGGGGCTCCCAAAAGCAGTGCGTTACAATAGTCCAACCTGCTTATAATAATCCCCCGCACCACTTCAGGTCTGGCCTGTACTGGGAGCATAGGAAGGACTTTGCGTAACATACGAAGCAACAACATACAAGTGGCAATGGTCTTATTGGCGAAGGCGTTTAGTTGTAGATTTGGGCCAAACATAACCTCCAAATTACGGACAGATTCTGCTGCTGTCACTGTCCCCGAGAAGGAAGAGGGCCAGAAATCCTCTGGCAGGGAACGTGGGACACGGTCCTTGGAGCAGTACAGCACCTCCGTTTTAGACCTGTTAAACTGGAGTGAGTTGGAACACAGCCAGTCCGCTGTAGCTGTCATGCAGCGGTGGAAGTCTCTAAGGAAACGGCATCTTTACCTTCCAGAGAAAAAATTAATTGGGTATCGTCGGCATAATTAAATACCGAGATACCAAAGGAGCTTATCAATTGAATTAGGGGGCGAAGATACAGGTTAAATAATATTGGGCTGATGGCTGAGCCCTGGGGCACCCCTGCCCTACCTTCCGCACACCTGATCTGAAAGGCGGCAATGCCACCACCTGCTGCCTATTGTGAAGGTACAAGACTAGTCTGCAAAAATCATCGAAATTCGGGACAGAGAAGCAGCTCAGCCGAGGTCGATCAGATAGGTCTTCCGGGTCACCCTGAATAGATGGAAAAGCCGGGGACACCAAGGGCTGAGAGTCAGACATGGTAGGACCACTCAAGATGGTAGCTATCTTATCGTCAAAAGCGACTGCCAGAGAGTCGCATAAAGCCTGAGAGGCCGAAATGCTATTCGTGGCACATGCAGGCCGGGAGAGGTCACTAACAATCCTAAACAAAGTCTGTGACTTGTTAGTCGCTTGATTCAGTGTTTCCTCAAGATAGATAGCCTTCGCACACTTAATCTGTGCTTTATATTCCGACAAAGCGAGCTTAAAGATGGTTTTTGCCGGGTCTAGATAATGCTTCCTCCAGGCCCTTTCAGCCCGCTTGCATCGCTGCTTCAACTGCCGGAGATCGTTGGAATACCAAGGCTTGGCTTGTCTCTGTCTATCCCTTGACCTACGGAATGGAGACACCTTGTCCAGAGAGTTCGAGATTTGCTGACACAGACTGGCATAGCTTTCTTCCGCATTAGCCCCCAACACGTACTCGCCAGAAAGTAGAATGGGCAGAGCCGGGGTTTTTAAAAGTTTAGACAATGGTCTGCCCACTTTGGTAGGCTTCGGCCCTGCAACATTTGAAAAGTCTGCCGGAAGGTAAAGAGGTAAGGAGACCAGTGCATGGTCCGTCCAACACTGGGGGATTATGTCCTTCAGCGACACCTGCATGGTATCCGCAAAGACTAAATCCAAAATATGACCCCTCAGATGAGTTGTGGAAAGTACCAGCTGTTGCAGCTGAATATTGCTGCAGGCCTGGCATAGATCATTGTAGGCAGTATGTAGAGAACCATTCGGCCGCAGATTAAAATCTCCCAAGATTAATAACCTAGTGTGAGAGTTAGAGAGATCATAAATGAGATCTATCAGTTCAGGCAGAGTAGAAACTGTGTTACCCGGAGGTCTGTAACAGAGCACACCAGATTGTAGTACTCCTTTCTGTCCTTTGAAGGACAGAAAGGGCAGCGGCAGGTAGACGTAGGTGAACCGCCTTACTTCGCTACTCTCAATTAATATGTTGCTACCAGTGAAGCCCCTACCTCCTGCTTGATGCAACCCGACTAGAGTACTTCTCCAGTTTTTATTGGCACCCTACATTTTAGGTGTGTCTGCCCAGAAGTAGATTTTGCTTCTGGATGACCAAGGATTTAGGACAGGGTGCGTCTTTTAGGGGGCGCACACCTCCCATTTCCTTGTTTTGGTCCTGAAGAATACCGGGGATTGCCCCATATGGTAGAAACATGTCGACCAACACATAGCTGAGATACGTAGGCCGTAACTCTCCTACTACTATCTCACCAATATTTTTATCACTGTCCAGTTACTTTTTTATTAAAATCTATACAAAAGCATTAACCAGGACAATTTTAACACTCACAATTTTTTTGTTTACATCCCACACTTCACTACCTTCTCCACTGTAACTCAGGTGTTGAAGCACACCCAAGTGACGCTAGGCCACTTGGGTGGGCCCCGATGATGAAGCAAGTCACCACTAGGTGGTGAGTGAGGGGTTTACTAACAAAGGAACAGTGCTTCCTCATTTGGATAAAGCCTTCATCCCCTTCATCGGGTTATACTCCTTCAATTGTTCTTTCTAAATCCTTGAAGGAGAAGCCCATCAATTCAAACCCCTGCACCTCCTTAATCTCCAATTGAGTGAGAGCTAAGGTCTCTCTAAAAATAAAACCTATTCCTCCACCTCTGTTCTTCAGGTGAGGAGTGTGCCTAATTTTGTAGCCCGATGGACATGCCAGTCCCAACTCTACATTACTATCTGCCCGCGTCCAAGTCTCCGTAAGATAGAGCACGTCCAGCCCAAGAGACTCGATAAGAAAGACTATCTCAGTATGATGCTTACAAAGGGACCGCACGTTAAGTAGACCGCAGGCAAGCACCTCCGACCTGCGGACAGCCGTGTCCTGCTGTCCAGGAAGCGATTGGTCCGGCCTGAGCTGCCTAAGTTCTAAACTAGAATAGACCGAGTGATGGGAGGTGAGAGAGGCAGCGTTCCCGGCGCCCGGCACGTCCTGTGCACGAACGGGCGCAAACGGGCTAACCTCTGGCGCACCTCCGACGCGCCCGCTGCGCGCCAACGCTGCGCGCTTGGGCGGCGTCCATCTTAAGTACCGTAAATCGCGAGAGTCCTGTGAGGGCAAGCCGCTGGCCCCTCACCCAAGATGGCGCCTAGGAATGCTCACCCCCTCGATGCCCAACCCAATATGGCGGTCAGAAAACGGCAGCACGAAGCGTTCCAAATGAGCCCCCCGATGTCCCTCTGTCCCGCAAAGTGCGGGTGCAAAACAATTAGAGTGCAGGTAAGCTCTGCCTTAGTGCCTAACTTACAGTTAGGCACTAAGGGAAGTAGAAGATGCATGTATAGAATACAGGAAATACACCATGCCAACAGTGACCATCCTGGCAAACATTTGGGAACAGATAAAAGGTAAATTTAGTAAATGAATCAGAGAATATAATTTTCCTATCACCTTGCACTGAAGTGGAAAATGACTGGAGCACTGTAATGGTAAAATAATGTCATGCTGGGGTGAAAGAAGCCAGGCGTCTGTCACTCATCTACATCAAGAATATTGGCATATATGAATGTGACCTGATGCTTGTACAAAGGTCCCTGTATTAACCATCTGAACTAACTTACCATTATTAAACTCTGATTTTCATTGGACATAGCTTGATCTCTGCAGCAGGCACTTGCTGCAGAGAATTTCCCTTTGAAGGTTGATAGCTGAGAGGGTGATGAATCCAAAGTAGGGGTGGGCGGAATTTGCGTAATTGCGTTACGCAAATCCCCTCGAAACAGTAAAAATTCTCCACGAAGATGCAGAAATTCTGCGAACACGCAATGCTTTTTTCCTGTTCGCAATTGCTGTTTACGTGCTTGGGGGGAAATATCTTGCGAAAACGCACTTTGGGAACGCAAACAAGCAAAAATGTTCGCGAAGTCGCGGAACGTAGAATTTTCGGCAGTTTCGCGTTCTCCGCAGAATGAGAAATTCCGCAAATTCCGCGAACTGAACGGAATTTACCGCCAAGGCCTAATCCAAAGTCCAGGCTGTGTGTCGACGTGTCAGCTTATGTCTCATTTTCTCAGTTTGACTGGCCCAGTATCTTGTCCTGTGTCATGAGACTCCTAGCAAGTGTTCAAAATGATTTTGATATGTTGCACACCAGCAGATTGATAGACTCAGTTGGGTGAAAGGGGAATAACCAAAGAGGTGCTTTTTTATGGGTGATAGCAACCCGATAACCAGAACATGACACTAACGGTTGGTGGCAGCTGATTAAGAGTAGTGGCGTACTTGCCTTTTTACCACTTGGAAGATAACCTCATAGCCTCAGTGTAGTACCACATGACTGGGACCACCTACGTGCATGTGATGGCCATGGGTGTGCGTGGTGGGTAAAAGAGGTTGGCTACAAATTGCAGAGGTTCAGATGTATGTATGTGGCTCTTAAGGTTATTGAACCTATTCTTTAGAGGGTACAAACATGCCCTAGGACTGAAGAAAATAATGTGCTGCTGCAACCTGAAAGGATAAACCAGCTTTATTCAGCCCAACTGTCAATGTTCAGCTTACAATTGCACAATTTATTTATTTTATTTATTTAAAGTTTTATATAGCGCTGGCTAGACCCGGAGGTGTCAGAGTGCTTTACATGAGCGGTCATATTTTCAGGTTACATTGTTACAAAGGTTAGACAGTTCTTAGAGCATGGCAACATAGTTACTTGTAAGGTAGAGATAAACAATAAGCACAAATACGTAAGGGGAAACAGCAGGCAAGGTGAGAGATTCAGGGGAGGGTGGGTGGAGCAGGGAAAGTAGACAGGTAATGAAGGCGGGAAAGAGGAGGGGAGGGTGAGAGACACAGCATTGGAAGAGGAGGGGAAGGGTGACGGGGACACAAACCAGTAGACGAGTCAAGGCAACATCGAAAGTCCAGTAAGCTGTGATCCCTGGGGAAGTGGTATCACTTCCCTATCTCTGTTGCGAGAGGCTCCCTTTACGCAGTGGCCTCTCTCAGAGGGGTCTCTGAGACTCCAAGGCCTACACACTGGATCCTTCCCCAACAAGCATTTGCAATGCATAAGGTCTCGCATTAGGAAAAGTTTGAGCTATTGGTATTGTAAATTACACATTTTTTATTTATGTGTTGGTTTTGAAAATAGCAAAAATAATAGCTTTGTCATTTACAGTGCCAATAGTTATAACTTGTGACACCTATAGCATTTGTAATGCAATATGTGTTGTATTCACGTGACTTAGATGTATTGATATTACAAATAACAATGGCTTTTAATTTTTTTAATAATTAAAACTTAAATAAAAGTTATTGTGAATTATAATGGCAATAGCTTAAACTTTTGTAAATAACTTTTGTGAAGAATATGTTCAGTGTATTTTATTGTGACGAAAATCCAAGAACAGAAGTGAAATACTAACCTCTTTTTGTGACATTTGTAATAAAGCTTGAAACATTGAGAGAACATATTTGACCCAGTTGTTGTTGAATGGTTGCACAGATTGATGATGTGGTGGTGCTGAGTGATGTTGTGGTGGCGACTAGTGATGCTGTGGCCTTCAGTGATGTTGTGGTAGCGCATAGTGATGTTGTTGTGCCCCTTAGTGATGCTGTGGTGGTGCTGAGTAATGCTGTGGTGATGCGATAGATAGAGTGAGTGGGATAGATAGATAGAGTGAGGGCGATAGATAGAGTGAGGGCGATAGATAGAGTGAGGGCGATGGATAGATAGAGGGAGGGCGATAGATAGAGTGAGGGCGATAGATAGCTAGACAGATAGATAGAGTGATGGCGATCAGTATCTAGATAAATAGATAGATAGAATGATAGATAGATAGAGTGAGGGCGATAGATAGTGAGGGCAATAGATAGATAGATAGATAGATAGATAGATAGATAGATAGATAGATAGATAGATAGATAGATAGATAGATAGATAGATAGATAGATAGATAGATAGATAGATAGATAGATAGATAGATAGATAGAGTGAGGGTGATAGATAGTGAGGGCAATAGATAGATAGATAGAGTGAGGGCGATAGCAAGATAGAGTGACGGCGATAGATAGATAGAGTGAGGGCGATAGATAGAGTGAAGGCAAAAGATAGATAGATAGATAGATAGATAGATAGATAGATAGATAGATAGATAGA
Organism: Lissotriton vulgaris; assembly: GCF_964263255.1. NCBI lineage: Eukaryota > Metazoa > Chordata > Amphibia > Caudata > Salamandridae > Lissotriton > Lissotriton vulgaris. The sequence continues at coordinate 399,745,223 of NC_141699.1, read as the reverse complement.
TAGATAGATAGATAGATAGATAGATAGATAGATAGATAGATAGATAGATAGATAGATAGATAGATAGATAGATAGATAGATAGGACCCGATTCACAGAATGAACTTAAGACTCAATCCTAAACTTACTACTATTTTGGTATTCACAGAATGCACTTACTACTTTTGGCATTCACAGAATGAACTTACTACTTTTGGTATTCACAGAAGTTAGGATTTTGTCTTAAGTTTGTCTTAAGACACACTTGAGACAAAATCCTAACTTCTGTTAAGACAAACTTAAGACAAAATCCTAACTTCTGTGAATACCAAAAGTAGTGAGTTCATTCTGTGAATGCCAAAAGTAGTAAGTGCATTCTGTGAATACCAAAATAGTAGTAAGTTTAGGATTGAATCTTAAGTTCCTTCTGTGAATCGGGCCCATAAATAGATAGAGTGAGGGCGATAGATAGATAGAGTGAAGGCGATAGATAGAGTGAGGGCGATAGATAGAGTGAAGGTGATAGATAGATAGATAGATAGATAGATAGATAGATAGATAGATAGATAGATAGATAGATAGATAGATAGATAGATAGATAGATAGATAGATAGAGTGAGGGCGATAGATAGCTAGTGAGGGCAATAGATAGATAGATAGAGTGAGGGCAATAGCAAGATAGAGTGAGGGCGATAGATAGATCGAGTGAGGGCGATAGATAGAGTGAGGCCGATAGATAGATAGATAGATAGATAGATAGATAGATAGATAGATAGATAGATAGATAGATAGATAGATAGATAGATAGATAGATAGAGTGAGGGCGATTAGATAGATAGAGTGAAGGTGATTAGAAAGATAGAGTGAGGGCGATAGATAGAGTGAGGGCGATAGATAGACAGAGTGAGGGCGATAGATAGATAGATAGATAGACAGATAGAGTGAGGGCGATAGATCGATAGACAGATAGAGTGAGGGAGATAGATAGATAGAGTGAGGGCGATAGATAGATAGATAGATAGATAGATAGATAGATAGATAGATAGATAGATAGATAGATAGATAGATAGATAGATAAATAGATAAATAGATAGATAGTTGTGTGTGCGGTTGTGTGTGTGGTTGTGGTTGTGTGTGCGTGGTTGTGTGTGTGTGGTTGTGTGTGTTATGCTTTGTTTTGCTATGCCATGTTTGTTATGCTATGCTATGTTTTGTTGTGTTTGGTATGCTATGCTATGTTTTGCTAGGCTATGTTTTGTTGTGTTTTGTTAAGCTATGCTATGGTTTGTTGTGTTTTGCTATGTTTTGTTATGCTATGTGTTGTTGTGTTTTGTTATGCTATGCTATGTTTTGTTATGTTATGCTATGTTTTGTTATGCTATGCAATGTTTTTTTTGCTATTCTATGCTTTGTTTTGCTATTCTATGCTTTGTTTTGTTATGCTATGCTATGTTTTTTTGCTATCCTATGCTTTGTTTTGTTATGCTATGCAATGCTTTGTTGTGTTTTGCTATGATTTGTTATGCTATGCTATGTTTTGTTGTGTTTTGCTATGTTTTGTTATGCTATGTGTTGTTGTGTTTTGTTTTGCTATGCTATGTTTTGTTATGCTATGCAATGTTTTGTTATGCTTTGTTTTATTATGCTATGCTATGTTTTGCTATCCTATGCTTTGTTTTGTTATGCTATGCTATGCTTTGTTTTGCTATGCTATGTTTTGTTATGCTATTTTTTGTTATGCTATGCTATGTTTTGTTATGCTATGCTTTGTTATGCTATGCTATGTTTTGCTATGCTATGCTTTGTTATGCTATGCTATGCTATGTTTTGTTATGCTATGCTATATGTTGTGTTTTATTATGCTATGCTTTGTTTTGCTATGCTATGTTTCGTTATACTATGATATGCTATGTTTTGTTGTGTTTGATATGCTATGTTTTGCTATGCTATTATATGTTTTGTTTTGCTGTGCTATGTTTTGTTGTGTTTTGTTAAGCTATTATATGTTTTGTTGTTTTTTGCTGTTTTGTTATGCTATGTGTTGTGTTTTGTTATGCTATGTTTTGTCATGTTATGCAATGTTTTGTTATACTATGCTATGTTTGTTTTGCTATCCTATGCTTTGTTTTGTTATGCTATGCTATGTTTTGTTATGCTATGCTATGCTTTGTTGTGTTTTGATATGCTATTCTTTGTTATGCTATTTTTTGTTATGCTATGCTATGTTTTGTTGTGTTTTATTATGCTATGCTTTGTTTTGCTATGCTATGTTTTGTTATGCTATGCTTTGTTATGCTATGCTTTGTTATGCTATGCTTTGTTATGCTATGTTTTGTTATGCTATGCCAAGCGTTGTTTTGTTAGGCTATGCTATGTTGTGCTTTGTTATGTTATGCTATGTTGTATTTTGTTATGCTATGCTTTGTTGTGTTTTGTTATGCTATGCTATGTTTTGCTATCCTATGCTTTGTTATGCTATGCTATGTTTTGTTATGCTATGTTTTGTTATGCTATGCTATGCTTTGTTATACTATGTTGTATTTTGGTATGCTATGCTATGTTTTGTTGTGTTTTGTTATGCTATGCTAGGTTTTGCTATGCTTTGCAATGCTATGTTTTGTTATGTATGCTATGTTTTGTTGTGTGTTGTTATGCTATGCTATGTTTTGTTGTGTTTTGTTGTTTTGTTATGCAATGCTTTGTTTTAAGTTAGGTTATGCTATGCTTTGTTATGTTATTCTATGTTTTGTTCTGCTATGTGTTGTTGTGTTTTGTTATGCTATGTTTTGTTATGTTATGCTATGTTTTGTTATGCTATGCTATGTTTTGTTTTGCTATCCTATGCTTTGTTTTGTTATGTTATGCTATGCTATGTTTAGTTTTGCTATCCTATGCTTTGTTATGCTATGCTATGTTTTGTTGTGTTTTATTATGCTATGCTTTGTTTTGCTATGCTGTTTTGTTATGCTATGTTTTGTTATGCTATGCTATGCTTTGTTATACTATGTTTTGTTATGCTAAGCTTTGTTTTGTTATGCTATGCTATGTTGTGTTTGGTTATGCTATGCTATGTTTTGTTGTTTTCTTATGCTATGCTATGTTTTGCTATGCTTTGCAATGCTGTGTTTTGTTATGTATGCTATGTTTTGTTGTGTTTAGTTATGCTATGCTATATTTTGTTGTGTTTTGCTATTTTTTGTTATGCTATGCTTTGTTTTATGTTATGTTATGCTATGTTTTGTTCTGTTACGTTATGCTGTTTTGTTGTGTTATGTTATGGTATGCTATGTTTTGTTTTACTATGCTATGTTTTGTTTTGCTATTCTTTGTTATGTTATGCTATGGTTTGTTTTGTTATGCTATGTTTTGTTATGCTATGTTTTGTTATGCTATGCTTTGTTTTATGTTATGTTATGCTATGTTTTGTTCTGCTATGTTTTGTTGTGTTATGTTATGCTATGCTATGTTTTGTTTTACTATGATATGTTTTGTTTTGCTATGCTTTGTTATGTTATGCTTTGTTTTGTTATGCTATGTTTTGTTATGCTATGCTATGTTTTGTTGTGTTTTGTTATGCTATGCTATGTTGTGTTTTGCTATGCTATGTTTTGTTTTGTTATGCTATGTTTTGTTTTGCTATCCTATGCTTTGTTTTGTTATGCTGTGCTTTTGCTATCCTATGCTTTTGTTTGTTATGCTTTGCTATGCTGTGTTTCGTTATGCTATGCTATGTTTTGTTATGCTATGCGGGTATGTGAGGGTATGTGAAGGTGTGTGAGTGTGTGTGAGGGTGAGTGAGGGTGAGTGAGGGTGAGTGAGGGTGAGAGGGGTGAGGGGGTGTGAGGGTGAGGGTTTTTGAGGGTGATGGTGTGTGAGGGTGAGAGGGTGAGGGGGTGTGAGGGTAAGGGGGTGCGAGGGTGAGGGTGTGAGAGTGAGTGATGGTGTGTGAGGGGGTGTGAGGGTGAGGGGGGTGAGGGTGTGTGAGAGTGAGGGGGTGCGAGAGTGAGGGGTGTGAGGGTGAGTGAGGGTGAGAGGGTGAGGGGGTGTGAGGGTGAGTGAGGGTGAGTGAGGGTGTGTGAGGGTATGTGAGGGGTGTGAGGGTGAGGGGGTGTGAGGGTGAGTGAGGGTGAGGGTGAGTGAGGGTGAGGGGGTGTGAGGGTGAGTGGGTGTGAGGGTGAGGGGGTGTGAGGGTAAGGGTGAGGGGTGTGAGGGTGAGGCAGGGTGAGGGGGTGTGAGGGTGAGGGTGTGTGAGAGTGAGAGGGTGTGAGGGTGAGAGGGTGTGTGAGGGTGAGAGGGTGTGTGAGGGTGAGAGGGTGTGTGAGGGTAAGAGGGTGAGTGAGGGTGTGTGAGAGTGAGGGGGTGTGAGGGTGAGGAGGTGTGTGAGGGGTCAGGGGGTTTGAGGGGGTGAGGGCGAGTGAGGGGGGTGAGGGCGTGAGGGTGAGTGTCTCCAGTGAATGTCGCTGCTTCGCCTTCTTTGGAAATGTTCAGTGCTGCAAATAGAGCATGCCGCCCTAATTATCACAGCATGAGGCCCCAAAGTGATAATTATCACAGCATGCAGAGAGGCGCCCCACACTGCTGGAGCACTCAACTGCACATTAATTATAGTTGAGTGCTCCAGCAGCCTGGGACGCCTGTTGACATGCTGTGATAAGTGGGGTCTCATGCTGTGATAATTGTTACTTGCGGTGCACAAGCTGTTCCACTGTGAAGCTTGTTCACAGACCAGAATCGGCTCGTGCCTATACTGCAATAAAAACGGGGCGGGAACAGGATACTGAATCCCGCCCCTCCAGGACTCCCTGACCTGCCTCATGGTTGCCAAGGCAATATTTCTAAAAATATTGTCGTGCTACCGTAAGGCAGGTCATGGAGTCCTCGAGAGGCGGGATCCAGAGCAGACAAATCTGATAAACAGGAGCTTTTTCCAATGGCAGGCCTCCGTTTCCAGAGGCCTGCCAATGGAAAAAAGGGGTGTGGCTTCACGCCATACTGAAATCCCCTTGCTCACAATATCTCTTTGCCTGCAGCAGGGCCATGCCCTGCAATGCAGGCTTCGACCTAAAAAGAGGAGAGAGAGTGCTTTGGCAAAGGGTGCCATACCATACCTCAAGTTTGAGTGGCTCCCTTGGCGCAGTGGACTCACTCAGCGGGTTCGCTGAGACTCCAGATATTAAATATTGGATCTTTCCCCAACAAGGGAGTGCTTAGTCAAAGGGCACAAAGGACAGGGGGGTAGGCTGAGTAGCAGGCAGGGGGAGAGATTCAGGGGAGAGAGGATAGTAGCTAGGGAAGAGACAATGAGGAGAGACGAAAAGAAGTCTGCCTAAAGACCGACTGGGTAGGTGACGACCAAGGAGGGAATCCACGGCCCATCTCCCCTATAGCTAAACCAAGTAGCTCCATCGGGCATCAGACAAAATAGTTCAGTCTCAATACATTGAGAGAGGAGGGAAGGAGAGACATAAATAGAGGGAGGATGCGGGAGGAGACGATAATGGAGACGAAAGGAAGCGCAACAATGTGGTTCAACAATATACCAGAAAAAGAACAAGTAAACATTAAATCAAACAGTCGGCAATACATTAGGGGAGGAGAGAAAGGAGAGAGAAAGTAGTGGGGGGGGTAGGGGAGGAGAGAGTGTGAGGATAAGGGAAGATACAACCGTATAGACGAAAGGAAGTCTGTCTAAAGACCGACTGGGAAGGTGACGACCAAGGAGGGAATCCACGGCCCATCTCCCCTACAGCTAAACCAGGTAGCTCCATCGGGCATCAGACAACATAGTTCAGTCTCAAGTGGCGAGGGAAGAGGTTCACAGAAAAACAGGGTGGTGACAAAGGGCATGTGAGGGCAGAGGACAGAAACTGGAAAGAGTAGGAGCGGAGAGAGGGGAGGGTTGGGGGAAGGTAAGGTCAGTAGAGACGCAGGAGCATTAGCCCGAAGTCCGGCTGGGTAGGTGATAGTCAAAGTAGGGAGCCCAGAGTCAATCTCCCCCATAGCAAGCGAGGTAAAAGCGAGGTAAAAGGGGCCACATGCATACAAAAGTATGCAGGTGGCCCCTCAAGTCGTATGCCCCAAGTCCAGCAGTAGAGCTCCAGTCTGCACTCATACACCACTCGTGGTCAGCACAATACCAGGGCATCAATATTGCATAGGGGGAAGGGCGCAAGTCACGCAGTACAGCGTGCCTTGCAGCCTGCACATCACCCCACCTCCATGCTCTTACAATGATGCCAGTGTCCCATCAAGAAGTCCTCTTCCAGTCGGCAGCTTCCAGGTGCAATACCCACAGTCTCGCAGCACCTCAGCGTCCCGTTTTTTTGCACTCGACTGCGTGTCTCTTTGAGCCTTCCAATGCACACGCCATCCGCTAGTTGCTCGTGGGTCCGAGCAGTCGGCCTCTCAGTTTGTGCGCCCTAGCACCAGCGGCATATCCCAGACTGCACACCTTCAATGTTCGCGGTCTCCACACTTCCAGGGCCCCAGCATTGCATGGGGGGAGGGGAGCAAAGCATTCAGCAAGGCACTTATTTGTCTATGCACCACCCTACTCTTGCACCCCTATCATGATGCCAATGTCCCTGTTAGTATCTTGTTTGCACACCACAGCTGCCAGACTCAGGACCCGCAGCCTCGCAGTACCTCAGCCGAACATTGATCCCTAGTGTGAGAGCTTATGTGCCTCTCTATTGTCACTGCACATTATCACCTCTGGACCATTTGCCTTCACCTCATTGCTGCTCATGATATCCCTCAGCAACATCAAGCTCCTGGTGTGAGTGCTTATGTGTCCTCACTGCCTCTGACCACTTCCTCCTGAAGTGCTGATGACTACCAGCTTCAGTAAACCTTTGAACTCCCCGGAAGCACCACTGACCCCAGCGTGAGGACTCAAGTGCATCTGCACTTCATCAATAAGGCACTGAGTCTTCCCCATCAGCGAAGTCCCCCCATAATGGCAGTGTGCCTTCACTTCTGCTGCAGCATCTTTTGATCCCTTCCATGCAGTTTCCACTAAGACTGCAGGTCTGACCACCTTTGCAACTTCTGCTGTTCATGAAAGGCCAAAAACAGACTTCTGTTCATCCACAGCTGTAGGAACCCACATTATTGACCACTACCTAGGCACAGAGAGAGTCCCATCTTCCAGTGATAATGCAGCCAGTTGTGCATGTCCCATCCCTTGGGATGCAGGTGAAATTGGGCATTTCAGGTAAGTGGTGCCTGCCACTCTCCAAGGTAGTCTGCCATTGAGTGGGTTTTTGTGGGTCGGGCTAAGGAGGCATTTTTTATGTACTCTTGGATTGGAAAGGCTTCTTGTGCTGGCTGTGCATTCAGTGTTCCGTATCACTGAATGCAGAGTAAGCACAAGTCGTGGGTGACCGCCAACCTGGTCTGAATTTTAACGCCTGTGTTCTGAGAACGCCCGGATCAGGGGCACAGAAGCTCTAAGTACTTATTGACCTACGACCAATTAAAACTGGGACACCTGGCTTTACCCGTTGAAGGTCCTGAAGAAGGCCCCTGACCCTTAGAGCACTCAAGGGGCCGAAACATGTTGACCAAATGAGTGCAAAGGACTAGTAACCTGTCCACACATGCACAACACTGCTTTTATTTTTCCTCTGCTCCACACTGAATAAAGTTACAGTTTAGGTAGCAAGAGGTCGTTTTAAACTCACCTCACTTCAGCACCTTCACTTTTTTATCACTGATCTCTACTGCAATAACCAGTGGTTCCCTCGAGGGGGAGGAAGCATACAAAGAGAACCCGATGATGATGCCGTCACGTTTGTAAGTAAGGCGGAGAACCAAGATATACCACCTACCGGCCTATGTACGTGAATTAGGATTTTTTTTTAAATAAGACGAAACAGAACCACTTACCCTGGTTACACAGGTACAAGTGATCCATTCCCCATTGATATTTTTGTGTTTTCTTCTTTAAGACCAGTCTACATGAATTCACCTTTTTTCTTTTTGTCAATAGTAGATCAGGTCTCCACGTTTCCTATTATTTGCTGTTTACGCCTACTTGCAGCTTGTGGAAGAAACAGGTGTGAAACCAATGGGTGAACCCAGAAACAAAAAATGTGACAAAATTCCAAATCCAGCAAGGGGTCATATGTGTAGAGTGCTCATGGTTTTTCAAAAGAAGCTAATAGTTGAAATAAAAAAATAATGAAAGTTAAAAAAAAATGCAGGTGGTGACAATGTTTTTATCTGTAATTGTTGCTGCAGTGTGGTAGCTGCTGTATTTGGGACTGGATTTGGCTACCACCCAGGGAAACCTACAGAACATAGACATTTTTAAAAATTAGATAGCCAGTGGAGTCCAGGGTGGTGTCTGTTGTGGCTCCTGTGGCATTTTCTTACCCAGAATCACCTGCAAACCTCACACCTTGACTAAAATCACACATGTTTCTCAATTCTCAGTGACAGAAACTTCCAGAACCTTTGGGGATCCACAAAATTCCCACCTCGCTCCATATCCACACTTCTGATAAAAACCCTACCCCACTTGTGTGGCTCTGCATAGCCCCAACAACGCAAAGGGTCCCATCACAATATGTAGAGACATCAACTTTTCCTGTAAAAAAAAAAAACACAAAAAAAACCTGTTTTGACGATGGGCGTAGCTGCTATTTTTGGGCCCAGCCTCAGCTACTACCCAAGGAAACTTATCAAACCCAGACATTTTTGAAAACTCGACACCCAAGGAGTTCTGGATGGTGTGCCTTGTGTGGATACCAGGATTTTTTCTTACAAACTATGCATTGCAAACCTCAAAATCTGTCTAAAATCCTGCACTTTACTCATATTTTTGTGACAAAAACATCCGGAACCTGCAGGGATCCATAACATTTCTGCGACAGAGTGTTCCCACACTTCTGATAAAAATGCTACCTCACTTGTGTGGATCAGCCTAGCGCCCACCACACACAATATGTAGACATCAACATTTCCTATCCAAATAAATGACTTGTTCTGACAACGAGCGTAACTGCGGTATATGGGTCCGTGTTTGGTCGCCACAAGGACATTTTCGAAAACTATACACCCTGGAAGGTCAAGCTAGTGTGGCTTGCATGATGGATACCACAATATTATCATACCCACTATACCTGGCAAACCTTAAACTTTGTCTAAAATAATGCATTTTTCTCACATTTTTTTGCGGAAACATCCAGACCCTGCTGGGATTCAAAAACGTAATTGCTCCCACTCTTTCCTATTGAAAACGCTACCCCACTTGTGTGGATCAGCCCAGCGCCCTGGACACACAAGGCCCCAAAACAAAATATGGAGACACCCACTTTGCGTTTGGAGTCAATCCACTACTCAAGTGCAGACTCATAAACTGTTGGTTTTAACACTAGCAGAAGTAGAAGGTGCAAAGAGTAAATCAAAATATTGAACCTATCACTTACTACTAGCGAGCTGTAAAGCCATGTTAGGGCACCAACCACCTTACACGCCTTTCATGGGCATCACACAAGCCCAAATGACTGAAACACTAATCACACCACCACTCAATCAATAATCTGCCAACTGACATATAAGCACACATTCACTGAACTAATACACACAACTGCCAGGCAATAGTTACATTCCACTAGTCAACCGCCAAACATACCACAAGCAAACAACCACATATACCACCAGCAAACAGCCACACAAACCGGTGGCCACATATACCAATGGCCACACATACAAACAGCCAGCAGTCACACAATCGCCACTGCACATATCACTAGTCTCTGTTGGGTGTTAGTGTTTTGACCAGTTTCACTTCTATCTTAACCATCTGCATTCTACCTACACAAGATCTTTGTGAAAATAAACCTAGTCCAAGCTTTGACCACCTGTTCATATCTGTCCAACTCAGGGTCATACTACTGTGAGGTGCCAGGTGCACTTTTACTAACTCCTCCCCATGACAACCTACATAGGTTCAACAAGATTTGTCTTCCATGAGCTTTAGGTGAGCTGGTAGCTTAAATCCAATTCCTTCTAGGGCGTGGAATTAAGTTGGGTGATGTCCGAGAATGCATTTGTTCTTTGTTCATCGGACAGTATTACAGAGTAATGATGGGGTGACAATGATGGGGCCTTCTCAACAATTGCAATATTCTTTTCAGGTGTATAAATCTCTGGTAACTTGGCAGACAAATGTTCCACCACAGGCGCAATCTTAAGCAATCTGTCATACTTCTAGAGCAATGTTGCAGAATTATAACTGAAATGCAGAATGTGCTGCAAAATCAAAAAACGGTCTCTTCTTAGGACTGCTGCAAAGATGGGTATTGCCCAAACCTCACGAGTAGATCAGTAGGACTGTATGGTTGGTGTTGTGCACTATTCCATTCTTGAGCATAAGGACTAGAATTTCTTCCTTTTTTAACTCCCCAAGTGAAGCGGATGTCTGCTAATGTGCCCAAGAATAAAACCTAAGAGTGCCTCTATGTTTCCCTTAAAATTGTTAGGCAATGAAATGTGTTTTGTGCACAATTTCCTCAATAAAGTTTTCATCCAGAAAAAGATGGAAGTAGTCAACATGCAAAATAAACTTGCAGTATTGACTTTATATCCATTGTCGACTGTGAATGGTCGAATTGGGAGCTGAACCAAATGGGGGTCTGATAAGTGAACACTCTGCCTGGCACAGAACCGGTCTGCTGTCTTAAATGCCTACCCTGCCACTGCCTCTCCGCTGCACAGATTGTGCTTGTGAAGGGACGAAACGACTGCCATAGCCATGCACCTCAGAATCAGTGGAGGACGACAAGTAAACATCGGGTGGAACTCCACCTAATGAAAAATCGTCTTTCGATGCTACTCCATGATCCTCTCCCTCAGAGCTTTCCTTTATTATTTGTAACAGAACCTGGGCAGCAGTCATCCAACAAGACGCAGAAGAAGCAGCAGAAGACGACGACGACGCAGATGAAGCGCAGAAGAAGACGAAGATGACGCAGAAGAAGACGACGACGACACAGAAGACGACGACACAGAAGAAGACGGTGACGCAGAAAACGATGACATAGAAGAAGACGACGACGCAGAAGAAGACGACGACGCAGAAGAAAACGACGACGCAGAAGAAAACGACGACGCAGAACAAAACGACAACGCAGAAGACGAAGACGCAGAAGATGAAAACGCAGAAGGCAGAAGAAGATGAAGGCGCAGAAGTAGACGAAGGCGCAGAAGAAGAAGAAGACAAAGACGCATAAGAAGAAAATGAAGACAAAGACGCAGAAGACAAAGACGCAGAAAAAGACGAAGTAGAAGACAAAGGAGAAGACTAAGAAGACGACGCAGAAGACGAAGGCGCAGAAGAAAACGACGCAGAAGAAGACAAAGACGCAGAAGACGAAGACACAGAAAAAGAAGACTAAGAAGAAGATGCAGAAGACGAAGAAGACAAAGAAGACAAAGAAGACGACGCAGAAGACGAAGAAGACGACACAGAAGACGACGCAGAAGAAGACGACGCAGAAGAAGACGACGCAGAAGGAGAAGACGCTGAAGAACAAGACACAGAAAAAGAAGACGAAGAAGAAGACAAAGAAGGTGCTGGTGGTGGTGGCGGCGTTTACTGTGTGTGTGTCCCTGTGTGTCATGAGCTGAAATAAAGTGCAAGTATTTTGGCACTACCCATAACAGCATACATCGTAGGGGCAAGAGGCTAGCCCACTTCACACATAGTTCTGTTATCGTGCTAGTCAAATTCTTCTTCCTCCACCCACAACATAGGGCAATGTGTCAGCCCATAGCAGCCATTGATCATTTATTGTGCAGTTACATTTTGCTTCTGCCCATCACAACACACATTGTGGGTAAGAGATGAGCCTACTTCCCCCCTTTCATCTATTTGCCCATTTTGCCCACCACCAACCAAAAATTATAGGTTTGCAGGGTGGTGACGGGCTAAAGGTGGCCTTCTCAAGGGCTTAATTAGCCACTCCAGGGAATGTTAAAAAGGCAGATTAAAAAAAAATCCCCCTCTGTGGTGAGGGATTTGCTTCCCTTGAATAAACCCCCCACACAAAATTTCAGGCTCTAGTGATTTCCTGCTCATTGATCTACAAGCACAATACTCTCCCCCTTCCAGCGATGCCTCCCTCAAACTTGAGGGTACCACCTGGGGGGAAGATATCCCAACCAGACGGGAGCAGAGCAATTCACTATCTCCTCATTACTGCTCTGGTGGGGTTTGCGATGTCAACAAACTGGTCCCCATGCTGATGTCACTGGTGAGCGGAGACCGGGTGGGGATTAAACCGTACGTGATTCAGCTTCTGTCTCCCTCAGGAAAATTGAAGGGGGAAGCCCTCAGTGCCTACACTGGAGGATCCCACTGAGCCCCCTAAGCAATGTCAAACCGTTGCAAAACAGCTGCACTACCTCTGCAGTGCGGTCGATGGCAATGGTTTGATACTCTACAGAAGAGGTTACAGGGGGTGGGGTGGTTAGATATTTACTATTGTATTAGTGAGGTAAAGTTTAATCAGTCAGACTTTTGGTTTTGCAGGTTTTATTTTAGACTCGTTCTATTAAAGAAGTCTCTTTTCCTGAAAACTGGAGGGGAGTGTTTTTATAGCATCGCCTTGCCAGAGGAACTGAATAAAATTCAAAACAGTGCCGATGCAACTTGACAAGGCCCTTTGGGTACAGATATGTGACTGCACTTTTAAGTCTGCTTTGAACGTGCAAAGATTGAGAATTACAGTGAAATTTAGAGATAGTGGTTTATGGCTGCCATAAGACTTCCTGGAGCATATTAACTGTAAATAAAGTTTTTTTTTTAAAACATGTGACGCTGCTTGGACAATATATTTACTGTGAGCAAGATATGTGGTACCTGAACATAGTGTTCCTCTCCAAGTGTTAGCCTTAGCTGATCGACCGCGCTACCCCTTGAAACTCAAAGCCTAAAGAGAAGGTCAGTGACAAGTGAGTTCGCAGTAATAACCAAGTATCAGGAACACCTGCAAATCGCAAGGATTGATTAATTGCTTGAATCATAAAGGGCCCGCAGAACTGGCCCGAAAGTGGGTAAATGATCCTACTGTGGTCATTTGACAAGTTTGAAGGTTAAAGCCTCGAAATTGATGCAACCAGTCAGAATTTCACTGTCCTATAGTGAATACAATGATCACTAACAAGCTAGATAATAACACTAATTAACACTGCTAACAAATGGTATGGAATAAATTGGGTAAGATCCTAGAGACCCATGTTACCTCCTGCCTCTCCTCATACATCGAGGACAATGGCCTCTTAGCTTCCCACCAGGCAGGCTTCCGCCCTGGCCACTCTACAGAAGCGGTGGTTCTCGCGGTTTTGGATGAACTTAAGGGCAAGGCAGATGTTAACCTTCCCCAAGCCTTGGTGCTTCTCGACTTGTCCGCTGCGTTTGACACGGTCGACCACTCTATTCTTCTCGACCGTGTCAGCGCAGCGGGCATTCGGGGCGCGGCCTTCTCCTGGCTAGCATCCTTTCTTCAGGATAGGCATCAGGCCGTTCATCTCTCTGGTTTCTCTGCCCCCTCCCGTCCGGTCACCTGTGGTGTTCCTCAGGGCTCCTCTCTTTCCCCTCTCCTCTTTAATCTGTACATTTGTCCTCTTGTTTCTTCCCTTCTCAAGCTGGGGGTCTCTGTATATAACTACGCAGATGACCTCCAGCTTGTCTTTGATCTGTCTTCTTCTCCCGACTCTATTCCCAAGTGCAGTTCCACTCTTATTTTTATCTCTGAGTGGATGAGCGCTAACCATCTCAAGCTCAACCCTGATAAAACGGAACTTGTCCTCACGGGTGGCCCTTCTAACCCTTGGTCCCCTGCTCACTGGCCCCCTTCTTTTGGTCCCCCCCCTACGCCCTCTTCCTCCGTTCGTACCCTTGGTATTAAAGTCAGCTCTGACTTAACCATGCACAGCCAGATTAGCTCTGTTGTGTCTTCATGTTTCCTTTCCCTCCGCCTTATCCGCAAAATCTCTCGCTTTTTTACCATTGACGCGCCTAAAACCATAGTCCTGGCTTTAGTCATCTCTCGCCTCGACTATGGCAATGGCCTGTACGTGGGTATCCCTTCCCACGAATCCCGACGTTTACAGGCCATTCAAAACCAAGCTGCTCGTCTCATTCTCTCCCTCCCCAAATCCTCTCGCATCACTCCGGCTTTGAAATCCCTTCACTGGCTCCCCATCCGCTTCAGATCCCTTTTCAAACTAGCCTGCTTTGCCTTTCGTGCCCACTCTCGCTCTGCCCCTGCTTACATCACTTCCCTCATTTCTTCCTACGTTCCCAGTCGTACCCTCCGGTCTTCTTCTCTCTCCCTTCTTCACATTCCCCGTTTTCGCAAATCCAGATCCGGGGGCACTCGTCTTTCTGTCTTGGCTCCCCAGTTCTGGAATAGTCTCCCACTTCATCTTCGCTCCATCCCGATCTTTAGTCATTTCCGTAAAGCCCTAAAAACTTTTCTTTTTTCTTTGGCTTTTCCTTCTTAGGTTCCCTTTGTCCCCCTCTGTGAGTTCTGACCCAGGTCTCCCAGCGCCAGGAAGCCGCTTGGCAGCAGTGCGCTTTATCAAATATTGTTTTCATTTCATTCATTCATTTCATTTCAAATTGGTTTGTGTGCATGCACCTGTATAATGGTTACGTTTTATTTCGCAAATATATCGTGTCGGAAAAGAATGTAGCTTCAAAATCTAAATCAAAAGTAAAATATTAGCACTTGGACTGTACACTTGTACGTTTTTCTCCTGGATGTCAGTGAAAGGTAGGCCACAGCTGTGTCGAGCGATGTGCAAGAGTTGGGTGGGGATATCTCGTAGGCCTGGGAGTAGTTCGCGGAGTTTCACTACGTGGAACTCCGCAAAGTTACAAAAAAACTCCACAAAGTTCCACGAGTGGGGGAGTGCAGTGCAAACTGCAGTTTGTGCTGGTATTGCTGCCGCACTGGTAGAAATTCTACCCAGGCGTCAGCTCGTGAACTACTGTTTGCGATCGAGAACTTACCGTTCGCAGTCGCGAGCGGGGAAAAAACTCAGCTGAACATCGCAAAGCAGAATTTTTTGCACTTTGCAAATTCTGCGAACTGAGCAAAGTTCACCGCCCAAGCCTAGGTATCTGCATTGTACTAAACGTAGTGCTAAAATGGACAAAAATGATATTTGTGCCAATTTCAGTACTAGTGACAGAGGCATAGTTATAAGCGTCTTATAAGTTATAAGGCTTATAAGAGTTATAAGCAAGAACAACACTCCTAAAAAGAAGTAAAAATGTGTGAAAAAACAGGTTCAAATACTGTTTGTCCAAGTTGTTTGTAATTTTTTAGTACCCAGCTCTAAATCAATCAAAAAAAATACGGTCCAGTCAGCCGTTGCATGCTCACGTTTTTTGTGCCCTATTTTAGCACAAGTTCCATGACGTAGCAAGGACACCATGGGCCTAAATGCAGGCAAATAAACTGTGCCCCCATCCCCTATTTGGTAGTAAAAACAGACACAAATTGGATGGGCACTTCATACTAATGGGCCAGAGTGCCATTGCTCTTGCTGTACTACTGGTAGCTATACCTCTGCATACACTTTAAAATTGTAGGCCCTCATTATGTGTTAACCAGATAATTCCAATCCTTGTGTGTTAGTCCTGGCACCTTGGCGTGGGTCTCCCTTCCATTTTTGCTGTTGCCTCATGTGTTTTTGCTGGTGTTAGATGCTTTGGGCACTGCGCCACTGCTGTCCAGTGCATCAGTGCAAGTGCTCCCTGTTGTAAATTAATGTATGAATTAGTGGTTCCATGATTGGCTGGTTTGGGTTACTTGTCAGACCCTAGTACAGTGCACTGAGTGTGCCCAGGGCTTGTGAACCAAATGCTGCTAGTGGGCTTGCAGCACTAGTTGTGCCACCCAAAGAAGCAGCCTGTAGAAGTGTGTCTAAGGCCTGCCCATGCAGAGCCTGTGTGCAGTCTGGTACTGCAATGCTGACTGGGCAAGTGCACCCACTTGCCAGTCACTAAACATTCCATTTTCTTCATATCAGACACCCCTATGGTAGACCCAAGGACAGGGTGCATTGTAGGTATAAGGTAGGACATGCCCTGGTGTGTGTGGCATGTCCTAATAGTATTGTGCCTAACATACTCTGGTATCTTCATGACCAGAGGCATTTGAGAGTGAATGGTACCACCTGGAAATGCTAGAGAGATATTGCGGAGGAAAAGATTTTCCAGACTACTCTGAAGTCTGGGAGGATAATTCATAAGGGGAAGAATCTGCGGAAGGATGTCCGTATCAGAAAATGGCAAGTACCAAACTGTATCTGAAGCGACATCTAGTGGTAACAGTGGCATCTTCAGCCCGGTGCTTACAACTGACACAGGGATGGTAATCATCAATCACTGAATCAAGCATAAATTATTGGTCTTTGATGTCAGACACATGCTTCCAAAAGAAGAAGGTAGGTTGATTCCTATTCTTCTCCTGGGCATCTTCTTGCCAACACAGCACAAGTACATCAGTGGTCTAAAGTGACTGCTTCCAGTTTTACCAAAGCAATGAATGTCAGCCAGCCTAGATTGTCGGGATATGTTGAAGGAGATAATCTCCAACTGGAAAATTGAATCTCCGGGGACCTTGACCCAGTAACCCCTCTGACCCATCAAAACTTTCAAAGACAGAAACCAACTGCGGAATGGTTCAATGAGGAACTTAGAGGCCTAAAAAATGAATTGTAAGCACCTTGAATGCCTTTGGCATAGGGCATATGATCCCATCAGCAAAATAAACTATTTGGCTGCGCTCAAACAGTATCATGGGCACATCAAGGACGTTTGCGGGGATCACTGCTGCAATAAAATACTCGATTCAGAAAAGGGGGTGGTGATGAACAGAGTGTCTGAATTAAGCAGACCACTCTTACCCAGTCCAAAGATTAGGGCTTGATCCATCACCGTTATTTATCTCACTGCACCATCCCAGCTCAGAACCTGGCTATATGCAAATCAGTCTGTCCCTGGCCCAGTGCATCATGGGAACAGGGCAGACTAAACTACCAAGCCAATTCTTCACCAGAAAGGAGACAAGCTACCGGGGACCGGTTTCTGGCATTTCAGCCGTCTAGGGCCCGGCTTGCTTGAATCCTGATGGTGCAGTGAGAAAGGGACTCATGTCTGAGTATACCCTGCCACACCTATAGTGGCCAAAAACGATTCTCAATAAAATACTCAGCACAGAATTCCTCATGAGAAGGGATTGGTATTGCTAAGTCTTTTACCTTTTTGTTCGGAGTCTCAAAATCCACTGTGACCTAAGAGAAGGGTTGCAATACCCTCACTCAGTTTTTTTCAGACATGGAGGCAAGAATCTATGACTCTTTTCCTCTGGAGTACAGAGAATCAGCATGCCTGAATTCATGGTTGAACCTACGGATGATAGCTCAGTGTTGCAGCATTTCAAACTTGTTGAGGAGATGCCTGCCTTGCTTATGTCCGTCAAGTTGGGTTCTCCACTTGATCCAGTTTCGGCCTCTATTTTAGAACGCGGTGTAGAAGCAGTGTTGTTTTGGTCATGGAACTACTGAATAGGTCTCTGGCGGTGGGCCGAGTTCTGAAGAAGAGGAGGCATACAATGATAGTTGCTCTGCTCAAAAAACTGCTGTTGGAACCTACCAATTCGGAAAACTACCGACATGTTTTACTGCTGCCATTGTTGACTAAAGTCATGGCGAAACATGTAAAACAACAACTTTCTCAATGTATTGAGACTAAGGATCTTCTCCACCGGACACAGTCGGGGTTTCACCTGTGCTACAGTACAGATTTGGCCCTGCTGTTAAGCTCAGATTCCATACGCTAAATCTCGAACGCAGGAGACACTGCCGCTCTCCTGATGCTAGATCTCATTGCGGCATTCAACACCATATTGCACAAGCGGCTTATTGACCAGCTGTGGAGATGTGGGGTAGGGCATATGGCCTTACGGTGGGTTGCGTTCTATTTTCAGGGAAACACCATCTAGGTGTATCAAAAACCACACTACTCCAAAGTGTTTATTCTGCAGCAAGGAGTACCTCAGGGCTCCTACCTGAGTCCAACCTTATTTTACATTTATATGCTCCCCTGTCTAAGATCATTGAACGTTATAGGTTCACACGAATCACTTATGCTGATGATACTCAGCTGATCATCACCCTCTCCCAAGATACTGCAAGTACAGCTATTTCACTTCGGCTGCGTCTGGAGGAGGTTGCCAGGTGGATGGAGCAAAATTGCTTAAAATTGAAGGCAGGGAAGAAAAAGGTCCCGATTCTAGGGAAAAAAACGAACATCTGGTCGACCTCTTGGCAGTGCTTAATTTGAGCAGGTGCTTTCAGGTGCTCAGCACCGGCACTTCTTTCACAGAGCTGGGGCTACGATTTCTGGTCCTGCAGGTTGTGGTCTCAATATTAATTGTCCAATTTAAAATAAAAAGAACCACATACCTATCATGGTGATGGGCTTGTATGTTTTCATAGACAGGCATACATCTGTTCAGGCAGGCATGATTGTGTATCATCACTTTAGTGATGATGTCGTCACACCTGTCATGAATCCAAGAAGTCATCATTAACAAATAGCTTGCATTCTATTCCCCGAAGCTGCTACACCCTGCCACTGCCTGAGCCTAAGCCTCCCATTGGATAATTGTAGTAGGGGCCTGCCGCCCTGCATTGCTACTATCCTCAACATGCTTGATGTGGTTGTGGCCCACCGCAAATTTTGCGCGCTATGGAGTCACCTGCACTTTCCGTGCGCTGCCTCCAAGCATGCTAATTGCTGAGTGTGCTTGAGCCCAGTAGGTGCAACAGCCATACTCACATCTCACAGGCATTGCAGCATTGTGGCTGGGGACAGTGCTTGTGCTGTGGCAGGCATGGTCACAGCAAGCTGAGCAGTGGATGCCTATGCCGTTGTCATAACTGAACCAATCTAATTATAGGCAGGACTAGCAGTGACATGACCTGCTGTGCTCAAGCAGCCTCCTGACCTACAACAAACCCAGTCAGACCGCACGGATTAATATGTAAAAAAAAAAGCATTTTCATTAGGTGTACGTTTTATTTTCGCCCTCATCTGTGGCTGTAGGTCAAGAAGTAAAAAGCATGTCTTAGGGGACAGACAGCAGAGCATGGTTACAGGATATAGACTATGCGGGTGTTGAAAGTTGGGATCACCTGAGGTAGAAGTGGGCTGTAACCTCCTTGGCAGCATTTTCAGCATTCACTTCATTTCTTACAAATTAAGCACTGATTGAATTACAGCCATTTTTGTTTTTCACTATTACAAGGCTACCTGTTCTCCATAGGCCAGAAGGGCAGTAAGATTATTACATTTTATAATCCTAACTGACTCGGGGAACATTGTAGAAATTAGAGTTTGGTATGCCTGAACTCAAAATGATAAAATACATCTTTTAGTGAAGTTGGTTTTAACATTCTCTGTTTCAAAATACCACTTTTGGAAAGTAGGTATTTTCTTGTCCAACTATCCAAGCCTGTCTCTGCTACGTTATGTATTCCTTGTCTGGAGTTTAAGTGACAGGGCTGGGGGATTCCAGGAGCCATGGGTGAGTCAGCCCAATGGTGATAGAGAGATCTGCATCTAGATGGGAGGAATGAGTTGCACCTGGGACCTGAATATAGCTGTGCCTTCCCTCCACAATGCTGGCTCCACCTCCTGTGGTGTGTCTGATGTCCCTGCCCTCCACTG
This sequence comes from Lissotriton vulgaris, assembly GCF_964263255.1. Classification (NCBI taxonomy): domain Eukaryota; kingdom Metazoa; phylum Chordata; class Amphibia; order Caudata; family Salamandridae; genus Lissotriton; species Lissotriton vulgaris. The sequence continues at coordinate 399,725,486 of NC_141699.1, read as the reverse complement.
TGAAAGGAGAGAAGTAGTCGTGTCAACAGAGTGCTCCAGAGCTGTGCCTTCCCTCCACAATGCTGGCTCCACCTCCTGTGGGGTGTCTAATGTTTCTGCCTTGCACTGTGAAAGGAAGGAAGGAAGGAGCCATGTCAACAGAGTGCTCCAGAACTGGTTTGGACTGGGCAAAGGCCCCTCAGAGGCCAAAGGATTTTGGGGTGTAAGTATAGGGACCCTGATCCCAAGAAATCAGATCACTTTTGGACAAACAAGAAGAAACCTTTGCTGAGGGGAGGAACCTAAAGAAACAGAGGAGAGACTATCCCTAAGCTGAAGTGCTGCTAAGGAGATTGGCCTGCAGTGGTTGCCTGACTGCCAAAGAAAGGAGAAAGAACTTTGTGTGCTTTATTCACTTGTGAAGGATCTCCAAGGGCTTGAGAGAAGAGCTTGCTTCCTGCTGAAGTCTCAGGGACAACAGACTTCCACCACCAGCTCCCCAAGAGTTCTTTGGAAGTGCCTGCTGCTGTTTTGGGCCTTCTGAGGGACTGCGTGTTGCAAGGAGCTGGAAGCGCAACTCAAGAAGAAGCGTGTCGCCGTCGCAGCAGTCGCATCACTGAACAAGGGTGTCGCTGCCGCATTGCACCGCATCTCAAGAAACGTCCGCAACCCCGAAGAAGCGTATCACCGTCGCAGCCACTGCCGTCGCATCGTGGAGGTCGTCGCTGCAGCTGACGCATTTCACCGCATCAAGAGAAGCGTCTCGTAATGAGGAAGAAGCGTGTCACAGTCGCAGCATCACTGAGTAAGGATGTCGCCGCTGTGGCTGTCGCATTGCACCGCATCACAAGAAGCGCCTCGCATCCACAGAACAGCGTGCCGCAGTCAGAGCTGCTGCCGTCGCATCACTGAACAAGGGAGTCGCCACTGCAGTTGTCTCATCGAGCAGAAGCGTCTTGCATCGTCGGAGAAGATTATCGCAGCCAAAACCGCTGTCGTCGCATCACTGAACAACGGTGTCGCCGCTGACGCATCGAGCCGACACTTCTCGCAACATCGGAGAAGCGTGCTGCATCAGGAAGAACTTGACGTCTTTGTTTCTTTGCACCGGATCTTGTCGGATTTCCATCTTTGCAACACTTTTGTTGCCCTGCGTGTCGCATCTTAAGGTACATTGACTAAAAGGGTCGCATTTTATGAACTAAAGAGAACTAAGCTAAAACTAACATTTTAAGTACAGTACTGAGGATTTTTGTCGTTTGTGGTCTTGTGTTAAATCTATATAAAGAATCCTTATTTTTAATGTAAAACTTGTGTGGTGTCCATCTGTAGTGTTGTCACTGGGTTACTGTATCTGTTCACAAATGCTTTACAAACTGTCTCTGAGATAAGCCTGTCTGCTCGTGCCAAACTACCAAGGGGGTGAGAAGGGGTTATTTTAGGAGTGTATCCATTACCCTGACTAGAGGCAAGGGTCCCTTTTTGTCGCAAGTACCTACCTGTGCCAACTAGAGACCCCCAAATCTAACACTGTGCAAACCCCTTTGCGCAGGGATCAGAATTAAAAGTGAGACGAAGTATATCACACCCTTCTCTCACGGAGCGTGATACAATTTAGCATACCCTGCGATTACTGGGTGTGTTAAAAAAATAGCATACCTTGTTGAATTTCAGCCAGTCAAGTATGTCGGAATTTAACAAAAATGCCCGGTAATTACTAGTACATGGAAATTCTGGTGCAGTAGACGCCAAAATCCTCACATTATTTCCCATTATCAGAAAAAACTCATAAGTGTAATTTATTGCACAAAAGTAATTCTGACACTTGCGGAGAAAATTCAGGTGCAATAAATATTGCACCATGCATCAGGTCACTGGTAATGTGAGCCTTTGACTTCTTTTCTGTACATTTTCTTGAACTCAACCATGCATACCTTTCAGAGTTAAGATAATTTTTGTCCTTATTCCTGCAAATTCATGTTACACCACAGACACTGCCCTACCGCAACAGCAGTTATTTTAAGAGGACACAGAAATCCCAAACATTTTAATTGCACATATATAATATGCCCACCCTCAGCACAAAGCCTCGCTGAATGTTTATGGGCAATATAAACTTGTATGGATCATGGACATCAGCTGGTTGAAAATAAATAAGGAGTAAACTACATAATGTGGACCACTGGTTTCCCCCACTCCTTGGCCATTATACCTAGGCCAATGTCAGTCTCCAAAACCACATATAAAAAAGCTTGGCCATTCAGTTGGAAACCAAACTTAAGACGGGCACTCAAATTAAGGCAGTTGTTTCTTCTTGCACCTTTTATTAAAGAAACTGCATCCAAGTTTTCCAGGAACAAATGTTGTGGCCACTATTATTAGATCCAGGTTTGATTACTGTAATTCTCTGGACATAGGAATGTATGAGAACAAAAAACAAAAAAAAATCAACATCCTCATAACCAAGATGCCAGTTGGGATTGTAGCTCAGCACTTCAGGTCTACATATTCTTTTTTACATAAACTTCATTGGCTTCCAGTTACCAAGAAAGTTAAAGTCCCCCGTTTAATACATAAATGTATGTTTGGGTCACTGCCTGTATTCATTAAGAACAAGCTGACTGAGTACACCACATGTAGTCTTTTTTCTTCTTCTGATCTTCTTAGCATTCCCCGCTTCAGTAAAACATCCTTCGGAAGTAGATCATTTTCTGTTCTGGCCCCTAAATTGTATAACACTCAACTACTGATGTAAAATTCACTTATCCAGATCTGCATATTTTAAATACATTTAAGACCTACCTACCTGTGACTCAGAGGCTTCATTTAGATAGAATGCATTCAGTAAAAGGGGGTCAAAATGTCCACACATTTTTACTGAATGCATTTTTATTTTGCAAAACGACCTATGTACTAATAAGTCGGTTCACAATATACCGAGCCACAGTGGGTCACAATTTGACTTACCCAAAAGTATTAATGAGGTAGGTTGCAAATTGTGACCCCCTGCAACTGGCTACAATCACAGGCATGGTGTCCTGCTGGGGTCAGCATTTCACGACTGTGATTGCTTTTAAAAAAAGCTATTTTTTTTAAAGCTGCCAATATTCCTGAAAAAAATTAGGATGCATGTAAATAAAGAACATTTTTACAGTTTTTAGGTCGCGCTGGCGTGGACTGCGCACATGCGCAGACTCGCTCGCGAGATTTAATGATTTAGAGAGGGTTTCAGGTACAGGCTTTAAGCCCCGCCCCTCTTTTCCATTGGCCGGCGTCACCGTTTATACTAAACGATGGTCAGCCATTGGGAAAGAGGTGTTGATTACCTACACTTTTCTCTATTTCTGCCGTCCTACTTGGACGGACTGTCCTGACTTCCTGCTGGCGTAAAAGGTTTGTTATCTTTATGGGGCCAAACAGATGGCCCCATGAAGAAGATAATAAACCTTTTATGCCCTTTGCAATCCTCCCCGGGGGACCCAGTGCCTCAAATATGTAATCACTATTCATTTTGGTGTAAGCAGGCAGCCAAGGAGCAGAGGGGAGGCGAGGGTCTCGCGATCAGGTAAAGTGTGAAGGGGAGGGGCATAGGAATTTCCACCTTTTTCCTTTCTGGGATGTTCTGTTGCTGACTCAGGGACGGTCCTTTGGCCTCGGTTTATTGCGTCAGCTCGCATAGGGTGTGGAGGGAACGCGGCCCTTGTAGCAGGGGTTTCCTCCACGTCCGTCGTCTCCAGTGGCACATTATGACTGTGGTGGGTTCCACCCTCAAATCTCAGGCACTTGGCAGCGAGTGGTGCAGGCGAAGCTCAGCTGCCAACGGGCCACTTGCCATGTACGACACCCTCAGCCGGCCGGTGCCTTTTAGCCTTCATGGAGATTTACAAGCTGCAATTTTTTTTTAATTATTTGCAGTTTTATATAGCGCAAACTCGACCCAAAGCGCTTTACATGAGCACCAGTTCGTTACAAAAAGGACACATAAATTTTTTGGTAGGCACGGAGAGATTGTGACTTGCCCAGATTTACAGGATGTTGAACCGACTCCGAAACTCTAACTTAGTTCCCCAGCTCCGAAGTCGGCAACTCTGGCCGTGACGCCACATCCTGTTGAGCTCACGTTTACGATGCTAAAGAAATGAAAGTACATGTCGTAGGCTAGAATGTAACTTGTTGATGATGGCTGAAAGAATCAGGGCAGGGGCTCGCATGACATGAAGCCACATGCAGGAGTCATTCCGGTCAGAGGATTTCAGGTGTGCGCAACGCAGCCCACTTTCCGACTCCTGCCGTGCTGTATGTTCTGAGCCAGCTCCTGGCTCCAAGGTGATTTATGGGCAGAGCTGACATTCCGCCTTTCATCTCTGACCTCTGCCCCAGCCCCCACACCCTCCTTCGATCCGGAGGCCCTGCACGTGTGCTGCGCAGCTAAGCAGTCGGTGTAACCTGCATGGACAGGTCTGAAAATCCAAATGGTGACACAGAGGTTATGGGGATCATCCCCGATGGCAGATCTGCTGACATCCACCATGTTCTAAATGCCCCTTTAAGCACAGCCTACAAGTTTATAGTGAGGGCATTCGAAATTTCAGGTTAGACTGGAAGTCTTTGTGTATCATCAATATCCATGCATGATTTTGTCAATCTATTTAGCTATCCTATATGATGTTATCATTGTGCAAGATCAAAGACAGAAGTGGTGAATGCAGTAAAAAGAATGGACAAGATGTGTTCATTCCCCCCCCTCCTCCCACTGCCCCCCACACACCCACAACCCACATCCCAAAGCCCCCTTCTCTGTTTATAACATGCAATTGTATTGTCAGGGCAAAGACATACATAGAGATTTATTAGAGGCTCTGAGGCTACAGCAGGTATACAAATGGTAAAATAGATGGACTTGGTGACCCCACAATGAGGCTGATACATTGTAAGGTATGTACATGTATGATCATGATAAAAGCAGGAAGACATCTTACAACTAAGACATTAGTCTTCAAAGTCATGTATAATTCAGGTGGTAATTAGTGCACACAGTAATTGGTGCTATCCTGGTGTGTGATTTTGAATAGGTAACATAATTACCTTCTTCAGTGTTCCCCACCTCATCTTGAAACCTAACATGTGGAATAAGTATTAAAGATTATGATTACTGCATGATTTGCCTTTATGTCATAGCATTTTATCCTGATAAATTACCTCCGTTCTTTTCTGGTGAAATCCTTCAAGAGAAAATTGAAAAAAGTGGTCATTGATGCACAAGTTAGAATTCCAAACTGTGTGCAAACATCCATTTGCACATGGATTGGAATTTAAAATACAACTTTGAATCAGGGTCTAAGTACAGTCTTTACATCTATAGAAGGCAGGGATAGGTTATGTTGACAGAGATTTGCCTTACTCTGCATCAGGCAGCTGGTGAACTTTGAAAGTGGGGCGGCGTAGCGACAACCAAGAGTTTGCATGCACATTCAACTGCAAAGATGGAGCTTGTCTGTTGCAAAGTGGATTTGGAGGTTCCACCACCTTTGAATTAAAAAACAAGTGGTAAAATTGTGAATTTTCCAAACCTGTTGCCATTCTAAACATAAGTGATGTCATGAGGGCGAGCAAATGTCCCAAACCATCCATTTTTTGCAGGGATGCAAAAACAATCTGCTTGTGAAAAAAAGTTTTCCACGTGAAGAAAATATTTTGCGGGCTTTTTCAATCTAAGCGTGCAAATGAGATTTTCTGGTCAGCGCACATCCACACTCAAAGTTGAACTGCAAGAAAGGCACATCCCAAGACACAATGCCTTTCACATTTGTGAATCATAAAAAAGTAGTAAAGGCTGACAAATTAATTCATTTTATGTGAATTACACATCCAGGATTTAATTAGATCCAGTCTATGTGCAGCCCGTTGGTCAAAAACTCAATTAATCTAGTGAGGCAAAAATAAACACCTGAAATCGGGGTTGCTTGCAATTGAAATTCTATTAGGTATGTGATGCTCTAATGTTTGCGAAGCTTGGTACACAACTAGAACTACAAGCATTTACAATGCAATAGGTCTCGCAGCATTAAAGTTTGAGTTACTGGCATTTTAAATGACAATGCTTTGCATTAATTTTTTTTTGTAATTTGCAATTGTTATATAAACATTGTTTGTGAATGGTTAGTTGTTGCTTATGTAAAGCAAAGTTGACAGTAATATAGAGCGCTAGTCTTGCTTGTTATAAGCATGCTGATTTAAATGCCTCTGATACCTGCGGGTAAAGTTTGCGCTAAATGAAAGTGAAAACTAATAAATAAATTTTAAAAAGCCTACCTGTACCACGTCTGTTCTTATTCTTTGATGCCACATATCTTTGGGTCCCTGTATTTATTAACTGCACCTGGCTGTGGGAAACCTCCATGGCAGGAACAACGTGTTGCAGGGCAGACACGGGCAATGTAGCCACTGTCCTGTGGCTGCACCGCGGGGTAACACTGTAGGGGCAGGAATGCAGACAGTTGGTAGTGCTGTGCCATAGCAGTGTAGTTCTCTGTGTATGCTGGGCATGGGGGTTGCTATTGGCTGACAAGAAGTGGTGAGGAGATGCCGGTTCGGTAGGCCTGCTTCCTGATCTTGGGCAGGTGACAGTTAAAAAAAACAAGGACTATACGTTCAAAGTGCGTGTTTATGCACTGATTCCATGTTTTAAAAACAACATAATAAAAGGCATTGTAATTTACAATTTTTTGAAAGAACGAACAGTAGTGAACATGGTCATTAAGACAAGAAACCCAAGAACAACTATCAATACACAAAATGAGTATTGTGACATGTAAACAAAATTAGTCGAAACCAGTCTTACTGTTTATATTCAAAATAGTATTTGTGATTTATTTAAATATTTTCTTCATTTTTGTTAAGATTTTCTTTTATAAAAATACCTATAAATCATTACAAAAAATCAATGACATACATTTAGTGATTTTAGAAAAATATCTAAACATAATCAAACATAGAAGAAGGAAAGGGGGGGGGAAAAAGAATGCAAAACAACACAAATGACTATGGTGGTAATTCAGGCTAGTGGAGTAAGCAAAGCGGTGGATGGAGACTCTACGCGTGTTTCGGCATTTGCCTTCTTCAGGAGTCCGTCATTTGCAATAAGACAAAAATATAACACTGAAAAACATATAAAGAAGCGTGTCACGTAAAGTAATACAAAAATAATATCTCACTATGATTATATACATAAAAGGAATCTTGGGCCTAGGTCTCATTTATATACATATATGCTAGACAAAAATTGCCTCAATTCAAGTTTATTTAATATTTACTAGTGCTATTTCACAGAGCAGTTGCTTATTTACAGAAAAACATTTTATTTACCTCTATCTAGAACTGATGTATTATCTGTTATATCTGTTTACTGGACATTTTTAGGTCGGGGTAGTTAAAAGCTAAGTTTGTATTCCATATAATGCCAAATGTCCCTGCATATTTTAGCTTAACATAGTTGAAACCCATATTCATCGAACATCTCTGTGACCTCATGATGTCAGAAATCAAAAGGCATGTCCTGGAAGAGCTATGTAGAAGGAACTTATAGCCAGAGAAAGACAAGAGGAAAAATAAAAGAATAAGAAGATAAAAGAGAAAGACTTGGACAGTTGTTACACTGGTATATACAAGTGAGATGTAATATTAATTGTGGTCTTATAGCCCCAACTAAAAGTAAGCCTGTAATTATAGCTATGTTATACTGACACATAGAATAATAGTAATTACTTACACTGACAGAAAGGAGTACACCTATTTTGATGCCTGCCTTATGATAGTAATTTCAACTGGATGGAATCATGTTCAATACATCACTGAATGAAAAGAACAACCATTATGCAGGCAGGTATGTAAATGTTGTTAGGCAGCTTAATATAAACCAATAGTTTTAATAGCCGACTCTCTATTGTAAATTGGAGACACTGGGTATTAATGCTCTCTTTTCTATGTTGAACTAATTTATCTAAGGCTACACACAAGTAGGGGTGGTTAAGGATAGCTATTATAGGGCAAGGTTATTATCTAGGTCAAATTGTGCCAACATGTTAGAGAGGATCCCAATATATATACCTTGCTGTGGTCCATATTATCCAGTATTTGTAATATTCTCGGGATCCTATCAGAGGTATCCAATGTGTATCTGTAGATATACACCACTGTAATAAAGAAGAATTTATGTGTAATACTTGCAGGTAAAGGGGAGAGATAGAGCATGTGGTATGATATTATCCCATGTGACATTTTAGGATATGTACCTTCTTAATTGGTGATTGTTACTCAGTAAAGAGATAAAAGTAGCATTTGATGACAGTCCAATATTGCCTTGGTATCTGGCGACACTTTAGTTGAGGGTAAACGGAGCCCCATTCGATGGTAGTCTAAAGATATTGCACAGATAGAGAGGGGAATGGTTATTAAAAGGGGTTTATTTAAGGGATAGCCTATGCACTTATATGTTGGCAAGTGGCTTTCTGTACAGTGCTATTATTGAAGTTATAGGGTTAAATAGCGCCGCATACCTTATAGATGGTCAGCGTCCGAAGTATAATTGGGGTTATAATGATGACATGTATCCTTCTTTAGTAGGGTGGGGCCTCGGAGTAATTGCAAATCTAAATAAGCAAATAGGACCCGAGTTGATACACCAACAACACCAGAAGATAAAAGAGTGTCAGTGTCGTTGAAAGCTAGTTTTAAAAGCGCTTTTGGTGATATGCTTCCTAAGCTAAAAGCCGCTACTTACCGAAGCAGAATGGTGCATAAAGATGCAATGGGGTTCCGGATGTCCTGCGTCGTCGATCGAACTGAAGGAACTGAAGCCTAGTAGTTTAGCGCTATTTATATCTCTGTCTCTCACCATTAACTCTAAATTACGAGCCGGTGTGTCAAATGGGATGGGGGCGTGGTGGTAATTGAGATGAGGTAGAGGACGCATTGCTATGGTGCGGGGAGAGTACGTAGGGTAGCACGCATGCGCTGGTAGTTCACATTGTCGAACTACATAGGCGATGCCTTGCATCGGGTGCATGATGAGGATGATGTCATGTATCATAATTCAATGAGCCGATGGGCGCAACGTATAAGTACTGTAGACGAACTGCGTCAATAATGTAGCCCCCTACTATAAGAACCGTAGTGTCTGATGGAATAGTGACGTGGTGACTGACGAGTAATGTTATCAGACGCGTTGCTATGCTACGAGAAGATCTTGTGAAGCAATACGCATGCGCTGGCAGTTCAGATTCTGAAACTATACAGACACGACGGCACATCAGACGCGTGGTGATGCCACACATAATGGTGTCATGTAAGCTAGCTACGTGAACTTATAGGCTCACGATAGTGGTTCTAGGATAATAATGCAAAGATGGTATCTTGCCATAGTGTAAAAGACACATATTAGATAGATGCATATATGTAATAATATTGATGTTAAATTAAACCTGTGATGTAAATTAGGTATTGTTTAAGAGTGCGAAGGTGATTCCAAATAATTGATCAAAGACTAAGCAAGGCATCCGCAACAATTTCCTACTTAAACTGTCCATCATTATTATCTAACATAAGCTTATGAATGAACAGGGAAAAGGGGAGCAGTTTTAGTATTCAGATGATTGCCTGCTCCCATGGAATTTCAGAATTAAGCCCCGTGGTTGCTGTATTAAGAGAGAAGATCCAATATACCTCTCTCTTTTTTCGAATTTTGTCAGGGCATAGTCCTGGCCTAGGTTGCACATTTTTGAGAATAAACCACCTTATATCTTCAGGTGAGTGATCATATTCCAGGAAATGTGCCACCAAGGGAGCATTGATTTTCTTTGTACGAACTGCAGATTTATGTTCTGTTACTCTTTTGTTTATGGCTCTAGAGGTTTCACCCACATATCCTTTTTGGCATGGACATACTAAGAGGTATACTACATTTTGGGTTTTGCAATTTGTCATTGTTTTGCAAGGGATTGTTATATTGTTGAATGTAAGGTCCTTACCTTCGATTGCTTGGGGGCAGGTCTTACAGCTACCGCATTTGTAGTTGCCTATGACAGGGTTATCACTGGTTATGCTTCTTTGTGTGAAAGTGGTTTTCACTGGCAATCTAGATCTTACCACTAGATCTTTAATGTTTTTGTTCCTTTTGTAAGCAAAAACTGGTTTAGATATCAAATCTTCTTTAGATTTGTTGACATTGAGAAGATGCCAGTTGGAGTAGATAATTTGTCGTATCTTCTCATTCAGTAAAGAATGTCTAGTGACAAAAACCAGCTGATCATTTTGTTTAATAACCTTTTCTTGTAGGATGGATTGGCGGTCAAAATATCGGGCTCTTTTGAATGATTCCCGGACAAGCCTGTGCGGGTAGCCACGATCTTCGAATTTCCTTTTCAGGACTATAGAGCGTTCATCATAGTCCTGTAATTTGGAGCAATTGCGCCGAAGTCTCAAAAGTTGACTGAAAGGAATGTTGTTTTTTTGGTGTGCAGGGTGAAAGCTTTTATAATGGAGCAAGGTGTTTCGAGCCGTAGGTTTTATAAATAGATCTACATAGAGTTGGCCTTGGTCATGCTTAATGGTTAGATCCAGAAATTCCATTTCGATGTTACTGGTATGGGATGTGAATCTGAGATTGTGGTCACAGGCATTAAGCCATGTTATGAATTCGTTAAGAGTGTCTTCGTTGTCATCCCATATGAATATCACATCGTCGAAATATCTCGACCAGTGAAGAATTGTTTCAAAAAAGGGACCTATTTCATTGAAAATGTGGATGTTTTCGAATAGTGACATATAGATATTTGCAATAGTAGGGGCGCAAGATGCGCCCATACTAACTCCTTTAGTTTGTTTGTATAGATTGCCTCGAAATTCAAAGACATTCTCTTCTAGAACGATCTTAAGGCAGTCTAGGATGAAAATCATGTTGCAGTCGACTTCATACGTGTTAATGAACCATTCTGTTGCCGTAACGGCACCTTCGATTGGGATGTTAGAGTATAAACTCTCCACATCCAGCGTCACCATCCATTGTCTTTTTTCATTAAAAGCTGTACCCTCTAGCAGATTGATTATGTGACCAGTATCTTTGACATATCCAGGTATTTTGGATATGTATGGTCGCAAAATGGCATCCAGGTATTTTGAAAAGGGTTCAGTGACGCTCCCTATGGTGTTGACAATTGGACGGAAAGGGTGATCTAGTTCGTTTTTGTGGACCTTCGGAGTTCCATACAGACAGGCCATTCTGGGTGATGATACATTTAAGTAATCATATTCTTTTTGGCATATATCTCCATTATTTAAGGCTTTAGCTGTCAGTCTCTGTATCTTTTGTTTGATTCTAGCGGTTGGATCTTTGGATATTGTATTATAGAAATTGTTATCGTTGAGCATATTCTCTACTTTGGTTATGTAAGTAGAGGTGTCAAGGATAGCAATGCCTCCTCCTTTATCGCATCCCTTCACAGTGATAGAGGTAGATTCCTTCAATGACTTAAGTGCTTTATACTCTTCCACTGTGAGGTTATAGGGAGTGTGAGGTATGTATTTAGTAGCTGCTATCAGTTTTTTCATAACTATTTTTTCAAAGATGGGGATCTCTGGGGTCACTTGGTCTAGAGTGGGATTAAAAATGGACTTAGGTGCTAGCCCTGATTTGTTGGTTTCCCTTGTGATCGATTCAGTATTATGGAAAATATCCATCAGCCGAATTTTTCTGAAGAAAACCATATCATTAAACAATTCAAATTTGTTTAGGCCAGAGTGTGGTACATAGCTGAGTCCTTTGGATAGAAGTGAATATATTCCTTGATCTGGTGTCTGGCTACTGAGATTGAATATAGGTATCGTTGTCATTCTCTACAGTAGCGCGCATTGCGGGTTTCTAGATATCTATTTGAGTTCATTGCTTGATGTTCCTGATATTGAGGCTGATGTTCCTGGTAATGAGGTTGATATTGTGGTTGGTGTTGGGGTTGATATTGTCCCCTCTGTTGGTAGGATTGGCGAGGTTGGTACCCGGCCTTGTATTGTGGACGGTAGAGGTCGCCAATTGCCTCTGCTCTGTGGGCGCTGTCCTAAAAAAGAGGATCTAGTTCTTTGATTAAATTGATAGCCCTGGTTTTGGTATGGTGAGGAACTACCAACGCTATCTGAATCTGACGAGTTCGAAAAAGTTGTTACTTTTCTCCTTCTCATTTCTATTGGTTCATTTTGAGGATCTGATGGATTGGGGTCCATATAGGAATAGTATCCATCTACTAAGTAGGGGTATACTTTTTCTTTGTTGTAATATTTCAGATCTTTTTGAAATTTGTCTAGTTTTCTTTTTGAAAGATAGTCAGTATAGGAGTTTAATTCAGTTTCTACTTCGTCTTTTTTTGATATCTGGTATGTTATCTAATGATTTTATTTTATTTTCCAAATCTTGTATTTCCTATAATAATTCCAACAGAACTGTTTTAGCTGTCTCAACTATCAGCATCATCATATCTCTTGAACACCTATTTGCAATAAGGGACCATTTTTCTAGAAAATGTTTTACTTGTATAAATAGGCCCGGGATGTTTTTAATTTGTAAGCCTTGCGGAATAACTCCTGCCTACAATGCCAATAGCTCAAACTTTAATGCTGCAAGACCTATTGCATTGTAAATGCTTGTTGTCTTCAGCGAGGAGCTCGGTCTGTCTTCAGGGAGATGAAGAGCTCTGTCTGTTTTCAGGGACAAGATGAGCTCTGTCTGTCTGTCCTGAGGAGCCTCTGTCTGTCTCCAGTGAGAAATTCTTCTGATCTTTAGATATTACTTCTCCCCCAACTGCTACCACACATGACCACCTCTAGGTGGCGCTTTGGACAAACTGTAAATGAAAGTATTTGAGGGCAGAGGGCGAGGAGATGAAGGGCTTGAGGGAGGAGAGAACAGTGACACAGAGGCAGTAGAAGGTGCGTCATCACCTGTCACAGGATCACACCCCGAGTCAGAGAGCAGACACACAGAAAAATGTCAGTAGCTCTCACAGGGTCAGACAGAGAGACAGTCAAAGAGCAGAGGCCCCCGGGATCACAGGAGAATGTCAGCAGCTGTCTCATGGGCAGGTAGACAGACAGAACAAAACTCCATAGGATCACCGGATCATGTCAGCGGCACTTACAGGGCAGAAAGAGAGACAGTCAAAGAGTAGAGGCCCCCGGAATCACAGTATGATATCAGCAGCTGTCTCGTGGCCAGGCAGAGAGACAGTCAGAGAACAGAGCTTCACAGGATCAGTCAGCGGATCTCACAGGACCAGGAAGAGAGAGAGGAGGCCCCGGGATCACAGGGTAATGTCATATTCTGTCACAGGGTCAGCCAGGTCAGACACAGAGGATAATGCCATAATGCCTGTAGTTGTCGTGGGGGGGGGGTGAGGGGGGGGGGGGTGGGGAGGGGCCAGGGTCAGTGACAGCCGCCTCGCCTATAATTTCTAAGCTGCCACACACCGAGAGCAGGACACGGATCAAGAGGCTTTGAGTCAAAGACTTGGAGAGCTTCTTACATAACCGAGGGCAGGACGAGAGAGGTGGGGGGTTGACAGACGGACAGAAGGAGAGAGACCGACATACGAGGAGAGAAGGGGGTTATCTTGAGGGAGAGAAGAAAGAAGGGAAAGAGTGGGGGAAGAATCAGAGGAGCGAGAAAGGTGTATATAAGAGGGAGAGAGGGCTGAACCAGTGCTTCATGCTGTATGTATGCTGTGGTGGGTGAAAGCAACATTTTACTGACAATTTAATTGACCAATGGATGAAACGGGCTAATCAAAAGCTCCCGCCACAGCGGATTGGCTCCGTTTGAACTCAACTTTCAACGGTACGAAAACCGAGGTTCTGCACTGTTCCGGTGACCGAATCCCCAGGGACCTCCCAGACGATTTCTGGCCCCCGTCCTTCTCTGAGTCGGTGTCAGTCGCACACTCGACGCGTAATCTGGGGGTCACTTTTGGGCCTAATTTACAGCTGGATCTGCACGCAAACAAGACCACGTCCACGTGCATGATGCTTATCCGGATGCTGCGTAAGGTTCTACCTCTCCTCCCTGAGCAAGCCAGATCCGAAGTAGTGCGGAGCACTATCTTAAGTCGACTCGACTACTGCAACGCACTACTATTGGATGCCCCTGTAACACTACTGGGCAAGCTCCAAAGGGTACAGAACCTGGCTGCCAAACTCGCTCTGTCCCGCCCCTACTACAGCTCGTCTACAGCAGCATTACAGGATCTCTATTGGCTGCCGATTCATCTCCGGGTCCGCTACAAAGCCGCATGTATAGTGTTCAGAGCTATCCACGGCTTGGGACCTATCCCGCTGCGGAGAATGTTTGCTTGGTATCTTCCAGCCCGAGCCTTACGCTCCTCGTCATCCAAGCTGTTAGTGGTCCCGCGCTTCCAGAGAGTGAGGATGGGTGGCCGTTCGTTCAGAGTAGCGGCGGCCAAACTCTGGAACTCTCTGCCACTATCTCTTAGGAGCCTTGAGGCTCTTCCAGCCTTTAGAAAGGCGTTGAAAACCCACCTCTTCCCGAGGATAGGCTAGTTGCTGAAGCTGTTGTTAGATCAGGGTTCAAAGCGCCAGGATGCCCTTTGTGGTGACAGGCTGCGCTCTATAAGTATACCACAATACAATACAATACCAATTTGATGAATGGATTTTTGGGGGAAAACAATAATTTGGCAAGACAACTAAAGCTCTCTCATGTGCCAGACCCAAAAAGCCCAGCGTTACCCTCAGCATGCTTGCCATTAATCTGCCAAGGCCCCTTACTGACATTTCGCCACAGCGCCCAGCCTTCTTGTTTTACTCATCCGAAGCCGGAGGCGCTTGTAGAAAGTGCATTCTGCAGATTAAGGCAAGGAAAGAGCTTTCCAAGCAGTTATATAAACTGCACTGGGCAGAAGAGCGTAGTCATGACACGAGAAACAGGAAAAAATGAATGGTGCATAAGAGCTGAGCTTGCACCAAAAGTGCAGAGGGCTTATTATATGCAAACTAGTAAACCAATCAACAAATTAGGCACCTGCTGCTTGCATATAGTCTGATTAAAAGGTCACATGTTTGAAAACAGGCAATGTGACGTCAGCCTTTCATCTTAACAAGGCGGATACATTGAACAGTATTACACTAAAGAAGAATAAGATGTTTTCAACAGCGCTTAGAAGCTGCATAACTAGGGTCTGAAGAGCTATGAAATAAACACGTTATCAGCGATAGCCCATACTGTCCTCAGTGATGGACACTGAAGTACACAGAATAGTTAATTATTCCTAAAATTGTCATTGGCGGAAGATATTCACCAGCACATCATGACAGTCATTTATATTTAAATGCACTAAGCGCAGGGTCAAAGACATACTTTCCGTAAATTGTTGAAACCGAAAGCACACGTTTTGTGCACAAACAGCCAAAGGTGTACCTTATATAGATTACCATTTCACCAAAAAGTCCATAAACACACAGCTACCATTTGTGAATCCGCACTCTCCCTCTAATTACATTTCTTACCCTTTCGTGATGACGTCACACGGTGTTATCTCAATGTTTCCATGAAAAAATGACTGTTCCTTTAAACAAGCTGAGGATCACCGGGCGCGAAACCGAAACCGAGACGCCGTCGCCATGAGCGTGCACATCGGCTGTCCCAGCGCAAGCTGTGGATCGCGGAGAAGACACGCCGAGCTCAGACTCTGAATTGGAGCCTGCTGCCGCCGAGAGTGACCCGCTGCGGAGGGAGAGGGACATGCGAAAAGAGCCCTGTGAGTGAGGGGGGGAGGGGTGGAGGGAGGGGATGTGTGTGTGTGTGTGTGTGTGTGTGTGTGTGTGTGTGTGTGTGTGTGTGTGTGTGTGTGTGCATGTGTGCGTGTGTGTGTGTGGGCAGCGGGTTCTCTATGTGTGTGTGTGTGTGTGTGCGCGCGTCGGGGGGTTCTCTATGTGTGTGTGTGTGTGTGCATGTGTGTGCTTTTAAATGAAGAAAAAAAACTAACGTTAAAAGTTCACTGTCTGTGAAAGCGCGCATTGTAAGGGAATTGTGGCCTGCTCAATGGAGCGTGCGTTCACATGCGCGTGGCCCGCTCCGATCCTTCACGATGCGCGTGGCAAGCTCTTGTCTCCTGGAAAGCTGAGTCGCTAGCAATAGGTCTCTGGTGAGACAGCGCTTCGCGCTGTAAACGCCACAGGACCTAAAAAGGGAACAGCATCAAAATCAATATTCTATGGCATAGTTACACAGTCTACATAACATAGCACATTTATGAGCAAAACATATATGCAATCAGGATACTGCAGTGTAAGATCTCATCAGTTGGGAACACACCTGAAAACAATGATTTGTAAATTTAGGAGCAGGACTAGAAAACATGCGGACCTCGAGGGCACCAGATATTGGATGTTGTGCACTTCACTGCTATGTATCACACATTGAGATATCAAGGGACCATACACAGTCTCTCCTTGTAACTTGATTTTCTCTGAAAGGACTGGTGTTGTAGACCAATGTCTCTGGAAAGCCATGTCTTGCAGTCAGTTCAGAGAATAGTGTCCCCACTTTAAAGTTTTGACCGGCGGATACCACCACAACCCTCCCCCCTCCCCCCCCCCCCCAACGTGCTTTCCTAATAAAACCCAGATGGTCAATACACATCTGGCATGTTAGCCCTGACCTCCAGACACACTGTGGGGACATGGGGAACAGGAGGCAGTGACTTGCTAATAATTGACAATGTTATTAATTAGTCCATCGCCTGCAATGCTGAATATTATATAACTCATCCACCACTCAAATTACTTTCATTTTTTTTTTTTAAACAATTTTTATTGCAGAGTCAATTACAGTATACATTACTGGATTCAGAATCTCTAGTTGCAGAGTCATACTTCTATCTCATCCCAGATGCCACGTACACAGCCATTCAGCCCACAACCCGGCGGTCGGGTGGCGCTACTCATTAACAGTTTACACTCTTGACTGGGTTGTCTGCTGTAGTCGTCGCATGGGGCCCTCTGCCCTCTGCTTTTGTATTTTCACCCCGCACCCGCATCTCTCACCAATTTTCGCACGTGTTCAGCTGCTGGATCCCGGGCTGCTTCCCCCCTCCCCCCTCCCTCCCCGGTGTCTACAATTATGCCTGGTGCTAGGGTACGTGCTTATACTGTGGGCTTTCGGAGCTTTAGATTATTACTGTGCGTGTGTGTCCGGTATCGGTGCTGGGGTCAAAACCGTCCCTATTGGAGCCACCTGTCCCACCGCCTCCTCCTCCTCCTCCCCGTCCACTGTGCTATCCCTCAGTGCCTGTACTAGAATTTCCCATGCCATTGCTGCGTCCTGTGCTTTCTCGTCTGAGCCACGGCGGGCCAGCTGATACCGGATCGTACTCTCCGCCGTTGCCCACTTCAGGAATTCACACAGCCATCTCCGGTGTGTTGGCCCCACCTTCGACTTCCAGCCTTTGGTCAGCTCTCTTTGCAATAATTGGACCCATGTCAATGAATTTGCTAGACAGTTTGTTCTTTCGTGTGTGTGGGAACCAGTGTAAGACAGTGACCGCGCTATCATACTGCAATTCCCTGTCTGCTACTTCGTTCAGGGTGTCACCTATTTCCCTCCATTATTCCTGTATTCGAGGGCAGCCCCTCAGCATGTGTACTAGGTCTGCTCCTAATTGGGTACATCTGGGACATGCAGCATCTTCTGCACCAAAGTATGCTGCTATTTTACTCGGGTTAGGTAGGCCCTGTGAAGTATATAGAGGTGTATTAGTTGGAACCGCGCGTTTCTGGTGCTCTTCCTGGCCCTCCGCACTAGTTGGGACCAAGTCGTGTCTGGGATTTCTAATTGTAGGTCTGTTTCCCATTTGTGTTTCAGTGATGTAAGTGGTTGTAGGGTGTCTGTGTGCATCCTGGAATAGAGGCATGTAACTGCCTTAAACGTCCCTGCCGCCATCATTGTGTATTGGCACGCCAGCGTCGTCATGGGCTCCAGCAGTCCCTCCCCCCAGTGCGCCTGTATGGCTCTCACCACTGCCGCATGCATTAAGTAATCTCCCCTCGGAGGTCGTACCTTTCCTGCAATGTCTGGTACGGGGCCAGTACTCTGTCGTCATAAAGATCCCCCACCACCTGTAACCCTGCATCTTCCCACAGTCCCAGTCTCGACCAGTCTCCGCCATGTGGGAGAGCAGTCACCATGCCCAGCGGGATCTCAGGTGCATAAGGGTGCCTGGGTCCAATTCGCTTTTGTGTGCGATTCCAACATAATCACAGCGTCCGCTCTTTTCGGGACAGCCCTCCAAGCCTCAATTTCTGCTGCATGGTAATGTATGCTAGTATGTGACAGGGTGTGCCACCTTCCCTTTCCTGCTCCGGGCCTCGGTAGACCCTCGCAACCTCCTGCGTAAAGAACTGCAATTGGGCTGCCAAGTAGTAGAGCTCGAAATATGGGACCGCTAGGCCGCCCTCATCCTTCGAACGGGTCAACGTCGCCAATGCAATTCTACGTCTGCCCGTTCCCCACAAAAACGACACAATCATTGACCTCAACCGTTTGAAGACCGCTCCAGGTATCCACACAGGGAGGGTTCGGAAGAGATATAATAATCGCAGTAGAGCTATCATTTTTAGGAGTGAAACCCGGCCCGCCATTGAGAGGGGGAGGGAGGCCCAGAAGGTCATACTGCCCTGCAATGCACGGACACAACGACCTATATTACCGTCTAGCAGGTCCGCGGGCTCGTGATATATGTACACTCCCAGGTAGCTCAGACAGCTAGGCTCCCATCTAATCTCTGGGTGGGTTAGGGGGGGCTCCTCCCCTTTCCTCAGCGGGAAGAGACAGGTTTTTGTCCAGTTAACCCTCAGTCCTGATATTGCGCCGAAGCGCTCTAAGAGTCTCTTCGCGCCGTCCACAGCTTCCTCAGCATCTTCTAAGAAGAGGAGAAGGTCGTCGGCGTACAGGGAGATGAAGTGATGGGCCCCTCCGACTTCCAACCCGTTGCAATGTATCCCCCGCCGAGCCATCGCTGCCAGAGGCTCCACCGCAAGCGCAAACAGCAGAGGAGATAGTGCACATCCCTGTCTCGTCCCCCGATGCACCTCATATTGGTCCGATACCAAGGGTCCCAACCTCACCCTAGCTTTTGCCGAAGCGTAAAGCACCTTTGTCCACCTTATATATCCCTCACCCAGACCAAAGCCCTGCATCACTCTGTATAGGTACTCCCATTCCAGGGTGTCGAATGCCTTTTCTATGTCGACCGCCAGTACCAGGGGGGCTCTCGCTCTCGGCGGTGGGTCATCCACTAATCTAAGCATCCTACGGATATTGTGTGTCGTATTTCTAGTGGGTATAAAACCTGTTTGATCTTTATGTATCAGGTTCTGCATATGGGGAAGCAGCCTGGTGGCCAGCACTGTGCTCAAAATTTTGTAGTCTGTTGTCAACATGGACAACGGCCTATAGGATGCCGGGTCTGTACTGTCCCTTCGCGGTTTTAATAAAGGGATCATAATGGCTTCGCGCATTGACTGAGGAAGTCTGCCCCCCTCCCTGGCCTCGTTATATATCACCTGCAGCCTCGGGGTCAGTTGGTCTAGGTATTTCCCGTAAAATTCAATGGGTAACCCATCTATTCCTGGTGTTTTGTTACGCGCCATACTCTTATTTCCGCCAAGTCTATTGGGCCGCCTAGTAAATCAGCCTGCTCTTGCTCAAGCCGTGGTGTCTGCAGGTCGCTCAGGAAAGCCTCCATTGCCTCGCTCTGGTTCCCCAATTCGCTCCTATACAACCTCTCATAATATGATCGAAAACAGTCCAAAATGTCTGGCTGTGTTTGAAGTGTGCCGCCTCCATTTCCCTTCAGGGTCAGAATTGGTTGAGCGCCCCTATTGGGATTCGCTAACCAGGCCAAGAGTGTTCCAGTTTTGTCCCCCTCAGCAAGAGTTTTCGTCAAATATGTTTTATAATCGTAGCTACGAAGGCGCTCTACCTCCACTGCCACTGCTTCACGCGCTTCACTTACTCTCCTCTGTAACTCAGGGCGGCCAGGGCGTTCCTGTTCCGCCTCCCTCAATGTACGCTCAGCCTGTTCTAAGTCTTCTACCAATGTCCTGCGCACCCCTGCAAATTTCCCCATACAGTGCCCCCTTACTACTATTTTAAATGCGTCCCAGTTCTTCGCGGAAGGGTGGGTCATCCAGCGTGTCCGGCCGTAACCGCCATGTCGGGATCTTTGGTTTTGTATTCATCCAATCTAGCGTCAGGAGGATAGGGTTGTGGTCAGAAATTGTACGTGTCAAGTATTCAGTCCGGACCACTGCTGGGAGTATTGTTTGGGAACAAAGGAAGGTGTCAAGGCGGACATGGAGGTCGTGTATACTAGAGTAGAACGAGTAATCCCGCTCTGTCGGATGTTGTGTGCGCCAGCTATCCGTCAGATCCCACTTCCCTTGCCATTCCGTTCTGTATTTCGCTAACCTATGTACAGGGGATGTGTGCAGTGGGATCTGTCTAGTGTAGTGTCTTCTATTGAGTTGAAGTCCCCTCCATCAGCATATGTCCAGTAAAGTAAGTGGCCAGCACTCTGGAGAGCTTCGCAAAATAAGCTGCCTGATCTACATTTGGCGCGTAGATGCTACTAAGTACAATGTGTCGACCTCTAAGTAGCCCTTCTACCGCTACAAACCTCCCTTCTGGGTCTACCGTATGTCTAGTGACTTGGAAAGGAACTCCCGCCCTCACCCAAATTAACACTCCCCTAGCAAAAGCAGAGTACGTGGTGTAAAACAGGTGGCCCCTCCATCTACGCTGTAGCGCTATCCCGTCTTTTTTCGTTAAATGGGTCTCCTGTAGGAATGCTATATGCACCCCTCTGCGAACTAAGTGAGAGTGGATCTTGTATCTCCTCGCCATAGTGGTGAGCCCCCGCACATTTCAGGACACACATTTTATCGAGCCCGCATTAGCCATTGTCCCATCTTGTTCGGTTCGAGTCCATAACATGTAGCTTCCAGACATCAGACACCACACCGTCCCCACCCATCCCCAACTTTCCCCCCACCCCCCCTTCCCCAAACTACACCTCGAGTTACCCCAACTTCTCCAGGTCCCCCCTCCCCCAGAACAGGACCCAACTGCAGAAGAGTCGCTCCCATCCAAACTGGCGAGCAAACGCGCCCTCAAAAGTCCCTAGTCCGTAGTCAATACCACAGAGGCCTTATGGGCCCTGGGGTGCGTGTGCTAGCTACCAAACTCTGCAAGTGCTGTCCCCATGCCCCCGCCCCGCAATTCTCATCATGACTCACGATATTTCCATCTTACTGTGCTCTGCTCAACAGTTCGTGGAGGCCGCACCAATTGTTTTCAGTCTTGTCAGGTACTGTGGACAGGAGTCAGCCTTCGATGATTTCACCCGATGTCTGCGGCGTGACCTTAGGGCCCCTGGCGCCACCTAGTTCCGACAACTCCGTGTCCGAGCCCAATTCCTGAATCTCCGAGCCAGATTCCCTCGCCGATTGGACCAGCGCCGATCCCGACACTTCCTTCACTGCCTGCAGCGCCGCTCTCCGTTCCTCTCCAGTTTGGGAGGTCGTCGGTTTTCTGGACCCCTGTCTGCGTCCACGGAGCCTCCGTGATTGCCTGACTGTGTGTTTCTGGCGTTCCTCCTCGGCCCTGTATCGAGCACCGTCCGTGCCCGCTTTATAAGTGTCCCACCAGGCCCACGCCTCTGCCGATGTCGTGAAGAACAGCGCCTTTTCGTCTACCACCACTCGGAGTTTGACCGGGAACAGCAGTGAGTACTGTAAACCCTCTGTGCGCAGTTCTTTTTTGATAGAGAAGAATGTGGCACGCAGTTTTTGGGTATCGAACGTGTAGTCCGGGAACAGCGTAACCCTGCTGTTATCCACTTGAAATGGACCTGCATCCCTAGCCCGTTGCAAAAGCCAGTCCCTGTCCTTATAGTGGAGCAACTTGATTACCACTGGGCGAGGTGGTAGGCCCGTTTTTGGGGGCCGGGACGGTACTCGGTGCGCCCGCTCTAGAGTGAAGAAGGGAGAAAGACCCTCCGGGGCCACCACAGTCTTTAGCCAGTCGTGTAGGTAGCCCACCATGTCCGTGCCCTCTTTTGTTTCGGAAAGACCCACCAGGCGCACGTTGTTCCGCCGGCTGCGGTTTTCAGCATCCTCTGCCCTCCTCTCTAGTGCTTGTATCCGCTCCATCGCCTCCGTGAGCTTCCCCTCCATCGACTTTTGCGCTGGCACAATGTCTTTTAGGGAGTATTCTGCATCCTTGACTCTATCAGTCAACTTCGCATGGTCTGCCCGCAGGAGCCCCAGCCCCGTCGACACTTGCACAATGTCTTGATGTAAGGCATCCTTAGTGGCAGCAATAGCTTCAAGTATCCGGTCCTGCATCTGTTGCAATTCCGTGGTAGACTGCGAAGCATCTTCCGGTGTCTCCGAGGCTGGGCCCCGTCCCCTTTTCCGCCCTTAGGCTTGCCCATATTGCTCCTGCGATGTGGATCTGGGTCCCAGGGATGGTCAGGTGTTGTTGATTCCCCAAGCGGGCCCCCTTCTGGGCCGCGAGCCCTGGGACGCACGCCCCACGTTCCCGGTCAGGTCGATCTCCGGGTATCCTCGTGGAGGTCCCCGGTCGTCCTCAACTGACCTTCCCCCTCAGGCCCCTAGTCTGGTCGCTGCTCGGTTCCAGCCAACTTCTGGTCACCCCTCGCAGTGGGATCGGGTTCTCAGGGCTCCAGGAGTGCTCGAGGACTCTCCACCTCCTCAGGGGCCAAGCACTGCAGTTTCTCACCTTCTGGGGTCGTCAGGCGAGGGTTCCAAGTGCTCTCCGATGCGTGCAGGGTCGATGGGCCCCAAAGCCGGGGAGACGATACAGTTCACTGGTAGTGCGGGTCCTCCTCGGGTCGTCTGTGCTCTGGGCTCCCCACCGGCCACACCGGGCTCGGGGATCGGCGATTCAGACCTTGGGCTCCTCCGTGCAGCAATGCAGTTGGGCAGGAGCTGCACCCACTGCAATACTAGGCCCCGGAGCCGGGGTGTAAATTTATTGCCCACTGGGTCCTACAAGGACCGCCCCCCGCACTCAGGTCCAGGCTCAGTAGTGTTCGGGCTGGTGGCACAGCAGCCGGGCCCAGCACGCTCTCGGGCCTCCCCCCGAGTGAAGACTCCCACTCAGCCAGGCCTCGGGACAGGGTTGCACGTAAGGGGCTGCAGGCTTCAGGCCTCAAAGCCGGGGCACAAAGTATGCTCTTCCCGGGTGGGGCGGAGCTGCTTCTGTTCCCGATCCCCCCGCTGATCACTCCGAGGTCGGGGGCCCGCCGGTGCGCAAGGCGGTTCCAGCACCCGCCCGGTCAACTAAGTACCTTGCCCCCTCTTCACAGCCGGGCGCCGGGGGTGGGTCTGCTGCTACAGTCCGGCAGCCGCTTCTTCTCGGGCGCCGCCATCTTGTGCTCCGGCGGCTCGGGCACTTCGGAACAAGGCGCGCTCGCTGCGGTAGATTTCCTGGCTCGCCTCCCGGACCGGAGCAGGCCTGGGTGTTGCTCTCGGGATCGACCCGATTTTCGCGGGGATCCCGGGTCTTGATCAGGATTTTCAGCGGATCTTTAGGGCAGAGGATCGGGAGCCTCGCTAGGCTGCGACCGTCCGCATTGGCCGCTAGCCACGCCCCTCCTCCACTCAAATTACTTTCATATTTCACTATACTAATTCAACACAAATCCTTCTTGGGTTCCGGAGTAGCATGCTACTCGCCGAAAAAGCGCTTTGACGCCTAGTCAGGGGTAGTAAGCGCTATATATAAATGCAGATACAATACAATAACAACAGGGAGTTTGCTCCCACTCCATAAGAGCCCAATCTTTGGGGGGCAGGCTGGCAATGGTGTGCAAGTACCGGGACCATTAGGTAACATTCTACCAGATTATGTTTCAATTGCAAAAACTAATGAAGATCCCAGCTTCCAGGGACGTGGGCCTACCCCCCTTTTTTTTGATGGAACGATTGTGTTCTCAAATGGATGTTAATGGGGCCTAGAATCGCGAAACTCGAGAGCTGATTTTCAGATTAATTAAGTCTGTGCACCTCAAATGGACACTTTATATTTAGAGCAAGCAGTGCAGGGGATAAATCTATTAATTTTGTTTAAAATTTTAGCCCCCCTAAACCAATTCCTCCGAAGTTAGTGAATCCGGAAGCTTAAAACATAGCCCACATTTTCACACTTGGCCACTTTTGCAAATGTAAAACACACATTCCAGGTGTTTTGCAAGATGTGGGAGACTGAATTGCTTTGTGTTTGCTGCAGGCAGTTTGCAGTAATATCCTGGATTGTAAAAATAGTTTTAAACAAGCATTGGCATAGCCAATAGGTCTCGCTTTTGGGACCTTCTAAGTATTTAGTTATGCAGCACAATATCCTTGGTGCAACCACATCAACTGTTGCGTGGCTAAACACGTATAAGGTCCTAAAGGTGAGACCTATTGGCTATGCCAATGCTTGTTAAGAATAGGCAGTGGCCCATGTGACCAGTTGTAATGGCAGAGTTTTTGGGCTCTATTTAGCAGTGATATAGACCTTAGTCTTGCTCACATCTAGTATAGGTATTCTTAGCCTGTGTTGGCCCTTTTAAGCCCTTTTTTCCAGACCTAGAAGAGGATAGCTGCTTAATATGATAATAGATCCTTTATTCTTGACTTTAACCTGTCTATTGCCTATTGGCTTTGACATATTAGATGTAGGTATTCTGACAGAGCTAAGGGGCATTTCATCCCTTTCAGGCCTACAGGCCTAGAGCTAGAGGGACTCCATCTTGATGAAGCTGAGAGGCTTTTCAGGGTAAAGGCAAAGTTTATAGTTAAGGCTGTTTTTCACTTGGAGAGAACCGGTCTGGGCCAGCCCTTATCGGTAGGCTGTATTATTCTCTGTGTGGAAGACACAACAAAAGGCCGGCCGGCTGGGTGTGTGTCCTTGATGCGAGGTGATGCAGAGACCTGGTGGGCGGCAGGCTGATGGCTGGAACTTTCCATGAGGAAACAGCATTCTATATCAGTGAAGTGCAGAGGCGGAGCCAGAGAGTCGAGTTGAGTGGAGGTGGCGAAGCCAGTCAGTCGTGTTGAGGTGGAGGAGTGGAAAGCAGTGGAGTGGAGTTGGCAGAGAGAGGGTTCAAGCTGGAGAGAGAGCTGAGTTGAATAGTGAGCTGGAACTGAAGGAAGCAGTCAGAAGCAGTTACTTATCAGGAGGAGGTGTGAATAGCTGGAGTCTGAAGTAATGCCTTTTAGAAGAGACGGAGGAGAGATCGTGGACTAAGCGGTGATCAGAGCGGAAGGAACCATTAGATTGAAGCTGGAAGGTGGAGACAGTTCGTGGGGGAGAGGAGTCCAGTGCAAAGTGATCAGTGCAGAGGTGTACCCAAGAGTGCAGGAGAGAGAGAGAGTCTGAGATGAGCCAAGGCACAGACGAGAGAGGAACCCAGATGACAGCTAGAACAAGACTACACACTAATCAGGTGAACTCCACCCTTAATTTTGTCCTTATTCCCTAAGCTATTGTATGTCTAATCTTTTCTCTTTCAGCGGTGTGTTCTACCTATAGTCTTTGTCAGTTACAGATCTGTGTAAATGTTTATATTGTTCTAATAAACCCCTAGTTTGTATTAAACTAAAATGCGCCTTATATCCTTGTTCAATCTAGGTAAATGTATCTTCTAGGTGTTTACTAGGTACATGAATGGATGAGTAATCCCAATCAGGTAAGTGGTGATCACATAAATAGGGAGTGAGTGGACCTATGATGCCAAGAATAAGAGGTACATTATATTAATTGGCTAACTCCTAATATTGTAGTAGCAGACCCTTAGTGAAGAGACTTCCCAATATATATATATATAGGTGTTCATAGGAATGTGGTCGTCGTTGATATGCGGCGTTAGTGAGAACGTTGGGTAGGAGACCAGCGTGGATACCCACAAGATTGTGGCTTGCGTAAGTGAGAGCGTCAGGTGGGAGACTGGCGTGTAGGTTTGCAGGATTGCGAACCGTTTGGGAAAGAGAGCATTGGGTTCTGCAGGCCCATGTGTAGACGCACCGGATTGTGTGTCATATCTGCCCTAGGGTAGACCGGTCTGGGTCGGGGTGGCCGCGAGACCAACTGATGTGAATATGAGTGTGGTGTAGGGTATGGATATCCTTAGTTATCAGTGAGTATTCTTAGTATCCCTATAGATTTAGTGGTGTTTTTAATAATATGAGCTTGTATATTGCGAGTTCCCCATCCTCAGGTAGGTACCCAGGTGCCTGGATAGTTGGTCCTGAGGAGGGATGTGATTACGTTCTGGCTGGGTTGGAGGGGCCCCTAGGGGCTGATCCCATCTAATCAGAAAATCCGGACATAACATTTGGCGTAGTCGGCATCTTACGAATCCTGTGTGTCCTGGCCATGTGCTTAGAGAGTTTCCCATGTGTTCTGAGGGAGTGCCCTGAGCGCCGGTTCCATCTGGCGTAATGTTGCAGTTTATGTAGCATGTGTGACCTATGGGCTTGAACAGTTGCAGCGTGAGGAGATTGCATTACATCATGGCATTTGGCTTATTCAGGGTGGAAGGAATGGTTTTCATCTTGGTGTTTGAACTGTCAGGGTTGAAGGATGGCATTACATGAGGGAGCCAGTTACATCTTTGTGATGGTCCAATTGTATAAATGTGTGTAAAAAATGCTTTTAAATTGTCCATTAAATTGCTTGCTGCATCTGCTTATGCTGTGCAATGTGAAATGTGTTCATTGTTATATGATCTGTGGAGTTCTTTGAATATAGCTCCTTGTAAATATGACTTGTGAATAGCGCCATGTTAATGTGGCTTGTGAGGTGCATGTTCTCATGTTCATCTGCTGTGTTCCTTGTGAATTGCGCCTTGGATATATTGTTTGTGAAGAGCTTGTCTTGTAAATATGGCTTGGACAGGGCATGTTATCATTACGTTAGGCAGGAGAGAGCTGGATCTCTCCAGGGTGCTTGGGGATAACGTTTTGAAAATGTGTGTACGTGTTATCTGTAAACGTGAAGAGATGTGTTCATGATTTTCCCATGTATCTGCAGTCATTGGGAATTGATTGTGCTTGAGCTGCCAAAGGGTTAATATCTTGAATTGAGATGGCAGTCTTTATTTTTCACATGCTGTCAACATGCATGGTTATTTGACCTGACTATAAAAGTCAGTGGATTATTTTAAGGATTGATGGTTTGATTTTGACTTTTTTTTTTTGGTTCCTTGGTCTGCCTACGTGCTTTGTCAGCTTCTTGACGGAAAGGTAACATCTTGTGCTTTGCGAAGGGTTCTGTTCATTTCACATTCTTTTTGAACTGCGTCTACGAATTTGTGTGGGTTTGCCTTGGAACTGTAAGTTATAAATCAACCAGTCGGATTGAGATAAGGGTTTGCACGGAGAGAGCTGTGTTCTTTTAAATACGCTTCTTAATATGCATCCATAGACGTGTGGAGTATTATTTTTGAATGCATGATTTAAAATGAGTGAAATGTTAAGGAGGTGGCCCGTTAGAATGCATGCTACGGGCTGTTTTCATTAATTATTTCTTTGAGGGTTTTCCATCTAGAAAGGAATGTGCTGGTTGCAATGATCACAGGTTGAGAATAATCAATCTTGCCCGACAGTGCATGGTAACATGTGCTTTTAATTAGTGAAAGGCAACCGTGTGCTTTTGAAAAAAAAAATGATATGTATTCTCATTATTATTTTCCCAAATGCAAAATGAAACTTTTTTTATAAATGTGTCTATATGAAAAGTTTGCGCTATAAATTACGCTGTAACGCATAATTACATGTTGTCCCTGGTTGAACTAAACACAATGTTGAAATGTATCTGCATTTTATGTTGTTTTAAAATTATTTCTCTTTCAATAGCTGACAATGGTCCATGTTAATTCGTTTTTTAAATACAGACTGTATGTGCAAAACTTAGTTGCCCCTTTCTAAATAAGTGCCCTTATTTTAATTATCTTGCCTTTAGCTGAATTAGTTAGACAAAAGTCTTTTTAGAAACTGGAGCTTTTAAGTAGCAGTACACTGTAACAGAATTGTTTTTTTTTTTTTAAATGCTGGCTTTCGTTAGTTAGTGCAATCAGGCCTGGGAACAAGCTTGCAAAGAATTTGTTTGTCGACCTTGGCAGACCAGCTGGTTTGTGAAGACGAGTTTTTTTTTCTCTGCAGGCTTCAGCTGCAGCCTGTCCTGTTTTTGATTGGCCATAATCCAATTTTGTTCCGCGGACGGCTTGTTTATGTAAGGGTGGGGGAACTCGCTCTTCCTGGCTGTTGACGCAGGCAGCTTCATTGCCTGCTGATAAGGGACTCTTGCACACTCTTGGCCCTTGGCAGTAGGCCTGGGCGGGCTTCTCTGATCAGGGAAATGGGAGGCTTGCAGTGCCCTGCTCCTGCTGTGAGATCATCATTTGGCAGTGATTCAAATTACTTCACACTGTAGCCTGGCTCCTGCTCTGAAGGGAGGGGCTGTCTTAGTAAGGATTAGGGTATGTTAGGCCCTGCTAAATTTACTTAAAAGTTAGATTTTGAATGTTTTTAATTAATTAGGATATTTTCTTTTCAATAATAAAAGGCACCCGGGGTGTTTTTTAAATTAAAATTTTATTTTGCAAGAATAATGATACTTGTTTTCTTGTCCTAGGTTGCTGGGTTGTGGTGTTGGTGTGGGTCGCCCCCCCCCCACTTCCTTTTCTTATTTTAGTTTTTTACTTTCATGTGTTTATGTTAGTTTATTATTTTTGGAAGATGGAACCAGACCAGACCAGACCGGAAGGGTGGTGAATGGCCGCATCGGAGGAAGTGTCCGGATACCGAAGATGCAGGGTGGTGGCCTACACTGAAGCAACAAAATGGACATTGGACTTTTTTTTTTTTGAAGAACACAATTACACTTTTTTTAATTTGTGACAGACTCCATCATCATGATTTTCCCAAAAGGATTTTCTTCTATAATCCCTTGGCCTGCATTATTCCCATGTTTTCAATCATTACAAGCAGGCCCCACTTTTAAAAGCAAATACATGTCACCTATTATAGTTTTCCTGTTTTCTTCAAAACAGTTTTTGCCAATGAAGGACTTTTTTTTTTTGAATGGTGGTGCACACATGTGTTCCACAGTGTGAAGAAACTAGGTGTTATATATATACACCAGCTATCTTGTAGAAATGGGGTTGTTTTTTACTGTTATTACATTTTCACCTTGATTGATCAAAGGGTGGTTACCCTAGACTTTAGATTGTCCTGGGAGGTGTGTCTTTTAGTATGATTATGTATTACTGTTTGCCCAGACCTTGAAAATATTTTGTCATGTCTACTTCTCAGATTTCACCAAAATGTTTCCTTACATTGACAAATGTCAGTAGGCCTCATTTAGGCCCATTGTTATTTTCATCCCACAAACAAGCCCCTACACCACTAGATTTCATGTGTCATCATTAGCTTAAGTTGACTATAGTAGGTAGGCCTCATTTAGGCCCTTTGTTGTTTTCTCATTAGAAGTTGAAACACATTTAGTTCTTAAGTTGTCCGAAGTAGGTAGGCCTCATTTAGGCTTAAGTTGTCCGAAGTAGGTAGGCCCCATTTAGGCCCCTTGCTGTTTTCATTCAACACATAAGTCCCTACATCACTAGATTTCACCAGTTATCATTAGAAGTTGAGGCACATTTAGTTTGAGGATGCTTTGGTTAGTTTCTGTTGTTATCAGATCCAATCTTAGATATGTTACAGCATTCAAGTCAAGGGTGCTTTGATTTGTTTTCAGTTGGTTGTTAGGTTTGTATTCCCTACAATTGGGTTTCAGGTGGAATTTCCTTATGTTGTCATTCTTTTTAGAGAGTTTTTTAGTTTTTGATTTGTTGATGTTATTGTTTATAAGATGTTCGCAAGATAAGGATCTAAGGGTGGATGGCAGAGTTTTTGGCTCTATTTAGCAGTGATATAGATCTTAGTCTTGCTCACATCTAGGATAGGTATTCTTAGCCTGTGTTGGATAGATTGTGTTGATGTTTGTTTATATGGATGTTGTTGTTTATTGATGTTCGCAAGATAAGGATCTAAGGGTGGAATGTAATGGCAGAGTTTTTGGGCTCTATTTAGCAGTGATATAGACCTTAGTCTTGCTCACATCCAGTATAGGTATTCTTAGCCTGTGTTGGCCCTTTTAAGCCCTTTTTTCCAGACCTAGAAGAGGATAGCTGCTTAATATGATAATAGATCCTTTATTCTTGACTTTAACCTGTCTATTGCCTATTGGCTTTGACATATTAGATGTAGGTATTCTGACAGAGCTAAGGGGCATTTCATCCCTTTCAGGCCTACAGGCCTAGAGCTAGAGGGACTCCATCTTGATGAAGCTGAGAGGCTTTTCAGGGTAAAGGCAAAGTTTATAGTTAAGGCTGTTTTTCACTTGGAGAGAACCGGTCTGGGCCAGCCCTTATCGGTAGGCTGTATTATTCTCTGTGTGGAAGACACAACAAAAGGCCGGCCGGCTGGGTGTGTGTCCTTGATGCGAGGTGATGCAGAGACCTGGTGGGCGGCAGGCTGATGGCTGGAACTTTCCATGAGGAAACAGCATTCTATATCAGTGAAGTGCAGAGGCGGAGCCAGAGAGTCGAGTTGAGTGGAGGTGGCGAAGCCAGTCAGTCGTGTTGAGGTGGAGGAGTGGAAAGCAGTGGAGTGGAGTTGGCAGAGAGAGAGGGTTCAAGCTGGAGAGAGAGCTGAGTTGAATAGTGAGCTGGAACTGAAGGAAGCAGTCAGAAGCAGTTACTTATCAGGAGGAGGTGTGAATAGCTGGAGTCTGAAGTAATGCCTTTTAGAAGAGACGGAGGAGAGATCGTGGACTAAGCGGTGATCAGAGCGGAAGGAACCATTAGATTGAAGCTGGAAGGTGGAGACAGTTCGTGGGGGAGAGGAGTCCAGTGCAAAGTGATCAGCGCAGAGGTGTACCCAAGAGTGCAGGAGAGAGAGAGAGTCTGAGATGAGCCAAGGCACAGACGAGAGAGGAACCCAGATGACAGCTAGAACAAGACTACACACTAATCAGGTGAACTCCACCCTTAATTTTGTCCTTATTCCCTAAGCTATTGTATGTCTAATCTTTTCTCTTTCAGCGGTGTGTTCTACCTATAGTCTTTGTCAGTTACAGATCTGTGTAAATGTTTATATTGTTCTAATAAACCCCTAGTTTGCATTAAACTAAAATGCGCCTTATATCCTTGTTCAATCTAGGTAAATGTATCTTCTAGGTGTTTACTAGGTACATGAATGGATGAGTAATCCCAATCAGGTAAGTGGTGATCACATAAATAGGGAGTGAGTGGACCTATGATGCCAAGAATAAGAGGTACATTATATTAATTGGCTAACTCCTAATATTGTAGTAGCAGACCCTTAGTGAAGAGACTTCCCAATATATATATATATAGGTGTTCATAGGAATGTGGTCGTCGTTGATATGCGGCGTTAGTGAGAACGTTGGGTAGGAGACCAGCGTGGATACCCACAAGATTGTGGCTTGCGTAAGTGAGAGCGTCAGGTGGGAGACTGGCGTGTAGGTTTGCAGGATTGCGAACCGTTTGGAAAAGAGAGCATTGGGTTCTGCAGGCCCATGTGTAGACGCACCAGATTGTGTGTCATATCTGCCCTAGGGTAGACCGGTCTGGGTCGGGGTGGCCGCGAGACCAACTGATGTGAATATGAGTGTGGTGTAGGGTATGGATATCCTTAGTAATCAGTGAGTATTCTTAGTATCCCTATAGATTTAGTGGTGTTTTTAATAATATGAGCTTGTATATTGCGAGTTCCCCATCCTCAGGTAGGTACCCAGGTGCCTGGTTAGTTGGTCCTGAGGAGGGATGTGATTACGTTCTGGCTGGGTTGGAGGGGCCCCTAGGGGCTGATCCCATCTAATCAGAAAATCCAGCCATAACACCAGTCCACTCAATGTTTTTTTTCGCCATTTGTAAAGGGAGCGAGGTTCCTGGAGACCCCTTCCCATTTGCAAATGTTTTACCACCTCCTTTGAGTTAGTGGTCCAGCAAGAGGGGCAAGATGGCGGACACAGCCGTGTACGAGTAAGTCAGGCTGCCGGTGCTCTCCTGCTGCTGCCCTACCCTTGACCCCCTGCCTCTGTGAGACACTTCATTTCGCTTATTGAATGGATTAGTAAAATCAGTGAACCTTCGTTAACTTGCGGAAAAGAATTCAGAGCACTTGAGGAAAAGATTGGCGTGTCAGCATACTCTATGTCGCGCATGGTGATGTAGCTGGACCGTGGCTGGACTTCGTCAGATTCCCTTCTCTCTGCCAGTTGTGCAAATCTTGGAACGTAATCACAAAAGACTTTGATAAGGACACAACAACATTTACCTTGATATGCTGAGTTTCCTTGTCCTCTTCGGAGCAGCCCGCCAGAAACGCCAAATTCAGCTGCTACTTACTCCCGGTTACCGGCGTGTGTGCTCCAGCTCTCCCTCAATTGACGATTCCAGCAGAGTAAGTGGTAGTGGAGCACACGAAGTGGAGGCACAGGGGTGGTCTGGCTACAACTCGCCGCCAAAAACAGGACGCTCTGTCCGGAGAGAATAACTTGAATCAGAATCAGAAGAGAGTCGACTCTCTGACCAGTGTGCAGTTGGAGGGTTCCTGGCAAAATCTGGAGCGGAGTGGTAATCTACCCACAATGAGACCTAAGAATACAGGTTCCAGCACAACTTCAAAAGGTGCAACTACAAGGGCAGCGGCCGCCGCAAACATTCCGGTCTTGTTCGCCTCTACTGTGCAGGCATTACCTGGTCTTAGAAGAATGGATATTACTGGCAATTCGCAGAATGGAAGGAAGGCTGATAAATCTAAGAATGGAGATAATGGCTGTAACGAGAGCTTGAATCATGCAGCTTCCTCAGCCGGACCTTCGGGGACAGTCGATCCAAATACTTCCACTTCTTCGCAAGTCCCAAAGGTAATAATAATTCCGCCCATTTTTAATAAGAAAAAAACTTGGCACGAAAGGAAACGAGTGAGGCAGTGACTGCTGCTGATTTGCCTAACACAAGCGTTGGCACAATAGCTGGAAGCATTCAGCACGCTTTGGTCAATAATTCTTCCGGCTCCCCAGGACTGAGTCTGCTCCTACTTATCCTGATACAAGTACAATGTCTGATGTATTGAAACCCCCCCCTCGAGAAAGAAATAGTGAATGATCTAGACTCCTGTGATTCAGGAGGGACATTTTATTCAATGTCTGATGTCTCAGTTCTATCAGAGGGTGAGGGTGAAACTGCAGACCTTGACTGGGCAGACAACATAAGTCTAGCAAATTCTGCTCTTATGGAGGAAGAGGGAAATTTTTCAAACTCACCTGGGGGAGATAACACGGTATTAACTGTACAGGAGATTGTAGCGCAGGGTCCTGATGGGGATACAGGGAGTCAGAGGCTGCACCTTGATGGAACGGATAGTAATATCACGCTCTCCACAATTTATCATGCCATCACGACCCATCAGGAGGAGACGAAAGCTGAGATTCTTTGTATTCATGGTGCTGTGCGTAAGCTTCAGAACTCAGTGCGACGCATTGCAAAAACAAGTTCTGAAGTCTCTACTAGAGTAGCTGAGGCTGAAGGTAGAATCTCCACAATAGAGGATGACTTTTCTGCTTGCAAACCCGATGTCTCACCCTGCACTCTGTCCGGGATGATATAAACTGGAAATTGGTCGATATGGAAAACAGGGCAAGGAGAAATAACCTCAGAATACTGGGGGTTCCTGAGGGCTTGGAGGGGAAAGATATCCGACAATTTGTTATTGATTTGTGTATGGAAGCCTTTCCCGAGCTAATGGAATGGAAGTGGGAATGGGAGCTCCAAAGGGTTCATAGATTTCCTTTCCGGATTCGGGGGGGGGGGGGGTTGAGGGGAGCCTAGGTTAAACCAAGGGCAATCCTCATCTGCCTTAACACTTTCATAAAACGTGAGCAATTGTATGATCTAGCCCGACCTGATCGTAAGCGTAAGGCCAAAGGTTGTGAATTTTTTGTTCGCCCGGACTTCTGTCAGGCTACGGTACAATTAAGATGGCACTTGCGCCAACTCAATCCATCATTCCAAGGAAAAGGGGCACAAGCATTCTTATTAAATCCTGCGAAGCTCAAAGTGATCTCTAGAGAGACAACTTTTTTTACACATCAGAGATTAAGGAGTTCGTGGATGATGAATAGCCCTATTTTTGGTATAGTTTTTATTTTTGATTTCAAGTGAGAGCAGGGGGGTTGGGGCGGGTCGGAGAGTACTCACTCCTTTCTTCCCATCACTTATAGGGATTTCTCAGTCCCTTTGCCTCACATGGGTGGGTTTGGTGGGAGGGAGTGGGGGGGTGGAAGCGCGTCCGGGGTGGCGGGTAGGGATGGGGGTCAGGGGGCAAGGAGCAGAAGAGACAGAGGTGCGAAATTGGGTCATTTAAATTCAGAACCGAAGTGGTGCAACAATACATTTTTAGTTCTGTTCTTTCGTTTTTGTATGACAATGGATACATTTGCTATTTGTTCTTGGAATGTTTGTGGGCTGAACAATAGAAAGAAAAGGGGGGTTATGGCACAGATTCTTAAGACTATGGGGGTTCACCTTCTTTGTATTCAAGAGACACATATTGTCTGGAACAATAGGGTTTGGTTGAAAGATTTGGGCTTTGAAGTCTTGGCCTGTACTAGACCGGGATCGACAATGAGAGGCGTGGCCATTTAAAAAAAAATATGGTTGTGGAGAATGTAAACGTGCAAAAGCAGATCAGCATGGGCGTTGGGTGATTGTTGAACTTAGGGTTAATAGCTCCTCAATTACTATTTGTTCTTTATATGGCCCCAATCTGGATGACCCGGCCATGCTCAATGATATTAGTATCAAACTGGCTTCTTGGCCATCACCCCTTGTTATGTGTGGGGATTTCAACTTGCATTTACCCGGAGATTTTAATATTCGTAATAATTGGCGCTATGCAGGTAGGAAGCACAAGATCTTTAGAGCTACTAAGGCTATTATCAAGGACTTTGGATTAGTAGATGCCTGGTGGTGTAAAAATCCTGGAGCTGCTGGTTATACATTTTTTTCTGCCCCACATCAAAATCACGTTCGTATTGATTATTTGTTTGCCCCTTTAGAATTATTAACCAATGCGATCTCGCTATTCAAAAAATTAAAATATACAAATGTTTTGCCGATAAATTAGCTGCCCAAATAACGATTCATCATGCCGATATGTAGGAGGTGGGTGAAAACTCAGGACGACTATTGGGCAAAAGATTAAGGCAGAAGGAAATGGCTACGAAAATTGATGCCATACAAGATGTAAACGTTCTAATATATACTGACCCTGAAAAAATGTGGGGAACATTTAAGGAGGTTTATAGGAATCTTTACTTAAATGAGGATTCTCTTGATACTGTTGATAAGCTTGCAGAGTTTTTTGGGGATCAGGATTTCCCTAAACTTACTATTGCCCAGAGTGAAGCTTTAGAGGCGGACTTTACAGCAGAGAAACTTGAGTCTGCGATTTTATCTTTAGCGCGAGGGAAAGCGGTTGGTCCTGATGGGATTCCTTTGGAATTCTTTTGAACTTTATCAATCTTGAAGGAACAACTGCTGAAAGTCTGTGTGACTGCACAAAGAGGCTCTCCTCCGGCTTCCTGGCAGAAATCAATAACCATGTTCCTAAAAAAGGATAAACCCTCTTTATCTCCATCCTCGTAAAGGCCAATCTCATTAATTAATGCTGATAGTAAGCTTTACTTTAAAATCTTAGCTACTCGACTCTCTTGAATGATCGCTTCTTTGGTATCACATCTACAACATGGTTTTATTCCTGGTCGTGACACGACAGATCATGTGCGGAGAGTGATTGCTCTGATGGATTGGGCTGAAGCTACAAAAACCCCTATAGGCGTTACCCTGTTGGATGCAGAGAAGGCATTCAACAGGGTTTCCTGGCCTTATCTATGGGAGGTGCTACGTTTGAAGGGGTTTGGGCCAGGAATTCTCCAGGCAATCAGAACCTGTATCTAGCTGCAATGGCATCAATTCGCCTATCAGGAAGAGAATCTGATTCCTTTCCGATCCTACGTGGAACAAGGCAAGGCTGTCCCACTTCATTATTATTTGCGTTATATATCGATTTTTTTTGGCAAAACTAACTGAATCTATATATATTAAACCAGCAATCATAGGCGATGTCGAATATAGAGCTCTTGCCTATGCAGACGACATCGTTGTCATAACCACCGATCTACCGCCGGCCCTATTAACTATAGAATATCTGGCCGGGCAGTTTGGTCAATTCTCCGGGTACAAGTTAAATATTAATAAGACACGGATCCTTTATGTGGGGGGCGATCCCCCGAGGGATATAACAGCATAGCAACATATCTAGGGATCAAATTCACGTCTCCAGTTAATAAGATTCCTGAAATTAACATCAATCCAATTTTAGATAAAGTCAGTTCTACTTTAGAGCATCTTAATCATCTTCATTTATCATTATATGGAAGAGCAAATGTTTTAAAAATGATGGTTCTCCCTAAATGTATTTATTTATTTAGATCCATTCCATTAGAATTCCCCTTAACGTGCGTTAAAAGACTGGAAAATATTGCCTCTAGATTTCTTTGGGGCTATAAACGACATAGAAGGGACTTTAAAAAAATGGTACTCCCAAGAGCCGGGGGGGGGGGGTATTCCTTATTTTTTATTCTATTATTGGGCAGCTATTTTGCAATTTATTTCCCCTTTAGTGGTAGGCGAAAAAGCCAAATCATTGCCTTGCCATAACCCCTCAATATACAAATTTGCGGTTGGTGAAGAGGTTAACAGTTGCTTCTTGAAAATTCTAGAGCCTAGTTATTATAAAAAAAAACTAAGTTTAAAGTTCTTGCTGCTGCCTTCTTGATTTGGAGACAAATTAAGCGTCATCTAGGGCTTCCTCATATAAATGGCTATACTCCTTTTGAAGCAGCCGGAACCCTCTCTATTATTTTTCGTGATGCAACAACCAGGAAGTGGCACCAGCTAGGTATTAGCAGTTTAGGCGATATGTTTCAAGATCTCCAACCACTGTCCTTTACCGAGATACAACGTAAATTTGGTGTGCAAAAGAAGTATTTTTTTTTTAAATGTTTTACAAATTCGCAGCTATTATGGTTCGCTGGGGCAATACAATTCTCGGTTTATGAAATTTCCTTTAATAGAGGGGATTGGAAAAGGAATGTCCATTGTTTTTTTTTTACTCTAACTTAATACAGATATTGCCAGACGATTTAGAGCAATGAAAAGAAAGAGAATTAATTTAAATTTAGGGACAATCGATCTCTATCCCTCGATCACTTTAGCCAATGAAGTTTTGATTTCTGGCAGGATATGGGCACAGCACTATATGGTTTTGTATGATTTATATTACTCTCCGAGGAAAGTTTCCAAATGGTGTATAGGTGCTAGAGCCAGCTGTAGCAGTTTTTGGTAGAAATACTAGGTTCCTCAATACGTCACTCGGGAGAGTTGGTGCTGTTAGGTACCGATTCTCATGTGCAAACCAGAGCGGAGGCAATTGGTGCTTTTCTCTTGATTTGTATGGCTGTCCTGCGTGCCTGTATTACCAAGGACTGGATTTCTCCAGATCCTCCGTTATTTTCTTCATGGAGGGCTCAGCTATGAAGTTGCTATATTTAAAACTAAGAATACTCGTAAGAGGACAAGAGGGCTACAAATGTGGGCCCCTATAACAGAATGGATTTAATGGATTGTAGAATTGCTTCTATTTTCTTTTATCTATTTTTGTTAAAACATTAATTTCCTTTTATACAATCTCTTTTGCTTTCTTTTCTTTTCTCTCCAGGAAGTTTAGAATCATGTAAATCTTTCCTTTGATATCCATCAATTTGTGTGATATTTTTAGATGGTATCTTTGATGTTGCATGTTTATTGTTTCTGCATTTCTTCTGTTCCTTGCATAAAAAATAAAAATAAAAAAATGAGTTAGTGGTAAAATATTAATGTTTTGCGACTGGATTTCAGTTACAAAATATTAATGCATAATTGTAAGAAATCAGCATTTGGAAGGAGTGCCTATCAAACGCCCCTTCCAAACAGTTGTAACTTAATGTTTCCGTAACACAATTTAGCAAGTCGAAAACTTTTCATAATCATTAGATAGGTTTTGTACATTTAAAATAGGTTTTAAGGTGGCCAAGATGGCGACCTGGCGGCAGCAATACCAGAGTCTCCCCGCTCCAGGTCCCCTTTAAAGGCCTTAACTTCGCTGCAACACCCGAGCTTGCGAGGTTTTGGGCTGAGAGCGAGTGAGAAAAGGAGTGCCGGACTGGGGAGCGGTCTGTGGCCCCGAAAAACGCTGTACAGCCGGAGGCAGGCTCGCGATCGGCGTCCACATCATGGCGGCTGCGTGACGCAGGGGCGGTGAGGTGAACACCCTGAATCACCGGAGCCACCGGACCGGTTGCTCTCTGCTGCGGCCGTCGGACCCCCGTCCTGGAGGAGAAGCGGGCCCAGGTCCGGAGAACCAGAGAGAGTGGCAGCGGACGCCGGGAGCGACCAGTGGCAGTGGCGGGACCCACTGGGGTACCGCGAAAATTGAGACCCGGGCCGCCTGGGCCTACTGAGCAGTGCGGGCCTCCACTCTCAAGCAGGCGCCCTGACGGCACCAAGCACTGGCTGTCGTTGCATGAATTCAAGAAGGGAGGTGAGAAGCAGCCCCCCGCTGAGGGGACAGGGGAGGCAGCGTGCGACGCTGGGGCCCGAGCCCACGGACCCTGGCAGTTGCGAAAATTTAGGCCGTGGCTTAGCGGCGTATGCATGGGCCAGTGAACAGTGCTGGTGAAGAGAGACGAGGACCACAGCCCTTCAGCACACAGAGGGAGAGGGAGCGGGTGACCGGTGGGGAGCGGGGCCCCCCCCCCAGACACCGGACCACGTGGAGGTGCACCATTTCACCAGAGGCCATGAGAGGGCGTTGCGCCGCCAAAGCGGAGGAGACCCAGCACAGGCTGCGGGTGGATGGGCGAGACCGGTGCGGCCGCGAGAGCGGCAGCAGGGTTGCGAGGTGGAGGCTACAGGACCTCTGGGGGGCAGCGAACCCCGAGACTGGACTCCAACTCATCACCGGTGGCCATAAACTGACCTTGTGCACATAGGTGAGGACCAGGCCCCCATGGCGGGGTCGTGGGAGGCAACAGATGGCGGACAACGCTGGGGCAGCACCGACACGTGTGGGGCTGAGCGACAGCGACGATGGCGATTGAGGCGGCTTGAAGGCCCCGTTTGGGCAGACACGAACATTGACACCGGGGCACCTGGGGGCCCGGCGCAGCAGCGTGCTGAACCCCGGTGGAAGGTGGTAGTGGTGAAGTCCAGCCCCTGAGGTGCACCCACATCTACAGAAGGGAGGAGGGGTCTGGTTGGCCCTGGAGCAGCCGGGTGGTCGCAACGGAGGTCTGGGGCGAAGATTGAGAGCCCTGGCGTGGGACCAGATGGCGGCGGAGACCCAGAATCTTGGTTGAACTGCTGCCCCCTTGGGGTGCTTGATCTAAGGGTTCAGGGGTCCGCAGAGGAGCAGCGGTTGGCGTGGGAGGCAAACGGTGCTCAAACACACGCAAAAAGGAGTCCGGCAGTATAAAAGACAGAGACAAGAGCGTGATACCTTGCAAGGAGGCCCCTGCGACAACGCAAATCGACGTGCTATCTGCTTACTGAGGCGTGGGTGAGTCATGGCTAATGCACGGAAGAAGGGGGACAGATCTCTCAAGGACATGCTCAGCAACTCACCCTCTGCGGGGGATGCCGGTGGGGCGTCTCAGACAAATGCACGGCCCCAACAGGTCCAGACGCCCACGGAGACACCAGTTACGAGGGAGTTCTTGGAGACTCTGTTCAATACCCTCCAGGATTATTTTCGGTCATTAAAGCAAGATGTGGCGGGCGAAGTAAAAGAAATCCGCCGAAATGTTGATGGACTGGGTGAACGGGTCGCAGCAGTGGAAGAGAGTGCGCACTCTACCTGTGAAGAAATAGAGTCCCTGCAACAAGAAATTATTCGCCTAAAGGACCAACAATTGGACCTTCAAGCACACGCCGAGGACCTGGAAAACAGGTCCGGGCGCAACAACATTCGCGTCAGAGGAGTACCGTCACGAGAAGAAGGGTCAGATATGGTGGGCTACTTACAAGGCCTCTTCAGAGACATTTTGGGCGAAGCTGCCGACTTCGAAATACGCATCGATCGGGCGCATCGGGTGGACCTAGGTAGGCGAGCGCCGGCCCCGCCCCCTTACATTTTGGCTTTCCTACCTGACTGTGTTAAACTATCGCATTCTGCGGAAGGCCAGGAAGAAACAGCCTCTTCAGTACCAGGGTAATTCTGTAGCTCTCTATCACGACCTTGCCTCCATAACACTACAAACAAGCATTTACAATGTAATGGTCTCGGCATCCTTAAAGGTAGAGCTATTGGCATTGCTCATGACATTTCTTTTTTTTTCTTTAAATCATAAATAAATTGCATTTTCATTTACATTGTCAATACACAGCACTCTGCACCTGCCCTCACTACTCTGCCCTCACTACTCTGCCCTCTGCCCTCACTACTCTGCCCTTAATACTCTGCCCTCTGCCCTCACTACTCTGCCCTCTGCCCTCACTACTCTGCCCTCTGCCCTCACTACTCTGCACTCTGCCCTCACTACTCTGCACTCTGCCCTCACTACTCTGCACTCTGCCCTCACTACTCTGCACTCTGCCCTCACTACTCTGCACTCTGCCCTCACTACTCTGCACTCTGCACTCACTACTCTGCACTCTGCACTCACTACTCTGCACTCACTACTCTGCACTCACTACTCTGCACTCACTACTCACTACTCTGCACTCTGCACTCACTACTCTGCACTCTGCACTCACCACTCACTACTCTGCACTCACCACTCTGCACTCACCACTCTGCACTCACCACTCTGCACTCACCACTCTGCACTCACCACTCTGCACTCACCACCCTGCACTCACCACCCTGCACTCACCACCCTGCACTCACCACCCTGCACTCACCACCCTGCACTCACCACCCTGCACTCACCACCCTGCACTCACCACTCTGCACTCACTACTCTGCACTCACTACACACACGATAACGGCAAGTTACCCGGGCTGTGCCCAGAGGCATTAAAGTCTTGGACAGGTGCTGGGCACACTCACTTGCCTGAGCTCGTGGTTACCTACACTGCAGGCTGCACACTGCACCACTGTGCCAAGAATGCCCACTGCTACATTTTACCAGAACCCGCTGCTTATTGGGGGCATTACACTGGCCCTGTACTTATAACTAGTTCGGGGCTAGTAGGCAAAACACACTTTTCCAAAGCTGCTTCATGTTCATAGTCAAAGGCGACCAAAGCGCTGCGAGGCACAGTGGACTACCCTTACAAACGAATACATTTTAAGAATGTAAAGCTCTTGCACCAAAAGGCGTATGCCTACCAGGTGGCATTCACTACATAAACGCTCATAAATTCACTACAAAATAAATAAAGTATTTAGGTGGACTGTTTAATCCCCTCTGGACAATCCAGTGCCTTGACATGTTTGAATGGCTATACTTTCATGCAAAAACATTCTCAAGTAAATTGCTTCTACACGCTGAACTGAATGGTCTGATTTTGTTACATATAGCAATTAACAGTCTACCCAACTTTGTTTCTAAAAAACACCTCTTTATTGAAGCGGATCGTAATGCTCGGCACATGAAAGCAATTTGCCCAGGAACGCACTTTCAAATGCATTTTGTTTGAATGAATGCAGTTGTGAAATAAGTAGACTGTTATAATCGATGTTGTGATGCTCAAGCAGTAGTTTATTTTTGATTCTGGCTGCTTCCGAGTTGTCAGTGTAGGCAGTGGCCATAACAATGGTACAATTGGGTTGCGTAGTAATTTAACCAGGTGAATAACTGTGAAAAGTAGCGGGCGCCGCATAAGAAAGATTTTGAGCACCAGGACTTATTTTTCTACAAATTAAGCACTGCTTACACTGTGGCATGGAGTCATCCTGCTCAGCTCTTGGCCTCGAGCGCGCGCCACTCCAGGCATATGTTTTCAATTATCTCCGCCGT
Organism: Lissotriton vulgaris; assembly: GCF_964263255.1. Lineage (NCBI taxonomy): Eukaryota > Metazoa > Chordata > Amphibia > Caudata > Salamandridae > Lissotriton > Lissotriton vulgaris. The sequence continues at coordinate 399,683,233 of NC_141699.1, read as the reverse complement.
GATGGCGAGAGAATTCAAGATATATGGCCTTCTGCTCTTAAGACCATGCCTTTCACGTCTGCCCTACACGGAAAGAAAACACAAGAAAAGCACGAACGCGCGCCATTCACTGCAGACTGGTGAACGCACCCACAACATCTGCATTACATTATCGCGGCACCCTGACAGCTCCTAATTGAAATTATTGCACTGCTGTGCGCGTAACCACACAGAAAATGCCAACATGGCGACCGACAAATTACATTAAGCTTATCACGTCAAGTATAATAAAAACACAGCACAGCGAAGACGAATCACTATGCAGATGCCAAAAAAAACGCGCGCGCACTAAGGAATGTGGCAGCCCGGACCCCTAAAGAAACTTTTTTTTTTTTTATAACATAAGAGCTCGGAGCTCCGCCTCCCCTGCTGACGCAGGGTTGACGTAGGTCGAGCCCTAAAAAGGAAGACCTTTAAGGAAGTGACATCCTATTTAAGGGACAAAGGGGTGCCTTACTTGTGGGGACAACCCTTTCGCATAATGTTCAAGTGGAACGGCAAGTTACAGCAGCTGAGATCTCTTCAAGAAACCTGCGGTCTGCTGGGCATCGAGAGGCGGAGCCGCGAGTCCTCTCCCGCCCCAGCACAGCGACATTCGAGGGAAGGTTGGCAAACAGTTGAACGCCGGCATTCTCCTAAAACTGTCAGGAAGCTGGACACTCTGACGTCGACCCAAGAAAGAGAAGCGGCCCTAGAGGCGGTGAAGCGCGATACCTCCCATACAGAGTGAATGTGTGGCAGTGACTGGGGTGTACATAGCACTATGATTTAGCGGCGCTTGATGCTCCCATTAGGGTTGAGGAGGTGATCAGCGAGATAGTGCGCCTCAAACCGTTGAAATCACCGGGTCCGGACGGGTTTTCCGCTGGCTTTTAGAAGACTTTTTGCCAATCCTTGGCGCCCGTCTTGACGCGCTTGTTCAACTCTTTTCAGGGCCCAGGGTTGATTCCGGCAGAGATGTTGGAAGCAGACGTCGTTCTTCCCAAACCCGGGAGAGATCCCACTCAATGGGCGGCGTATAGGCCGATCTCCCTCCTTAATCTCGATTTGAAGTTATTCACACAGGTGTTTTAGCAGCTAGGTTAGGCTCGTGCCTTCCAGGTATAAATCGAGCCTGACCAATCGGGCTTTATTCCCAACAGGCAAAGCAGCGATAACACCATGAGAATCATGCATTTAATAGATAAAGCCCACTATATGGGCCTGAATGCCCTGTTGCTCTAGATCGATGCTGAGAAAGCATTCGATCGGGTGGATTGGGGGTTCCTAGATAAAACACTGGCCCAGTTCGGTGTGGGAGAACGCTTCAGGGCATGGGTAGCGAGTTGTTACGACAAACCTAGGGCAACGATACGGGTCAACAGACTTTGCTCCAAACCTTTTGATATTCGGTGGGGCACAAGGTAGGGGTGTCCCCTTTATTCCCTACTTTTTGCGTTATACGTCGAACCCTTAGCGCAGTGTATCAGAGATAACCCTCAAATATCTGGCATCCCCTTCTGGGTGGGTGGGGGGGGGGGGGAGGGAACAGCACACGGTCAGGTTCTACGCGGATGACATTCTGGCAACGCTCAATTCTCCCCGGCGGTCTGTTCCAGCTTTTCTGGGAGAGCTTGAAGAATTTGGCAGGATATCGGGATTTAAGGTCAATGTGGGGAAATCTATGCTTTTGCCCCTGGGCCTCCACGAGGGTGTCCCGGTGGATGCCTTTCAGGAGATGGGGGAGATTGAGGACCCAGGGTGAAATCCCATACCTGGGGATCACACTAACCCAGTCTACCGGCTCCACACTCACCCACTACTACACTAATCTCACCCTTCAGGAGACTGCCGCTTTGCGACGATGGAGAACGCACCCTTTGTCGCTGTTGGGTAGGGTAGCTGCAGTAAAAATGTCCATACAGCCTAAAATACTGTATGTCTTTCAAACGATAGCAGTAACACCCCCCTACGCTACATACTCGTGTTACAGTCTAAGATCCAACACTTTATCTGGGCCGGGAAACGACCGAGGCTCTGTCGTGACTTGGCCTCTCGCTCCCCAGATGAGGGCAGTCTAGGGATTCCTCATCTTATGACATACTACAAGGCTGCCCAGCTCTGCTACCTAGTAGAAAGGAGCAGACCAGAATCCGAAAAAAGTTGGCTCTTTCAGGATAGACCATGGCCCGCCTCCCTTTGTGGAAGGTTCCTTTTTTTAAACCAACTGACTGTCCCTCGTACATGAAGAGATCTACGATTACCTGATCAGTGATGAGGGTATGGGACTCTGTCGCTGTGCAGAGGAATCTCATGTCCTTCTCCTCGCCTCTTACTCCTCTTTTTGACAACCCTGAATTTCCTCCGGGCACAGACGCACAAGCTTTTCCTCAGTGGCGTGTATCGCCGTGCAGATCGGCGGGCCACCTTTTTGATCTTCAGGGCTTCATCTCCTACTCGGATTTGCCTGAATGGTATGATATTAAGGACCCCAAACGGTTTCAATATTTTCAGCTCCGTCACTTACTGCTCCATTCAGATGATTCAGAAAAGGGGGTGGTGATGAACAGAGTGTCTGAATTAAGCAGACCACTCTTACCCAGTCCAAAGATCAGAGCTTGATCCATCACCGTTTTTCAGCTCACTGCACCATCCCAGCTCAGAACTTGGCTATATGCAAATTAGTCTGACCCTGGCCCAGTGCATCGTATGAACAGGGCAGATCAAACTACCAAGCCAATTCTTATACTGGGAAGGAAACAAGCTACCGGGGACCGGTTTCATTCAGATGAGCGCCCCTGGGTTAGCAGTAAACTTACGACCTTCGAGAAATGGCTCCTCTCCAAGCACTCCGATCGTAAAATGATCACTGAACTGTACCCTATGTTGCTTTCCCCTGCATCGCAAGAGAAGTCAGCGGGTCAGCGCCGCTGGGAAGCAGAACTGGAACGTAGTCTCTCGCTAAAGGAATTTAATTTAATTTAAAGGAGTTTGTAGAGCGCCTGGTGACGCCTCCCGGCGTGTCCCCGCGCTGTGGAGAGAGTGTGAGAAGGAGTAGAGGAAAACCCATCACCGAGTAAAGAGGCAGGTTTTCAATTTCTTCCTAAACAGGATTTCATTATTCTCCATCCTGATATCCACAGGAAGAAGGTTCCATTTCCTGGCCGCTAAAGTCCGGAAAGATCTGCCTCCCATTCTGGCTTTTTTGGGGCGTGTGGTTCTGAGCAGGCCCATACCTTTAGATCTAAGCGACCTGCTAGGTTCATAGACAGAAGCCAAATCCGACATGTAGGCCGGTGCTCTGTGATGAATTATTTTATGACACCAAAGCATAGCTTTAAAATCAATCCTCTTCCTAATGGGCAGCCAGTGGAGGGCTACGAGAGAGGGGCGTGATGGTGCTCGGCGAGGGAGCCTTAGGACCAGGCGAGCTGCCGAATTCTGTAACACCTGAAGCTTTTTAATATTTTTCTCAGATGTGCCCATGAGCAGCACGTTTCCGTAATCAATACGGGATGTTATCAGTGCTTGCGTCATGGTACGCCTGGAATTAATAGGTAACAGGTCAAGGGTGCGGTTCAGAGTTTTCATTACCCCATAACATTTGCCCACAGTTTTTCTTATGTGGCTATCAAAGGACAATTTATTGTCCACCCACACACCCAAATTCTTCGCCTCTCGAGAAGGGGAGGGCAAAGGACCAAGGCAGCTGGGCCACCACTCAGTCGTCCATTTAGCCTCATTGCCTCCCATGATGAGGACCTCTGTCTTAGTCCCGTTAAGTTTCAGACAGTGGTCGTTCATCCATGTGGCAAGTTTAGTCATGCAGGCATTGAAGTTATCAGCTTCCTTAGAAGGGGCTTGGGTCAGAGATATGAGAAGTTGCGTGTCGCCGGCGTAGGAGACAAGCTCCACGCCGAACGACTGCACTACCTCTGCCAGTGGGGCCATATATAGATTAAACAGGGTGGGGCTCAGGGCAGAGCCCTGAGGCACCCCCTGCTCAAGCCTCACCCTATCGGAGAGAAAGCTCCCCCTTTGGACTTGGAAGCTTCTGTTAAGCAAAAATGCCTTCAGCCATCCCAGTGCCTTATTGGTGACTCACGCTTTGTTTAGACACTGTAGCAAGATGGAATGTGCTACAGTGTCAAAAGCGGCACTGAGATCAAGCATGATGAGGGCCATTGTCTTTCCCTCATCTGCTCCCTCACGTAGGGTTTCTGTGGCCCTCAGGAGAGCTGTCTCCGTTGAGAAACCTGATCTAAAACCCGACTGGGATTTATGGAAAACATTATGGGTCTCAAGATGTTCCATCAGTTGGGTGTTAGCGATTTTCTCCGCCAGCTTGGCCACATACGGTAGCAGGGATATGGGTCGTAAATTATCCATTACGTCCAAACTGATGTTGGGCTTTTTCTTAATGGGTAGCACTATTGCCTGTTTCCATTCCTCCGGGAGACAAGAGGCTGAAAAAGAAGTTAGTAACAGGTGCCTCAGGTGAGGTTCCAGTACTGAAAAAGCTTCAGCTAAAATTTTTGGTGGAGCCGGGTCTCGGGGCGATCCTGATTTGATCTTGTTACACATCTTGGACAGCATCTCATAGGAAGGAACTTCAAAAGATTTGAGACAGACCGGCGTGTTTACAATTTTCTCATTTTCAGCAAAATCTGCGGCGGGGGCTCCCTGTTTAGAGAAACTGGTATAGATTTTACTAATTTTACCAGCAAAATACTGAGCAATGTTGTTGCATGATTCCACTGAGTCATTTTGGATGGAGGAGTACATCTCCACTATGGATATCTCCTTATATATTTGAAACAATTCCCTAGAGGAGTTGCCTGCTTCCGTGATACGAATATGATAATGCTCAGCTTTTGCCAGGCGAACGGCTTTGTTATATTCTTTCTGTGCTGTTTTATACTGTATTTTTATGTCTGCACAGAAGTTATGACGCCAGGCTCTCAAGTTTCTTGCAGGCCGTTTTCATGGTCTGTAGTTCTTGTCCGAACCAAGGAGCACTTTTCTTAGACCTCCTAGCATTGGACATGGTGCGACTAGGGGCTGTGATGTCCAGAGCCTTAGTGACAATATTGTTTAAGTTTTCATTGGCAGCCTCACAGTCAGCTCCTTTCGGAGGACCTTCATCTTGGACAATTTGAATGAAGGAGTCTAAGGTAAAATTCTTCCATTTCCTGCGTTTGTAACGCAGAGAATGCTGACGAAAAAGCTCCGTTTTTTCAAGTTGGACTGAGATGGGGATGATATAGTGATCCGACCAGGGTATGGGTATAGGATCTGTAGTATGCACTCCCAGCCAGTTACCAAAGACGGGGTCTAACAGATGCCCTAGTTGGTGTGAGGGTTCTTTATTTTTAAGGTCAAATTGAACCGATTGCAGTTCCATACGTATGTCAGCTGCATCTTTATCTAAATGATCATCAAAGTGAGTATTAAGGTCACCCAGAACTAACAGTTTAGATTTCCTTAATGCAAGATGGGTGACCGCCTCCATGAGGGTGGAAGTGAAGTCATATAATCTACCCGGTGGTCGATATATCAAAATACCAGAGATCGAGTGATTGGGACCAGTGTTGATAGTAAAGATGCCAGCTTCACTATGATCAACCTGTATGTGTGCAAGGGAGCAGACGAGAGGTGCTCTAGTAATAATGGCGATGCCACCACCTCTACCGTCCTTTCTATCTAACCTGGATATAGAGTATCTGTTAGGTAAAGCCTGAATGATGTCCGGATCCGAGTATTCATCCAACCAGGTTTCCGTTAAGAAAAGGATGTTAAGATTCAGGTCGTCAATCAAGTGGTAGATTTCCAGCGCATGTTTGCGCAGTGATCTACAATTCAGTAAAGCTGCTTTAATGATAGGCCCGGAGCTAATATCTGGGGCTTGGGGGCGGGGATCAAAGCTACACCTCCCGCATTTTGTAAGTGACTGGGCCAGCATGGTGTGCTTGCAGGTGGCATACGTGTCGGGTTGTAATGCAAGTAATGCATGTCTATCATACCTTATGGATGTTTGAGTCAATCTACCAAGGTCTGTGGCCCCGCGCCCCGTCCGGCCGCGGACGGGCGCAGACGGGCTGGACTTTGGCTCGACTTCGGCGCGCTTCCGGCGCGCCCGCTGCACGCGTCCGCTGCGCGGACGCTGTCCTAAGCACATTTATCCTAAAGGGGAGGGGTCGCTAGAGCGCTGACCTCAGCTCCCAGAGCCCGGATGTACAAGGCTCCTCCTCGCCCTCCGCATCAATCGTCCATGATTGGACGCGGCGGACCGGGGCGGGAGAGGGAGAGTTACTAAGCAGGAAAGTAAATACAGAGAAATTCACCCGCACTGAGCGTTTTAAAAGTAATAGCCTAATCGCTACTTAAAAACATTCGCTGTTACAACAGCGCGCACAGTGTGTCCCACAAAACTGCAATTGTTAGCGCAAAGTGAAGGGGGCTGCCTCTGCCACCGGCAACACACTACTCCATGGCAATGGCAACAGATCTATTACAGGGCTCACCAAACAGCACGGAACGTGGGGAGTAGGGAAGCAGCGGTCAAGGTGGTCACTTATTGGCATTTGACGCCGGCTCGACTGCATCAAATCAATCCCGACCGTAGCCCTGAATGTTGGAGGAGTCGTGGAGAAACAGGCACCTTGACTCACTTACTTTGGGAGTGTAGGGAGGTGCAGGGGTTTTGGGAGGAAGTTCTTACAGATGTGGACAACTATTTTGAAACAGATTCCTCGCTTCCCCGCCTGTACCCTCCTGGGTTTACTGAACGCACTCACCAATCCACTTAAATCTCTACGAGGGAAACAAATGGGGATAGCCTTAGGTGCAGCTGTACATCATATCTTATCTCTCTGGGGCTCTAAAGCCCAGCCCTCACATACAGGGTGGTTGCATAAGTTATGGTACACTATTGGCATGGACCGCTTGCAAGCCACCCTCAACAGCATCCTTCATCAGGTGTGGCGACCGATCATCTCGCTGCTGCCGCAAAAATTTAACGAAGTGACTTGCCCCAAATATCTGCGGTTGCTTAGGCTCACAGAAGCTCCGACTCCTGCGGAAGGGTCTCAGGATGTGTAATCCAATGTTCCTACATGGCGCATGGCACACCGTTTCCGGGGTGGGGGAGGGAGGGAGTTGGGGTAGGGTGGACTGGTTGCGGGGGCTTTGGACGGGTGCGTTTCGGGGGAAGACGCGTTTATTGTTGGCTACAGCACCATTGGCATTCATAGACCGGAGGCAGGTCTCTCACTTCTGTCCCGGGTGTTTGCTGATGGGATATCGAATGTACATGCTGGGGCTATATGCTTTGGTTCTGGAGTATGCCTGCTGCGCTCTGGTGGGGGCAGTGGGTGTCTTTCCCTGATTTAAGGTACAGTTGTCTGCTTTAATTAATAAAATCAATAAAATAAAGTTATTTAAAAAAAAAAAGGTTTTAAGGTGCATCGTTTGCAACCATTAAAACACTATGCACGTGAGGACCCTTAATTTCTTGTTCTGTTCAGAATCTCTCCTTATTTCAGCGCCAAGAGATCTTTGCATATTAGGTTGCTTGACAAATATTTAATTTAATTACAGCACTGTTGTACAGTAATGCGGCTTAACACTACAGTAAAACCAAAACTGAAGCTCAGTTCTTTAACGGAAATTATGTAGCTGTACGTTTTTTTCCACGCTTAGCGAAACACTGAATGCTTTAAAAAGTATACTTTACGTTCGGACTTCGAAGGCCTGGTGTTAATAATATGGGGTTTCTGTGCATTCAAGACATTCAATATTTACAGGCTCCCGTAAAAGATATTTTTTTATACAAAATTATTACATTTCGCTTAGCATTAGCAACCATTTTATATCTATGATATAAAATGAAAAAACCCTTAAAATATTTTTACCAAATGGGTTGAATAATACCTTGGAATGTTCCTTTCCTTGCTTCACAATGTAGTCATGCTTGTTACAGATGGGCCCTCCATAGCGTAATAATTCTAAAGGCCCTAGTTATAATGAGAGATCTGAGGGGGGGTTGAGGTAGTATATAAATATAAAGATTGAAAAGAGACACAGAAAATGGAGAAAAAGGTAAACAAAAAAGCTAGAAGAAAACAACAACAAATATATGAAAATGAAGAAAAACATTACTGGGTACTTACTGTCAATGTCGGTGTTCCAGGGCATTGGGTGCTAATGCTCCCCATTCAGACTGATCAAGTAATTACTTGGTTTCACTTGTGACGGATAGATGTGGTACAACACCCTAACCAAAGTCACAAAAGAGGAGTACAAACATAGAAAAATACTTTTAAAAAAAATACCTTTTCATTTACAATGGAAAAGGCCGAAACAGATAAAATGATGAACAAAAAAGCCAAACAAAGGGGCCCGGGACCTTCAGGAGCTCAGGTACATAAACATGCTCATAATGCTTACTCAATAAGACGTAATATTGGCTTAGCATTGAAGTCTGTGGCAATGTTATCCTGTGGAGCGGATAACAAGGAATCTACAATCCCTGAATTACACAGGGGTTTGACAGGTTACGAAGAGTTTCCGTTCTCGTGTTCTAGTCAATGGTGTTTCAGTGTCACATGTGGGAAATAACAGTAATCTCAGTATGTCCTTTCGCTTAAGTTCCACGGTCCTAATCTCCGGGGAATTTAGCCCAACCTGGGACAATTATAAACAAGAGTAACAAGAACCCAAAATTACAGAAAGCAGGGTTACCGGTTGGCAAGGAAATGAACAAATGCCTTGCATCAATAGGTATCCAAAGCAATGCACCATGGGTGTTTAAAGCAATACTCCTCTCTTGGTTTCTCTCTCCGTGCAGGGGGATATTAATACCGTTCAGGTGACCAATGGTGCCTCTAACTAGTCCGTTATAGTCCCTGCATTTAAAGGTGCTGGGAAAACTACTAGCACCAATTCTGGGTACCAAAGGGAGTTTACAAACTTTAGTGGCCTGCATCTCTAAATAACCAGCTCACAGTTCAAATACTTCCCCATTGAAACCATTAATTTGAACGTTATGCTTTGGCACCCACTGGTAGCATGGGCATCCTGCTTTAGTGGTGTTGGAAGGTAACAACTAGTCTTCCAAACACACCTAGTTCAATGTGTCAAATGATTCTGAGTTCATCGTGTCCTAACTCACGCTGGGATAAACCACAGGGGCCTTTGGTTAAAGGTGGGAAGAAACATTGCTTTGCTAGGGATCGAACAGGGCGATACGGGCCCTCAAAAGTCACAAGCAGGCTGAAGCCATAAATTCAAGCCCACTACTGGTTTATAAGCCCAAACACAGATAATTGACTGTAGGACATTGGTAGAGGTCAAGTAGGAAGTTACGACTCCACACTAGGCACACCTCTTCAATGTTTCTGGCGCTTCCTTAACTCTTGTGATACTGTTGATTCTACTGTCAGTCGATCCAGTTAGGCTCTAGACCCTGGTAGCTCTCGAATAGACTGTGCCCTTGAGCTGGTCCTCCAGGCAGGACACAGTAAGATGAGCCTTTGTGCTCTCTCATTGGGCCATGGTAGCTCCTCTCCGATAATCCAGCTCTTCAGCTAACAAGCAAAAGGACACCTGCTTCAGCATACTCACCAGGACCTATGATTAGTTCTAGCCTCGAGAAGAACCGCAACAGTGTCCAGTTCCTTTCACATCACCTGTCCCAGCTAATGCTGTAAACCTTCATCTTTAAGTCACAACGTTCATGTAGAACTTGTTCAATAAGCAAGTACTTAAAGGAAACTGGGGTCACTAGCAAAACAAGCATTTGCAATGCAATAGGTCTCGCATTTACAAGAGTTTAAGCTATTGGCATTGCAAATGACAATGTCTTTTATTTCTCCGTTTTAAAAACCAAAACATAAATAAAAGGCATTGTCATTTACAATGCCAATAGCTCAAACTCCAGTAAATGCGAGACCTATTGCATTGCAAATGCTTGTTTTTTTAAGTGAGTGTTTGAAGTAGGACAGAAAAACAGATACAACAAAGAAAAAACAGTGAAAAAGGGTAGTAGAAGCTAAATCGGTAGAAAACCAAGAGCATACTCAATCACAAGGTAAACGGGGCAAATCAAATGCTGTAAATGTTTGCAGTGAGCACGTTTGCAAACGTGGCTGAGCCTAAACACTTCACACTTATTTACAGAATTGTAACCAGGGTATAATAATATTTAAATATGTTTTCAATGTTTATACAATATCCAAAAAGTGGATCATAAACAACTATACACTCAAACCAATCATCGTACAGTATCAAAACTGTATTGCCACTAAAACTTGAGAGCGAGCTAATTTTACTGTGGTTTACCTTGTATAATTCCACTGAGCAGCAAAATGAATAAAATAAAACTGTACTAAGTGTCAACGATGGCAAGGTATAATGATCGGGTAAGCCAGTTACTCTGTTACCAGGAGTGTTTAGTCTTTTTCAAAACAGTTTTATATTGCACCAACAAAAACAACTTTGAATAACTACAAAACAAAAATATTACCACAACCTTGTTGAAGTTAGGTGACGAGTACCCCAAAACAAGCAAGGCGAGGGAAATATCCCCAAAGGGCACAGGCTGCACAGTCCAACGCCCCAGAACTGGGTGTTGCGTCATTATCACGGCGCATCAGGTCCCAAGGGGATACGGAGGGGCCAATCGCTGGGAACCTGGGAGGGAGCGACTGTACATCGAACTCGGAGTGACTGTTCCACCATAACCACTTTAATGGCTCTCTAGCTGGGTGACCGTGCAAAACACGGGTATCAACAAATGCCTAACGTTTACCTATAAGAAGTGTCCACGGCGCCTAGCTTAGAAACAGGACTACCTATCACAGGAGCATGCCTCTCGGCTACAGAAAGTGCTTGAACTGGAAATAAAAAAGTACAGGTACTTCCATTCCAGAGTACCTGACCGGAACCGAGAAACAACTCTCCCATTTACAAAGCATTGCTTCAAAGCAAAGGCGTGCAGTTACTCTGCCTTGAAAATAAAAAAACTGTAGGTTCGCTGTACCCAAGAGTACCTCCTGCCCATTTAAAGCAGAGGCTACAGGTGTTATATGGTGGTTAATAGAGTTATCAGGCTCCCTGCCAAGTTCCAGTCATGCGAGTTTCAGACACTGTCCGGGCATGTTACTGTATTCCCCCCCCCCGGACGTCACATAGTCTTTAGGTCTCAGGCTTTCCACACCGCAACCATCAGGGCGTTCATATATCTTCGGAACCCAGTCCCAGGTGCCCCAGGGTTTAACGCCCTCCCTCCAAGACACTTCCCTGAGCGAGGTGCGTTTGTCCAGTCTCGAAATGACTCGCCGACCCACTCGGAATGCTGGTGCGCAACAATGGTGTGACTAGAGGCTCCTAATTTGACTCTGGACAAAGGCACACCACTCACCCAATGTCTGTTCCAGTCATGCGAGGCTGATCCACTCCCAGAGCCGTTGTTCGTTCTCCAGCCGCTCACAGCCAAGATTTCAAGACAGGCACTGCGGCGATCACACACAGGCGATCCATTTGCACTTTATTTAAATCAGAGGTCTATTTATGTTAAACTTATCATTACTTAAAACATTTCGCTTAATGTGCATTTACTTCTGTTCATAACCAAAGGTTTAAAAATGTTGTTGACTGACATCTTGAGATAACACCCTTCCATGCAGTGTAAAATAACGTTTATTGGTTCCTTTTTCCAAGGGTTTTTGCAAATAAATGCGTAACGAGCGGTCTGGGCTGTTTTACAGTAAAAATACAGCATCGGTATTCTGGTATAAAGCAAACAAAACCTAAATCGACTGAACCCCAGAATCTTTAACTCTACCTGAAACCTTAAAACAGCCCAATATAACCTTTGTACAGAAAACACAGCGAGCCTTACATGTGCAGATCGCCTGTCCGGGCGCATGCCCATCCCCTGTCCCCCTTCCGAAGCTAAACCGACAAAAATAGATCTTGCCAAGGCGAGCAGCGCGCATGTGCTGAGTCGCTAGGCGAGACCTAAAGGAGTGCACCTTCCATGAAAAATCATGTCCACAGCCAACATTTTGCAAGCACAGCATGGTTGCAAAGTAGTGCCAGAGTTCATCAGGGTCTGTTCCAATTAATCTACATTTATTGGGGAACTCTGGCACATACTTCGCAACCATTTTGTGCTCACAAAATGCTCTGTCCCGATGATGACCTTCAAACTACCTTGTAAGGTTAAACCATCCTGACAACCATAAAACTAGATTAGGGACTTTCATCAATTAAAAAATGGTGTTATTAATCCAAAATACTGGATCTCCATTACCAGTGTTGCCCCACAGTCGATTGCATATCTTGCTCATATATACATGTATTTCCCATCCCATTTTTTTTACAATGTGATCTCTTTCAGCATTGAGCACTTTTTAGCTTTCCCTAGTGGTATAGCAAGTGTGTTATATATAGGTCCTAATGAGCGCAAAATGGGCTCCGATTACTCTACTGGGTATTGGAAACATCACAGCTATGGACCCCAGTACCATGCGCCTGCTGCACTACTAGCTACTCCCACTATTTCACATAAACATAAGACTGTAATTTCCAATTTTCTTCTCAATTTCTAGTAACTTGAAAAGAGAATAACATTGTTTAAAAGCAAGTCAATACGGCTCCACAAATGGTTTAGTGAATTTAATGATTTTTGGACAGGCAATGTAAAGATATTGAATCAGAGATAAACAAGTCTATAGTGAACCATTGTAATTCAACATTAGTAATGTTCCTATCGGGTAGGTTCGGTTGCCCTTGTGTTGTGTACTACTTGTGTGCAACCGGTCATCTTTGTGCCATATAATTCACTTCTCCTTTCGCTCAGTAGAAGGCCCCACAATATTCTGGTACTACAGATAAAGCAAATTAGGTTTCTGGGTAAACTGTAAACTAACCCATGCCTTTACTTCTGATTTTGTAAAAGAGGGTGTACAAAACGTGGCTGGGCCAAACTGCAATGGGAATATAGATGGTCGAAATCCGCAGGACCCTGAACAGACCATATAAAACCTATTTGACCACACTACTGTCAGGCAACAGAACCTTCCCAAGAAGAACTACTACTAAGCCCAAAGTTAACAACAAATGCAAGACCAACTGTAACTCCACCTAATTTGACAACCTGAGATAGGTATATCACTTTCACCTAGCTATTAAAAAGGTCTTGAAAAAGCCAGAGTCACAAGTGCCTCAAGAGGGCGAAACACCCCCTTGAGACAAGAGAGGCTGTGACCCTCTTGTGGAAGGAGGAAAACAAAATCCAACCTACAGCCCACTTCCTATTCATAATCAATCAATCAATCATCGTATTTATATAGCGCACTACTTACCCAGAGCATTGCTACAAGCCCAGAGGTACGTGGCGACAGAGCCGATGAAAACATTAGTAGCCTCCATATTGGCGATTAAAGTGCTCATCTGGCTACAAACTGGCTAGATCTTTTAAGGCCACTGACCCAAACATCTTTACAGGTGAGTTTCATATAGTATGTGTGGCCAGCTTGGTACCTACTATAAAAACATCCTTCAATAGGTGGGAGAGATGGGAAGGGTAATGCCATCACAGAAGCAGACATACTGGTGTTTCCGAAGCAGGTAAGTGGCCATCAGTAACGTGGCGCATAGAGCCCGCCTCATTATGGATAATGAACTATATATGAAAATACTTGCCCTTACAACAGCCAAGGTGTTCCCCGAACTGAAGATTAAGCAGGTTTTGTAGAGAGGCACCAGAAGTTCAATAACATCAGGAGTATAGCTCGCCTTATTAAACAAGCCACAAGAAAAGAGTGAAGATTGGTCCTGGTACCCTTGGATGCAGGAAGGTCATTTGACGTGGTGATCTGGTCCTTCATTGCAGAGACAATGGGAAGGTTCAGTCCTTAGGAACCCTTTATCAAGACAGTCATGGTAACATAACAGTTACCCATGGCCAGAATCCTGGTCAATGGTGTACACTGCAATTTTCTCTGGGAATAGAAAGACGACAGGGGTGCCCACTGTCCCCCATCCTATTCATGTCAGCTGCAAAAGGGTGCCTTTCAGTGGTGACAATTACCGCACATCACTTCTTGTGGATGATGTTTTACGGTCTATAATGGATCCTCGCAAGTCTAGATCAGACATACGTATTTGAAGGGAACTCTGAGAAGTGTTTGGATATAAAGTCAACAAGAAAGATCCTGTTCTTTTGACAGTCAATGCAGATAAGGTGCAAGGAATGCCTCCACACAGGAACACCATAAATAAAAAAACAGGTAATCTTCCATAAAAGTAATAACAGGCAAGTACCAAACAGCAGATAACCTAAGCAGGATGGTCCCACAAATGTCTAATAAATGTTGGGAGAGTACGCGGACTAAAGGTGACCTGGTTCATATTTGGTGGCTTGGCAGACTACTGGAGTAAGATCCTAGTGCAAATAAGAGAGACAGAAGGCTACCCCATGCCTGAACTATAGGCCCTATGATCCAGAGTTTCCAACCGGAATCAATGAATGCCATGCAGGTCGTAGTACAGGGCCTTAATCACCCAGCTCCTGGTGATAGCCGAGTGAAAACAGGAGATGCCCCTACAGTTGAAATGTAGGGAACAATTGACTTTCCAATGGTGGATGCATCAAGTAGATGGACAGAAGAGAAATGGGAAAGTGACTAATACAGAACCGGTTGTTGGGGGGGGGGGGGGGCGAGTGGAATGGATGGTGAGAGAGATTTAGATGTGTTACGTTTTTCTTCAAAGTGAAACTTCTTATGTTGATGGTAGCAAACCATTAGATCCAAGTCAGACTGGTTGATGACCAATATCCCTATTCTACAAATAAGCATATCAACTAAATAAACAGAAGTGGTCACACAAAGTATTCAGAAGAGATTATATATATATATATATATATATATATATATATATATATATATATATATATATATATATAATACATCAATTGCGAGTTTTTAAACTGGACGCCATGTTGAAGGAGAACTATGCTTTTATTTACTCAAATATGTTTAAATGATGGCAGCATCTAGAATATGGAATACATTCCTTAAAAGAATGGGAATGGGCAAATATAATAGGTATGTAAGGCTTTATAAAAACAGTTCCTTTCCGATAGAAATTTTTGGTGATTCAACAATGTTGGGATGGACACAGAAAGGGATAGAACAGATTGGGGATATAATGGATGGGGATGGGGTAATCCAGTTCTTAGATCTTTGTGCTAAATATGGGGTTGAGAGAAAGGATTTCTTTAAATACTTGCAGGTAAGGAGTTTTTTATCACACAAGCAAGGTGGTAGGGAGGGGTTTAATAAAAATGAGCTTTTGGAAAAGATAAAAGCAGGAGGGGATTGCACAATCAGATCCTTTTATGCAATACTAACCAAAGGGAAGGTGGATGATTTGGAGAAAGTTAGCACTAAGTGGGTTGGAAAGTTGGGAGTGGATGCAGGAAGTTTTCAAGAATCATTAAATTTGGGATGTACCATTTTGCGCTCTGGACCCCTGCAATCGCAACACTACAAAACGCTATTTTCGCTGTATTACACCCCAGCTAGAATAGC
Organism: Lissotriton vulgaris; assembly: GCF_964263255.1. NCBI lineage: Eukaryota > Metazoa > Chordata > Amphibia > Caudata > Salamandridae > Lissotriton > Lissotriton vulgaris. Next base: position 399,667,613 of record NC_141699.1, on the reverse strand, counting down.
TAAGTGGGGAGGGTTCACTGGAATTACTTGCCCACGGTGTAATGCAGCAGCTGCCGATATTATTCATATGTTTGCTACCTGCCCCCAGTTATATACCTTGATCCGAAGTATAGAAGATTTTATTATCAATACTCTTGATATAAGAGTTAAACTAACATCTAGGATGATCTTGTTTGGAGTAGATAATCAAGTTGGATTGGACCATAAAGAATTTATGTTTGTAGCAACTGCAGTATTGAGACTAACAATTGCAAGAGTATGGTTGGATAAGGTACCCCCTGATTTACAAGTATGGCTGTCAAATCTGTTAGCTAGCTATAATCTTGAGAGAGCTATATATGCTCGGAAGGGGAAGAGGGGAAGGAGACTTGGGTTGAAAATTTGGGAACCAATAAACAAATGGAAAGAGAGGATGGTACTGTAATTTGATGAATAGCAAAGGTTAGGTTGTTTGATATATGATTTGGTGATATAAATGTACTTTGGATATTGTTTGTATTGTTTTGAAAAGCTTCAAACCAGTGATAATCTGTAAAATGTATAAAAATATGTTTTGTAATTCAATGTGCAAGTTAACAAGAAAAAGGGGAAAAATAAAAATATATATTAAAAAAAAAAAAAAATGAAATGTAGGGAACAATTGACTTTCCAATGGTGGATGCATCAAGTAGATGGACAGAAGAGAAATGGGAAAGTGACTAATACAGAACCGGTTGTTGGGGGGGGGGGGGGGGGGGGCGAGTGGAATGGATGGTGAGAGAGATTTAGATGTGTTACGTTTTTCTTCAAAGTGAAACTTCTTATGTTGATGGTAGCAAACCATTAGATCCAAGTCAGACTGGTTGATGACCAATATCCCTATTCTACAAATAAGCATATCAACTAAATAAACAGAAGTGGTCACACAAAGTATTCAGAAGAGATATATATATATATATATATATATATATATATATATATATATATATATATAATGTAATACATCAATTGCGAGTTTTTAAACTGGACGCCATGTTGAAGGAGAACTATGCTTTTATTTACTCAAATATGTTTAAAAAATAAGTATAGATGAGGTGCGCAAGGTTGAAATAGCATAATGGGATCAGTGTGCCTCTATGATTGCACTTGTTTATTTAAACCAATTGGAGAATGCGAATCATGTGCTTTTAACTTTCACTATATATACATGTTGATAGGTCCAGCGTGTCATGTGATCAAGACTGCCATTGGGCAGTCGAAACGCGTCAGGCTGGGCACTTACTATATAATGATACTGCACTTGCACTTTTAAAATCTGCATCGAATGAAGAAGATTTAAAACCTCTACATTTGTGGTCCGTACCCGTTTGGAAAGATAGAGACGTTGATCGAATTCAGGATTGTGGATTTCGTGTCATTCAAAAGGAGTACGGCTGTCTCCGTTCTACGGACCCTCCCTCTATGTTGAGGCTGGCCGGCAAACAGCTGGTATCACAGAAGTGATTGTGGAGTAACCCGGAAAGGGTATCGTTGAAGCCAGCCTCCCGCTGCTTGATGCTGGAAGCCGGAGCAGTGTTTTGCCAGGAGGATTCAACGGAAGGTCCTGGGGAGTCGGAGGAAGCCAAAGGTACCGGAACCGTTGATTCTAGCAGTAAGCTGCTCTTACGGCCGCACTAGCGATTATAGCGGGTTGCAGGGATAGTAGAGTGAGTTACACCGGGCGAAAGAAACGTTTGTGGGTAATTCAAGAGTTAATACGGAGTAGCAGTACGCCATGTTGTTAACAGCAGACGCGCTCAAGGACCGAGAAGCAGCAGCAGACGCCCTATTTTCAGATATTCCAGAAGTGGTGGCTTTACGAGTTGACCAAACAAGTAATGTTAATACTAACAAAGATGTCAAAACTTTATTTAAAAGACTAGAAAAGCTCCACCAGACCGAAATGACGAAGTGGTGGGAAAAGAAATCATTGGAGAAATACAAAGAAGTCGGAAGAGTTTCACGAGGCCTCAGGGTAATGATTGCACCATCCCTGGAAAATCCAAACCCCATGATGCTAAAGGAGTGGGCAACGAATAATTTAGATGCATCAATGAACATGGTAGCGATTCTGATTAAATACGCCGAAAGTGACCAGGTAGGAATACTTAAAGAATCGAGGAAATCAATGTGCGGTTAGAAGAAAATGACCAAAAAGAGCTAATCAAAAAGGGACGGGAGGAGGTAACAGTAAGACTCAAAAAGCATGAGGAAACGATGAAAGAAAGATAAATCTATAAGTTCGCGAGGGATAAACGCAACTATGAGACTGGAGACGTGTTTTTCAAGGAAATTTGACAATATCAAACGCCGCGCGCTAACAAATGAAGGAAGTAAAAACAACATGGTTACTTTTGGCGCGCAGGCAGATGGTAACTTTTCCTCTGTAGAAGTAGTATGGATATTAGTATTGAATCAGACGATGGCATGCAACAAAAGACACTCCAAGTACCAACTAACTTTGCACCAGGAGAAGAACTTTCTTTTTTAGTTGAGGACCGCCGGCAAACTAAGACTGCGCGATCAAGCGCGGAAACACAAAGTAGAAGGAACCAACGGAGGAAACGGAGGCGGAAACACAAATTACAGAGGAAAAAAACAAGAATTAATTCAACAGCTAAAAATAGATCAGGTACCAAATGATACTGTCGATAATACTGTAATTAATCTTTCTGATATTACACTATCGTTGGCAGAAAAACAATTGTTGGCCTTGGGTCTCTCAAACTGTCCCACAAATTGCTTTAAGTATACTCAAAGAAGAGTCGACGTTTTTAAATTCATACGCAACCTCAAATTAAGAAAACATTTCCAATTGAACAATGCTGCAAATTTAGCGTCAAAGTAGAACTGTACAGGGAATGTTCCAACTTTCAAGATGCGACTGTGGGCACTATTATAACAGTACAATCTTTAGCCAACTTGAATGATACAACAGGCAATTCGACACAAAAAAATCTGTTCAAAGTAGGTATCATATGCAATACGCCAGTCACCAGTCCATTCAGACCTCCATTAACTTTCATCCCAATGATGCCTAGGGATGCCATTGATGTATTTAGTGATTGTATGGTGTAGGATCTGCAGAAATTGAGCTGTGTCCTTATGCGACGAAGTCGACAGCGCAAATATTCGGAAATGCAATATACTAAGCTGATTCGCAAACTCCAGGAGCATACGGATATTATTAACAAAGCAGACAAAGGCGGGAACATTGTTCTGTGGCCACAAGACCTATTTATGGAAGAAGCCAGGCAACATCCTAGTGACACTAAAACTGCTATAGAAGAGCGAGTTTTCAAGAATGAAGACAAAACAAGGAATATGTTTAGTGAGTTAGCACAGTGGAAACGCATTGGTTTACTTTCTAAAAATGAATTCTGTTTTCTGAAAAATGATTATCCTTTGATTCCTTTTTTGTACTTTATCCCAAAAGTGCACAAAAATGTGGTACCAATTCCTAGGAGACCAATAATCTCGGCCCAGAAAAGTCTTTTAGAGGCAATGTCAAAATATGTTGATCATTTTTTACATGAATTTGTAGAGAATTTGCCGTAATTTATCAAGGATACAGGACACTTTTTAACCAAATTGAAATCTGTTGATTGGGAGGAAGACTGCCTTTTAATAGTGATGGATATTAGTTAATTGTATACTAGTATTCATCATACAGATGGCATGAGTGCCATCAGTTTCTATTTGGAAAAAAGAAGTATACAGATGTATGAACATAACAAGATGGTGTCAAAAAATAACAGATTTGTCTGACCCACAACTATTTCTTATTCAACAATGAAATATTCCAACAGTTACGGGGAGTGGTCATGGGGGCATGCTTCTCCCCCAGCTACGCGTGTTTACACGTGGGCTGGTGGGAGAAGCATGTCCTGAGGGCTACCCATAAAGATATTTTTGCCCAACATGTTCTCCACTGGTGAAGATTCATTGACGAGGTGTGGCTGATTTGGAAAGGTTCCCTTGAAAAAGCTGGGTGTTAACACCCTGAATATGAGGTTTACCTCAGAAATTAGCAGGGAAATGGTACCGTTTTTGGATGTGGAGATTTATGTCAAAGAGAACAGTATTCATACAAGATTGCACAGGAAGTTGACGGCTCAAAACTCTGTGCTCCATGCTACTAGCTCACACCCACAACACCTTATACGTATTATTCCCTTTGGGGAGTTCCTAAGAAATAAACGTATATGTAGTCATGATGTTGACCTGAAAAAACGTCAGGATGAAGCTTTTGAAAGATTTGTCAAGAGAGGCTATAAAGCCATGGATCTTAAGAAAGCTAGAGATAAGGCCAATGGCTTAAACTATGCAAGTTGTCCATCTGCAATATCGGAGATTCCTTTACCATCTGGGCAGAAGGAAGAAGAGAATATTATCACTGTTGTTGAGCCACATTTCAATATAAGGTGTAGAACAATTTTTTGCAGGCAGGTGAGGCAGGTTCATAAGATACTATATTAAAATTGGCCAATTATTCGGTCAGACATAACTATGTCATGAATCTTGCCGGGACTTCCTAGCTTAACATTTAGAAGGGCACCCTCAATGAGGGATGCACTGGTAAGAAATAGCCCGGAAGTTGTAATAACTAGTACCTGTCTCTCAGCAAAATCAGTTTTTTTTTTTTTAAATGCAGTTCATGCCGTGCATGTAAATTTGGAAAAAATGTTTCGGAGTATACCATTGCTTTTAGTTCAGAACTGGTCAAAATCCAAGGTAATTACACTTGCAGAACAGATTATGCAATTTATATTTTAGAATGCACATGCCACCTACTTTATGTGGGCAGCACTAAACTACAAGTTTTTAATAGGATTTTGTAACACCTGAGCGGTGGTTAATTCGGACCCAAGTTACCCTGTGGCACGGCACCTAAAATTGGTACACAATAATAACCTGAATGATCTGAGATATTATGTCATCAGCTCAGTGCCCAAAAATATCAGAGGGGGGAACAGAGAAAAGACTGAGACAGGTTGAATCAGTGTTTATTATCTTACTCGATACAAAAATGCCAAATGGCCTCAATAACAGTGATGATTTGCACAATTTGTTATAGATTTATAGATTGGTTCAGATATTTTGCAGTTAATATGGATTAATGATGGATCAATGATGGATCTTGTGGGCTTTTTAGCGGGTTTTATTTCTTCTCTTTTACCGAGTTTTAGTCTTGAGTTTTCAAGATTGTAACGGGTTGCAGTGGAGGATATTGCCGGCTTTGGAGTTCTGAGATTTTATCATCATTATTAATTTGTATGTTCAACTTGATGTTTTAGATCAATGGCTGCTATATTTATGTGTGTTTTTTTTATATCCACCTACACAATGAGAAAGGGTGGACTAATGGTTTTAGCTGGGGGAGTTTCTTTTTTACTGGAGGTTTCCTCGGTTTTATTGAGTTTTGCGAGACTCTACCGGTTGTCTCCATTGCGATATTCTTTCTATCTGTACATAGAGAGAAATGTTTAAACCTGATATTGTGTAACACACTGAATTTTCTTCTATAAAATTGACAATATTATCTATGGTTTGAGTCAACAAAATGGATTGTAAGTCTATATTTCTTTTCTCACCAGATACATCAAAAATACGTCAAGTCCGGAGATTGGGACTAGAGTGTATTATAATCATGAAAACTGATTAAAAATCTTATAAATAAGAAACTAATTAAGTGGGACGGATGAAGAATAAGCTGCTATGTTTATATGAAATGTTGTAACCTTGCACTTTCACTGGAGCACTTTTTTTTGCACAAATTTGCACATTATGATTTGCCAATTGGTGATGTAATAAGAAGCAATTCTTGGAGTGCCAGTCTGAATTTAATGGGGCAAGGCATTGTTCTATGTACTTTATTTGTTAATACGGGTTACTTGTATCAAAAATGTATGATTATCAGCACTATGTTAGAATTTTGTTGTACTAGCAGCCCGCCCCGGCGTTGCCCGGGGCAGAAGGGGGCTGGGGGCAGCAACGCAGCAGAGCGTACTTACAGTGTTTCCTTGCTCCGGTTTTGTTGGTCCTGGCCGCTTCTGCCCACGCTCGTGTCCGCTGTTTTTCCCCGACGTCTCGACTTTGAGGAAAAGGCTTCCGAGCACACCTGGCCCCCGCCCGTCCCTCCGCGGCTCTTGTCCGCTGTTTCCCCCGACGTCCCAACTTTGAGGAAAAGGCTTGCGAGCACTCATGGCCCCCGCCTGTCCCTCCGCCCGTCCCTCCTCCCGTCCATCGGTGCGCACCCGCGGCTGCTTCACTTACCTCAGCCGCCGCTCCTCCCCGTGCTGCTGAGTTTACCGCTCCACTGCTCCTCCGCTTCTTGCCGCTCCTCACCGCTTGTCCGCCGCTCGCCGCTCCTCCCCGCATCTCCCGATGTCATCACGCACGTCGCGGCCGGCGCTACTTGCAAGGGACTTTTTTTTTTTATTCCTCATTTTTTTAAAGAACGTATATATATTTTTTTTTATATAGCCTATGTCCTTCTGCTTGCCCTGAGGTTTTCAAAGATGTCTTGGGTGTTTGGATTGGTGGTGTACTTTTCGAGTTTACCTGGCACAAAGGACACAGTTCTCTCTTTATAATAGTAGTATAGATGAGGTGTGAAAGGTTGAAATAGCATAATGGGATCAGTGAGCCTCCATTTATGATTGCACTTGTTTCTTTAAACAAATTGGAGAAAGCGAGTCATGTGTTTTAAACTCGCACTATATATACACATGTTGATCGGTCCAGCGTGTCATGTGATCAAAAGAGCCGTTGGGCAGTCGAAACGCGTCAGGCTGGGCAATTGCTACATAATGATACTGCACTTGCACTTTTAAAATCTTCATCAAATAAAGAAGATTTAAAACCTCTACATTTGTTGTCCGTACCTGTTTGGAAAGATCGAGACGTTGATCGAATTCAGGATTGTTGAATATATGAATATATCACACTCCTGGTTCACAGAGTCCGTATTCAAAAAAGACCAGAACCGGGGCCCCAATGATGTTCAGTGCAGTATTTATTAGGCACACGGAAAAACAAACCCTAAGCGTTTCGAAGTCTAAACTTCTTGCTCACGGGTGCAAGAAGTTTAGACTTCGAAACGCGTAGGGTTTGTTTTTCCCTGTGCCTAATAAATACTGCACTGAACATCATTGGGGCCCCGGTTCTGGTCTTTTTTGAATACGGACTCTGTGAACCAGGAGTGCAATATTTAGAGGGGGTGGCGATCCCGCTGCAAGGAGTGGCTTGAGCAGGCCGAATCTAGTGTGTTTCATACATATATAACTATTATAAAGAGAGAACACAAACCTTTTGGCAAGGTAAAATCGGGAACCACAGCGCAAATTCACACACCCAATACATTGTTGTAATCCTCAGGGTGTGCAGATAGATATAGGCTATAGAAAATTTTTAAAAAAAGGTAAATTTAAAAATATAACTTAAAAAGAAAAGTAGTGCCCTGAAAGTAGCGCCGGCCGCGATGCTGACGGCCACGACGTAGCGCTAGCCGCAACGTACGTGATGACGAGGAGGAGCGGCGATGACGTCAGGAGCTCGGGGGATGAGCAGTGGCTCAGGTAAGGCTCTGGGACACGGGGCGGGAGGGAGCCGGTGCAGGAGGTTGGGCCGGAACAACTGCGGTAAGGCTCCGGGTCTGGGGGCAGCATTTCAGGCTTGCGTGCACTCCCGCCCCGGCCTCCGCCCGCCACGACATTGTCCGGGACACAGACAATGTCGTGGCGGGCGGGGGCCAGGGCGGGAGTGCACGCAAGCCTGAAATGCTGCCCCCAGGCCCCTTCTGCCCCAAGCAACGTTGGGGCGGGCTGCTAGTGTATATATATATATTTTGTACATACATTTTAATATTAATTCAGCAGATTTCCAGATTTTGTTCAACAGTTTGTGTGTCTGGTTATGACTTAAGCTTTTTCATCACAAAGGCTGGGCACTGTCTATCACCATAGACTGATGCCCCCATATATTGGTAAGTTTTGGGGAGACATGCAAAGTAAAACAGAGGGTGGACTAAAGCTTTACAATCGACCCCCAAAAAAAAAGAGAAAAAGCTCATTAAAAAAAGTTACCAGAACACATTTTATTTCACTTCAAAACGAGGAAAAAATGTATTAATTACAAGTCCAAACGTAACTGAAAAGCTTGACAGGTAGCCGGAAAAACAATCACTAACAGAGGAAGTCATGGTACCAAACATGGACAAGTTCTTGATTAAAAACAAAAATCACAATAGAGTACAGTAACATTCAGAAGCAGATGTCAACTTCTAGGAAGGCCACCTTGGCTATCAATAAGTGTAGATAAATATGAAAGAAATATAGATATATATTAAAATAAAAACAACCTATTATGCTTGAGATACCGCTGCAAAATAAACTTAAATAAATGCGAAACTCTGAATAGTAGACCAAAACCCATTGTACGAGTAAAATCTCGATGCCCCTTCTCAATATAAAGTTGTAACAAAAATAAAACAGAGCGCAACTCTTGCCATCTGCACGATAGTGAATGGAGCAAACCGATTGGATCTCATTTTTAAATTAAAAAGAAAGACATAGTATTGTTGTTTGATTCACTTCCTATTATTGCAAGAAAAAAAATTTGATCCATCTGTTTTTTCCGCTTCAAAACGGTCTAAGCTGTATCTGTTTTCACTCTGTCCCGGCCGCTTAACCACAATTGATTTTTCATCCTGTCTGCACATTTGTTTTCTTTATGCAGTGGTGTAAAACAAATCTACAGCATGAGGTGTAGCCAAGCATGTTTCGGTAAGCAACAATCAATTGCTTGCCTTCAAGTTCAATTTTGAAGGGAGCACTGACTTAACCAATAATATTTCATTATGCGGGATTGATATAAGCTGATAAAAAAAAAAACTCAGGAATACCGTTGAAGGTGATTTGCATGGAGATATCCTGAAAATGTTTGAGTTATGGAAGGGTTCGATGGTATTTTTTCTGCAAGAATTCGAAGGTCTTCATACTCAACAAGCTTTTCCTGCAAACTGGGCTCTAGGCTCTGATTTTGAATAAATAAACTCTACAGTAGAAGGGAAGCAGGAAGCTGTAATAAAGGAGTTTAGGCTGCCTCAATCCACATGTTAATTGGTCATTATGGGAAGAACCCGCCAATTCATTTATGAGACCAGAAAAGGACAAAACAGACAGCATGAGAGGTCGCACTCTTCCACACACGTACCCGGACCTCAAATACCATCTCAGTGGTATTAAAAGGGTACACTCGCTTAAGTGAAATCCGTAAAATAAATTGCGCGTACCCAAGTATAATTTATTCCAAATAAAGATGTTGAACCTGTATCATCATATAAAGGAAGAAAAATAATAATTTTGCTTAAAAGGGAATTATGAGATGAACACAAGTTGAACATAAGTTGGTGTCAACTCATTTTCCTTCCCTCCATCACCCTCAACTCCAAAACGCAGATCTGCGCATGACAGGATAACTCAAGGATTTTATTCAGTTTTGGAAAGCCACTCATTTTGATGGTAACCACAGGCTATTGACAGCAGCAGACATAAGAAGAGTGGAACATTCTTCAGAGGGGCAGAGGTCTGTATTCTGATATCACTGCAGGCCACCAACAGCCTAGAATTGTACTTGACCGCGCACAAAACAAAAATAAACTTTGATTCAAAATAATCACCAACACATGACGGTCCAGAAGAAATGTAAAGAAAGAGACCCCGGCTGAAACTGTTCCTGAACAGACACAATCCATCCATGGTCAAATAGCCAATGATGAATGTTACCAAAACATATCTGCCCTCTTCTTTTTTTTTAAACTTATTGCCAGGTTTCCAAGCCACGAAGGGTGGTCTAGTTGTACAGGCTCCCCACATAAAAATTGCATCCTCTATTGTTAGGGAAGACCTCCACTGCCAGTTTTCACATGTACCCAGCACAGAAGCTGTACTTTCTGCAAGGTTCTTTTGCCCAATCATAAACTGCTGATCCGATCTGGCAGATAAAGATGTAGCCTTGAACAATTTCTTCTGAAAAATTTCAAAAATGTGAAACAATGTCAAAAATGCAAATATGATGATCCATTGCCTGAGCGTTTAACAGCTGGACCTGGGCAAATAAATATCGTCTGGCCCAAGAGGGTAGGAAAGTAATGAAAGGGGAGTACTGCAGGTGGCTCTTGGAAAAATGCGCCGGGACAAGAAGGAAGGAGGACCCTACACCAGTTTCTTGGCCTCGAAGAAGCCTTTCAGGTGCCTCATCTGCCATAATCCAGTCAGGATCAAGATACCGGTCTGTGCAATAGACCACCACAGTACCCGCTGGTTGGTGCTCTCGCTGGTCATTCTGAACCTCTCCTCTCGGTACTGCAAAGGCAAACAAAAACATTAGCAGGCACATTTTTTTCGATCACAGACCAGAAATACAAATCTGTTTTTAGGCATATGCATTATTTTATCAGTATTTTTTTTTGTACATTTACTTAGTGCAGTGGCAACTTTTTAGTCTCTACTGGTTTTTAACAAGTCTAGATCAAGTCCACATCAAACACAAGAGGTCATTGCTCAAGGTTGCAAAGATGTATGTACCACTGCGTGCGTATTGGTCCTCATTTGGAGAGACCTTGAAGAGCTCTCCTCAGGCCAGTAATGGTCCCCTTTTTAGCTCAATAGAGTTGGTGTTGCGGGGCTCTTGTCAGTGTTAATACAGTTCGATAGAAGCTAAAACAGAAAGGACCCGCCAAAAATCTCTTACCCGACCCCGACAATGTTAACATTTTGCATAGGCTATCATGGGTGCAAGTGGGCGATGTAGGCACCAAAAATGTGTGTGCCACGTTATCGTGATTAAAGTATTTGTTTCTCCTGGGTAAGGACAGAGTATGGGCTTGACTTGAATGGAAGTTGGCTTAGCTTGTAGTACCTCCTTTAGAAGCAAGATGACTCAAAGCTAAGGGCTTGCTTCAGGAGAGATGCGGCTACAAGATCGAATCCCAACAAGGCCCTATCTGCCCTACATCCTTGTGAAGTCCATAAATTGAGTACCACTAAATTGACTTACAGTAACACATTAAATACAGCACTTCGAAACAGGCAAAACTGCAGTGGAACAGCCACATAACCAAGGTCCTTTTATAACTAGATCTACAGGCTTTGACTCAACACGCACCATTCTGTTACAACATTCAATCGCAGCCAACAGCTCAAGCACACAAGGAATGGGGAAACAGAGGATATAACAAAACTAATCGAAAAAAAAAAAAAAAACATATGAGCCATTCGGTCACATGCAGAGTACTTTGACAATAATTCGGATTCACTACATCTTTAACATGTACAATTCATATATTCACCCAACTAACACCCTGGTATACTCTCCTACACCCAAGCAGTCACACAATAAAACAACTAACTGATGATAAATCCAAGATGCGTTGAGAAAAACCTTAAAAACCTTCAAGACATATGACTCGTGAAACATTATGGCAATTAAAAACGATGAGACGGCAACTAGATTGCAAGTAACATGTGAAACAGCTAAAAAAACACAAGTCTTGCACAACACGAGACTCTACCACCAAATATATCTGCATATAATTCATCACGCCATACAGCATTGTTATTCACCTCTGTCCTGCATCTATATACTCTCAGCCACACAACAGCCAGAGCACGAAACACTCAGAACTCTTCAACAAGGGGTTTCCTGTCATCACTGGATGTGCTCATTCTGAGCACCAAACAATGACATAGTGGAACTATACATCTGAAAACATTCATGACCATTCCCCAACTCAAAACCTATTATCACAACACACACAGATATTTACAAAGATGGTGGAATTGGGGCTATGGGAGTTTGAAGCAGATGTAATCAATCTGGGATGTTTCCCCACAACTTAGAGTGAGGCGGCCCATTGTCATTGCAAGATGACATAATGGAATGATGTACATGCGATTACTGATAAATGCAATACAATCTGTTTGAACAAAATAAAAAAAGAGATTCACAAAGGTATTTAGCCGATTATCAAACACCCATATCATATTTTCAACAAGCACATCACAAATGCAAATGTTCCAAACACACCCCACAAGTGTACATAGTTATCTGTATACACTCTGCACACATAGAACACATTTCTGAAACCATAAGAAAGCTCCGTATATACACAATATCTGCACCTGAAACAAGATCTGCATCCATCTCCATATGTACAATCTGCAGAAGATATGATCGTTCCAACCTACCTCACTTCCAGTCATATGCCGCACCACATGCATGCACAATCATGCACTCTCCAAAAAGAACGCCAACATCTGAACTCAATCTGGAATCCCCTTACATCTGCCACAAGCTGCATGATAAACTCTTCCCAACCTGCCTAACAAATCTGAAACATGGATACAGCATCAGAACTTATATACATAACACACATGCAGCTTGTGTGCAAAGACCCTAAACACGCTACACACTGCATAAAGTACTTTATCATACCCAAAATTTACCCTGCAAAGATCTAGAAAGGACGAACATTCTAGGCACTCTTCATCTAATGCCGCTACTTGAAAAAACATGAACAATAACGGATCCACATGGATGTAAATATGTACAGTTCTTACCTCCCTGTACCTTTGCTTATAGATGGGTTGCCTACGCCAATCAAACTCGTACACTGGCACAATTTACTCAAAAGCAACTGTTACTTCTCCTGCACACTCGCTACCTATGTACTGCCAGTGATGCGATGTACCATATTTTTGATCAGAAAGTTACTGTTGCTAAATAAATTAAACATATGGAATGTGCTGGTGTTAAAATTTCTACTATTTTTACCAACATCAGTATGCATTATCTTCATGATTTTTGTAGATGGCCTTCATCCGTTTTACTCAATTTATACCAAGCTGAAAAATAAGGAGGAGGTGTGAATGAAATCTAGCACTCTGCCTACTTCTGAGGAAATAGATTTGAAACCCAACAAATATAATTCAAAAGAAAACAGAGACAAACATTGGCATGAGTTGCCACAGAAACAAAACCAGGAAACGTTTCTCAATATCTTATGAGGAACTAAAAGAAATCAAAAAGGAAATGGTCAATGTGCGACTGGTTTGATAAGAATAAAAGGGGATTCATTTCTGAAAACGTTCATATTCTTCTTTGCTCTCTGAGAGGGAATGAAGGAGGAAATCATTTTTAGAGGTCTCTCGTCTCCATTAAGAAAATGGTGGAGTGCTATCCCCGGGAGCCTACCCCTTCATCAGACTACGAGTTTCCTGGCGTATCAGGGCCAAAATTATCAGGTTCCCAAAAACCGAATATGATAATTCCACAGCTTGAGACACGGGGCCAAAATTCAGTAGTATGTACTGCGGCATTGTAGGGGTGGGGGGCACTAGGTGGTGTAGGAAGGGACAGAAAAATCTCCCTCCAGATAAAGCTTAACCAGGGCTTGAGTCGAGGGTAGATGCTGCCTCCCCACTATTTTCAGAGGATTGACTCCATCTACCATGCCAAGAGGTAGGGCCCCTCAGAAATATGCTGAACTCATCCTTGTGTAATTTTCTGAGACCAGGACACTTTCAGCAGCACCTGCATGCGGTCTGCTTTTGTTCAGAGTAGCATGCAGGCGGAGAAAGGGCTTATCAGATTACAGCTGTGCCCATAACAAAAGCCGACATTAAAGTGCCATTACGTCACTTTTTTTTAGTATCCTGGCTTGGAGCTATCGGGAGCCTCACACCTAGATGCAAAGGAGCGAAAACAAAGTGTCACATCTTATCACTTTACAGGTACTTAAGAGAGAAATGCTTTTGACCTTGTCAGACCCTGTATATAAGAGACGTGCATACACTGTAAGAATGTCAGATGTGTTGGTCTTACCAGTATTCACACAAATAATTTAAATACAACTATTTTTTTTATTGCACTTCAGCACTACGGTCGTGTCAAAGTGCTATGAATGAAAAATAGTGGTACTGAAATTGGTATTTATGAACGTGTGATTTAAAATGGTCTGACACCCTGCATTGGGATGAGTAGTGCCACTACTCATGCCAATGCAGGGTGTCTGAGCACTTTACATCACATGTACAGATCGTACATGGACAATAAATCGTGTGAATAGCAATATAAAGGATGTGTTACATAAGACAGTGACAAGGCGTAGGAGTCACAGGTAGCTCATACCTCAATGTGCTATATTAGAAGGATTACAATTTATGAACTGCAATTAACAAAAGGACCTATTTCTTAAAAGCAGAAATACACTATACATTTTTATTTTATGTAAAAAGTCATCTGCTAGTTACATAATGTGCTTTGCTGGAGGCATATTAACCATGTATGCTACTTTGATTCGAAACTAGGACTAGGCAAAAAACAGATCTCTCCAGCAAATACGTTATCCTACTGAGTTATTTCAACATTAATATTCCCTAAGATTTAGTGGCATACAAAGTTCTCTGCAGCAGGTGCCTTAACACATAAGATATTTTGAAATTCGGACATTGTAACCAATTAAGCAGGACAGATTTACTGCCACATTTTTCCTCGTTTCCAATTTCTTTGTGGCAGGGTTTAAAAAAAAGTAAATGTGTATTTGAAGCCTTGATTATGCATCAGAGTGGAGTCAATATTTTGGCACAACCCTAATGCAAAATGCAATTTTCTAAATATTGCAAAGTGTTCAAACGTACTAATGATAGACCTGCTAAACCTATGTGAGGTCTTAAGATCTGATTTCACTTCCTGTGAGGTCATGGGTTGTTATGTCACGCAGTGATGTCAAACTTATTCTGCCTAACTTGGTGAGTCTGACCCCCACTTCTTTTTTTTTTTTTTTTTTTTAAACTTGAGCCCCAAGCGAAACCCGATCATCACTCCCACACCAGGCTTTAAAGTTGAGGGCCCCCATGTGCATCAAGTGGATGGTAAATGTGGGAACATTTGGGCCACTAATTTCCCACAGAAGGGAGGAGAAAGATAAGGAATCAGACCTGGTATTCCCCATTCTATGGAATGAGTTGTTAACTCTTAATTCAAAGAGGTCTTCTATCCTAGAAGGAATGTCAGACAGGAATCATTGTACCACAGCTTTGCCAGTTAATCCACAAGCAATCCATCTAAAAGGAACTCAGGCGGTCTAAGGCTCTCTTCACTAACCACCCCACCCCACCTCCCGGTTGCCTCACTCTACCATCGTAAAACAAACTTACTCTCTGGTAATTTTGCTCCTTTTGGATCTGTTCCACCTGGTCCAGCAGCTGCCGCACCCTAAGTTGCAGCTCAGTCAGCTTGTCCTTCGCAGCGATCTCAGGATAGTTGTTTGCATGCTCTCCAACCTGGATGTCCAAATGTACCCTCTGTTTAAGGGAGATGAATAGACACCCATGTCAAACTGATATCTCAGATCCTGACTATTCACATTCATTTTTGCCACATCCTTACTGAATATTTCTGGGTGCGGCCATTAGGAGTAAGACCAGGATGTATAAAACCTTCTCAGTTGGGAGGCAGTGGACACAGGTGTCTGTGACATCATGCAGTCTCTCTCAGGTATACTGTTGTGTCCTTAGTGGAAAGACACCAGGAGCCAGGATGTATATTCAAGACTTGTTTAATCAATGTTTTAAGATCAGGTTACATCAGTGATGACTCCAGCCAGCCTAGTGTGGTACCAGCCCCACCAGGAGCAGCCTCCCTAGCTGCTCAGCCCATCTCCAACTGCCACATTCACCCCACTCAGTCACCCAGGCATTCCACGCATCACAGGCACACCAACATTCTATTACCAAGACACACTCTGGCTGAGCAGCTAGAGGCAGTAGGCCTAGAATACATGTTATATAACTATGTAGGATATAACATTACCTCTTTTTCTTTAAACAAAAACAAAAAGAAAACTAGAGGAATGAGTCCAATACAACTACAATACAAATCTCAAAGATGCAGCAAATTGACAAAGCATCAAAGAAGATGGAATCATAAAAGAGGAGAAAATCAATAACAGCACAAATCACATATCTCTAGTATGCAGCAATGACAACTAAGCATCAAAAGAGAAAAACATACGGTAAAGGAAGGATGGAAAAGATTAATACAAATAAATAGCAGAATCCCCAATCCCCCTTAAAAAAAGAAACTTTCATACATATTTCAGTACATAGAACTTAGAAATTCTTACTGAAACGAGAAGTACTACAATGCAATGGGTAAAGGAAGAATACCCTGCGACTACAATCCCAAAAGCAAGGGAAACCAGAACAAATGAGTCGGCACCCAAAACACCAACCAAAAAGGTAAGTACAAATGTACTGAGCGCAACTTACAGGGAATAAACACACATCCAACCAGGATAGGTTTTAACCTAGGTACAACAGATGGGAACTAACCTATGTCCCAACCCCCTCGTGGAGGTTACATACCCCCATAAAGTAGGAGTAACACATTGTCCCAATAAAATATCCAATTTGGAAACTTACCGATGTACTAAACCCCTTGAAGAGGGTATACACTCATATGTAGGAGTAACTGAACCTACGACCATCCCTCATGCAAAGGAACTGTGAAAAACACCCTTTACAAACTAAACTAAGAAAGTCCATCATTGGACTAACATTAACGCGTGGCATCACAACAACAAAAAAATGCAGTAAAAGAGACAGCACATTCCTAGTAAGCGCAGAAGTGACACACCGGTGAGCGACCTCTCACCGAGTAGTGATTAAAAACACTTTCCCTGTAGAAGAAAAAACAAAACAGCACAAACCAAAATGTAAAACATTTCTCATACACACCTGTGAGAAGTTACATTACAATAAAAGCCCAAGACACATTGCAGTGTAAACTAAAATGTCGTGAAAATAAACCTACACCTAAAGTAATACCTAACAGTGCGATCTGTAATTACTCATAGTTCTTGTACAGACATGACTTGTGTTTCCAAAAGCGCTTACAGATGACAACCTCTCCGAGTGAAGAACAATGTACAATGCAGGAAAGAAAACAAATGAAAATCTCCTTCGACACACTTGGAACGAAGGATCACCACTCCAAGACCTGTGCTGCTAATTGACGCTCCCAGTCCTGGCGTCACGTGGTCTCCAATATACTTGACACAGAGGATCTCGGCGAAGAATTCCCACCAGATGTTCAAAAATGAAAACATGCCCAAAGAACTTTCCCTCTGACAAACATGAAACAAGGTTTTCATAATAATCTTCCCCAAAAACGATTGCAAAAGATGAGCAAGACGTGAACTCCGCGTTGAGACTCCGCGTTGAACCTAGACTTCATACCTCCTCTTCAAAGCTGTTATGATTCACTCATAGGTGAATCTTGAGTGAAACAATACTTTTACCACCACAACTTTGTTGAAACTATATTGACAGTGCGCCGTGGTTAGCACACAGAAAGGACAATCCCAAAAATGGCGGTACGTTTTTTATGTAGGACCAGGTGGTTCCCAGCACGTAGATGCTCCACAGCGGACCTAAGCAGCAGAAGCTCGCAGCCGACGGAAGCAAAGGGAATCCTGGCAAAGAAGAGGTAAGCCCGCTCTGTATAAGCAGAACGCGCCCATGATTTCAAACATCCACAAAGCGGTTAAACTGTCAGCTGTCCAGTGGGGCTACCCAGAACCATTTTAATATTAAGTTTTAGACAAAATAAAAAATAAAAATTCGAAACCGGCAAAGAGCACAAAGTGTGAACCGCGCTAATTGCCATGTGAGAGGCTTCAATAACCGCTGTGCACGTAAAAAACCTTAAAAGTGGCCCGCATAACTCTGCAGTGTTCCCCGCTGAGACAGAGTCTAAACTGTCAAACAATGTGGGGCTAAGTGCTACTTCTGTAGTATCCCAGCGGGTTCAACATTCAACAAAGTTCCTTCAAAGCGGATACCTTGGCAGTGAGGCCACAAAACGGATGATGAACCAAATTTCAAAAATATTCTCACAGTGTTGGCACTACACGTTAATTGTTCTCATAGCAAATTACTTCTTAGCACGGCGTGAAAGTCAGTAAATTACTGTGCAGCACTCCAAGAGTCATTAATTACCACAAAGGCAAACCTGCTACTGTGCAGACATTGCACAACGTAAAATCTTGCTTCTTAAAGACAATTAATCTCAAAATTGCCCCATGAACTTAAAGACACTGAAGGCTCAGTAGAGCGCTGTGGCTGGAACACCAACAACTGGTCCTTTTTGACAAAATTGTGCCTTGACCTTTATTCTGTCACTTTACTTTAAAGGCACTCTTCTCACATTAACGTGATGTGGCTGGTACACCAACACCTGGTTGTAGAGACGCTACCCCTCCAACTCACAGTCAATTTAGTACATTACCAAGTGGCTGGAACTCCAGATGAGGATGTAGTTGAACTTCTCAACCAACTCACTGTTCACCGTTGTGGCTGGACCACCCAAAATCGGTTGTAGTTGCACTACTCCACCAGCTCACAGTTGCAGCTGTATTCCCAGGCTGAAGTGTCAGTTGGTGGTGACATTGGTCGTTGGGGCTGTCCATAGGAAGGACACTGGTGGGGCTGGAGCTGGCTTGCCTAGAAATACCTTTTTTTTCTTTAAGTTGCTTGTAGTAGCGCTTGGTTACTCTCTTAGTTCTTTGGTTACTTAGTTACTTAGCTGCTTTGCTGTACCAAGAGTCAATGGGGTTCAAGACTGTCCTCGTCGCCAAAATTATGTTGTGTCCTTAGTGGAAAGACACCAGGAGCCAGGATGTATATTCAAGACTTGTTTACTCAGTCTTTAGATCAGGTTACATCAGTGATGACTCCAGCCAGCCTAGTGTGGTACCAGCCCCACCAGGAGCAGCCTCGCTAGCTGCTCAGCCCATCTCCAACTGCCACATTCACCCCACTCAGTCACCCAGGCATTCCACGCATCACAGGCACACCAACATTCTATTCCCAAGACACACTCTGGCTGAGCAGCTAGAGGCAGCAGGGCTAGAATACATGTTATATAACTATGTAGGATATACAATATACCAAAAACCCTGCCTAAATTTCATAGTCTGTAAGGAATTTGACTACTTTCCACATTCCCTACGCGACACTGTATTCGGGACCTCAGTGCTAATATCCCTGGTCTGTAGTGGAGCTATTCCCCTAAGCTTTACACAAAACCCCCTGGGTCACTACCAGAGCCTTGAACTAGAGAAGTTGTAAAGGCACTGAAAGCAAAGTGTGGGCCAGGTGTAACTAAATTAAAGGCCCTACCTACTCTTCTCTGTGTAGAGGGGAATTGGTGACAGATGACTATGTAGCACAACAGTAAAATGACTAGTGAACCTTGAAAGACCAAAAGTGCTGCAATGCTTCCTCACAAAAACTGTGAACGCTTGTCCCCCAAGACCCATATACAAGTTCTTTCACAGAAAAAACTGATTTTAACAGACTAGAATACTAGCTTCAAGCATTTTCGGATGTCCTGTGAACAAGTCCCTGATGAGGACTATAACCATAAAAACCCTTACTATCAGGACCTGCTCACTTAAGAACCAAAGCTCTGACTAACGTTAAGCATAAAAAAGACTATTACTCAATGGATAATGTAGCAGTTGTCTGTGTGGTTGCATGGTAATTGCACTGTGCTCCAATTACTGCAAGCATGTGACATTCTGTAAGTTAGTGTGATTTGGGATAGAAAAGCCATCTGTGCTAAGGTCACCCTGATGTCCCAAAGACCCAAAAATAATTTTACTTTGTGTTAAATCATGAGTTGACAAGGCAGCTGTGTGACTTGGTGGCACCGACAATCCCAGCAAAATATGCGAAGTATGCCCAAGGAAGCTTGCTAAAAAAAGTTGTAGATTACACTGGCTGAAAATTACTATGTAATCATGACGGTAGAAGAATCCACCAATGCTTTACCTCCCGAAAAGGTACGTGTGGGTGGTAGGCGCAAGACACTCCAAATGTGTTTGAGCAGATACTCTCAAATTCCTAGGATACATTTTAAAACCCCAAGTGATTTTGGCCTACTATATGCTGCTAAATTCTCTGAAAAATCAGGTTACACTTTTTATAACCACAAAACCTCTGTTCATCGGGCTTCAGGTAATTTTACTTTTTAAAAAAAAACAATACAATACCAGAAATTAAATTTCAAACTGTATTAAAAACAAAAAACTGCCCATTTTGCCCCTAGAAGCAAGAAAAGCAAACAGTTTCCAGCATATACAAACACTCCCGGACACATATTCAGAGTTTTTCGGAATACAGGTGCTTTCTAAAGTAGACAGATTAACAACGATACCCTGTGGTATGTTATTCCTTATGTACAATAAATAGCACTCATTATTACGAGTTTGAGGGATCACCTGCATATTTTGGTGTTTACTGCATCAAAATGCTTTTGGCTTAGTAAATACTGTACACTTTTCCCTCATAAAATTCCGGGACTTTGACATGCCGAAATTTAATGAAGGGTGAGCTATTTAACGCAGAAGGTAATTACCAAAAGCAGTAAATACCAAACTCTTAATTTCAACTCCTGAATAAAAAGGGATGTACACAGCCGTCGGAAAATACCAACTCACTCGTAATCGGGCTGCTGTATATTTAAGCTGAAAAACAATTAGACAAAAATATACAAAAAACTAGAAACAATTTGTATTACCAATAAATATATTATCATTTATCTTGAGAGGTGCGTGTCGAAAACATCCCATTTGAAAAGGATTTTCCCCTAAATAGAATAATAAAAATGAAATCGGTGGTGGGGGAGGGTTTGGAACACCAGTGTCCAAATGAATTGGTATTGGACTATAGCAAGGCCAGTGACATTCGTTTGCCAGGTGAAGTTGCAGCATGAGAGGCACTTAAGCTCTCAAAAGAGATTGTGCGGAACGGTCAACTGTTGCTGTGCAAGGATTTCAAGATGGCGCGGTCTGCTCAGAACCTAGGTGTGTGAGAACTGCAGATCCCTTAAGGCTTGCATAAGCATCGGGAGCTCAACCCTCTGTGGATGGAAGCTGTCCAATGCAAAACAGTCTGAACATGTCAGAGGCTCAGTAGGTTTCAGCATGTGCTTAGTGGGGCAGAAGGGTCAGGGCTCTAGCAAAACCAACCGTGGACAGGCTACAAATTTCACATGAAAATTGCGCCATAGGAAAGCAAGACCATGGAGCAGGAGCAGCAGCAGCAACAATTTAGATGACTCGGCCGTTTGTTTTTTCTCTGCTTCAGAGACACCTGTATCATGGTGAAAGTCAGTCCTAGAGGGTTAAGACCCCTGGTGATTTGGATTTCTCCGACGGAGCATTTTTTGACTCTAAAGATGGAGAAAAACTAGAAAAAGCAAGCCTAGAGGAAAAAGGGAGGTATTTGTGTTATTCATTCTAGGATATAGCTTCCTATCCTCTCACTGGACTAAAACATTTTCTCCATTTGCAAAGGAAGTACCCTCACAAATGCATGACTTGAGCAAGGAGCAGGAGCACCTCACTGAACGGAAGGACTGTGCAATCCCATCTATTATGCAGTAGGAGATATAGAGGCAGAGGTTGCCGCAACAGCAAGGGACTCGAATCTTCACATATTGAGGCTTATGGTACTATGTGAAGGCAAGGATTTAAAAGAAGTTGTGGCTGGAATCTTAGAAGTCCGAATTCTCCTATAGAGAAGACTAAGTTTCTGAAGGTGACCTTATGAAGGAAACATGGCATCTTTCGGAGCACAGGGTCCCGCTCTTCCCCCATCTCAATTCAGTTATGCAGCAGAAAAGGCAGACACTACAGCAGATCTGGCGAGACCTTGCAGTGGAAGGGTTTGATGCAGCAATATGGTACCTTGCCAAGCTGAGAGGTTTCTGGTTTAAGAAAAAAAGACGTTTCTCTGAATGTAAATGCAGTCCGAGCCATTCTGCAGGGAATGTGTAAAGACATTCGTATAGATTTAGAATAGGTCTTCAGTATAGCCCGACTGATGAATTTCCTCCTTTGATTGGGTGTCCACAAAAGTGGCATTATTACTTAGTGACTGTAAGTTGTCTGCAGTTTTTGTTGGCCCTAGCATAGGTTTCCCATTTTTTTCCGGCTGAGAACTGGTGTGCTTGTATTTTGGGATAACCTCTCCCACTCAGTGATTTCTGGGCCACTCAAAGAAATACCCAGTGACTTGCTCCGAATTTCGCTTAAAAAATGTAGTGTGGTCGCTCTCTCATTAAGATCTAACCCTCTGGAGGGAGATTGGGCCTCTACATGTGGTTTCATGTAGGTCTGTGTTATGTTTGACTATTTAAAAAAATACTGAAGAATAGGTGCCGGCTAAATGGCTAAGAAAGGGAAAGTTTGCAAAAGTAAAACTAAAATATTTAACAGGCGTTTTAAGGATTTTTTTGTTGGCCTTTACGGTGATATGGGATGCTCTTCACACAGGAGGACAGGCTATTTTTACAGATGCTTTCACAGATACCTGCTGCTTGCCACATATTTGGCTTTCGCAGGTGAGCAACAGAAGAAAGAATCCTTCCCTTCTGCTTGCAGCAAGCCTTTCTTGATGGAAATTGTGCCTCACAAACGATGGCAATCCAAATCTAAGAAATTCACACCAATTCTATAGGCCCAGTCCCGTAGAAGCTAATTCTGTAGAAACGCAACACTACACCCTTACAGCATTCATTATCCAGGCTGCACAAACCAATAGCCAGAAACTTCACTTACCAGCTTCCCACCAGAAAAAAATGACATTTTGGTGGAGTTAGAGTGCAGGCAGATCTGGTGTTCCCCAGGGGTATGAGAGGTGAAGGTGAAACGTCCTTCAGAGCCGTACTGTCGAGACATGATAATCTGTACGGGGAGAGCATGAAGAACAATTACCAGATGAGCAGGAAAGAAACTCTTCACCACCCTCAACAGGAACAATCGGAACATAAAATCTCTCTCAGAAGGAGTAATTCCTGGTAAAAGGCACTCCATACCAGAACATGTACCCAAAACTACCACCCTCCTCTCCCCACAAAAGCCTATTCTGTTGTAAGCACACCAACCCAATAGGTACTCTCTCCTCAACTTCCCATTACTATGGTGTGTTAAGGGTTCAATGGCTTTACCTTGCTGTCCGGATCTTTCACTTCAACATGCATTCCCAGCCCAGGAGTCGAAGGCAGAAACGCTTCGGTCTGTTTATCCCAAAGCTGTGTGCGATAATTCCCTGCAGGACATAGAGACAAAAATCAATACTATAAAATCAGTGACAGTCCAATATGAACTCACTTACATGAGGAATCATAAGCTAAATCATTAATATTGTCAATCGTAACTACAATCACTGTCTGCACATTGATGATAGCGGAAAAGGACAGTGCAACAATACTTGGTGTACAGATCGTTTGAAGGCGGTGTGGAGATAAATTTGGATAACAAGAAAGGGCATCCGCCGCCCCCACCTTGCAACCTCTTGTGATATGAATTACTTTAAGGAAACACTTCAATTCCCATTTTCCAGCACTATGCTCGCTGTGCCTAGAGTGTATCCTAATTTCATAAGCCCCTTTATTGTTTGCAGGATAGGACTGTAAACTGGGTGTACCATGGGTTCGTTGTCTGCTGCGCTCTCTTTTAGCAGTCACTATTGCATGGGCAACATGCAACAATACATTTTTGGTAGAATTTCTAAAAAAGGTAGCAATGAAAGCACATTTGTGGTAGAATCTCAAAAAGTATTTGGTTACGAAAGTGAAAGCGATCGCTTTCCTTGTGTAGGATTCCCGCGGGCACGCCTTATGTTTTACTTTTACCCGTGGGTCGCAGCCCATCAACCCCCTTATTGGTGACTAGCTGTTAGAGTAATCAAGCCTAGATAGGATAGTCGCTTGGACACTTGGTGAGTGGGTGGATCAAAAATACCCAGCATAGGCCTCCGACCCCGAAGAAGACCAAAACAGGTGCCTGCCACCCTCTTAGTATACTCCTGGAACCTGAGAGTGGGATCGAGCCATACCCCAAGATTTTTCACCACCGACTATGGGGTGGGAGCACTGCCCAGGGTCTCCGGCCAACATTGGGTGCTCCAAAGCTCCTTATCTCTCCTCACCAACAGCACTTCAGCTTAATGCGAATAAGTCGGAAGACAGTTGGTGTTCATCCAATGTGCGACCACTGCCAGACCGTTCCTAAATTTGGTAGCGCCACGCGTGGGATCATCAGAGAGGGCAACCATCAGCTGCGTGTCATCTGCATACGAGACCATGGTCAAACCATGATCTCTTGCCACCGCAGCCAGGGGTTGCACGTACAGATTGAAAAGTACGGAACTCAAGGCCGAGCCTTGAGATAGAATGGATGTGGAAGAGAAAGGGCGGGGCAGTGACCTGGAATGTTCTGTCAGACAGAAAAGATCGAAACCAATCCAGGGCCAACCCAACCACCCGGCCTCCTCTAAGCGATGTAGGAGGATCCGGGGAGAGACCGTCTCAAAAGCAGCGCTTAGATCGAGCAGTATCAAGGCCGCTGTCTGTCCCTCGTCCAGAATTGTCCGCAGATGTTCGGTTACTGCCAAGAGCGCAGTCTCAGTGCTGTGACCAGGATGGAAAACATCATGGGAGCGATCCAAGACGCTAGTGTTATTCAAAAAGCTCGAGAGGACGTTATTGGTGTGGGCCTCAGCGACTTTGGCTGCCCAATGTAATAGAGATATGAGGCGAAAGTTTTCCAGTTTGTTAGGGTCCAATGAAGGCTTCTTCAACAAGGGGACTACCTGGGCTTGCTTCCATTCCAAAGGCACCACAGCAGTGGTGAAGGAGGAATTTATTACCCGACACAGAGGTGCAAGGAGTGCAGGCAAAGAGTCCCTGAATTGGGCAGGTCTCAGGGGGTCCATAGGGGAGCCAGACTTAACTTTCAGGCTCAGCGTGAGGAACTCGTCCTGGGAAATAGGAGGAATGACTGTCAGATTGAGGCTTGGGGGGGGGTAGCCAGAGTGGCAGCAGGCTCTGTAAAGGATGTAGGAAAGGATTTATAAATGGTTTCAACCTTCTTAACAAAGAAGGTGGCCAGGTCCTCACATTGCTGCCAGACATGATCACTGGAATAGCCGGATCTGTCTTTTTTTAAGATCATGAAGTAGTTTATAAATACTTTTAGCAGGATTCTTACTAGACTTGATCTCATTGCTAAAGTAAGCTGCACGGGTCACATGAATGGCCCAGTGATCACGCTTAATAGCATCCTGGTATGACTTTTTAGCCCCCAGATCGTAGTCACTTCTCGAAACCGTTCACATTTTTTTGCAGGTATTTCGCATAGTGGCCAAATAATCATTATACCAAGGATTGGAGTTAGAGCAATGGCCTTTGGACCACTTAGCAGGGATAAGGGTATCCAAGGCATGTAGGATCCAGTCACAGAGTAATTTGTAAGCCAGATCTGGATCATCAATAGGAATAGGGGGCAAGATGACAAAATGACATGCAGGTCTTCCAGTTTAAGTTTATGCCAGCATCGCCTAAAGGAGGCCTTAGGAGCAACTCTGGACATAGACTCAGAGAGCGGGAGAGAAAGAGAGACCAAAAATGGTCAGACCAACACACGGGCTAGGTGTCTTGACCAAAAGAGAAGGAATGTTCGAGAAAACAGGATCAAGTAAGTGTCCGTCAATATGGGTAGGGCCCTACACAAGCTGGTTAAGTTGGCCCGCCACAAAGTCAGCGAGAAAGCTGCTGATTTCAGGATCAGCAGAACGATCAAAGTGTAGATTTAAGGCACCAATGATACTAAAATTGGTAGCAGTCATGGTCAGGGAACCCGTGGCCTCAATAATGGCCGATTTAAATTCTACAGCCGGCCCCGGGGGCGGTAGGCTAGTAATCCTATCATCGTAGTGTGAGTGCCAAAAGAGATAGTAAAATGAGCGCATTCACACCCAGCCACATCCTCCCTAACAAATAAACAGCGGTGGTGGGACTTAAAGATAACTGCTATACCCCCAACTCTAGACTCCCGGTTAATCGTCAAAAAGCTGAATCCCGTGGAAGAGCTAGGCCTGGTTCAGCCACCATAGCATCTGTTAACCAGGATTCAGTCAGGAAAAAACACATCCGGAGATTCATCTTCTAATAAGTCATAAATCTCCATATAATGTTTAGGCAGAGAGAGGACATTAAGGTATAACATTTTCGTAGAGGACCTAGGTAGCGACACAGGAGGACCTGGGGGCATTGCGGGAAGTGGATCAAACCACAATTGCAACAGCAGAAAGGCCCTTCCACATTATCCACCAGAACTTGTCTGCATGGACTTACCAGCTGGCTGACAGGCTCACTTATGCTAGAGATGCTTTGTTTTCTACCTACCTCAAAACAGCCATCATTTCTGGCATCTGGCGACGTCCAGGCGCATACAGGCTTGCCTTTGGCACGCATTCGGCGCGGCCGCTGCACTCCCGCGCCATTGGCAGCCGAAATAGTAGTTCCCAAGCAGAGGAGGTGGAAGACTACACCTCCTCCCCCAACAAAATGGCGGCCGGAGGCGGCAAACCGGAAGTGGAATTCCGCCACCTGGATACCTGCAGTACTCCCTCCACAACAATCAGCCCTCTAATGGCTGCCGTAGACCGGGGAGGTGCAGAGACCTCGCCGAGCACAGATGTCACAGGTAAGTGCCCAACAAAAAGAAATCCCCTTGCAGCTAAAACAAATTGTATTTTACTAAAAAGGAGTCAGGTTTAAAAAACAGCCAAAAGTCTGGGAGGGATTGCCTCATTCTGCCCATGGGTCGGGCGCATTGGAGAGAGCTAGTTGCCACGTGGTGAACGGTCTCATGTTGCAGCGCAAAAAAACAGGGCGACTGTGGGACACCTTGGCCTGTTGCCTTGGGGGATCATGAAGCCCCCCAGGATGCCTGGCTGCTGATGAGGCCATAGCGAGATTGCAAGAGGTGCATGCCTGCAGGAATGCATACTACTAGTGGAACTCCCTCTGGGAGCTGAGGATTTCTTGGAAGGCACCAGGCTGTGCAAGTTCCTATTGACCCCCCCCCCCAAGCAACCGAGTGGCGGAGGACAGGGGACAGAAGTGCCTGGATCAAGCAGATCGAGGAGAGACACAGTGTGAGCCTTTCCGGAAAGACTAAGACACCTTCTAGCCAGGGGACATAGGCTTGAGAAGACGTAGGTTGAAGGTCAGTTGGTGTGGATTCAGGCGGGGTGATATAGTAGGCCCCAGCAGACAGCCCCTGGGTTCTGAGCTGTGCTATTTTTGGCGTACTTGAATGGCTCCTGAGAGCTTCTGCCTGTCATTGTGGGAGTGAGTGTGTGCACCCCATGATGTTCAGTGGCTGATGTGACTTACAGAGGGTAAAAGAATTATCAGCCTGACATACAGTCTCTCGTTTTTTTCTGGCAGAATGTGGATGGTGTCCTGTATGGTCTGCACAGGGATTGAACCGAGGGGTAACATATCAGGGCTTTCATTAAAATGAAGGAGGAGGTCCCGTATTATAATTGAAAAGGACAACCTCTGCTGGTTGAAAAAAGTAACCGGGCGGAAGGCAGCTCCAAGCTGCTGCAGCGTCGGTGAGCAGGAGGTAAGCCCGCACGTGGTGCGCGCGCACTTGGGAGAGCAGTCTTTACTTTTAAAGCACTGCACTCGTGCTTGTGGCGCGCCCCTGCTCGCTCCCGCAAGGTGGATGACACCACAAGCACGAGTTCAGCGCTTCAAAAGTGAAGACCGATGGCTAAAGGTCCTCCTAGAGTAGCGCATGCCGGCTGCCTAGGCGAGACCCAAAAAGGGACACAAACACAACAAAGGACACATTCAACGCATTTTGTCCATATACATAGGACTTCCTCAGGGCCTGCAACAAATATTCTCTGGTTGCATGCAAGTCCAACTCTGCAAGTCCTTCTTTCTTCAGCAGATTAACTGTATTACTAGTTTCCAACTTTATATGTGTTGGAGACGAGTCATATGTCCAGACACGGTTTCAATGTAAGGACTCTCTTACTCGGCGCAGCATAAGGTTACTTTGCAATAAATGGTGTTCTTGCTTGCAAAGGATTAAAGTATTCCTTCAAGCTCAAGAACCTATAGTCTCCAAACACCACTCCTGTTTAGAATATGTAATTTTATCATCAGGGCAAAGGCAGATTTATAGGAGGCTAGGAGGTTACAGCAAGTCTATGTAGGGCTGGTGACTGCAAACTCAAACTATATGTTTTAGGCTATGAACCTGTATGGATAGCGTCATGACAAGCTCAAAAACAGATATGAAAACGAAGGACACGGATCCAAGTGATGTAGAATTTGTGTGATAATTAGAGCATCTGATAATTATTGATAGCCTGTTTTGGGTTTTTAACTTCTCTTGCATTCCCCACCTCAAAATGAAGCCCAATGTGGAATCCTGATAGATCTGTTAGCGCTTTTTCTAGTGAAATCGGGCATGAGAAAATTAAAGAGTGTGGTAATTGGTTTACAACTCAAAAATCCAATTTGTGAGCAAGCATCAATTTGCGCATGGATCAGAATTTAACACTCAAATCTCAATCAGGGTTAAAATAAAATGTGTACATTTACAGACCGGTATAGGTTATGTCAATGGAAATGTGCCTAGCTCTGTGTTGCAATTATGATGGACTCGTAGTGCTGTAACATTTGAGTGTATTGTATTATACTTTAGTTTATACTGTATTCACACTTCTAACGAGGAACCAAAACACAGTTGTGGTAGGGTAGCACTCTCTTCCTTGAAGTGCCATAGACAGAACAGTGTGTGTTTGTAATGCAGCCTGTGTAAGAGGTTTTTCTGATGTCATGTCATGAAGAAGTACTAGAGCTATGCTCTTACCAAGTTTTGCTGCTATGCCTGTGCATGCATTTGAAGAGAAAATGAGTGAGATAAGTTTCTTAAGTAGAAGATTCTAATGGAAGGAGAGAAGTGGGAGATTGCAGTCCGGCCCATGTCAGAGGAGCTCTGGTGTGTGGATAAGGCTGAAACTGTGCGATAAGGAAAAGGTCTAGTTGCTCCCTATTAATGGGTGTAGGTACAATGTGTGAGAAGGACAGACACCAATGGTGACTGTCTATGGGGTGGTCAGCATACATACAGTCTGAACCATACCATACAGAATACAAAGCTAACAAAGAGCTACCCTTAGTTGGTGCAAAACCCAGGGATTCGGACAGTCATGAGGCACAAGACTGCATCCAGCCAAACCCAAAACAGCCACTGTAGAAGAAACAAATCAAATGAATATCACAGTACGGGGCTTGGCTAGCCAGCCAAGATGGCGGATGCACTCTAGAGAGGCTCCGCATCTTGGCCCAGTTATTCATAATATGCACCCCTGGTGCCATCCGTTCTCTTAAGGGAATTTTCCCATACTGAGCGGCTACGGGCTGATAAAACTACTGGCTACTGGGTGGAGGTGGACAATCTCGGGGCGAGATATCGGCTGGATCCTGAAACTGCGTGGGGAGTAGGTCGGGGGACTGCCGACTGCCATTGTGGGCAGATGCCGCCAGAGACAGACGACTGACCGTGCTGACCAGAGGCGGTGCCACATCCGAATCATGGCTTGGAGAGGACTGGTGACTGGAGTTGCTGGCGAGCCGCTGAGGAGCAGAGAAGGGCGGCAAGGTGGCAGAAGGTGAGTGAACAGTGCTGCCATTGGCGGACGAGTTCTGAAGGTTGTGCAGGACCCAGAACTGAGCATGTGTTTCAGGGCAGAGGACATCTGGGCTGCAACACCTGCTGGGGCCCCAGGGTAGATGGCAAGTCTGCCGCAAACATGTGGTGTACGGACTTACCCGAGTTAGCTGGCTGAGCCCTAGTGGGGCCCGATTGAAAGAGGCACTGCCCGACAGGGACACAGGGAGATCTACAGCGTCTGTTGTGCCCCAGATGGCTGAGGGCAGGCCCTCAGGGTGCGGATGGGCTGTGCCACTACTGGGTTGCCAGACACGGTGAAGGCTGCAGATGAAGCCAGCTATCCCCGCCTTGGGGTTTGGAGGAGGTGGCACTGACTGAACGCAACAATAGAAGACCATGGCTGCATTGAGCCTGGGCCAGACTACGCGCCGTAGCGAGAGTGCTGAGGCCCCCGTGCCTGGGGAGGCAACACCACTGGCACTGGACAGCAGCCGGTGGGCCCAGCAGTGATAGCTGTGCTTGGGCCTTTGGGACCCAATTCTGTTGTGGTATCTGCTGGCTGGATCTCTGGAGTACGAAGGGTGGACTGGGCTGAGAACTAGCCACAGTACCCAGGTGAAGAGGCAGAAGGGAGCCGAATTGGTGGGGCCCGCTGGTCGTATCATGTCCAAGCCCAGCACATGTAGACCACATATATCGAGACCTGGGCGGGTGCAGTCACTGGATGGGCCTGCACTCCCCTGTGAATGTGCACAAGATTGGGGGGCCACCACTAACTGGTCTTGACCACTGTTGCTCGATACTGGTCCTGATACTGGCAGTTGCTGGGGCCTAGTGATCGGACCCAGGCCCAGAGTCTGGCTCACTGTCTACCTCTGGGATACTGCGGTGGAAGAAGACAAATGCAAGAGCAATGGAAGCCCAGCAATGGCTGCAGGTCGGGCCTTCTTTCCCTCGCCCCCTGATGATGCTGCACTAGGTGTGAGAGGCCCTTCACCTCGGTCAATTGGCTGGAGACACCTGGCTGGTGTACAACCAGGCGAAGGCCGGGGGTTCTAGAGGAGCAGGACCCGCTGGGAAAAATAGAATGAGACACTTGCCCTCTCCTACGTCTGGTGCAACAATGGACCGCCTGTGCACGGGGAACAGCCCAGATGCCTGCACAGTTCGCCACAACAGAGATCCAGGCGGCAGGAGGTCAAAAGCTGCCGGAACCGGCAACCGCCATTAACCTAGACTCCAAAGCAAACACAGTTCTTTGGGTAGGTGAGAAAATAGGTACCTCTCTCGAGCTGCCCTGACAAAATCACTTTGGACTTCACTCTGCTCCATGCGGACCATCACAAGCTGGCTGACAAAGTGCGGGACGTGGAGCATGATCTAGATGAGATCCAACCTGCCACCCGGGACTGCCCAAAGGAGTGGAAGGAACAGACGCACTGGCATATACTGATTCAGAAAAGGGGGCGGTGAGTGCATCATGGGAACAGGGCAGACCAAACTACCAAGCCAATTCTTATACTGGGAAGGAAACAAGCTTCCGGGGACCGGTTTCTGGCATTTCAGCAGTCTTCGGCCCGGCTTGCTTGAATCCTGATGGTGCAGTGAGCAAGGGACTCACATCTGAGTATACCCTTCCACGCCGATGGTGGACAAAACGATTCAGAAAAGGGGGTGGTGATGGACAGAGTATCTGAATTAAGCAGAACACTCCTACCCAGTCCAAAGATCAGGGCTTGATCCATCACCGTTTTTTTTAGCTCACTGCACCATCCCAGCTCAGAACCTGGCTACATGCAAATTAGTCTGTCCCTGGCCCAGTGCATCATGGGAACAGGGCAGACCAAACTACCAAGCCAATTCTTATACTAGGAAGGAAACAAGCTTCCGGGGACCGGTTTCTGGCATTTCAGCCGTCTTCGGCCCGGCTTGCTTGAATCCGGATGGTGCAGTTAGCAAGGAACTCACATCTGAGTATACCCTTCCAAGCTTATGGTGGACAAAACGATTCAGAAAAGGGGGAGGTGATGGACAGAGTATCTGAATTAAGCAGAACACTCCTACCCAGTCCAAAGATCAGGGCTTGATCCATCACCGTTTTTTAGCTCACTGCACCATCCCAACTCAGAACCTGGCTACATGCAAATTAGTCTGTCCCTGGCTCAGTGCATCATGGGAACAGGGCAGACCAAACTACCAAGCCAATTCTTATAATTGGCTTGAAGCATGGCTGTGTGACCTACTGCCGGACTCCTCCTCCTTTATGGTCGAGAGGGCCCATCATGAACCGGCGTGCCATCCACCACTGTGGGCGAACCAGAGGGCCTTTCTTTTCCGCCTACTTAACTACAGAGACCAGGACTTTGTACTTAGGAAAATACGCAAATTGGGGGAGGTGAAGATGGTCAATGCTACAGTATTCTTCTTCTCTTGACTACACTATGGAAGCAAACAGGCAGAGGGCATTGTTTCTGGCCATTAAGCGGCACCTCCGTGAGCTGGATATCAAAAACTCCCTCCTCTTCCCAGCTAGACTCCCGAGTAGTATCCAATGGCAATGCGCTATTCCTCGGCGCAGCGGAGGAGGTCTGGACCTGGTAAGAATCTAATGGGCAACAAATGCCGCAGACTGGGTAATGGGAGGCCTGTGCAGACCGATGCCGCTCGTGGAACCGGCAATAGGGGGGTGGGGGAGGAGCGCATGCGGAATAGACACCCCTCTCCGCAGCTATGCACCGGCGACCGGGTGTTGGGAGAATGCCCGTGCTCCTCAGTACCAGCCCTCACAGTTAGACTGGGACCTAACAAGTATGGCACTGTGAGCAATTTGATGTGCAAATATGGGGCGTTAATGTCTTTGTTCCTCATCCCCTTAGAGCTCGAAACTCTTGTCAGTCGGCGATATTGGACGGTAGTTACTACAAGGCATTACTGCCAGTTTAAGTGGATACATGTTGTCCCTCCGCCTTCATGCTGTTAATGGCTCCACTGTTTTCCCCCTTACTGTTTCTCTTACACTAATCACACACTATGTTGAACTGTAGGTGTTGCCCTCACCTGCAGGATTTGGACAGGAAGCTCTAGTCACTCCCCCACGATGCGACATCCTATTGACTTAAGCCGCCCCACACATGCTGACCACTAATATCGTCATCAAGATTGTGAGGGGCCTTCATGCACCCTTGCGCCGCTATGCTTCATACTCCTACCTTAAGTGCAGGTCGGACCACATTGCGTTACTGCAGGATACACATTATGCTGGCCTGAGGCCCGTAGGCTCCTGTGCAGATGGCGGGGTCGAGTGTTCGCCACGGACTACTCCTCGTATGTCTGAAGGATGCTTATCAGGGTGATGCCAGGTGTCCCTTTTGTGGTGGAGGAGACGGAGGTGGATGGGGAGGGCCGTTACGTGTTCGTGAGTGGACGTCTCGATGGGAGGCGCTTACTACGAAAATGTGTATGCCCTCAACACAGATCAGATGGCCTCTTTGCTAACACTTTCTGGCATCTTAGCCCTCTCTTGGCTAATAGGAGGGGACTTGAAAGCTGTGCTCAGCATGGCGCTAGACAGGTCCTTTCCACTGCTTCCCCGTACTGCTGCCATGTCTAACGCCCAGGCTCTGGCAGACTGGCTGCAGCATTGGCACTTAACTGACGTTTGGAGAGCATCGAATCCTGATGCGCAGATAGTCTTTCTACTCCTCATCGTGAGACATCCACGTCCGCAATGACCGTATTGTGGGTTCGGCCTTGCTGCTCTCAGTTTGTTGGCGCAGACTATCTGGGCCGAACGCACTCAGACCACAACCCCCAACTCCTTCAGATGGCTTGGAGCAATGTAGGGCAGACCACACATGTATGGTGCCGCCAACCTGTGGCGCTTGAGGATCTGCCTTTCCGGGCATCGCTGCGCACAGTCACAACAGACTTCTTCGAAACAAAAGCTGACTCAGCCACTGCAGAGGGGTGGAAAGGGAAACATTCAAAGTCACGGTCATAGGTCAATGTTTGGGCCTCGGTTGGGGTATCCGCAAGCAGCTGGACGGCGATATTGCACACACTGAGCTCTATACGGATCCACTGCTAGTATTAATCCAACCGTACTAGAGGGTTTCTTCTCCCACATTCTCCTAACCACAATCACGCCGGTGCAGAACTGGAGGAGCCAATTTATTTATTTGTTTGTTTGTTTGTATAGAGCTAGAATCGACCCCCGAAGGGGTATTTCAAAGCTTCAGCGGAACATGAGGGTAACGGAGAGACTCCAGTGAGTTTGTAGGTGAGGAAAAGAGTGGTCTTGAGCTGCTTCCGGAATTTTAGATGGTCTAGACCCTGCCTAAGGGGCAGCGGCAGCTCGTTCCAGTAGCCAGGGCCAAGATGGGATAATGCCCTTCCTCCTAGTCTTGCTCTTGTTACTCGCGGCACCACCAGCAGGTGTTTAGTGCTCGAGCAGAGTGATCTTGAGGGGGCATAAGGCATGAATTTCTCAGATCTTCAATCACACTCTTCGAAGTCCAGGAGGCCATCAAAGCTCTGGCTACGAGCAAGGTACCTGGACCGACTGGGCTGCCAGCTGAGTACTAAAACGCATATGCACCTGTGCTAGCACCCCGCCTGCTCACCATATGAGACGCTCTAGCAGCCTCTACTCTCCCGGGGTACCTCTGCAAGGCTCAGCCCGTTAACCTGCCTAAACCAGAATGCTGGGCTCTTATCGGCCGCTGGCACTCTTAAATATAGACTTTAAAATTCTGGCCAAAATACTGGTGGATAGGCTAGCCCCCCCAAGGTGCCCAATCGGGTGCATGCCGACTAGAACAGGTTTGTGCCTTCTCTAAACACATCATTCAATTTGCACCGTCTTGTCCAGATGGCTAATTACTCATCGCTGAGCTGGTGAGGCTATTGTACATCTCCCCATCTGCCAAATTCAAGTTGGGCCCACTTGTGTCAGAGCCTGTGCCCGTCAGCCACGGCACCAGACAAGGATGCTGCTGTCACCCTTACTAGTCTCACAGGCCATAGAACCAATGGAGGAGACCATCCGCCGGAGTGGAGTGTAATGGGGATCCCCGTGGGCGATTGGACACATTCGAACTAACTATATGCAGATTATCTGCTTCTGTAAATTTGGGACTCACCCGATGCCATGGCACGGATTCTCAACGACTTTGCAATCTTATTTGGCCTAAGAGTTATCTGGGTGAAATCCTGTTTGTACCCATTCAATCCATCTTGTCCAGAGCCCGCACTAGTTATTAATGGCACACCTGTGAAGTGGCAGGCTACTGTCTTTAGATACCTTGGAGTAGGGATATACCAACAAGCAGCAGATCTGCTAGAGGGGAATCTCACATTTTGGTTTCTAGACAATCCTACTTTTCATACAACGTGTGCCTCCACCTAAATTTGTTTTTTTTATGAACAAAGTAAGTGTGGCAAAATTAAAATGTCAGCAGCTAATGCCAGACCTGTTGGCTTTGCCAACACTGGTTCATTTAAGGTGTTTGTGCTCTATTTTATATGTATACACCTGAGAGTGAAAGGTAAACAAACTAGCTGCAGAATTGTTTGCTCTTTTTAGTTAATTCTCTGGCACCCACCTCTTAACTCCCTGGCCTAGGCCCCAGTGCGCTCAGGATCACAATTCCCATTGGGTTTTTTCCCTGCACTTCAAGCTCTAGATCCGTGGTCTTCAAACCTTTTTATGCGGCACCCCCTGTGAAAAGAAATAATCAGCGCCCCCCCCTCAAAAATGTTGACAATTATTCTAGTGAATGGCAATGATTACAAATGTCTACACTTATTTAAACATTCCTTTTAAGTTATGTTACAGTTTTTAAAATGGAATCAATTACATGATAACCAAACATACTATTCTGGTTAAGCAGGCCTTACTAAAATGAAAAAGTATGCACAGTGTGATTATTCGAAATTGGGGTTCTTAAGAGAATTTGGAGTCCCCGCCTTTTGACACCTTCTCCCAGCCAGGCTATAAATAACAAAAGATGTTAGTGATGGCTTATTACAGTGAGGCTTACTGCTGCTCATTTTTTTCTGCTGAAAACAAAGCACCTATCAGCAGAATGCTTCTTTTGGTCTTAGCCTCGACCTGCACCGCCTAATCAAACCACCATACGTGGCACAGTAGTAAATCCAGTCAGACCAGTTCTTTGACTAAACAATGCACAGAAATAACTTCTTTATCAGAAAGGGACTTAGCAGGATATGAATCCTTTCTGCCACGGTAAACTCCAGCCTTCGCAATCACCATAAACACTCTCTCCAAATATGTATATATTTTGGTGGTTTACCACACATATTCCTGGTGCTATGTACAGCTCTCTCCTGCTTCTTTTGGGCTAGGTTTCCACTGTTTATCTATACACCCAAAAATCAACACTGAAAGTGTGATTACAGAGCACTGTACAATGGTGTAAAGGGACACAAACTATTTTTTTAACTAAACATAAAGTAACCTCATCACTTTCGAGGATCAAGAGTAAATTCTATGTATTTATATAGTTTGAGCTTATTGTTAACATCTGTTCAAGGTCATAACTCCCTCCCCACAAGAGTTATCCTTAAATGGTATATCCACATTCCTCTGGTTTATACCAGTCTCCAAAACCTCTTGCACAGTATATTTGTTTGCCCAACTAACGAACACAAGCTTCAACCCCACAAACAATATCAAAGTGTCCTCTCCCTCCACTGTATACCCAGAGTCCAGTCTAACCCTCACATAGTACACCCCACTGTTCTCAAATTAAGAAAAAAGCATACCCGGTGACCTATCCTACTCCTTTCCCATAACATGGCACATCTTAATTTCCAAACTTCAAATGGCATATCCCAGCTTGCTCTCATGGGATAATAATGACACTTGCTACCTTAACGTGTACTTCACCTTCTCCACACCAAAAGGTGGAACGCCATCATGATACAGATCGGATAAGCGTTCCCTCTCCTTTTCAGAAAGCAATTGAAGACTGCTCTTATAATAACAACACATCGTCCAAAAGTAAACTACTATCACTGCCACTACGAGTGGACACCAGCGGAAGAAAGGCCTTGCACCTGTAGGTAGGTTATGCTCGCCCACCTCACTACTGTAGGTCCCAGTCAGCTTCTCTCGTATAGCACACTGATTATTTGCAAAAAGGTTTGTACTTCACAAATACTCATACATCCGTAGCCAGCCTCTTCTATCATTTACAAGGCATGTCTCAACATCAACTCGACATCATCTCAGCATATCTTCATATAACAGATCTAATCCCTCTTACCAGCCATATTCCTTTCACCTTGGGCAATAGCTCCGCTTACCAGATGAATCACTAAGCTTATTTTTCAACCATACAGCTTCCTATTCCTCCAACATGACCTCCAGTATACTTAGTTTCACATGGTATAAGTGCAAAGGCCACCAATCTCACATATTGTTAACTTATTCTGTAGAGTTCTTTGTTTTAGGTCAGATATGATTTTAATTTTTTTTTGTTGAGACATCATGGTAACAATGTGTGTGTGGCAGACCCACTGGTTGTTGAGAAGACAGCATGTAAGAGCTTGTGCTAGGGCTAAGCCACTGAGACAGTCTGCTGTCCATTTTTTAACAGGATGCTTCAACCAGATCGGATTTATTTGAATGTGGGAAGCGGGGTGGATGGGCTGGTTTCTCTCTCTCATCGACATGTACCAACCTTCTCACTGAATGATTTGTCGTATTTGTTAGGAGATGCTACCAAAAAGTGCAGGCTGGCCTTTGAGGTAGGCGTGCTGATTAACTGCCTCGCCTGGAAACAGTAGTGAGGATATACTAAGCCTTGTAGTGCAGTGTGCGGGTGGACTCTTTCTTAGACAAAGCCTTGAGTCTTTAATTCCAGACCCTTAGTGGGAGCATGTTCTTTGACAGCACTGTGGCGAGATGGAGGTGAAACAATGCACTGGGAACAGCCACAATGTGAAGGAAGAGGCTACAGATGACGTGAAACTTGCTTTGACAGTTTCTACAATGGCTGATTTACAGACTATGATACAATCAGCAGTGGCTGGTGCTTTTAAGTCTATAGACGTTGCTCTTTCTCCAAAAAAGATCGTATAGAGTCTAATGAAACTAAGGATTTCAGAAGGATAATTACTCAGAACATTGAGATGAAAGAAACGTTGAACACATTAAACGCAATATGGCATTTCCATACCCCCCATGCTAGATGAACCTGCATCTTTTCAGTTACACAGTGCTGTTATACAAGTTTGAGTCAGAATGGAAGGAGATGGTCAGGCATACTTTTGCACGTTTCCTATCAAAAGACAGCAGCCTCAGGGGGTTTCGGATTAATGCCCTTTCATGGTAAAAGTAGATTCACTAATGGCAAGGTTGGATTCTCAAGGTGTCATGGCTTCAGAGGATGCTACGCCATTGGATCTTATTGACAAGATGATGGACCTGGCATTGAAAAGGGCTTATGTAGGTTTAAACATTTCTGTAAGGGCTGCAGCTTATGCCAGTTACACGGTGCAGTCCCTCAAGAAAGATTTTCAAACCCTGGCTGAACTGCTGGATCAGGGGGCAGAAGTAATGCCAACTTAAAAGAACATGGAAGTCATTTTTTTATGACACCAGTGGTACTACTTTGCCTCAGTAGAGAAAGCTCACCACCTGTTATGAAGGAGACCGTGGAAAGCAAAAGCGTCCTGCTGATGAAAATGCCTTTTTCTGTATCAAAGTTATTCGGGATCAGTTAGACAACATCATTAAAAAAAAGCAATCGGCTGAGAAGAAGACATTACTAGCCCCACTAAAGCAAGCCTCCAGGAAAGATATTCATGTTTCTGGGGTGCTTTTCAACCATCCTTTCAGGTAAGAGGAGGGAAAGGGTCCTGACAAAACTCAGCCCTACCAACCTGGAGCAGCAAATCAGAATCAGGCAGCCTCAAAGTCCTGGCTATGTTGGGGTTCGCTTGGAACTTCCAGTGGGAGAAAGACCGAAGTTGTATCTGAATGAACAGGCATGTGCAATTCAAGACACTTGGGTGCTCCTGGTGATCAGAGAAGGACACTGGATAGATTTAAATTATTTTCCTCCCAAATACTTCTGTGCTACACTCTTCCAGCCAAAGTGGAAAGGCGAGCCTTTATGCAGTGGAATACAGAAACCTTTGGACAAAAGTGCAATAGCACAATGTCCCTTTCATCAGAGAGGAAAAGGAAGGTATTCCATTTTGTTTTTGGTCAGAAAAAAGAGGCATACAGGCCGGGCCTGGATCTCAAGTCTGAATTATTTTGTCCCTCAAAAAATTCAAAAAGCTTCCTTTGCAACTGATTGTTCGTTTCATAAATGTCGGTGACTTTAGCATCCACAGGTCTGCAGGGCGCTTACCTTCACATACCAGTACATCCGACCGCTCAAAGTCACTAACAATTTCAGGGATTTCCTTCAGATTTGTCCACCTCTCTGAGGTTATTCACTAAAGTTATGGCTCCCTTGTTGGGGTTAATCCTTGATAAGTGCACTGAACTGTTGCCATATCTTAATGAGTGGCTCATTTGTTCTTCTAAGGCAGGAGACGACAGTGAGGTATGCAAAGTGATAAGGAGCCCGCTCGCCTCTTGAATCGCGAGAAATCAAATATGGAACCTTCACAGAACCTACAGTTCAACACCAAGGAAGGAAAGATTCTTCTTTTTCCACAAATGCAAATTCAATCACTTAAATTGGCCTTGGTGAGACAGTTATCAAACCAAACTGCTGCTGCCAAGAGAGTGGTTGAGGGTTCGGGGGTTGATGGCATCCACAATCATGAATCTTTCCTGGGCTAGGTTACATTTGTATCATCTGATAAATGTTCTGCTATTGTGTTAGGACCCGGGTCAGAGAATAACGGTCAGGAAGTCCCCACAGATTCTCACGCTTGTCAGAAGAAGCAGTAGGCTTCCGGGGGGGAATTTACTGACGGAACACCAAGTCAAACCATGCCCAACTACAAAAATTTCACCAATACCAGTCACCGATGCTAGTCTGATAGGCTGGGTCTGTCCTGGACCAGAGTTCAGTTCAGGGTCTGTGGTCAGTACAGGAAAGGAGGGCATCCTCCAACTGGAGGCAGCTAAAAGTGGTAAATTTAGCTCTGCTCAGCACTATCAATAGTATATCATGTGGTGGAAATAAGAACAGACAAGAAGACTGATGAGCTACATCAACATCAGGGGAGGTGTAGGGTTCAATCCTTGAACATACTGGTACGTGAAATTGAGAATAGGCATAACAGGATTTAATAGTCTTGAAGGCAGTTTATCTGCCTCGGAAATACAACTATGCATCAGATCACCTCAGCAGGGGGTTTTCCATGAATGTCAACATTATCTTTAACGAGTCAGACAGTCCAGCTATTGGTGAAGGAACATGGCCTCCAAATGGTGAATCTATTTGCCCCAAAAGAGAATTCCCTCCTTCCCCGAATTCTGCACAATTATACTACTCAAAAGTCTTCAGAGAATCAATGCAAAGTTGTTCGTTTGGAAAAAAGATGTTTCTATGCATTTCCTTCAACTTCCCGAATTCAGAGGGTTTTGCAGCAGGTGAGAGGACAAGGCGAAGCTTCTTCTGGTACTGCCAGGATGGAACCATCACCCACGGTACCCGTTTCTCCCATAGTGAGAAGTCAGCCCTACCTGGTCAATTCCTCGAGCTCCTCATCCATTTATAGGTCATATTTTGTCTTTCCTAGCATTTCAGAGACTCAAATCGCGGCCTGGCTATTGAACGGCTGAACCTGGAAACCAGAAATTGCATCATTAGTCCATCAGTCCAGGTGTCCATCTACCCTAAAGTCCTATTTTGACACTGACAATCCTTTGGCAGGTGATGTAATAGACAGATTTCAGGGGTGTTAGAAGAGTCGGTATTGGTTGTAGTTTTTGAAGGAAGGTTTTCACATGTATTTGGCAGTCTCTACTGTACGAGCCCGGTGGGCAGCAGTGAGAGCTTTTAAAGAGCCAGAGCTTCATAAAGTAGCCTTTTTAGTGAGCAGACTGTTACGTTGTTTTCTTTTTAAGAGACCGCTTTTCCGTAGTCCCTTACGATTTAGGACCTTTCCTTGGGGTTTACAGACCTTAAATAGGCACTTTTTAAGCTGTTGGAACCAGAAGAACTTAAGTTTCTGGCTTATAATGTGTTTTAGTGGCTACTTCATCGGCTGGAGAGTGGGAGAAATGTGGAATGGTTATCTCAAGAACCCTTCCCGAAGTTCCTTCTGTACAAGGTGGTATTGTGTTCCAGACAACATTTTTTCTCCTACTGTGGTTACCGTTTTCCATTGTTCAGAAGGCAGTCATTACGGTTTTATGTCCTTCACCATAGTCGGAGGAAGAAAGGTTTTTTCAATTATTGAATGCAAGATGAGCCTTCTCAATAAATTTAGCGAGGACAGAGGCTTTCAGAAAGATAGACGTCTTATTTGTGAATTTAGGATTAGCTGGGTAAGGTTTAAAGCTGGTAGTCACTTCATTAAGTTGATGGTGGAAGTTAGCTATGGTTTAACGATGAGAGTCAAGAAGTGATCACATTCCAGGAGTAGTTGAGGGTAGGTCTATCGGAGGTATGGCAGTCTCCGGGGCAGCATTCAATAAATCTCCAACGCTGGAGATTTGTAACGTGGCTACTGGAGCCTCACCCAACACTTTTATGGAAGCATTATAGATTGGAATCTGGCAGTGATTCAGCAGCATTTGGAGCTTCAGTGTCGAGATCGGTAGAAGATCAAGAACTAAATAGTCAAATTTCTGTTTTTGCTTTTACATTTATATCAAGTATATGTGTGTTGTGTTAAGCATAACCCCGTGCTGAAGCAGCTTGATTAATTTGGTTTCTGCTCAAGGTGAAAGGAGTGTGATTAGGAAGAGGGACAAAAAGATAGAGGCGGGTTACTTACTGGTAATCTATATTACTCAGAGTTATACTCTTGCCAGTCACAGTCAAAGTTACCCACCGTTAAGAATGGGTTTCGACTTCAAGTAGCTTGGTATGGCAGGATGCGAGGTTGGTGGCCTATGATTTTATATCATGTGACAAAGTAAAATGAAGGTTATTTAGGAGGAATTGGAAGCTATGTGGTTGAAACATACGTTTGGCGTTTTATCTGGTGGGAGGAGCTATCGCCCAATTTGTAAGGGCTGGGACAGGGATGAGAAGAACTCAGAATCATTACGATTACCGGTACGTAACCGGCCATCACAGCTGATAATGTCCATCATAAGGAACATCCAAAGACCTATTTAACTTATACTCTATTTTTATGGGTATATGAAATACGACAATTCGAGTTGCAAAAAGTAACAGGGCGCACTCTCAGCCAACCTTCTACAACGGTTTTACTGTTGGGGTGAAAGGGGTGCCTGAGAACGGGTGCAGTGAGCTAAAAAACGGTGATGGATCAAGCCCTGATCTTTGGACTGGGTAAGAGTGGTCTGCTTAATTCAGACACTCTGTTCATCACCACCCCCTTTTCTGAATCTTTTCCTTCTGGTCACCCCAAGTTATCACTCTCTGTTTCAAACTAACGGCTTGCACACCGTAGCGCAAGCCTGCCTTTTGGTCGACCACATACTACTATCACAATAGTCACTGTTCAGTGTGTCCCATATTTTTCACTGAGCCATCTTTATCTTTTAACACAGTGCATCATAATGTCACTCATCAAACATGTATAGCTTAGTGCAACACTATAAACTATTTTCCAACAACGTGTGCGCAAACGAGGGCTTTTTAAGTTATCAGCATAGTACCAAGATCCCTCACCGAAACTTAACTGGAAGAGGTATGGAAAGAGATATACATCCAAAGCCAACGAATTACAACATAGTCTACTTTAGGTCTATGATCTACCCTGGGATTTAAGTAGGGTGAAAAAACTGGAGAGTCTCTCGAAGGGGCGTGGCCGATGTCATTACAGGGGTGGCTTAAAAACACTAAGGAAAAAATCTGTCCTACCCGACTGGTATGTTGCTACCTCTTTCGTCATTGCACCCAGTGCTTTTAATGGTCCGGTACTCATCGTTACTGAGTACCGGCACTTCTCCGCTGCCATGGAGAGTACCGGTACTCATCAAAGGTAGGCTCAGCTCATTGTTGCTTTGGCTCACGAACGAGGCTGTCTGACAGCCAAAGCGCCTCTAGCCCAAGCTGAGAAACCTATAAACAATTCAGCAGGGCTCATCTGCATAATGTCCGGTGTTCACCACCACTCTGTAGTTGACAGAGCAGGGCCCAGTCAGGCCCTATGCTGTCAATCACATTCAAACCATGGTGTGCATTTGTGCACACACTCAAATCCAGGCATCCCGCTGACAACAGTAATAG
Organism: Lissotriton vulgaris; assembly: GCF_964263255.1. Taxonomy (NCBI): domain Eukaryota; kingdom Metazoa; phylum Chordata; class Amphibia; order Caudata; family Salamandridae; genus Lissotriton; species Lissotriton vulgaris. The sequence goes on along the minus strand of NC_141699.1, from coordinate 399,624,611 downwards.
CAGCAATTAAGAAAGCCACAGGAGATAAGGGGAGTAAAATGGCCTTTAGCCCACCTGAATCTTTTGTGTGAGTGCTTGTGTCTTGGTGTTTGCCAACTTGTGTGCGCAGGTTTGTGTGTGTGTGTGTGTGAGAGAGAATAGCGAGTGAAAGAGGGAAAGAATTCAGACACGGTATTTTAAAGGACATTCTTGGAATGTTTTGTGTGAGTATTGCTGCTTGTTTCTGTGTGTGTGTGCACTCAAGAATATATAAGTATTCGGCCACATAGAAGTGTCATATGTCTTGTTCTTAGCCCCATCGCTAGCTCCGCCCACTTGCTACACTCATAGCTCATTTTAAGAGTACCTCCACTTATTTTTTTCCCCATTTAAAGCACTGATTGCACTATATATATATATATATACACTAAAAGTAACATTACACCAACAACAAGCCAGGACTATTGGCTTTGTCAATGGTTGTTAATTGCATATGAAATTCGCAAATCAATGGCTTCGTTGTATGTAAAATAAAAAATGCTTCGGTTCTGAAATTATGAGACTGTGAAACAACTACAACGCGTCTCTGTTGTTACATCATAGGCAGTGAAAGGTGGTGCAGAGTTCAGAATTATTTTCCATCCTGCGGGGAGGGGACAAAAATGAAAAGCCCATCAGGGACCCGTCTCAGCACCTGCTTATCAGAACTGCCGGAGCAGAGCACTGGTAGAGTCCGGCCCACTTAAAGCCCTGAATCCATCCAAGTGCATATGCAGTGTTTAGTTTCATACGCCCCCTCGTCCAGTCCCCCGTTTCCACCTCACCTATGACCATCGTTTCGTCCGGGATCTCTTCTATAAAGCATCTCTTTTCGGTCTCCCCGATATGGAAATAAAGGGCACTGGAGAAACCAAGCTGAAGCAACAGCAAAGGGAGCGACAAGGCCCACAACCGGCACATCCTGTATTTGGCAGCCATGGAAAAGACTTCACAAAAGATTGCGCATGCGTGAGACCCAGTGCCAGATCTGTGCGATCCAAGCCTCGCCTTCACCATCCGGCACAATGATTGGCCATGGAAGTAAAAAGGAAGTGAGTTAGGCTGAAACCGAGGCTTGAACTGAGCGCACAAACGTCATGCCACAGGGATAGACCATCACCACAGTCAGAACAGAGACCTTTGCAAGGTCCATGCCGTATGCTGAAAGAAATGGATTGGGGGCGAGGCTTGACACCAGGAAACGAATGGAGGAAATGTTGTCACATTTTGATAGGTGGAACGAGAGCGTGCATTCTAGCTTTGATATGTAGACACGGAACTATCAGTGGCGGCTGGTGACATTTGAAAGTGGTAAGGCGTAGCGCGCGTACCCGAACAACCCCCCCCCCCCCCCCACCCAAAAAAATTGTCTTTATGTATGAACTGGCTTGGCCGTCCATGCTGGACTGTTACGTTTGGAGCAGGGTGAAGACTGGTTTGCGTATAGCTGGGTCCAAATTAAGGTGACATGGTGTGCACAAAAACAACGAATTGGAATGCAGCCTGTGTAATCACCTGATGAATTCAAGAATTCCATCCATCACTTTTTTATATTATTTAGGATGTTTATTGAGGTCATCTTACTTGAATCTCCTAGTTACTCGTAATAGATAATCGCATGAAATAAATACAAAAATGTAAAAAAAAACACTATTTTTAAAGCAAAACTACTAATCCCAGAATGCAACATCCTGTTATCTAAATCGCCAAACCAACTTGAAGGTGTCACACATTAGATGGTTTTACTTAGCCACAAAGAAAAGGTTAAAGTGTGAAATAAAGCATATGCGTGATGGTCTGTGCACTTCCAAAAGTGTGCACACGCAACATCTTGTTATTTTGATAACAGGATTCTGCACATAGGCGGGTGACGGGTGAGTCTGGTTTGTGACAAAGGGTGTTGGAATTCTTACTTACACGGTATTGGTGGTTTGCTCGAGAGTGACATCAGGCCCTAACAATGCCATAACAAACGGAACATCAGTCATGGATAATGGGCCTTTCGGCCACTGCCCACATTCACTCAGAAAGGAAGGCACATGACATTACAGAAACATAAGTGAAACCGGAAGTCAAACACCAGCGAACCAGAACAAACGACCCGATTGGGGTCGGAAAGCATGTACTATAAAACACCATAGGCGCACCCAAGAAGCCACACCATGAAAATGCTGATATCTGGAACCGTGGGAAGAGCGCTTAGATCCCCAAGGCAGGACCTGAGCACCAGTCCTGAAGGTGACGCTGAACCACAGACAAGCGCCCGCACCAATGAGCGAAAGCTCCTGGCTGCTTGCAACCGCTGCACAAATACAAATGGACATCACTTCTGCAGGTGCCACACCGCCCACGGGGTCCCCCACTTCTTGCCACTGCACTTGCCAAGCAGAGAACGCAAGAAGCTCGGCCACGCAGGGTAGACCAGACATCAATACATTTTCTGGGCACCACATCCAAAGGTGCACCGTCGCCCAGGGGACGCCACAATCTTGCTCTGCAACCTGCCGTACCGCACACAGAAACAGAAAGGCACTGCAGTTCAACATCCCCAGGCCCCTCGGCGAGGAGCTGACAGGCAGTGCTCAGTCCGGAAGCATCCCCCTGGTGCCAACCTACGTGATAAGGGGTAGTGTTGCATGCGCAATGAAGAGAGGGAGAACCAGCATCAGGAGCGCAAAAGCACACCACTGGGGGAAAGACTCTCCAAACTTGTGTAACCTGCAACAATCATACACCTAGGGCCCACCACTCATGGGCCACAATAACAAGGCACCAAGCAAGAGTAGTACAGAAACGAAGAAATGTGATACCAAAGAACACTGCTGCAAAACACAATACAAAGCAGCAGACACAAAAGACCACCTTTCATTCTAAATCGGTGTCCTCTGCAATACCCTTGGGAACCGCAAAAAAGCGGTCTCCGTTGCTTATCAGTGCCAGGATTGGCTGTGGAGCAGCGTAACTCCCTGCCCCATTCGGAGACCGGAGGCTGCGGCATGAGGCAACCCTCGGTCTCCCAAGGGGGAGGCTACTGCGCATGTTCGGGCTGGTCAGAAAAATGACCAGCCCAAAGCAAACATGCGCGCCAGCGCCAGTAGCACTGCTGAGCAGCGTGAGCACGCACGCTCACAACAATCCGATCAAGTACAGCCCCATCCCCTTTCTCCCCTATAAGCTACATCTGGTGCGGCCGGTGAAGTTTCAGATGGCGGTGCGCATTGGTTGGCGGGGCAACGCCCGAACGCCCCAATGGACGCACCGCCGCTGGGAACTATTAAGCCTTCCGAAAACGCTTCAAAAATTAAAGCATGGCATTTCATAACTTCCTTCTCCATCATTCTTAAATAAACTATTTTTAAAGAAACTGCCAAGGTTTCAGATTGCTATGTGTGACATTTGCACAATTTCAGTGTAATTATGAGTGACATTTTAACGACTATGAGTGACACTTTCTCACGACAACATTAAGCAAATAATATCAGAAATTACACCCATTTGAGCAACAAGAAACTAAGAAGTCACTTAAATAAAGTGTACTAACTGCAGGCAGCTGAAAACAGCAGAGCAGCATCAGTACACCACAGGACAGGGGGTGCAGGCAACTCAGAATGATTGAAGCATTAATGTTATTTTTTTTTTTTTTGGAAAACCTTTATTGATACTTCAACCAGTTACAATTATGGGCCTACAACCACCAGGGCTGGCCGCTAATCAATATCATTTCAAGCAAGCAATTAGAACAAGACTCGGCCTTCCGGGAGGCGAATACAGCACGACTTCAATTAAAACTGGCAGTATAGCATACTATATGAATAGCAGGATAATAAAGGTTCCATTTTATAATATAAAGATAGAAGGATCAGGTGCCATACAATATCACAAAAGTGCATAAAGGGGGGGCAAAACAGTAGGAGGTCAACAGTTAGGTCGATATCGTTCAAAACAGTGGCGCTGAGGCATACGGTTCAGGATCTTAAGCATACAATTAATTAACGCACCAGTGAAGCGCCCGCCCGATGGTACTGAAGTACCGTGAAAGTAGAGGCACATAGAAAAAGTCAACAATTGACAAAAGAATTGACCCACTACGCTGACCCGAAAAAGAAGAAACAAAAGAAAAGACGAAGAAAGATAAGAAGAAAAAAAGGCCATAGAAACAAACAGTAAAAACGAAATTCCCCCCCTCCAACTCCCCACCCTGCACCCCTGCAGATGACTACGGCCTACCCCCCTAGCAGCGTGCCTGTCGCCCCGTAAATGAACCCGAAATATAGAAGAACAAAGGGAAAAAAGGAAGAGGGAAAGAAAGAAGGGACTAAAACCCTGCCCAAAAGGGGAAATGGAGGAGGACTATGTCATACGCTTTCCCAGACTCTTCCCCCCCGTCGTAACGAAAAATCCCCCGCAATGTTAACACAATCAAGCAGACCACAATAAAACAGTACATCGGAGGAAACAGAAATCCCGCCCCGGACTCCGTTAACCAAATAAAGCAGTCCCGTTACCGATAAATCAATATTGTGAAACCTCAAACAACAGTCTCAGCCTTGGCCCCGTCGTTCAAATTCGCTGAGCCCCTCTGATAGAGAGCGCCCCACCGTAATAGTGGCAAAGTACCAACAGAAGTTGTCGAAACATAGTCCATTAGTCGAAGAAAGGATGGCAAGTCCCAAAGTAGACGCTCAAGTCCAACGATGCCCCTTCCCGACTCTAAGACCAAGCACTATCCCATCCGCCATCTTAATGGACCAGTTGGGAAGGGGGTGCGACACAGTCCCACTCAGATCACAATTACGAGCAAATGTCTCCAAATCGGGAAAAGCAGTGAAATGTTACGCCAATTGCAGTTCCAAAGATTCCGACTCTGTAGTTGTATCGCAAATCTCCACATGCTCGAACCATTCCACTTCTGTAGGGGCATAGAAAGCTCCAAGCACCGGGCAAAATGGCATCGTTGGGGTAGCGATAGGGAAAGGAACAGGCCACCGGGTCTCGGGCAGCAAGTCAGAGTCCGGTCCCGATCCTCTAATTCCGTCCGCCGCCAACATCAGATTCCAGGCCTGGGTCTTCATAGTCGCCTGAAGTGACTCAAGGACCACCATCACTGACCGCAATGACGGGCAACACTGGACCCGCTCCGCCGGGTTTTCCATAGCGTCAAGCATATCGACCCCACAGAGAGGCGCCTTCCCCGGGGTAAGATTAGGCGGAGCAGAAATGAACAGTGAGGGACCGATCTTCAGTAGGCGTTAGTGCGCTCCAGGTCTCCGATCCAACGGCACCGGCGCTACGAACGTCAGGCTCCCAGGTCTCGGACCCCCACACACACCACCTCGGGCATCACTCATCTCCGCACCTCAGGTACAGTTCCAGGCAGCAGATCGGCAGCAACTCAGTCATAAAGATGTCGGAAGTTTCGTAGACCGGACCCTGCCGCTATCTCCGGTCCGTTGTTCAACTAGGACCCGCCTAGACCAGCACTTGAGACCCCGGCTTCCAGACTGGGCTAGGCCTCAAATTAAACCTCGACATAACTCCACTCCACCATGTCGGAAAATCCTCGGGATTGCACCATCAGTTCGCAGAGTAGTTCATGCACCCGGATATGGGGCGAGAAATCAGGATATACGACAGGATCTTCGAGCGAGAGACGGGGGTCAGCAGAGCCGGGAAGCTATGTGGCCATCTTGCTTGCTGTCGTAGCTCCTCCGCATTAATGTTATTTATCATGAGCTGCCATAGCAAGTTAGCTTAATTACTAAAACACAAATGCCATAGCAGCCTTCACCCACACTCGCCCCCCTGAGTCCTTTGTTGCCAGCAATCAATCAGTCAAGTCAGAATGCAGAGAATTAGTGTAGATTCTATTACAGGACCGGAGGCTTCGGATTATGCTATCTCTTTCTTTACTGTATAAAACAAAGCAGCCAATTAAAACATTCAATTAGTCATAACAAACTACATTGCCCCTGATGCTTTGCAATGGTAACGCCTCCTTAGCCCTCCATAAGAGCCCTGAGTCCAATCCCATCATCCTCTTTCTTTGCTGCTCACAGCAAGAGATAAGTGCCCATCTATTGCTCCAGAAATGCTGATGTTTTATCTGCTTTAATGTACACGATATGCTGATTTGCTTGGTTTATGGCTTATTATTGTATGATTACCTTTTGTTAATCTTGCCCGATACCTTATTATTAGCTTAATCTTGCCCGATACCTTGTTTTCAGCTGAATTAATATCTGCCTTTGGAGTGAGCACACGCTTTCACTAAAGGTAAAGGGAAAGGCACTCCACCAACTGCAGGCGCAGCGCAGGAAAGTCAATGGCCACATGCCAGTGCATTAAACGACCTACCTCCTGCTTCTACGGGGGAGCATAGATATTCTATTGGCGGCAAGGCAAAGAGTAAACAAAAGGTTTATCCCGATACTGACACAACTAATACCGATACGGATACTACCACTACAGACAAGGAACCCCCTCCTAAAAAGAAAGCAAAGACGGCAGCTTCCACCACCCCTGAAATGCGTCCAATACCCGTTCACTTTCAATCCTAGTGACATTGTGCATTCCAAATCCTCGGATTGGGCTCCGGCTCCGGAAGTCACTGAATACCTTCATGAGAACCTTCGTAAAGGTTTTGACAAAGAGGTTCGTAATCGACTCGGGTCCGAATGTCCTCGGCCGAGGTTCCGGATAAGGTGGCAGAGACACCAGAGAGATAGACGTAAGTCTCCTCACCTTTCTGAAAAAGTTTGCTAAGGATCCCAAAAAAGGGATCGACGGCGCTTGGCGCAGGTTTCAAGATAAGCTTCTTGATGTCGTGGGTTTGCTAGCAAAAATCTGGAAATGGCCCTGGTGGCCAAGGAGGTGGCAACCCCAGTTGACCCAGATATACTAGCAGGTTGGACCCAGAGGGCGATTTGCCTTTTAGGCAATGCAGATTGCGCCATATCCACCGAGAGGCATAAGTCCTTGCAGATGCGCATGGACACCAACCTTACAGATCTTGCTGCAGCGGAACCTGGCCCCTTGGCCAAAGGTAATCTCTTCGGGGACCGCTTCGTAAAGGATGTGATGTGATGTGATGTGAAAGGTTCTTGTAGAGCGCGACTAACACCTGAAGGTTTCTTGGCGCTTGTGTGGAGAGAACGGAAAAGAAAGGGGATGGAGGGCTAATTGTAGGCTTCAGTAAACAAAAAGGTTTTAAGGAGAGATCTGAACCTGACGTAGGGGGAAGGTAACCTTAGAGAGAGGGGGAGGGCATTCCAGAAGGAAGGAGCTAGGAAAGAAAACCTGAGGCCACCGTGTTTCTTCCTCTTGAATCTGGGGACTGTCAGTAAGGCCAGCTGAGACGAACGAAGGCTACGAGAAGGAACATAGGGGTGAAGAAGGGAAGAGATAAATAAGGGGCCTCCGCCTGCAAGGGATTTGAAAATTATGCAGCCTAGTTTAAACTTGCAGCGTGCAGTGACCGGAAGCCAATGTAAACTTTTTAAGAGGGGACGGACATGTTGATGTCTGGGTTGGTGAAAAATGAGGCGGGCGGCCTGGTTTTGGATCAGCTGCAGTCTCTTGGCTTGGTAGTCAGGGATGCCTACATAGAGCGCGTTTGCGTAGTCAATTCGTGAAATGACTAGCGCAAGCAGAGCCAGAGTGAGGGCCTCGGTGGTGAGGAGGCGAGAGATTTTACGGATCTTCCTGAGCTGGAAATGACTGGAAGACGCTACCGCACTGATCTGGGACTTCATTGAGAGGTCACTGCTGATAATGACCCCCAGGCTTTTTGCTGAGTTGACTGGGCGAGGGGGACTGCCCAGTCTTGTCGGCCAGAAGGAAGGTTGCCAAGGGTTAGAGGATCCCCGACAAGAACCAGCTCGGTCTTGTCAGGGTTGAGCTTGAGATGGTTTGAGCTCATCCAATCACTAATGAAACAGAGGGTGGTTTGGAAAGTGGAAATTGACTGATCCGAGGGGTCGATGGTAAAGACCAGTTGGATGTCATCCGCGTAAATAAACGCGGTGACATTCAGGCTACGGAGGGAGCGGATCAGGGGAGCCAGGTATAAATTAAAAAGGAGTGGGGACAGGGAAGAGCCCTGGGGGACGCCACAGGTTAGCCCAACCTGGTCTGCTGAAAACTGGGACAGCCTGACCGCTTGTTTGCGGTCAGACAGGAAAGAGTGGACCCAGTCAAGGGCAGTGCCCCGGATGCCGGTCTCTCTGACACGGTCGACAAGGATACCATGGTCGACCGTGTCAAAGGCGGCCGACAAATCCAGCAGTACCAGGGCCTGACAGATGTTAGCGTCGGCCCCTCTGCGCAATACCTCCATAACAGAGAGTATAACAGCCTCTGTGGAATGCGCAGGTCTAAACCCGGCCTGCTGGGAGTCCAGAAAACCAGATTCCTCAATAAAGGAGCTGAGGGTGTTGGTGAAATGTGACTCCAGCACCTTACTGAGAAAGGGAAGAAGAGATATAGGGCGAAAATTGCTCATAATCGAAGGGTCTGCCGAGGGTTTCTTTAGGATAGCCACCACCTCTGCCTGCTTAAAAGAGCAGGGGACCTCACCCATGGCAAGAGAGTTGTTCAGGAGGGCCAGGGGGGGGTTCAGGGCAGACGGTGAAGGCTTCGCGGAGAACAATGGGGGGGCAGCAATCGCTCGGTGAGCCAGAGGAGACTTTATGTAACAAAGTAAGAAAGCCTTCCTACGAAATGGGAGGGATCTGGGATAAGGTGTGGGAATCGAGTAGAAGACAAGAAGCGTCCAGTAGAGGGAAGGTGGGCAAGGCTTGAGCAGGGATACTGTTTTTAATCTTGATTATATTATCAATAAAAAATTGGTTAAGGGAGTCACAAAGTGACTGGGAAGGGAGAGGTGCAATGGTGACTCTATTGGGATTAGATAACTCCTCTACTATGGAGAAGATATCTTTAGATTTGTTGGCCGAATCCAGGATTTTTTTTGAGAAATACACCATCTTGGCTGAAGATATAGCTGCCTTGTACTCTTTGAGTAAGGTGGAGAATGTCAGTTTTGTATCTGAGCTATAGACCCGGTGCCAACGCCGTTCAGCCTGTCGGAGCCCAAGTTTCAAGGCTTTAAGGTCCTCAGTGAACCACCTTTGGGCGTCATGGCGGCGCCTGGTTCTGACCGACTTTAGAGGTGCCACAGAGTCAGAGGCAGAGGTGAGCCAGCTGGTCAAGTCCTGGGCTTGTGTGTCAATAGATCCAGAGCTAGAGGGGGCAGATGTGCTAAGGAGGGAAGTGAGTTTACTAAGATCCGCCCTATTCCAATTGCGAGCAGAAAAATTGGTCTCTAGGGCATTAGTGACAGTGGGAGGCATGGCTAGAGTGAAGGTGATCATGGAGTGGTCAGACCATAAGCAAGGAAGAACCAGAGGAGTGGAGATATCCAGACAAGAGGACCAGACCTGGTCCAAGATATGGCCCTTAATGTGTGTAGGTGAATGTATGTGCTGGGAACAATTCAGACCCAACATGAGGTCAGAAAAGGCTAAAGAGCATGGGGTCTCGTGAGGGTCGGAGGGCCAGTAATTAAAATCGCCAAGGACCAAGATATTCGTGTTATTGATGGCTAGTTGAGACATGAGATCACCGAACTGAGCCGAGAAATTGGGCATAGGCTGGGGAGGGCAATAGACCAGGACACATATAAGAGACGAGCCTGGCTGCTCCAGTCTAAGCACCAAACAGTCGGTCATGTGGATAGTAGGGGTGACTACAAGAGAGAAGCGAATTGAGTGCTTAATAATGGCTGCAACGCCTCCACCTGGTTTACCAGGGGGGCGGTTTGCCTGGAGGATGTAGTAACCCGGCGGGATTGCCGCCAGGATATCGGGGGACGAGTCCTCATTGAGCCATGTCTCGGTAAGGAGTAAGAGATCAGGTTGCTCAGATCCCAGGAGGTGGAATATGTCTAGCTGATGGCTCACCAAGGAACGGGTATTAAGATAAATCACTGAGAGTTTGGGTTTGCGAGTCCTTACCGAGGGGGGGGAGCTGGGCCTAGGAGCCCGGACGGGCGGATTAGGGGCATCAGAGAGGGCTAAAATTTCAGGAAAGGCTCTTCTAGGCGTAAATAAACCCAGTGAAGTAAGTCTGAGTGAGGGTTCAGGGAGGGGGAGTACAGGATCATGGAGATGGATAAGATCCGAACGAGTGTATGACCGGGAACGGGCAGAGTGACATGCCCCGTGCCCCGGTCGGCCGCGGACGGGCGCAGACGGGCTTAACTCAGGCGCAACTCCGGCGCGCCTTCGTCGCGCCCGCTGCGCTCGTCCGCTGTGCTGACACATAGGGTACGTTTCAGTAGGGTAGGATCTCGGGGGTGTGGCGATGATGTCACACGCCTGACCAGCCCGCCCCAAGATGGCGCCCACGGCCGCTGTGAGTCCGCCGGGACGATCAGCACACAGCCGGCCGCCGGGGCTCCCTGGAAGAAGAAAAGCAGGTTAGTGTCCTGTCAGAACTTTGAAATACAGGAGAGTTAGTGGGGCTGCCAGAGAAAAATATTCCCTAATTAAAAACGTGCGTCTGCAATCGACTCAGCAGAGCGCTAGTAAAATGATCCACAAGATGCACTATCGTGAACAGCTTCAAAGAAAACGCGTCCGCTTCTCCCACCACAGGCAAGGACCCACTGCCACTGGGTCACCCGCCCGCTATCAATGGAGAGCGACAGAGGACACTCCTAAGTAGGGCAGGATCTCGGGGGGTGTGGCGATGATGTCACATGCCTGACCAGCCCGCCCCAAGATGGCGCCCACGGCCGCTGTGAGCCCGCCGGGACGATCAGCACACAGCCGGCCGCCGGGGCTCCCTGAAAGAAGAAAAGCAGGTTAGTGTCCTGTCAGAACTTTGAAATACAGGAGAGTTAGTGGGGCTGACAGAGAAAAATATTCCCTAATTAAAAACGCACGTCTGCTATCGACTCAGCAGAGCGCTAGTAAAATGATCCACAAGATGCACTATCGTGAACAGCTTCAAAGAAAACGCGTCCGCTTCTCCCACCACAGGCAAGGACCCACTGCCACTGGGTCACCCACCCGCTATCAATGGAGAGCGACAGAGGACACTCCTAAGTAGGGCAGGATCTCGGGGGGTGTGGCGATGATGTCACATGCCTGACCAGCCCGCCCCAAGATGGCGCCCACGGCCGCTGTGATCCCGCCGGGACGATCAGCACACAGCCGGCCGCCGGGGCTCCCTGGAAGAAGAAAAGCAGGTTAGTGTCCTGTCAGAACTGTGGAATACAGGAGAGTTAGTGGGGCTGACAGAAAAAAATATTCCCTAATTTAAAACGCGCGTCTGCTATCGACTCAGCAGAGCGCTAGTAAAATGATCCACAAGATGCACTATCGTGAACAGCTTCAAAGAAAATGCGTCCGCTTCTCCCACCACAGACAAGGACCCACTGCCACTGGGTCACCCGCCCTCTAATGGATGTTTCAAAATATGTGGGGACATTCACCTCCCTGGATAAGACGCGGTATTAAGCGCGTCTTCCAACATGGCCTTTTTAACAGGGCCTGACGCGGCAGGGGACGCTCGTCAGGCTGTGGATATAACCAAGGTCCCCCCAGAGGTGACTATGGTCGTGGACGAGGAGAATGGGACTCAACAAGAGGGGGCACATTCTACCCCACTCATCGACGTTTCAACAGACGACGTTTCCACTATGGTGGAAACAGAGCTGGTTTCCAAGCACAGAATTCCTCAGGTAAGCATATCAGTTGTATGTCTACTTCCATTGGGGGGTCGGACTCAGTCCTTTGTTCACAATTGGTGTATCATAACGCAGGATGTGTGGGTAATTCAGACGTTTCAGGGTTTCCATCTGTAGTTCTACAGCACACAACATCAGGACAGTTTGCCCAAACCTCTCCATTTTCCCAACAAGAGTGCAATTTTATAGACTCCAAAATAGCAGAATTGCTGCAAAAATACACGATTACGTCTTGCGACGACAAGCCTCACAGCTTTTGCAGCAATGTCTTTCTAGTCCAAAAGAAAGGTGGTGGACACAGACTGGTTTTGAATTTGAGGGAGTTCAATCAGTACCTCATTTACCAACATTTCAAAATGGAGAGGATCCACTTTCTGGCGGATCTACTAAAACATGGGGACTGAATGGTCAGGTTAGATCTCAAGGATGCCTACCTGTCAATTCCGATTTTTTCTCCACACCGCCGTTTCCTGCAATTTGAATGGAAAGGTCGGTGGTACGAGTATTCGGCCTTTCCTTTCGGGCTTTCCTCGTCTCCTTGGTGCTTCACCAAGGTGATGAAGCCGATTGTGGCCCACCTGCGGGAGCAGGGAGTGCGCATGATTATTTATCTGGGCGACATCCTAATCATGGCTGCTAGACCTGGCACCTTGGTGTGAGTCTCCCTTCCACTTTTTTGCTGATGTGCCTCATGTGTTTTGCTGGTGTTAGCTGCTCAGGGCACTGTGCCACTGCCAATCAGTGCCACAGTGCAAGTGATCCCTATGAAAAGTGTATACATTGATTGGTGTCCATGATTGACTTATTTGGTTTACTGTCAGTCCCCAGTAAAGTGCGCCAGGAGTGCCAGGGCTTGTAAATACAAATGGTGCCGGTGGGCTTGCAGCACTGTTGTGCCACCCACAGAAGCGGCCTAGTAAAATGTGTCTAGGGTCTGCCATTGCAGAACCTGCGTGCAGTCTGGTACTGTCATGCTGCATCGCAAGTACACCTACTTGCCAGGCCCTAAACCTTCCCTTAACTTCATATTAATCACCCCTATGGTAGGCCCTAAGGGCAGGGTGCATTGTAAGCATAAGGTAGGACAAGCCCTGATGTATGTTGCATGTCCTAATAGTGAATTACAGCCATTTTCGTTTTTCACTATTGTAAGGCTACCTGTTCTCATAGGCCAGAATGGGCTGCTGGAATTATTACACTCTATAATCCCAGCAGGCTCAGGGAACATGGTAGAAAGTCAAGTTTAGTATGCCTGAACTCAGAAGAGTCTGCCCCCTAAACTGCGCCCCATGAACATTGGGCGCTACCCCCTGAAGGAAAAGCTGCTACTGGTGCTGCCTGCCCCTGCAGCGCTGACCGAGGAAAGCTGAGTGTGCTGTGCCCCGTCATCGCGCACTCTGAAGAACCTGGGCATCTCTGTCCCGCTGAGCAACGCGACTTCGGCTTGATCCCGCCGCAGTTTACAAAGTAAGAACCATCCCCATCTGGCCCGAGCACCGTGACTGTTGCCTCTCCGAGCTGTAGCTCGCAACGTGAGAAAGGACCTGTCGGGTCTGAGCACCGCGACCCTGTGGACCCCGAGCTGTAGCTCGCAAAGTAAAGACTGACTTTTTGCCCTTGTTCGCTTCCCCCGTGAGGCGTCCTGCTGAATGCGCCCACTGCTGTGACTGAACAGCTGCGGCGCGTAGTGCGGTTTGTGTCCGTCCCGTAATTGGGATCACACTGCCCCCTTTCATCACCGTCTGCTGCTTCCCCCCTTCAGGATCGGAGCGGACTCTGCATCCACGAGCCGGCGCCCCACAACACATCGCTGCCCAACGTACCGGAGCTACTGCCGAGTTGTAGCGCCACAACAAGGAAGGCACCGTGATGTAGGACGCCTGGCCCCGGCATCGTCCGCCCTGAACTCTCCCAAGAATCCAAGGTACTGTGAAGCGCTCGGCATCGTGTGCCGCGCCCCGGACTGAAATGTCCACGAGGCGCGTACTATTTGGGAAGCAACGTGTTTTCTCGTCAACGCACCAAGCACACAGGAGCGCTACAACTCGAACAACCTTGCTAAAAGACATTTACCAAGAACTGAACTTTGCACCTAAGTATTGTGGAACCGCTTTTAAAGTTAATGGAACAGATTGAAAGTTGTTAAGTCTGTATCTAAAGCCTGCTTGAGAGTTTAAATATAAAGAGTATATTTTTAGATAAGATCAGCCTTGTGTCTCTCTATGGTGTGTTGATTAATTATTGTGTGTATTATTACAAATGCTTAACCATACGCACTCTGAGGATTAGCCTTGTCTGCTCGCGCCACGCCGCCTAGAGGGTGAGCAGGGGTTCTTTCGAGGAGTAGTACTTTGCCCTGACTAGAGGAGGGGGTCCCTGCTCGTCAGAAGTGCATACCTGTGCCAACCAGAGACCCCCAATTCTAACAATGGCGCAGAGCCCGGAGTTGGTGGCTCACCATCTTCAAATGACAATGTCCCTATTGCAGAGTCTGGGTTTTGTGATCAATCACGCCAAATCTGCACTAGTTACGGCGCAGATGACGGACTTTCTGGGGTTTGTGATAGACTCTCAGTCTGCACAATGGAGTCTTCCCAAATCGAAGTTGAAGGATCTCAGAAAAGAGATTACGTCACTTCTCAGCAAGCAGCAGGTGTCTCTCAGCGTTATTGCTAGAACAGTGGGTTTACTAGCGTTGTCCATTCAGGCGATCTTCCCGGGGCCACTGCAATACAGAGCTCTGCAGAAACTGAAAATCCAACATTTACAGAAAGGCCTCGCTTACGCAGACTTGGTTCCGTTAACCCAGGAGGTGAGAGACGAGATGCAGTGGTGGCTGGGCCACGTGGAAGCGTGGAACGGAAGAGCCATTTTCGGCTCCCAGCCAGAAGTCATCATCGAATCCGATGCCAACCGTTGGGTTTGGGGGGCGCGCTGCGGAAGTATCTCCACAGGCGGTCATTGGTCGTCCTAAGAATTGTCATAACACGTAAATTGTCTAGAGCTCTTAGCGGGTTCTTTCGCGATTCGGACTCTACCCCCCCCCCCCCCCGCCCCCCCCCCCCAAGCAGAATTGCCTGAATCGACAGATCAAGGTGATAGCGGAATACATCCTGGGTCAGTCAAACCTAGTGGTGGACTAGAATTCTAGACACCTCATGATTACAGGGATTACAGCGATTGGCAGCTGAATCCGAGAGTGTTCCAGTGGTTACAGAACATTTGGGGTCAATGTCAGATGTACATTTGTGTGACCAAGTTGAACCGTCAGCTTCTCAATTTCTTCAGTTGGAGGCCGGACCCAGGGCAAAAGCGACCGACGCATTCCTGCAGAACTGGTCAGGAGCATTGAATTATGCGTTCCCTCCATTCCTCTTAATACCCAGGGTGGCATCACACATTTTCAAGCAGCAGGCGGAAGTGATACTGGTGACGCCCCTGTGGAGGTCGCAGCCAAGGTTCCCAGTGTTGCTGGAGATGAGCTGCGACCTCCCCAGGATGTTACAGTGGTCAAAGTCCCTACTCGTGGGACCTCAAAGGGAACAGCATCCATTGATCTTAGAGGGGAGGTTGTCCCTGATGGCATGGCGGCCTTGCGGCCACGGAGACAGCTTCAGCATTCATCAAGCAGGCTTGGGCCCCGTCAACTAGAAAACGATACTCTTCAGCCTGGAAGAGCTGGATGGGTTGGTGCCTGGAACGGCACTTGGATCCCATGGGGGCAGACCTACCCCATGTTCTAAATTTTCTTTCTGACAAAGCAGGCGAGGGTTTGGCATACCAGTCGGTAAATAATTTTAGATCGGCCATCTCGGCGAGACATAATCAGGTGGACGGAAAACCTATTGGTATGCATCCATTGATATGTAAGCTTCTGAAGAGTATACAGGTGGCAAATCCACCTAAACCTAAATACTCTGGCTTATGGGATGTCTCACTTGTTATTTCCTTATTTAATAACTGGCCAGTGAATAATCTTCTATCCCGGAAACAGTTGTTTGCCAAGTTAGCAATGCTTCTATGTCTTTCAGCATGCAGGTGCTCATCGGATGTACGGGCGTTGGAGGTTACAGGTAGAGTATTTACTCTGGACGGAGTTTCTTTTACTATTTCCGGTCATACGAGAACTCTATCTACACATGTTGCATATAATGGTTTTCCCAGCAATGAGAAATTATGTTTGGTGCACTGTTTAAAAGAATACGAGGAATGTACTAGATTATTGAGACCTGAGGGTTCTACTCAACTGCTCATTGCAGTGCAGAAACCTTTTAAGCTGGTGTCGGCAGCAACTGCTGCTAGATGGCTTTGTTATATTATGAAAGAGGCTGGTATTGACATTCAGAAATTTGGGGCACATTCAGTACGGGGTTTCATGGCATCTAAGTCTTACATGTTAGGTTCTAACATTCAGGATATTATTCATTGTGCTGATTGGTCTGCAGAATCGACTTTTAAGTAATTTTATTATAAGCCGGTGGGAGACATAACATCAGTTGTATTTAATAAAGCTTTAAACTAGCATAATCCGAAGCCTCTGCTCCTGTAATAGAATAAAAAATTTGCTAGCAGTCGCCCCAAGAATTTTCAATTCTATTAAGGACACGGAGGCTAGGATTATCCCACCCGGTTTTGTACAAGATTTTGTTCATATTACCCACCCATTCATAATGGAATGATGATGATTATGATACACAGATATTACGGGTTCTTATTTTTTTTCCTAGGCGCAGACAAGAAGTCTGAGTAGGAAGTTCTTCCAGTTGAAGACTACAGATGGATCTTGGTTCCGTATTAACTTCCATGTTGGAGGATGTTCTGCTGTTATTTGTTTATATATGGACTGTTGCAGTTCGAGCAAAGAAAGAGGATGATGGGATTGGACTCAGGGCTCTTATGGAGGGCCATGGAGGCGTTACCATTGCAAAGCATCATGGGAAATGTAGTTTGTTATAACTAATTGAATGTTTTAATAGGCTGCTGTGTTTTATACAGTAAAGAAAGAGATAGCATAATCCTCGCCTCCGTGTCCTTAATAGAATTGAAAATTCTTGGCGCGAATGCTAGAACATTTTTGATTCCAGGGCCTCTCTGTCCCATGTGGGACCCAGCCCACAACAGAAGGATGTGAGGCACCGACATGAAAAACACGTACCTCTGCTGTAAAGTCTCTAAGCTGCAAAAGTAGTGGACTGGTTGCAGTCACTTCTGCTCGATTCGTGCCTGTTCTGTGCTGCATGCAGTGCAGGAGTCAGACTCACTGTGCAGACGTCATTTGCAATGGTAGCAGATTCACCACTCTGACCTGTGCCTTTTGAGAGAACCGTGGGGCAGTGCTACCGGCATGGAAGACAGCAGGTGAGTTGGCACAACAGAATTGACTCTAACGGCCCTTACACCGAAAAGGCTCTATGGTTTGCGTTTTACTTACTAATGTTATTTTATTATAACATTTAGCACTGAACATGTCAACCGGAAGACGAAAACCAGTGTGAAGCATTAGCCGTTGCAGAGTGCAGCAATTGGGAAATAAGCAACTGCGCACATGGGACAGCAAACTGACCCCATTCAACATCATAATTTACACAGATAATAACAGCTCTCTCTCTCAGTGCAGGCAGTTAAAATGTGCACCGAAAACTTCAGTAATTAGTTTCTTGCATCCATAAATTGTCAAGACGCAAGAACGTGCAGAGGAAGCACAGTTATTGCACTCCATTTACTCTACATATTATCCCAGGCAAGCGTTAAAAAGAACATTTGACCAGTGGCGTATGGTGAACATTTAAAGTCGTCGGGCACAAATTCATACACCAACGTACAGGATCCCTCCAAGGAGCTTACACCAGAGAAATATGGAAGATATGACAGGGTGAAAATGGGCAAAAGGACACACAGTCTATGCTGGCAGGAAAAGGGCACGAATGGCCATGGATAAAGAAGAGGGTGGTGTGTCAAAGTAAAAAGATGGAGCGTGCATTCAAACTACGTTAGAAACTGAATGAGAGGAAGGAGGGTCAGGGGATTGAAAATTTGGAATCCTTTGATTGAGTGGTCCCAATCTCAAAGTAATTCTCTGTAACATAAAGCCATATTCTGCGGGATTTAAATACCACAAAAACTTAAATGGTTAAAGATGCATATTATTTGAAATCTAAAATTATCTAGATGTTATGTGTATCTCCTCAAAAAGAAGGGAAATGTTTTCTTGGTTGTTTGATTAATTTACTTAGCCATTATTGTACAATGTACGAATTCTCTAATTTTTCTGTGTTTATATGTGAAATATTCTTTGCCGAACCTGTATGACCTGGGGGGATGGGGGGGGGGTAATATACACTGGAAAAAACTCAATAAAGATAACTTTAAAAAAAAGAAACTGAATGAGAGACATGAAAGATGTGGACAAAGGTAGAGAGAAAAGAAAATGCAGTATAAAAAAAGCTAAAAGTACCAAATTGAACAGAAACAATAACCACAGAATCCATAGTGAACAGAAACAATGACCACAGAATAGGCAGCAAACAGTGAAAGAAATAGAAACTTTGAAATGAAGACAAAAAGTGATGAGATGAGAAATATATAAGAGAGGACAGAAAGTGACACAGTGGAAAAACAAGATGGAGGGAGTAGCGAAAGGAAAGATATTCAGGAGGAGGTATTGAAAGAAGCATGGAGAACGACAGTCTTTGGAGAGAAGTGAGCAGTACATTAAATATCAGCCAACCTGACTCCACTTACTGGAGTATCATCATATTCAAGAGTGTGGTGCACATGTTCTCTGGTTAAGAACAAAAAAACAGGGAGCATTCCATTAGAGGTTAAATATTGCTGAGCTAGCTAGTCCTGAACCCTTGTGCCAGTCTGGCTGATTGGTAAGATTAAATGCGGTTAAACATGCCAGGTAACCTAAAATGGCTGGGGGGAATTCATATGTCAGAGTGAGATCACACAAAGGTCGTGGAGTGGTGATCTGGGAAGAAAGAAATCTACAATAGGTTTTACGTAGGAGCAAGGGATTAGGAAAAATGTTTTACAGTTTAAATATTTCTATATATATTATGCGCAGTCCAACTTCATAACCAACATCCTATACGCTTCTGTGGTTTGTTTACCATTTAGCTGGTGTTATAACGAAGGAACTCCACCCCTTCCTTAACTGGGCCTCTCCACAGATTGCAAATTTCAATATTCCCTTTCCTTCACTTCTTCCACAAGTCAAAATTCTTCAAAACAATGAGACATGGTTGGCATGCAGTTCTCAAAACATTATCTCCTAGCAAATAAACCTGGGTCTAAGTTTGTCCCCTTTCCCCGTAAACATAATAATCTAATGGTGTATTGGCCAAAGTCTCTATTTTCATTTGATGTAAGTTTACTCTGGTACAGGTACAGGAAAGAAGGCAGGCCTCTCTCCAAGCGAACCAATCCTCCTAAGTAGCAGTCAGAAATATGGCATAAATAGTAATGTTTCAGCTTCAGCATGTTTGCTTTTCTCACTTCGCTAACTGTAAAAAAATTAACAGTACCATCAACTCTATGACTGCGGCTCCCAACCTTGTCAACCCCAAGGTATACCTTATTTCTCTATTCCGACTTCTGATAGGATAAGAGGGCGCGTGAATGGCAAGCCCTGAATCACCATTATCTGGCATGCTGCACTGCCTTACGCTAGTGCAGCATGTCAGATATGTAGTGTGACTGTGTGAGGCTGGGCTGTATACAGTCAGTGGAGCCCTTACCTGCTGGCAATGCGTTATGACACCTTCTACATGCAAATAAACGATCCATCAGATCATTTGTTTTCATGTAAATGCTGTACAATCTAAGCAATTAGTGACAGAGCCAGGTGGTGGGTCGACGCCCTGGCGCCCCCTATGGAGCAGCTTCTGCTGCATTTGACACTGGTCTCACACTTCTTTGCAAGGAGAGCACAAAATTCCGGTTTACAGGCCAACTACCCCCTCCCCAGAGTCTGGTCGCAACTTCTCACTTGACTCCATTGGGAATAACAAACGTGCATGCGCGCGACACCTGTCCCCCATCAGACTCAACTCAGGCTCACAGCAGGCGCAGCTCAGAGCAGGTCATCATTGATTTAAGTTTACCGGCACACAGGGTGGTGCGAGCTGCCCTGTCACGCAGCCTAGCCAACCTCTCAAACTTTTAACTGCGGTCGTATTAGGAGTCAGTACGCAACCACTGCTGAGGGCAGGCCCCGCGTCTCGGTATTGGGCAGTGAGTTAGTGATGTGACAGCCGTGTCGCGGGCGGGCAGGAATTGCAATGCAGCCAGCAGGACTAAAAGATACATTGTAGCACTAAGCAGGCAGCAGTGCACAAGATCATTAACTGTTTACTGAGCCTGCTGGCAAGTCTGCGGGGAGCAGCACAGCAGAGCCAGCGCAGAGGTATCACAGGCGCCGGCGCACACACAAGCAGCCTGGCATAGCCAGTTCATCGCTGGTACGGCAGAGTGAGACAGAGGCCTTAAAATGTGTTACAATGCATTTCAGTGGTGTGATGCGGAACACCACACTAAAATGGGTTAGCATCACGCCTGATGCGTAATACTTGGCAGGCCTGCAAAACATATTACTTACCTTCTGAATTGTTGGAGTGACAGCGCGGTCCTGAGATGCAGGGGGAAGTTGTTCCAAGTCTTGGCTGCCCGGTTCGAGAAGGAGCGTCCTCTGCTGTTGGCTCAACAGATCCGTATGGTGTCTGCAATAGAGAGGAAGGCTGATCAGAGATGTCTGGTCGGTTGGTGGAAGGTCAGGCTTTTGTTGATGTATGCTGGGGTCCGTTGTTGTGTAGGGCCTTGTAGGTTTAAGTCAGAAACTTGAATTGGCATCTCTTCTGAATCTTGATCCATTGTAGTTTCTTGAGATGGGGTGTGTTGTGTGTCCTTCTGGGAGGTAAAGTATGAGTTTTGCAGCTGAGTTCTGTATTGTCTTGAGTCTCTTAAGGAGCCATGCACTGATCCCTACATAGAGCGTGTTTCCAAAGTCCAGTCTGCAGGTGATAAGGGCCTGCATGTTGGTCCTTCAGGTGTTTACTGGGAGCCACCTCGAGATCTTGCGGAGCATGCGAAGGTGTGGAAGCAGGCGGAAGAGTCTGCGTTGACTTGTTTCTTCATGGATAGCTTGCTATGCAGGATGATGCAGAGGTTGCGGACGTGGTCTGTTATGGCTAAAAGACATTGGCAAAACCAATAGTTCTCACAAAGCCAAGACCTTTTGGCTTTGCCAATGCCTTTTTTGTTTTTGTTTTACATGCCATGAAAGCAGGAGCCAGCAGAAAAAGAACAAACCAGATACAATAACAAGCATAACCCAAATGTTAGTTTTGCTTCCAGTTTCCAAAACATATGTGTGGGATGACATAAGAATGTTATACCATGGAACCTTCCATGATGTGCATTCCACACTGTGCTGTAAAGAATGTGGGGCAATTCTACGTTTTTCAGTTGATTAGAGTGGTGGCTGATGAATGAGGTGCAATAAAGATCTGCTTCAGCTAAAACTCGTCTAGAGAATGTCTTATTTTAAACACCACAATTTTGGCAACGAGGATGGGGTATCCTATTCATAGGTGATTGCACCTCAGCATCACATGCAGTCACCAACCATTGTTTCTTCAAGGAAAATTGTTCTATGTAGTTCTTACTAATCTGGAGGAATCTGAGGGCACAGGAGGAGAGAAAAGTCACTCAGTGGAGAAAATAAGCATATTTCGATGTGGTTTGTGGCTTGTGAGATGATTTAGGGCCTCATTATGAGGTCAGGCAGAAAGCCATCCGACAACTCGTTGGATGCTTTCCACCCGACATTAAAGGTTTTCGCCTGACACCCATATTACAATACTGGTGGTCGGAGGCAAACCCGCGGAGAAATTCATTTGGTACTCACACATATCGCCAAACTAAAGGCGTTAGTGTGGGTGCTTCTGTGGCACCATCGGTGGCAAATATATTTATGGCTTCATTTGAAGAGAGATGTATTTACAACGAGATTGCCCCTTTTTATGAGTCAGTCTCCCACTGGTCCAGATATATTGATGATATATTTTTTGTCTGGACCGGTGGGAGTGAGACTTTGACTGAATTTCTTAGCTGGATTAATATGGCAGATTGTAACTTAAAATTTACGTCACATATAAGCCCTGAAAGAGTGGAATTCTTGGATATTGTAGTAATAAATGATCAAGAGAAACTGAAAGTTGATTTATTTAAAAAACCCACAGCAAGAAATCCTTTGCTGCATTACCAAAGTTTTCACCCCCGTAATCAGAAGGATAGTATTCCTTTCTCACAATTTTTGAGGGTGAGACGCAATTGTACAGATCTTGCTGACTTTGATAAACAAGCAGGTCTAATGAGAACTAAAGTTATCAATAGAGGATACCCTCACAGGCTTGTGAGGGATTCCTATAAGAGGGCACGCTATTATGATTGAGATTGCCTTCTAAGATCTAAATCTGTCAAGGAAACAAAACGAGTAGTTTGTATCATTAAGCATTCGACTCTTAAGGCCAAGGTCAAGCAGATTATCAACTCAAGTTGGCATATACTTAATAGCAATTGCTCCAATGATCAAAAAGTAGCTAAACCGCTTTTTGCGCATCGACGCAATCGAAACATTAAAGATCATATAGTGCACTCTCGCTTTGAGAATTATTCTAGCCAACTGCAGTTTTTACAGAAATCAATTGATACTAACCAACCTGTGAGAGGTACAGTACCCTGTTCCTCATGTAAATCCTGCGGAACGATCAGTTTAGGTGAACAGTTCACACACAATGGTTATACCACTAATGCAAATCAGTTGTGGAATTGTAAAACTTCTATTGTTATATACTATATCCAATGTCCATGCCTTCTTGGATATGTGGGCGAAACATCTAGGACTATCCAAGTGCGATTAACTGAGCATCGCTCAGCCATAAAAACCAAAAAGCTACTGGCGCAGATGGTGAAACACTTTATAGAACATAACCATGGCCCAGATGATTTCAGGTGGCGTATATTAGAAACAATATATACGCCGGATTCGAAAGGAGGCATGCCAATTAGGAAAAAATGAGAAGTTTATTGGATTTTTGTTCTAGATACTTTTAGAAACGGGCTTAATAGTGATTGCCCGTGGGAGAATGCAATAGACACTTAATCCTTATATCTATTTAAGATAAGTGTATATATAATTATATATATAATTTGTCTGTTTGTGGCGCTTACTGAAATGAGAACTGCACCCATACATGGCCCCTGTACTTACATTTTGATCTATATGTTTATATAGGATAATATTCCCATCTTTGACTCTTTATGAAATTTAGATGCTACATTTTTTCAAATGTGGCGTGTAACTTCGTGTTGAATCAAGGTTGGTTAAGATGGCGGCATATTAAGTTTAAAAATTGCTGATACCTGTGCCAGCTACATGACCCCTGCATTCCTCTATATATGTATGCAGGTTAGAAGATTATCACTTTTTACTTTTTTATTTTTATTTTTAACAAAAATATTTAAATTATACGATTGAGTCTGGATTAAATTCTTCAAACTCATGTTTTCTTGAATATTGTGAAATAGGAGGCACGTCGATAATTGTCTGGATTTTAATATCTAGTCTAACTTTTGGTTCCATGAAACATCGACTATGTGGAAGTCCGCCTTCGGTGCAGATGATTATTGCGACATAGATTGTCTAATATCTGTGTCAGTATATTGTGTGCGTCCACATTTGTTTGGATTTACAGCTATAATCTTAGTCTGCTATTTATCTCTATGGAGCTCTGATCATGCGGGCTTTCCTTGCGGCTTTCTTGGGAGTCCGTTGTTTATTGAGATCATTGCGGATCGGCCAAATCGCTCCTTCGGAAGCCCGTTGTTTATTTAGACCATTGCGGTCGAGTCGCGTCACTTAATAAACCACGTGACCATATGGGCGTGGCTTTCCTAAATAAGTAACGGTTTATTAAGGGCTGAATGCCAGAAAGTAGTTGCTGGACATTTTTGACCCGAGAAGCACGCCTGTATCTGCCCCTGGTCTGCGTTATTCGTATAAATATCATAAGGTAAGCGTCAGTGCGCTACTTAGATTGAGCCTCCAGTATCTACATGAGGACGGACTTTCTGTAAAATTAGTTTCCGCTTTTTACCGCCTTTTACTATTCTTTCTACAGCACCTCAATATCCCCGGGAAACAACACTTACAACGCAACTTTTACAACACACTACCTTTACAACGAAACTTTTACACTGCAACATCCATTACAACGCATGCCATTACAATGCAACCATTACAACGCATGTCACTACAACGCATACCACTACAACGCATGTAATTACAACGCAGTCATTACAACGCATACCATTACAACGCATACCTACACTATCCAACACTTACCCTACTGTTGCACCCCCTGGAGCTAGAATAGTATTTTTTACCCCTACACTATCTAATACTTACCCTACTGTTGCACCCCCTGGAGTTAGAATAGTAATTTTTACCCCTACACTATCCAACACTTACCCTACTGTTGCACCCCCCTGGAGTTAGAATAGTAATTTTTACCCCTACACTATCCAATACTTACCATACATGCAATGTAATGGTATGAGCTGTAATGGTATGCGTTGTAAATGTAGTATGCGTTGTAGTGGATTGCGTTGTAAAGGTAGTTTCAAATAATTTGTTGTAATGGAATGCGTTGTAATGGATGTTGCGGTGTAAAAAATGCGTTGTAAAGGTATGCGTTGTAAAAGTATGCGTTGTAACGACATACCTCCAATATCCCCACATCAGGAGGACGGTTTATTAGAAAATTTAGAAGTGTCTGCATTACCTATATGAAAATTTTAAGGTAAGCCTCACTGTATTGCATAGATCGAGTCTCCAGTATCTATATGAGGTTGGATTTTTTGTAAAGTTAGTTTTCGCTCTTCATTATTTTTTCCATAGTACCTTAATATCCCCATATCAGGCAGATCGTTTATTGGAACAATTAGAATTGTGTACATTCGGGTATTTGCTCACAGACCAGGAGGCACGCACTAACTTCGGCACTAATCAGGTAGCAGAAGGATTAGTTTTAATTTCATCTTTGCCCGTTTTTCTGAGATACAGATATAACCTTAGGGCATTTTGTCCTTTTTTAATTTCCCAGATCGAGTCTTGTTTGGTTGCATCGATGAAACTACAGTAGACGCCGCTCTACAGATCTACTGATTTTTATTCCATTTGATATTGGTGAATTAATGCGAGTGTTTTAGGTAATTAGCTACTATACGATTGCAACCATAGACAATTTTATAAAAGAAGGGGGAAATAAATATATAAATACTTCCTGAAAGACTGAATATCTGTGGTCTTTATATGTTCAGCTTCATGTAATTTTGACTGCAATTTCCGTACATCGCGAAGGACTTTTTAAGTCAAAATCATCGTTTTTGAAATCTATTAAAATATAAGGTAAACAGTTTTTTATAATCGTCTAACTGGTATTGTTATTCAAAATCTAAGTAATTATGGAATTTCCTCAGAATAATTTTCATCTTTCACCTATAGGCTTTTTCCATCTTTTGTGTAACAAGATAACAACATATAGTGCTGGTTGAAGAAGACTTAAAACTTAAAATACAACACGATGTATTTAGGAAATTATAAATAGCCAAAAGAGCTATTCAATTGCCCTAAAAGTAAATTTCACCCTCAATTATACACATCAAGTGACGAAAACTATAAAAGACAATATGAAATAAATGTATATTTATACACAATGAATTTATTTTCACTGAAAATCTTCTTTTTATCAAACGGAAAGTGGAAATCAAGGTATTTTGCGCTGTTCGCATTTCGTGATTTAGTAAGTACACTTGTCAATGAACAATATATAAAATCTCCTAGTAGCAGAACTGCTTCATATGTCAAAAAACCTTATATATTTAGAAATCTATATGGAAAAACCACTTAACAATGTCCTAAATTTCACAAATTGGGAAACATCTAACATGAGTGCATTATCATGACCTCCCTATAGAAATATATATATACTAAGTTCTATATGCTTCCTTTTAACTTTGAGAACATGAGCAATGAAATAATTAGATTTACGAGACTAGATATCACTGGTTAGTTTTTTGCTGCTTGTCAAAAAAATGAGAGGTTTATAACTGCAGATGTTTTTATAAAATGTTGAAAGTTCGGCATGAAGGTTGTGCATAATTATTTATTTATGTATTTTACCTATTGTGGAGTTTCTGTAATGGACTTAAAAGTTTCTATTATATATATATTCTTTTGTATTTTATAGGTAATACGTGGCTACTCCTGAAGAAGGCGCTGGTCGCCGAAACGCGCGTCGATAATACTATTGTGCCACTGTGTTGTTTTTTATTGAAAAAATGTCTTTTTTCCTTTTAACAAAATATTGTTCGTACAAATTTGTGATATCTTGTGTTAACCCTTGATGTATTGGCTCATTTCCACTGAGTTATAGATCTTTTTAAATAATGTGTTATTATGTACAACCTTTTGATTGAATTAATAAAAAGCAGATTTTGTATATGTCATTAGTTTTTTCTTCCTCTACATCATTAGATTTGACAAGCAAATAGTGAATTGCCTAGGTTGTTATTTTCACATGCGAGCTGCCCTGTCACGCAGCCTAGCCAACCTCTCAAACTTTTAACTGCAGTCGTATTAGGAGCCAGTACGCAACCACTGCTGAGGGCAGGCCCCGCGTCTCGGTATTGGGCAGTGAGTTAGTGATGTGACAGCCGTGTCGCGGGCGGGCAGGAATTGCAATGCAGCCAGCAGGATTAAAAGATACATTGTAGCACTAAGCAGGCAGCAGTGCACAAGATCATTAACTGTTTACTGGGCCTGGGGGCAAGTCTGCGGGGAGCAGCACAGCAGAGCCAGCGCAGAGGTATCACAGGCGCCGGCACACACACAAGCAGCCTGGCATAGCCAGTTCAGCGCTGGTACGGCAGAGTGAGACAGAGGCATTAAAATGTGTTAAAATGTGTTACAATGCATTTCAGTGCTGTGATGCGGAACACCACCTTGAAATAGGTTAGCATCACGCCTGATGCGTAATACTTGGCAGGCCTGCAAAACATATTACTTACCTTCTGAATTGTTGGAGTGACAGTGCAGTCCTGAGATGCTGGTTCTAAGTCTTGGCTGCCCGGTTCGAGAAGGAGCGTCCTCTGCTGTTGGCTCAATAGATCCGTATGGTTTCTGCAATAGAGAGGAAGGCTGATTAGAGATGTCTGGTCGGTTGGTGGAAGGTCAGGCTTTTGTTGATGTATGCTGGGGTCCGTTGTTGTGTAGGGCCTTGTAGGTTTAAGTCAGAAACTTGAATTGGCATCTCTTCTGAATCTGGATCCAGTGTAGTTTCTTGAGATGGGGTGTGTTGTGTGTCCTTCTGGGAGGTAAAGTATGAGTTTTGCAGCTGAGTTCTCTATTGTCTTGAGTCTCTTCAGGAGCCATACACTGATCCCTTCATAGAGCGTGTTTCCAAAGTCCAGTCTGCTGGTGATAAGGGCCTGCATGTTGGTCCTTCAGGTGTTTACTGGGAGCCACCTCGAGATCTTGCGGAGCATGCGAAGGTGTGGAAGCAGGCGGAAGAGTCTGCGTTGACTTGTTTCTTCATGGATAGCTTGCTATGCAGGATGATGCAGAGGTTGTGGACGTGGTCTGTTATGGCTAAAAGACATTGGCAAAACCAATAGGTCTCACAAAGCCAAGACCTTTTGGCTTTGCCAATGCCTTTTTTGTTTTTGTTTTACATGCCATGAAAGCAGGAGCCAGCAGAAAAAGAACAAACCAGATGCTATAACAAGCATGACCCAAATGTTAGTTTTGCTTCCAGTTTCCAACACATATGTGTGGGATGACATAAGAATGTTATACCATGGAACCTTCTATGATGTGCATTCCACACTGTGCTGCAAAGAATGTGGGGCAATTCTACGTTTTTCAGTTGATTAGAGTGGTGGCTGATGTATGAGGTGCCATAAAGATCTGCTTCAGCTAAAACTCTCTAGAGAATGTCTTATTTTAAATGTAGTTGACACCACAATTTTGGCAACGAGGATGGGGTATCCTATTCATAGGTGATTGCACCTCAGCATCACATGCAGTCACCAACCATTGTTTCTTGAAGGAAAATTGTTCTATGCAGTTCTTACTATTCTGGAGGAATCTGAGGGCACAGGAGGAGAGAAAAGTGACTCAGTGGAGAAAAGAAGCGTATTTCGATGTGGTTTGTGGCTTGTGAGATGATTTAGGGCCTCATTATGAGGTCAGGCAGAAAGCCATCCGACAACTCGTTGGATGCTTTCCACCCGACATTAAAGGTTTTCGCCTGACACCCATATTACAATACTGGTGGTCGGAGGCAAACCCGCGGAGAAATTCCACTCCACTTCGGACGGGCTCCGTGGCGCTCGAAATTGCAATCCTCAAATGGCAGAAGCCAGCCTCGGCTCTGCCATCAGGATTACAATTTTACTTCCTGCCCTTTCATGGCAGCCTGCCAGCCATGAAAAGGCAGACTAAAAGTAGCTTTGGGGGCCCCTAGCAGAGCCCCCGTCCTACCTGGGCCTCTGCTGTGGAGTCTGGGGGGGCACCTGTGGTACCCCCTGAAACATCCATTCACTGTGTGGCAGGCATGGCATGGTGCTTGGATGTCTGAAACATCAATTCTTCTATTGCAGCTTCTGCTGCGGCCCTTTTCCGACTGCCACACAAGCTGCAATGGGAAAATTGATGTTTCCGACCGCCCAAAGGCCTTATTCGGCAGCTGGAACCGCCTACTAATAGTCGGGCAGATTCCAACTTGCTAAAGCATCTGACCAACATCATAATAGGCCCCTTAGTATTATTTTTGGCCTCCACTGTGTCATCAGTGCAATGCGAGACGCATCTGCTCTCCACAGCGCCAGTTAGACATCAGCGTGCTCCATCGGCCAGATAGACATCAGCGTGCTCCATTGGCCATAGAACGTGTGGAGCATGTTTGGAAACAACCTCTCCTGCCTTATGAAAATAACCCTGATGTGTGCATGCATGTCAATGCACAGCGGCCATCTTTCTGAACTGGTGAGATAAGCTCTATTTCCTTGTGAAAAAGTCCTCTTTGTGTGAGTGACAACACACTGTGGCCATTTTGTCAAGTTAGGATACACTGTATTTGTCTAAATCAATGTAAGGAAATAGGAGCAGAGTAGGGCAGCGGAAGCTTTACCATTGTCAGAGAGAAGATTTTGTGTGTCTGTGATCCAGCGGCTTACCAGCAACAGGTACTCTAATACCATATACCACGGGTACTCATAGTACGGCCCGCGGGCCGCCAGCGTCCGGGCAAGCCTTTCCTGGCGGCCCGCGGACCTTGCAGACATGTACCCGCGTTTTAAAACATTTTTTTTAAAGTGTGTCAGCAAACACCCCTGCGGCAGCGCGACTCAGAGACTCTGCTGCTCTGTGGGGGCCGGGCCATTCCCGCCATAGTCAGAGTGGGGCTGCAGGGGGCTAAGAGGTGAACAAAGCCTCATTAACATTCGTAGGAAAAATCGCGACAATTAAATCCAACATCCCCCCTCCCTCCCCTCTCTTTGTTGATCCTCTGCCAACCCCCGCCCCAGCCTTTTTCAATTCTTTTCCCCCCCTTTCTGAGGAACTTTTCCTGTCTCTCCTTCCCAAAATCAAATCCGGTTCCCCTTCTGACATCTGCCCGGCACACATCTTACGGCAGGTCTATTCTGTCTGTACTTTGCCTCCTCTTGGCTTCCTTAACGATTCACTGGCCCAAGGGGTTGTCACTCCATCACTAAAATCCGCCTCCATCGTTCCTATATTAAAAAAGCCAGGAGCCGACCCCTCCGTGATGGCCAACTATCGTCCCATCTCCCTTCTACCCTTTTTGGGGAAGGTGCTTGAGCGACATGTTACTTCTGCGCTCAGCTCCTTTGTCGAGGAGAATGGGAGGCTGGCCCCGTGTCAGGCTGGGTTTCGACCCAAGCACTCAACAGAGTCAGTGGTGGTGTCTGTACTAGACACCCTCAGAGAGGGTATGGACGTAGGCAAATCTCAGGCGCTGGTCCTCCTTGACTTGTCCGCCGCTTTTGACACTGTGGATCATTCCATCTTACTTTCCTGAGTCAGGGCGGCGGGCATAGGAGGCTCAGCCCTTATTTGGCTCTCGTCCTTTTTGAGGGACCGGACCCAGGCGGTTCATCTTGGGGAGTTTTCAGCTACCCCCTGCCAGGTCCAGTGCGGTGTTCCCCAGGGCTCTTCTCTAATCTCCTTTACTGTTCAACCTTTACATCTCGCCTCTTATCTTTGCTCTTCAGCAGCTGGAGGTCACGGTTTATAACTATGCCGATGACCTCCAGCTCATCTTCAACCTATCCTCTTCCTCTGACTCCATCTCTAACTTCCAATCTATTCTATCTTTCATCAGGGACTGGATGAACTTCAACCACCTGAGGCTCAATCCCGATAAGAAGGAACTTGTGGTTACGGGTGGTTGTTCCAGTCCCTGGAATTCTCTATTTTGCCCCCCCTCCTTTGCTTCTCCTCCTACCCCAGTTTCCTCTGTTAAGACTCTTGGCATCAAGCTAAATGACAAACTCACTATGCACTCCCAGATAGGTGCCGTTATTTCCTCCTGTTTTCTTACTCTCCGTACTATCCGCTCTATTTCTCGTTTTTTTTCCTTCTCTGCACTTAAACTAATTATGTCCGCACTGGTCCTGTCCTGCCTGGACTACGGGAACATCCTGTTCAATGGCATCCCTCAGTACAGCCTGCGCAAACTGCAACTGGTGCAGAACCAGGCGGCCCGCCTTGCCTTCGGTCTTCCCAAATTCCATCATACCTCTCCCCTCCTGAAGACCCTTCACTGGCTTCCCGTTCGGGAACGCGCCTTGTTTAAATTAGGCTGCATGGCGTTTCAGGCCAGGACGGGCCTGGCCCCTCTTTTTATATCTTCAGCCGTCAAAGCTTATGTCCCTGGCAGAGACCTTCGCTCCTCGGCACAACATCTTTTAGCAGTCCCTCGCTACCGGAAAAAAAAACAGGGTGGCTCGAAATTTTCCATTCTTGCCCCCATGTTCTGGAATTTTCTCCCCTTCCACCTTAGGTCTCTCACCCAATATTCCATTTTCCGTAAAGCATTGAAAACATTTTTATTCACTCAGGCTTTTCTGTCTTAAAATCTGTTCCCCTTTTCAGCCTATGTCTTAGCGACTGCCTCTGCCTAGCTGGCTGTTTGCTATCTCAGCGCCAAGAAACCGCTCAGGTGTATGTTGCGCTCAATAAATATTTTAAACTTAAACTTAAACATGCAAATGGTCTTTTAAAGATGTGTGAAGTGCTCGGGTGCGGCTGTGTCTGTGTGTGTGTCCGGAAGCTGTTTCAGCCCGGGCAAACAGAGGCAGGGTGAAATGACAGAGGGAGGTAGAGAAAGGGAGGGAGACAGAGGGAGAGGGAGGGAGGGAGGGAGAGTGAGACAGAGGCAGAGGAAGTGAGTGAGACAGAGGGAGGGAGAGAGAGGGAGAGGGAGGGAGGGAGACAGAGGGAGAGGGAGGGAGGGAAAGGGAAAGGGAGGGAGACAGAAGGAGAGGGAGTGAGGGAGACAGGGAGGGAAAGGGAGGGAGAGGGAGACAGAAGGAGAGGGAGGGAGGGAGACAGGGAGGGAAAGGGGGGGAGAGGGAGGGATGGAGACAGAGGGAGAGGGAGGGAGACAGAGGGAGGGAAAGGGAGGGAGACAGAGGGAGAGGGAGGGAGACAGACAGAGGGAGAGGGAGGGAGATAGAGGGAGGGAAAGGGAGGAAGAGGGAGACAGAGGGAGAGGGAGGGAGGAAGGGAGGGAGGGAGAAGGAAGGAGGGAAAGGGAGGGAGACAGAGGGAGAGGAAAGGGGAGGGAGACAGATGGAGAGGGAGGGAGAGGGAGGGAGGGAAAGGGAGGGAGACAGAGGGAGGGGGAGGGAGGGAGACAGAGGGAGAGGGAGGGAGGGAAAGGGAGGGAGACAGAGGGAGAGAGGGAAAGTGAGGGAGACAGAGGGAGGGAAAGGGAGAGGGAGGGAGACAGAGGGAGGGAAAGGGAGGGAGACAGAGGGAGGGAAAGGGAAGGAGAGGGAGACAGAGGGAGGGAAAGGGAGGGAGAGGGAGACTGAGGGAAAGGGAGGGAGAGGGAGACTGAGGGAAAGGGAGGGAGAAGGAGGTAGAGGGAGGCCGAGGGAGGGAAAGGGAGGGAGGGGGAGACAGAGGGAGGGGGGAGAGGGAGACAGAGGGAGAGGGAGGGAGCGAGATAGAGACAAAGGGAGAGGGAGGGAGTGGGAGGGAGAGAGAGGGGAGAAAGGGGGAGAGGGAGACAGAGAAAGGGAGAGGGAGAGAGACAGAGTGAGGGAGACCTCAGAATGAGGGAGAGGGAAGGAGAGAGAGGGAGACCTCAGAGAGAGGGAGACCTCAGAGTGAGGGAGTGGGAAGGAGAGAGAGGGATATCTCAGAGTGAGGGAGAGGGAAGGAGAGAGAGGGAGACCTCAGAGTGAGGGAGAGGGAAGGAGAGAGAGGGAGCCCTCAGAGTGAGGGAGACCTCAGAGTGAGGGAGACCTTAGAGTGAGGGAGACAGAGGGAAGGAGAGTGAGGGAGACCTCAGAGTGAGGGAGACCTCAGAGTGAGGGAGACAGAGGGAGACCTCAGAGTGAGGGAGACTTCAGAGTGAGGGAGATCTCAGAGTGAGGGAGACAGAGGGAAGGAGAGAGGAGACAGAGGGAAGGAGAGAGAGGGAGACAGAGGGAAGGAGAGAGAGGGAGACAGAGGGAAGGAGAGAGAGGGAGAGAGAGGGAAGGAGACAGAGGGAGGGAGACAGAGTGAGGGAGGGAGACCTCAGAGTGAGGGAGAGGGAAGGAGAGAGAGGGAGACAGAGTGAGGGAGGGAGACCTCAGAGTGAGGGAGAGGGAAGGAGAGAGAGGGAGCCCTCAGAGTGAGGGAGACCTTAGAGTGAGGGAGACAGAGGGAAGGAGAGTGAGGGAGACCTCAGAGTGAGGGAGACCTCAGAGTGAGGGAGACAGAGGGAGACTTCAGAGTAAGGGAGATCTCAGAGTGAGGGAGACAGAGGGAAGGAGAGAGGAGACAGAGGGATGGAGAGAGAGGGAGACAGAGGGAAGGAGAGAGAGGGAGAGAGAGGGAAGGAGACAGAGGGAGGGAGACAGAGTGAGGGAGGGAGACCTCAGAGTGAGGGAGAGGGAAGGAGAGAGAGGGAGACAGAGTGAGGGAGGGAGACCTCAGAGTGAGGGAGACCTCAGAGTGAGGGAGAGGGAAGGAGAGAGAGGGAGACAGAGGAAAGGAGGGAGAGGGAAGGAGACAGAGGGAAGGAGGGAGAGGGAAGGAGAGAGAGGGAAACAGAGTGAGGGAGAGGGAAACAGAGTGAGGGAGAGGGAAACAGAGAGGGAGAGGGAAACAGAGAGGGAGAGGGAAACAGAGAGAGAGACAGTCAAAGTGAGTGAGATAGAGGGAGAGAAAGAGTGAGAGGGAGAGAGACAGTCAGAGTGAGTGAGACAGATGGAGACAGAGAGATAGAGGGAGAGAGAGGGAGGGAGAGAGAGGGAGAGAGCGGGAGGGAGGGAGAGAGCGGGAGGGAGGGAGAGAGGGAGGGAGACAGAGAGAGAGAGAAGGAGTAAGAACGAAAGAGAGAGAGAGATATGTGTATGCCGGGTCTGATGGCTCAGTGGAAGAAGGCGTCCGCTGCAGGGACCTGTGATCAACCTCATGGTCACAGTTGTTTTTGTTGCTCTAGCACCGCCCCTCCCTCAATGACATTGCCCCCACCGGTGTGGCCCTCGGACACAAACCACACTGTAAATTTGGCCCCGAGAGAAGGTTTGTGAGTACCCATGCCATATACTCACCTGAGCACATAAACCCACATAACCTGGTAATAACCCGCTGGGGTCAATTGTTTAGGACTCTCTTACTATTTTAAGATTAGTCACTTCTTATTCTCAACTAATCTTTCACTGATCAAAAAGTTCTTTCCTCTGGTCAATGGACCATTAGTTGAACTGGTTGATGATGAAACAACATAAAATAATCTTCTTACATATGATGAAATGACAACAGACTCAGGAAGTATTTTAAATCTTTATCTAAATTAATTTCATGTGAACCACTTACAAAGTACAGTACAGTCTCCATCACTCAAAGGAAGAAAGTTTCAATTAATCAATCAATCAAACAAATATCTCAAACTCCACAATGACGTTGCTAAGAAAGGAGAGGATAGAGAGAAAAGTACAGACACATTCATGAAAGTATATTTACCTAGGATGGTGTGAAAACCAACCCCCTGGCCAAGGAGCTGGGAAGGGTCCCCCGGGAAAGATCAGGCAACAAAGGCTTCAGGACAGGATAGATGACCTCTCTACCACCGATGTTTAAGTAGCAACCCTCTCTGACACTCCCTTCCTCCCCTTGATTCTTCTGCGATCTTCTTCTAAGTAAATTAATTTTGGATAGATGGTTCTGCCTTCCACTCTTCATCAGCATTTCTCGTCACTCCGACACCAACCCGAGCTCTGCAGCATTCAGCAACCGGTCCTTGGATGCTTGATTCCGGTCTAGGAAAGACATGGCTTGGTAGTTCGGGCTGGACTGTTCCCATGAGGCACAGGGTCAAGGCTGATTTTGCATATAGCCAGTGTTATGTTATGTTATGTTATGTTATGGTGATTTATTACGCGCACAGCTGCTCCAGCAAAGGAGCGTCCTGGCGCATGACAAGATAACAACATAACACAGCTAAAGGAAGTAACAGACTAAGACGAGAAACAATTTAAGCGAATAGAAAGGTCTTGATGGCCCTACGGAATGAAAGAAGGTCATCAAGGGCACGGATCTTTAGAGGCAGGGAGTTCCACAAGGCCGCAGCGCGTACTCGAAATGAGCGGCCACCAGCCCGACTACGCTTGAACCGAGGGACTACTGCAAGTTCAAGGCTCAGCGAACGTAGAGAGCGGGCAGGAACATAGGGAGACAAGAGATTCAAAAGAATCTGGGCAGGGGAGCCCTTAAGGATCTTATGAGAGAGACAGAGCACTTTAAATTGAATTCTCTGCTTGACCGGCAGCCAATGAAGGGAGCGCAGAGTATTGGCAGCGGAGCAGAACCTGGGCAAACCCACCACTGCTCTAGCTGCCGCGTTTTGCATACGTTGTAGACGAGTGATTTCAACCTGATTTATCCCTACCAAGAGGGAGCTGGCGTAATCAAGCCGAGAAATCACCGTCGCCTGCACCACAAGCTGCCTGGTCGAATCGTTGAAGAATTTTAACACTGGTCTTAAGCCTTGCAGGATGCCGAAACAGCATGCGGCAGTTCTCTTTGTGTGGCGTACAAAGCTAAGGGCAGGATCTAACCACACCCCGAGATTTTTTATCTCCGAGACTGGAGTCGGGGTGGGACCAAGCTCTGGAGGCCACCACATATCGCCCCAGAGTTCCGCCTGCTTGCCGATAATCATGATTTCAGTCTTTTTTGCGTTCAACTGGAGACAGTTGGAATTCATCCAGCTAGCAACCGCCCGAAGTCCATTCTGGAATCTTGGGGCATCCAAACGAGAATCCCCACTGAGCGTGACCGCCAGCTGAGTGTCGTCAGCGTATGACACCATAGTCATACCCCACTGCTTGACGACATCAGCCAGCGGCCTCACGTACAGATTGAACAACGTGGGGCTCAGTGAAGATCCCTGAGGAACCCCAAGATCCAGGGGGTGAGATTTTGACTGGTGGGGCGGAATAGCCACGCAAAAGGATCGATCGGCAAGAAAAGAGCGGAACCACTGAAGAGCAGAACCACCGACACCAGCTTCCTCCAAGCGCTGAAGAAGAATCCTGTGCGAGACGGTGTCAAAGGCGGCGCTAAGATCTAATAAAACAAGCGCCGCCGTTTGACCCGAATCAAGCACAGTGCGCAGGTGTTCCACCATGAAGAGGAGGGCTGTCTCCGTACTGTGCCCGGCTCAGAAGCCGTTCTGCGTGGCGTCTAGGATGTTGGCCCGCGAGAGACGGTCTGAGAGAGCCATGTTCAAATGGGCCTCAGCTACTTTTGCCGGATGGTAGTTCTCAGGTTTATTAGAGTCCAAAGAAGGCTTCTTCAGGATGAGCATAACCACCGCCTGCTTCCACTTGGCAGGTACCAAGCCTGATGCAAGCGAGATATTAATCAGGGAACAGACCGGTAAAAGACCGAAAGATGACGAGTCTCTAAACGCAGCCGGTTTTAGCGGGTCTGCCGGGGAACCAGATTTAATTTGCTGAGCCAGTTTCTTGAAGCTCTCAGGAGATAGGCAGGGAAGAGTATGTAAAACATCCTGCACTGGAGGGTTAAGAGAGCCTCCACTCTGCTGCATAACAGTGGGAAAGGCTCGATAGATGGCTTGGACTTTTTCAAGAAAAAAGGCCGCCAAGGTTTCGCAATGTGAAATGGAACAAGTTACATTTCCAGAGGCCTTTTTTGCCACCAGATCTTTAAGAGCCTTAAAGATGGTTTTAGATGGGTTTGAGCTATTGCGGAATTCAAGAGCATAGAACGCCGCACGGGCTCTGCAGACAGCTCGATGGTAGGATTTGATGGTGGCCAGATACAGGACTTTTTTACTGGTATCATAAGTTTTCCGCCATTCTCTTTCGGCGCATTTGCACGTACTTTTGAGTGCACGAAGAGAACCATCATACCAAGGACTAGGGTCCCTTGATCCGCATTTGCTCATAGTCACTGGAATGAGGGAATCGAGGGCCCGGGTGACTCATTCACAGAAGAGGTCATAGCCTATTTCCACAGTATCTAACGGGCCCAACGGGTCCTCAGACAAAAGGCAATGAAAATCCTCGAGCTTTAGTTTATTCCAGTGTCGACGAGGGACAACTCGGACCGTAGGTTTAAGAGGGTGCTCATACAATGGGCACTGGATCGTCACCAAACAGTGGTCCGTCCAGGCCAGGGAGATTGGTGTTGCGACCCTGGCCTCTGCAAGGCTCGTAAAAAAAGGATCCAGAGTATGTCCTCCGACATGTGTGGGATACGTGAGCAATTGAGACAGTTGAAAGGCCTCAAGGTCAGTTTGTAGGTAACAAGGACCCCCTGGTACGGATAGGTATCCTGGGACAGGGTAAACAATATATGAAAAATAACACTCCCAGGCGTACACTGCAGAAATTACACATGACCGGATGCCATCTAACCTCTTTTTAATCTGCTTTATGAATACATATGTATCACTGTATTGTTATTTTATCAATTATGACCAATGCACTGAATTTTAATATTTTCTTTTAATCAAATTAAAAAATGTATTTTTTCTAAACCGAACTAGTTTGTTTGTTAAATCTATTGTGTAATTTCTGCAGTGTACGCCTGGGAGTGTTATTTTTCATATAAGGCCTCAAGGTCAGCCAGAATTCCACTCACGGCAGGAGCGGTCAGATTGTCAAAATGGAGATTCAAATCCCCAAGAATGGAGAAATTAGCACACCCTACAGCCAGCGTGCTGATGGCGTCTGGCAATGCCTCCCTAAACGCCACATCACTGCCTGGAGGACGATAAATCACCATGCCAGACAAAGAGAAATGGGGGGGTGATGGAAATTTTAAACGAGGCACTTTCACAACCCGCGATTTTTAGGCCTCTCCAATCACAGGGGTAACAGGACCTGACAGCAAGCGCTATTCCCCCACCTCTAGTTAAACGATTAAGCGTAAAAACCGAGTACTCAGAGGGGAAAGCCAAATTAAGAATAGCTGTGTCAGCCTCCTGCAACCAGGTCTCAGTCAGACAAAAGATATCAGGTGACTTATCCTTAATAAGGTCATGGACAGCTTGGTAGTGTTTCACCAGCGACCTGACATTCAAATTCCAAATACTAAGCTCGTGGGAGGAGTGTTTACTTCTAGCAGCTGAAACCTTACCCATACAACGGGGGAGGGCAGGGGTACCAAGCGACCACCTGCCGCAGGCACACTGGTATGGGCCACACAAAGGACTCACCCGAGCCATACCACATCCTGAGAGTCGCTGTCTAATTGACACCAGGGCATCCCTTGAGTAATTGAGCATCGCACCCAGCACAGGAACAAATGGCGGAGTCCTGCCCTGTCCCACGTGTCCGAACGCGGACGGGCGCAGACGGGCAGGACTCTGGCAAGACTCAGGCAGAGCGAAGGCGCGCCCGCTTCGCGATCCCGCTGCGCTTCGTAGGGAGCTTTAAGTAGGCGTCCCTCTCTGCATCCTGCGCGCTAGAGCGCTCGCCGAGTAAGCCTCCTAAACAGCACACACCACTACAAGATGGCGCCTACACAAGATCCCCACCCCAGGAACCAGACCCGCTCTAAAAGCGGTGATTATACCGATTACGATGCAAGTAAGGGCAGAGATTAAACCCTGGTTAAAAACAGGGGAAATGCAACAAAGTCAAACTAAAATAGTAAACAGGTAATTTTAAAATTCGAAACAGCAAATAAAGAGCGAAGCGCTGAGCAGCATTCTGGTACCTTGTCAGGGCTGTCCCCAAGGGCAAGTCGCCTTAAGTAGGCGTCCCTCTCTGCATCCGGCGCGCTAGAGCGCTCGCCGAGTAAGCCTCCTAAACAGCACACACCACTACAAGATGGCGCCTACACAAGATCCCCACCCCAGGAACGGGACCCGCTCTGAAAGCGGTGATTATACCGATTACGATGCAAGTAAGGGGAGAAATTAAACCTTGGTTAAAAACAGGGGAAATGCAACAAAGTCAAACTCAAATAGTAAACAGGTAATTTTAAAATTCGAAACAGCAAATAAAGGGCGAAGCGCTGAGCAGCGTTCTGGTACCTTGTCTGACCTAGGGTGGTGTGGAGTGCAAAAAAAGGATGGATTTAGGCCCAGATCTTTGTACTGGGGTGAATGTAAGACATTGTTCTGCATTCTCTCCATCAACTGTGTTTTTTGCAAATGTCGACTCTTCATCAGCATTTCTCGTCACTCCGACACCAACCCGAGCTCTGCAGCATTCAGCAAATCTCTGTCTAACTAACTAGCTAAGACTACCTCAATTATACCCTACAATATTCATGTACCTCTCATTAATGTTTCAATATCGTGAAACTACAAACTCTGATTGGACAGGCAACGGGGGAAGATCATCACACCATGCTTATTTTCCAATTTAGTCTTTCAGTCCATTGTTAAAAATCCCACCCCTTAATTTTTATTCATAAATCTTTATTTCCCACCCTTATTCACGTCATATTTGAAACAAATGTAAAAATTCTCAGGTATTTCTATTCATCCAGAGGACTTGGGTACTGGTTCCCAGGGTCTGTATCTCTTTTGTCCTTGGACTGTGTTCAAGTGTCCCATCACTTCTTTCAGCTCGGTCACACCACGCATGTGCCTAGATCAGGTGACCAACAGACTTTAGACTCATACGAAAGGCTCAAAATACGCACTAATAAAAGAGTCAAAAAGACATATGTTAATTTAAAAAATAAATGGTTTCACTGTATACAACCTATCTCTACTCTAATCCAATTCATTTGTTAATGTTTTCCCAGCATTAGCATTAGTAAAATAGCTTGTGTTCGTTTTAGCGAAGCAGATCCTAAGCATGTGAGTTATCAAGCAGCCATTTTATTAGCGTCTGCGCAGGCGCAAGAAATTCCCTCCAAACGACAGTTCGTCATACTGCATAGATAAAGTTGATGCATGCGCAATACAGTTCCCCTGTTAGCGGCCATTTTAGAATTTCTCTTGAGTTATTTGTTAGTAAGACACGTAGACAACCTTCTCTTTCTTGTATGTTCAATGTTGTGCATATTAATTTACATATAGTTAATATAAGGTTATGGGTTAAATGAGAGGATTGCTTCCAAGCAAGTCTCTTTTCCACAAGTCCTTGCTCCATCAATCCCCTCTCTGATGGCATTTTTGAGCCATCACAAAATCACCCAACCCAACCAGATGCCAACTTTAACATGTCTCACTTTCTTTCCCTTTTTCGTTCTTGTTCTCATCTTTGTTCTTCAAATCTTTCATTCTATCATATAATATTCCCTTCCTTTCTTCTAACTGTATCTCTTCATACTTTCTTTTTATTCCTTTTGCATTTATTTAATATCTTCTTCTTCTTAGTTTATTTGTGCAACACTTACGCCATATTACTATTGTTAAGACTATTATAGTTATACCAACTAATGGACGAACTACTTGGCCTAAGAAACTTTTCCCAAAATTTGAAAACCAAGTCTCTATTAAAGAAATACTTTTTGTCAGTCTTTCCCATACATTATCAACCTCCAGTAGTTTCAGTTTTTCATGAAGTTTTGTAATGTTTCTAATATATCCTTTAACTTCCTTACTTTTATCTGGTATGTAAGTGCAACAATGATGCACTTTCAACATTTTACAAAGTCTGCCTTCCTTTGCCAATAGTATATCAAGCGCAAGTCGATTTTGCAAAACCATAGACCTAATTGCAACCATTTCTGTATTAATCATCAAGAAACCTCCAACAGTATCAGTCGAAAGACGATCAACTACTGTTGACAATTGACAGATTCTATGTGAATTTAGAACGACTCCCACTGAAGGTATCAATAAACTAAATATGTCATCAATTATTTCTGAAAACTAGCTCTCTTTCTTTGTGTTAGTTCATTGGTGTTTTAATTCTTTCCAGTGATTCTTTTTAAGCGATACATTTTCGGAAATACTATTCCAAAGTAGCAACTCTCATAACACTGTGCAGGCAGCTTATAATAAGTTTTATTCCCACACACGTAGTAAACTCCAAGAAATACTGGATATGTTCCCCCTTTTAGTCCCCAACCTCCCAAAATTAGGAAGTTATGTTCACATTCACTGGAACCAATAAATATGTTGTCATAGTCTGTCTTTAAACTATGGAGGCAGGTTTTCCCTGTCTTTACAAAGTATAGGAACATTGCAGCATGAGCTTGGCCAGCTGTTTAAGTTCCCTCTTTCTCAGCCCAGGGTGGTATGTGGCGTTTCTGTCCAGCAGCTTTTCCTTGAAAATCCTGTCTTCTTTCTTCAACGAAATTCAAAAACACGTTATCCTCTTCACGTAATGAGCATGTAAGGTTATTCTTGTGTGCTATTACTATATCTAATGACTTCATTGTTAAGAAAAATTAACCCATAAACTGTGCATATAGACTACTAAGCACTGTATTTATATTATTTTTAATAGAGATTTCTGTAAATACTATAGCTAGATTTGAATGATAATATTGAAGTTTTCCTGTTCTATAAAATAAGCTTGACAATATGCTACATGAAATACCATATGGTAAAGGCAAATGATGGCGTGTGACTCCTTCTGCTACCAAAGCTGGTAATTTCATACAAACATAACAATCTCTAATATCCATTGTGTCTACGTACTGAAACAATAATTTTGTAAATTCATTTGAAGATGTGTCATTATCTGTTACTGTGTAATGTAAATCTACCTCATCTGTTGCTTCTAATTCTACTATATTGCCTCTCATATTAGCTGTCTTTTCATTAGTGTCTGTGTCATTCTTCTTGTCTATTATTATAAGATAAGGTACTGCTATTGTTAGAAATAGCCGTACTATGATCATTAATAAAATACTATATATGCAAACCCTACAGCATTTCTTTAAACATTTTCGTTTTGGTCTTTCAGCAACCCTGTCTGGAGTCATTTCGACTTAAGAAGATTTCTCTTCTTTTCTTTTGTTATGAATCAGAATCTTATGTACTTCAAGGAGGCCTCACTTCCCCTTCGTCAATCTGTTCTGCAATTATTTCTTCATCTGTATTTTCATTTAAATCTAGATTTTCAAAATCTTCTATTATTATTTAGGTCCATTCAGGACCCTTGAATTTACTGTTCAAGACTTTCAATCTTGGACTTCTCCGAATGTTTTTAGCAATTGACTGTTCCAACTGGGATTGACTTGTAACTTCATTCACTTGTTCTGAGATTTCATTTAGTTTCCTCAACCGAAATTTTAACCTTTTGACCCCTCCTGGACAATTATCACCTTTTCTGTCCCTTTTAACTTGCACTGCACTTTCACCTTCTTTGTCTTTCTCAAGAGCTCTTTTATTCTCGTTATGTTGTGGCACAATCTGATCTTCCCTTTTCTCAGTATCACCTTCTATCTGTCCTGGCTCAGGCCTTGTTATTATGGCTTCTTCTACCTGAACATGTTCTTCTTCCTCTAACTGTTCCTGTTCGGGTATCTTGCCTGGCTGTTCTTCATCAAACTGAACTTGTTCTTCTTCTCTTAACTGGTCCTGTTCAGGTCTTATGTCAATTGGTTCTTCTGCCGCCTGAACGTGTTCTTCTTCGCCTGTCTGCCCCTGCTCAGGGTTTTCGGTTGCTTGGTTTACCCTAGTATGTGCCTCTGTCCCTATCTGGTCCTGCTCAGGGTCTCCAGTAGTTTTGTTTTCTTTTTCCTGAGCGTGTTCTTCTATACCTATCTGATCCTCACTAGTTTCTTGTCTTTCTAATCTTGTTCTACTTATTGTTTTAATGACCTCCTCAGGTATATCAACCACTGGTATCCAGTCCTCCTGACTTGTGCTCGGTTGTTCTTGGTGAGTCCCTTCAGAATCCATTCCTCTATATTCTTCGACTGTACAACATTGCAGCCTCAACTGTTCTAGTCAGTTGTTGTCCCTTTTCAGCAGGAGCTGGAACTTTTAATGTGTGGCTGGCATGGATCCAATTGGGCAAACCTGCACACTTCACTGCTGTAGTGGTGACCAGTATGACTTGCCGTGGATCATCCCACCTGGGTGCTAGGCATGACTTTCTGGTGTGCTTCTTCACTACTACCCAGTCTCCAGGATTCAAAGCATGCGCCTGATCCGGCTGCCTGGCAACTACGTCTTCTACAACCTGGTGAGAGACAGAACGCACTAGGTCAGCCAATCCTTTGTAATAATCCAATACCAGAGCATCAGATATATTCAATAATTTATGTCCTGGTATAAATGCTTGTCTCATTGCCCTTCCCATGAGAATTTCATGGGGACCCAATCCTGTGTTTCTGTCAGGAATACTTCTGAGTCTCATCAAGACAAGAGACAATGCAGCTGGCCAACCCA
This sequence comes from Lissotriton vulgaris, assembly GCF_964263255.1. Classification (NCBI taxonomy): domain Eukaryota; kingdom Metazoa; phylum Chordata; class Amphibia; order Caudata; family Salamandridae; genus Lissotriton; species Lissotriton vulgaris. The sequence goes on along the minus strand of NC_141699.1, from coordinate 399,581,687 downwards.
TGGAGGTGGAGGCACACACCTTTGCCAATTTTGAATTGATTGTGCCATTCAATTTTGTACCACTCCAGAAGCCTCTAGGCAGTATGCACAGTGCAGTTGTTCAATTTTAAATGTTTTACGGATTAATCAAATTATTTCATTATAAAATGAGGTCCTCTATATGATTCCAAAGTTACTGGAAAACCAAAACACGGAATTAACTCCCTCAACAACAACTTGGAAACTGTTATGCTGTCATTTCTCCTAGTGGGGTATGCTTCCACCCATCGTGAGAACAAGCACTCTATGACAAGGATGTACTTCATTCCCCTACATGGTGGTAACTCTATGAAATCTAGCTGTAGTCTGATGAATGGTCCTTCTGCCTTTCCAATCTTTCCCCAACTGACCACTGCCTTCCTGCCTGGGTTTATTTGTTGACATATTAAACATATCTGGCAAAGACTTTCTGCGACTACCCTAAACCTTGGGTTATGGCAATTCTGACTAAATAGTCTGATCATAGCGTCCCTGCCTACATGAGTGTCTCCATGATACATTCTTGCAAATTGTGAAAGCAAGCAATCTGGCATACCTTGTCCTCCATCATGGTACTCCCACACATCGTCCTCTGCCCTTCTTCCACAACCTGTTTTTATCAATTTTACCTTTCACTTTCTTCTACCTCATCTGCAACTGTCTCACCTCATCCCATGTTTCGAAAGCTAAGAATAGCATAAGTTGGCAGCCGATTCCACATGTTGCCATTTTCTTATTCAATGACATTTTATTTCTGGCACAGTATTGAGTCACCTGGTCAGCGTATCGATTACCGGCCACCACATAGTCATTTCCTGACTGGTGAGCTGCACACTTGAACATGGCTATTTCTTTTGGCAATTGTATTGCTTCCAACAGTTCTTTCACAAATTTCCCATTTCGAATAGGGGACCCTGAAGAAATCAGAAATCCCCACTGCATCCAAAGCTGTCAAAAATCATGCACAACCCCGTAACCATATTGACTATCAGTAAATATGGTTACTTTCCAATTTTTCCCAATTATGCATGTTTTTATTAAAGCTATCAATTCGGCTACTTGTGCAGATTTGACTCCCCGTAAACAGTATGCTTCAATGATCCCAGGTATTTTGCAAACAGCATAAGCTGCACTTTGTCCTCCACTTTCAAGTCTTAAGTAAGAACCATCAACAAATAGTTCATGGTCTTTCTCTTTTAGAGGCTCTTCCTGAATGCCGGGGCGGGGTTTGGTGCACAATTCAGTTACATCTAAGCAATCATGTTCAGCTTCATCTTTCACTTCCTCACAACGTGAATCTGGCAATAAAGTAGCTAGGTTCACCATGGTACACCTGATCACTGTCACATTTTCTGCTCCCAAAATTATTCTTTCATCCGACTAGGGATAAGATGCTTTGTTCGAGTTCTTGTTAACAGAATCTCGACTGAATGTGGAACATATACCTTCACTGGTTGTCCCATCACAATTGACTCACTTTGTTCTAGGCTCATACAAGTAGCAGCTACTGCTTTCAAGCAGCAAGGTAATGCTGAAGCCACAGGATCTAAAGTAGCAGAAAAATATGAAACTGGACGTCTGCTTAATCCATGTCTTTGGGTCAGGACTGAAAGTGCACAACCTTCTCTTTCACAACAGAATAGTGCAAATTCTTTTGAATAATCAGGCGTTCCTTAAGCTGGGGCCTCACATCACATAGACAATTTTGCAATTTTACAAATGCTTCCACAATTTCATCATACCAGACTAGTGGATCGTTTACTCTTTTCCGTGTTATCTGAATCAATGGTTTAGCTAGTAAGAAAAAACCTACAATCCATTGTCGACAATACCCCATCACTCCGAGAAACATTCTGATTTCTCTTTGTGTCTGTGATAATTGCATTTGCCTGATTATTTAAATTCTCTCAGTGGTCACTTTTATCACTCCTCTTTCTATTTGGCAACCCAACTATTTGACTCCTGCTTGGCAAAATTGTAATTTCTCCAAGTACACCTTGTGTCCTCCCTTAGCCAATTAATTTAGTAATGCAATGGAATCTGTAATACAGTCTTCTCTTGATTTCGATGCTATAAGTAAGTCATCGATATATTGCACTAAAACTGAATCGCTGGGCATAACAAATTTTTCTAAACACTTTTTTAGTATTTGATTAAAAATTGAGGGACTTTCTGTATACCCTTGAGGAACTCGATTCCATGACAAGATATGATCTTCAAATTTAAACGAGAAAAGATACTGGCTATCTGGATGTAAAGGAATTGAGAAAAAGGGTGAGTACAAAACAATTATAGTAAACCAGCCTGCGTTCCAAGGAATCCGACAAAGAATCACTGCTGGATTTGGCACCACAATCTTATTCATTTTTCTCAAATTCTGGACTATTCTATACTTTCCACTAGGCTTCTTAAGTCCTATTATAGGCGAATTACAAGGACTACTCATTATTTCTTTTAAAATGCCCTGCTTAATCATATGATCAACTTCTGAAGCCACTCCTGCTTTTACCTCTGGACTCATTTTGTATTGTCTGGTGTTGGGGTAAACTGCACATTCTTTCACTGCCATTAGCCCTATCTCTTTTCCCGTGAAATCCCATACTTCTGGATTCACAGTAGTTTTCAGTTCTTCTGGTAAGTCATCTATTTCTTTGCCTTGCTTAGCTAAGATTATTTTGTATATCATATCTTCAGGGATCTGGAGAGCTACATTATCCGGTGTGCAATAAATTGTGCAGTTCCTTTTGCACAACAGATGTCTTCCTAGTAAATTCTCTGGACTAGAATCAAAGACAACAAATCTGTGCATGTCTTTAGAATTTCCGATGTGAACCTCCATGGGTTCTGTTACTGAAGTTCTAATCTGTTGATTCAACACTCCGACTACTTGGATCGCTTCTCCCGAGAGGGGTAGGTTTGGGATGACTGCTGTTCTCACAGTAGAACGGGTAGCACCAGTATCCAACAGAAAAGTGATATCATTGCCTTCCACTTTCCCATCAATAAGTGGACCTGACTGTCTGATGATGGGCTTCCTCCGGGGGGGGGGGGGGTTCCTACTGCACCGCACCCTTCTGGCACACGACGGCTAGGTGGGGGGGTATCACAGCGGAGCCTAAGCAGCATCTAACTATGCAATACCTACATGGCATGGGTAGGGGTAGGCAACTGATCAGGTGGTTTGCTGCATCCTTGAGGGCGCATACAGAACTAAATTTGGACCTCTGCGGGGCAAGTGGGAGCAGGCCCTGGGGCGAGCACTCGCTGATAAAGAGTGGGAGAAAATCCTTAAAAGTCCAGTGCTCATCCCCAGAAATATGCGCTTCTGCCAAATCCAGGTACATATTGTTCACAGGGCCTATCTTACTCCTGACTTAATCAACAAATACTTCCACAGAACTGATGAGTCCTGCCCTAGGTGCGGTGAGGTGAATGCAGTTCTTCTCCACCTTCTGTGGAATTGTCCAGGGCTGGGCGCTTACTGGAGGGACATTAGCAGGCTCCCTAAGCAATGTACTGGACGCACATCTCCTGTAACTGGCCTGAATACCTCTTGCATCATTTTAAGAGACCTCCCAAAGATAAGGTCCCGCTTCTTGGACCTAGGGATGGTAGTGGCAACGCGCCTCCTCACCAAGAGGTGGAAGGCGTAGGATCCGCCTTGCGTGCGGGCTTGGGCCCTGTCCCTCCAAGCATGGGCCCGGGCGGAATGAACTGCCATAAGGCGGGAGGAAACAGTGGGGCTCCGCAGGGAACCTATTGCAGAGCACCGGGAACGTATGCTTAGCGCCCTACAATCAGCAGAAATAACTGTGAGCGGGGGAGTGGCAGGGGATTGGACGGGCACATTGGGCGTTGGGGCGGTGCACTGCGGGCAGTGCACCCAACATCTTGACTGGTGCAATACACAGTGCTACAGCGCAGGGGAAAAGTGGAGGTTGGAGGCGCGTGCGAACGGGGAGCGGGGAGGGGCTGTCGGGGGCAGGGGTAGAGAGGGGGTCAGCACATAATGTATATCTGTGTTCATGCCGCAGTTTGTTTGATCTGATTTGAAAAGAAATTTTACTGTTATCATATAAAAAATCATTTCTGTACACAGGTCTGGGGCGCATAGGCCCTCCTAGGTTGTGGACATATCCTGGTACATACACTACACCCTGTAATATTCATGTGTAAAACTGCAGCGCCTAGGGGACCTACTATGCAACATATGCACGAAAGCTTGCCATAACCAAATAGATGTAATGTATGGAATGACACAAGTATTGTAATGCCTAAATAATATAAATGCCAATAAATAGATTTGACAAAAAAAAATAAAGGGACCTGACTGATCTTCCGGCAAGGATGCACCATGTACGCATTTCTCTTCCACCTCAGGCACCGTCATTGCTCGCTTTCGCTGTCACTGTTATTCAACAAAAGGTATTGTGAAATCACAGAATTTTTCTTACCACTTCCTCTTTGAAATCCGGCATCCGCACTGTACTTTGGCTGATTCACAAGATTTGGGGCAGGTGGCACCTGACACTGCTGATTAACTACCTGCTGCGGCTGATTCATAATCACCCCATTCTGCGTTTGTGGATTTAAATTTTTGGTTGGGCCATTTTTATTCTGAATATTCGTACACTCGTTTTTCCAATGTCCAAGCTTTCCGCATCCATGACATGGAAACCTTTTCTTTGCATCCTCTTCATTCATTCATCCTTTTGGTTTGACACCATTCACCACTTGATCACTCTGACTCTGTTCTTTCATCTGTCCATCCATCTGACTATTCAATTTAATCTCCTGTTGTTCTGCCAATTTCACTTGTGCCCACATCATTTTCTCTTTTAACTTTTTATGCCTTCCGCAATATCATCCCCACAATACTTCGCATATTTTAATATATCATCTATGGATTTTCCTTGCCAACACAACATGTGTTGTTGAATCATCTGACTAATCTCTGGCTTCAAACCATACACAAACCGGTACACAAAAAGACCCATATCCTTATCTCTAATGTTCTCAAACCCACTATACTGTGTGAACCCTTGTAGCAGTCGTTCATAATATGCATGAACAGACTCATTCGGCTCTTGGGTCTTTCTGTCCATTTGTATCCAATCTGTTTCTTTAGGAGGAATTTTCCCTTTCAGAAAAGTAAGTACTTGGTGATATTTCTTCATCACTTCATCTGAAAGTGCTCCTCTTTTTGCATCTCTTGGGTACTCTTCACTTGGCTAATCTATTGTGATCTTGCATTCTGTCCATAAATCAACAGGTACCACTATATCAAACAAACCATCCAAGTCTTTTAACAAAACCTTTGAAACCTTCACAAACCTCTTAACCTGTTTGTACCATTCAACTGCTTTCTCTCTCAGGGAAGTCATTTGTAAATGACAAAATATCTTGTTGACTCTATGGAACCTGAACATATCCATCATCAGGTACCTCTCTCATAGGACACAATATTTCTACCTTTCCTGACACTCTTAACATATATGCAGTAGACTCTTCTTTCGCCTGTGCTTCCTCCTTCTTCCTTGTCCATCTTGTTCTCCCCCTGTCAATGTCTCCCCATGTTTGCAAAATATTCAATAACTCTTTTACCTGCAACTTCTTTCCAGACGCATTCATGTTTTCTAAATCCTTGTCAGTAAACTCCACTCGATAGGGTTTCTGTAGTACTTTTAATCTCCCTATCTCAATTCCCATTTCAGAGGCAAGTTCTGTCAATTTCTCATGAAATAATCTTGCATTCCTGGTTATACTTCTACAGATGAATAACAACTCTTCCTCATTATAAGTATTCAATCTTTCTATTCCCACATTTCCAGCTATCATTTCTTCCAATTCTACTTTTAATTTGTAAATATCCAATATTTTAGGGGGTGTACTCAGTTTTCCTATTCCCTGTGCCCATTTCTCTAAATCTTCTGGAGTTACCGCTGTTGTACTTTTGGTTCCAGAGGATACCAGTGATCTTTCTTCTTTTGAACTGATAGGTGTAGCTCTTTTTGGGGTTTCACTTACTGAGTCTCTTATCGGTAGATCCATTAATGAAATCACTGAATCACACTCACTGGCTTGATCATCTATTATCAAAGTTTCTTTTCTGGGATTGCTTAAGGAATCTGTTACAACTGATGGTTTAAGGCAATTTGCTTTGTCTCCATACAATGGAACAACAGGACCCATGGTTACTGGTATTGTCAATGCTTCAGGGTTCAAGTTTAATTGCCCTATCTTCTGTATTAATTCTTCTTTATTTTTATTTAACGCTTATTTCTCTCTTTCTTGAAGTACCCTATTAACTGTTGAATCATGTACAATTTGGGGGGAATCAAGGGTGTTCCTAGTACAGGTGCACTTGGGGCGATTCAACTTGGTGCTTCTTGGTACGGTGGAGGGTTCAAACTCAAAATATCCTCTAGCAACTCATCTTCTGATTCACCATATCCTATCGGGTTCAAGTGTTTCAGTTTTTCTTTACACTTACTCCCTGTCTGCTCTTCAGCCACTAACACTGGGTATGAACCTTCTGATACAATTGCTTTTCTCCATTGCTTCATCTGACCTGCACGTGTTTCTCGCTACCTAGGAAATTGACCCATATATCTTCCACTTCGATTTTTCTCTTGTTCATACGACTCAGTCTCCCATTCTTCTAATGCCTCATACTGTGTTAGCCTGGTTCTTGGTTCTAAATCATTCACCTGCAACCTCAAATTCAGCAAAATTCTTCCATTAAAGGTACCATGCTCAGGAAAAGCTAAAGCACCATCATCCTTTGTATATTCAATCCAATTCTCCATCCATACAAATGTATGATATCCTCTCTCCATCATCATAAATGAAGCAGGCGTTTTAGGTGGTGGAATAGGAATCCCTTCTCTAGTCAATACAGGTATATCTTTCTTAAAGAAATTACATTTTTCTCTTTTCTCCATACATACTAGATACTCAATACATGTTCAATAATCTGTAATACCTCGAGCTTTTCTGTCTGAAAGTTTTTCACCAAGAGACAAATGAAAATCAAGCATACAAATTTTCGTCTACCAATCCAAAAGAAGCTTTCACTTAATTATCCAATTGGATTGCGGCTCATGCTCGTGATCTGACCAATGCCAACGCGGCCTTTCTGATGTCGTCAGTTCTGCTCCTTACTACTGACCCCTCCTTTACAATTTGCGTCAGTCACACACCCGCTGTTTCAACCTATCCCAGCGCAGCACACTGTGATGTCAGTGCAACTCCAACAACTGACCCTTCCTTCACAGGGTAATATGATAACTTTTTTTTTCTCTTCCATTAACTAAATTCCGTTAGTAACAACGTTAAAACATTTGCTATCCTGCCTGTTCCGCTAAACAAAGGATAGATTCCGATTTATTCCGGAGACTCAGAATTGCTCTTCTTACACTGCGAGTAAAAACCTCAGTTTACCCTTCATTCAAGCTTGACAGAACCTGTTACTCCTTCAGTGTAACCCTTTCTAGGTCATATAAGACCAAAGTGTCACCAGCGAACCCCTTTGCTTTCACTCACACTCACCTTTTATTCGAAATAGCCCCTAATTTAGCACTGCCAGGCCTGCGTAGCTTCTCAATGCTATTCCAACAGACGAGTAACCTCACTGCAGTATGGCTTCTATCACTACCCACTATTCATTCACCTGGGAGTTTTTCCAGATGACTTAAAACAAGACAGTAAATATTTTTGTTAAACATAAATCAATAATCAAAAATCAATACTTATCACCAAACTAGTCAATAATAACCATAGCTCTACTACCAGAAAACTGATTCAGCAGCTTACCAGCAACAGGTACTCTAATACCAAATACTCACCTGGGCCCATAAACACACATTCACATAACCTGGTAATAACCTGCTGAGGTCAATTGTTTAGGATTCTCTTACTATTTTAAGATTAGTCACTTCTTATTCTCAACTAATCTTTCAGTGATCAAAACGTTCTTTCCTCTGGTCAATGGACCGTTAGTTGAACTAGTTAATGGTGAAACAACATAAAATTATCTTATTACATTTGATGAAATGACCTTCCACAGACTTGGGAAATATTTTACATCTTCATCTGAGTTAATTTCATGTGAACCACTTACAAAGTACAGTACAATCTCCGTCACTCATAGAAAGGAAGTTTCAATTAATCAATCAATCAAAGTAAGAGGAAAGTACAGACACATTCATGAAAGCATATTTACCTAGGATGGTGTGAAAACCAACCCCCTGGCCAAGGAGTTAGGAAGGGTCCCCCGGGAAAGCTCAGGCGACAAAGGCTTCAGGACAGGATTCAGGGCAGGATAGATGACCTCTCTACCGCTGACGCTTGCGTAGCATCCCTCTCTGACACTCTCTTTCTCCTCGAGATTCTTTAGCGATCTTCTTCTAAGTAAATTAATTTAAGGTAGATGGTTCTGCATTCGATTCTTCATCAGCATTTCTCGTCACTCCGACAGCATCCCAGCTCTGCAGCATTCAGCAAATCTCCGTCTAACTAACTAGCTAAGACTACCTCAATTATACCCTACAATATTCATGTACCTCCCATTAATGTTTTAATATCGTGAAACTACTAACTCTGATTGGACTGGCACGGGGGGATGATCATCATACTATGCTTATTTTCCAATGTAATCTTTCTGTCCATTGTTAAAAATCCCACCCCTTAATTTGTAATCATAAATCTTTATTTCCCACCCGTATGCACATCATATTCGAAACTAGTGTAAAAATTCTCATGTATTTCTATTCATCCAGAGGACTTGGGTACTGGTTCCCAGGGTACGTATCTCTTTTGTCCTTGGACGGTGTTCAAGTGTCCCATCACTTCTTTCAGCTCGGTCACACCACGCATGTGCAGAAATCAGGTGGCCAACAGACTTTAGACTCATACGAAAGGCCCAAAATACGCACTAATAAAAGAGTAAAAAAGACGTATGTTAATTTAAAACATAAATGGTTTCACTGTATACCACCTATCTCTACTCTAATCCCATTCATTAAGTAATGTTTTCCCCGCATTAGCATTAGTAAAATAGCTTGTGTTAGTTTTAGCAAAGCAGATGCTAAGCATGTGAGCTATCAAGCAGCCATTTTAATAGCGTCTGCGCAGGTGCAAGAAATTACCTCCAAGCAACAGGTAGTCAAACTGCGTAGATGCAGTTGACACATGCGCAATACAGTTTCCCCCATTAGAAGCCATTTTAGAATTTCCCTTGAGTTACTTGTTAGGAAGACATATAGTCAAACTTCTCTTTCTTGTATGTTCAATGTTGTGCATATTAATTTACACAATACATAGTTAATACAAGGTTATGAGTTAAATGAGAGGATTGCTTCCAAGCAAGTCTCTTTTCCACGAGTCCTTGCTCTATCACCTGTCTACATCGGTGATAGGCACACCGTTTCATCAAGATTAATCAGAATGTTCATGTGTTTTGGTGCCTATTCACATTTGTGACAGGCACACTAGTTTATCAGGATTGATTAGAAGTGAGTGATAATCAGTGATATGCTCAACAGACTAAAACTAACATTGTGGTACAATTGTGGGTGGTGATAGTCACGGTTTTGGTAGGGCACTGCTAATATCTGATGTCATTGTGGGGTTTACACAGTGGGTATGGGTTTTTTGTATGTCATTATTTTGTTGGTACTTTAGTCACCTAGGAATAAGAGGAATTGCAGAACATCACTCCTCTTCCATTTTTCTTACGTTATTCAAGTGAATCTGTAATCAAATGGCAGTTGAAGAAAATCTTTCCTAATTACGCAAGAGTTTGTGGCACAAATTTAAGTGCGGAACACACATTCTTCATTATTGTTGCATTGCATTCGAGGCAAGAGACAAGAATATTAAAAAATGTACCTGAGTTTAGTTCAACAGGTCAGATATCATTGAATGAGTATGAAATGTGCATCCTGAAATTTGACAAGCATTATCTTTTATGTGTCAGCACCATTATGGAAATATACTATTTTGCATTGAGGGAGCAAAGTAAAGACAAATCTGTGGAGGGTTTTGTAACAGGGCTTCACAAATTGGCTTCTAGCTATAATAGTGGGAGTGCAACAGAGGAAAGAATAAAATATCAATTTGTGTTGAAGTGCTATAGTGACAAAATAAGAAAGGAGCTCTGGTTGAAAGATGAGCTGCCTTTGGAAGAGGTGATTGTCATTGCAAAACATGTCGAACACATGATGAAGTGTGTTGATGAGTTAAGTAGCACAAAGAATAAGATGAGAATAGGGCATGAAAAAGTAAAAGAGGTGGTGAGTTAGGCAAAAAAAAACTAAAACTCTGATGTAACAGAATGTAGAGGCACTCAGGAGCTCAAAGGTACCTGTTTCAGATGTGGGAAAGCAGGGCACAAAGCAAATGCAAGTAAATGTCCAGTTACGCAATCTATATGTACTATGTATGGAAAAAGAGGTAATTTTTCTAAGTATTGCAGAAGTAAAGTGAAGAAGGATGTATGTCAAGAGGTAAATGAAATTGTATTTCAGGTAGGAGGTCACAAGAGTGAGCATCCCAGTGAAGTGAAAATTGATGGGATTGATCTAGAGATTAAATTTGATTTATGTTCACATCTCACTATGATTTCTAAAGGCATGTTCGACATGCATTTCAAAGTAAAAGTTAAGTTGTGTAGAGTGGATTTATCTCCTGTGGGCTATGGTGGAGTACCTATTGGGATGGTGGGATTCTATGGCAGGGCCGGAGGTGAGGATTATGCTGTACTTTCCTTTATTCCTACAGTCAGCAGTATTCAACATAAACATTTTTTTTACAAAAAACTAGCACTCCCAAATTGCCTTAGGCTGTCCACAATGTCCACCAATCAGCTCCTTCCATTACTCCTGAAGGCGTGTGCTTCCCAGGTAAACCTCCTCTTTCTTTCCTGCTGCCAGCAAGTTAAGAAGCTTTTCCCTTTTTCTCTCATGATTTTTATAAGAAATCTCTGAGGATGTTATGGTGTTTATATTTTACTTGGTAGTGGAAGGTGCACTGTTGTGTATTTAGCTGCTGCGTAGCTGCGATGCTGTGTGGTGTTTGTGCAGCGTTTACGTTGGCAGTTACCGCTACCGTGACCGTGGTTCGCGCATTGGGTTTATTTCCATTTCTTTGTGTGGCGCTGTATTGCCGCCGCGTTTAGTTTCCTTTTGTTGCCGCATTTGAGTGTTTATCTCAGGCGGGGCCACAGGAGAAACGTCGGATTAGCTCTGCTCGTGGCCCCAGTCTCTGTGTAGTGCATGTCGGCTCTCGGGGGCACAGGTGTGAACTCGATGATCCGTGCTGCTCCTCAGGCGGGGATCATCAAGTTTTGTTCGCACTCGCGAGTCCCTTGCAGTTTCAGCGCTTCCGGCACCGGGAACGGTCTGTGGAACCGGACACCTGCTTGCAGGTCAGACCTTTCTGTTCGCCACAGCCTTACACCCGTTTGGGTCAGCATAATTGCAGTGAGGCAGTTTTTGCAAGCGCCTCAGTTAATTTACCGCTTTCTTGCTGTGGTGGGGGCGGGACCAGACCTTTTTGGCACCCAGTGAGTTGAGGGTGATTAGCCTCCATTATTTTGACCTACCGCCGGGCAGGACAAAAATTAGCGCTTTGCGTCTGTTAACATCGGCCATCGTTGCCCTTGCGCCTATATATATTTTGCACGCTCTGCGTTTGAAGGGGCCATTAAACTTCAATGGAGGCGGAATATCAGGAAGAGGAAGCCCTCCAAGTCATCCCCCTGGATGACGAATTCTGGGATGCGGTGGATACGTCTATTCACCGGGCAGTGGAGGCAGCGATGGGGCCCTTTGAACGGCGCATAATGAAGTATGCTTACGCTATTCAAGCCGAGCAGGCCGAGAAGACCCAATGCGCGGGAAAGCGCAAGTCATCCACGCTGCCTGTGCCAGTTGCGTTTGAACGCTTGAAGTCAGCGTTCCTGGCACAGTCTCAGCGACCAGAACAGGAATTTGACCCTGACGCGCCAGAGGAACCGCAGTTCACCCACGAGGACAACGAAGATGACTCAGCAGGGGATTCTCTGGACGAGGCCAGCCTGTCTGCTCCCTGGTGTCCTCCTACTCCCCCCTCGGAGCTCTCTTCTCAACCTGAAATGCCTTCAGAGATGTTGGTACCGGTGGACTTGGTCCACCCCAGGTCCTCGGCATGGACCCCCTCTGCGAAGGTGTCGGCGTTTGTGGCCAGTAGACTGCGCAAGCCCCTTGAGAAGGAAGTCAGGGCCTCCCTTAGGGCAGAGTGCCCTAGACCAGCCCTCCCGGGCAAGGTGGCCACGACACCTGAGGTTGATTCCAAAATGGCGACCTTCTTGTAAAAGGTGCGCCTGAGACCCAAAAAAAGGCATCAATCGTTCCTAGAAGAACTGCCAGGATAAGCTCCTGGATATGACCGGGCCTCTCACAAAGATATTGGAGATGGCTGAAGAGGCAAAAGCGTCAGGTTCTACCTTGTCCCCGGCCTGGATATCCAACTGGGCCCAACGGGCTATAGTCTTTTTGGGCAATGCAAATTGCGCCCTCTCTATGGAGAGGCGCCGCTCCTTCTTGCTGAAGGTGGATCCTGAGCTCGGGGATCTGGCCTCTTCCGAGGTGGGCTCAGTGGCCCAAGGCAGCTTATTCGGTGATCCATTCATTAAGGAGTTGACGAAATTCGTCTCAACGTTCACCTCTCGCGACAAGGCACAATCCTTTATCAAGAGGGTTTTCAACCCACTTGTTTTGGTCAGTGCCGGTCGTGGCACAGGGGGCTCTGCCAGCAAGTTCTTCACCCATGTGCCTCAGAGAAGAAGTTCACAGACTCAGGACGACAGAAGTTCTTCCAATCCCGTCATGGATGCAGAGGTCGAGGCCAACAGATGGCCACAGCAAGTGAGTGTCTCCCCTTCACGACTACCCAGGGTGGGGGGCAGGCTAGCTCTTTTGGAGGGCAACTGGAGATCCATTACTTCAGATGCCTGGGTGTTCGAGGTTTTCAGATCGAATTTTACGGGATGCCCTCAAAGACTGTTCGGCCCAGACCCTGGTTTTCGCTAGGGACACGGCCGCTCTTATCGACAAGGAAGTGGCCGATCTCTTGCGGAAAGGAGCGATAGTTCCCACCTCCTTACACCCGAGGGGATTTATCAGCAATATTTTCGTGGTGGACAAGGCGGACGGCGGGCAACGCCCCATCATAAATCCGAAAGAATTCAACCAATGGCTGGTTTACCAGAACATCAAGATCGAGGGTATCCATCTTCTCCGCGATCTATTGCAACCCGACGACTGGATGGTGCGTTTGGACCTGAATGACGCGTACCTGATGGTGCCAGTCTATCCCCCAAACAGACGGTTTCTGCTGTTTCTTTGGAGAGGTCAGGTTTACGAGTTTGCATCTCTGCCTTTCGGACACTTCTCTGCCAGTGGTGTTTCACAAAGGTTCTCAAACCGGTTGTGGAAACGCTTCAGGCGAGGGGCCTTCGGCTCTTCATTTACTTAGACAATATCCTGCTTCTGGAGCAGTGCCCCTTACGGTTGACAGACCGTCTAAAGGTGGCGTCAGATTTGCATTAACACCTGGGGTTTGTCCTCAACTACAAGAATTCTCCCGTTCCACTACAGGGCATTACAGCGCCTAAAGGCCACCCATCTCCGCAAAAGTCTTCAATATGCGGATCATGTTCCCCTCACGGAAGAGGTGCGCAGGGAGTTGCAATGGTGGCTCGACCATATGGAGACCTGGAACTGCAGAGCCATCTTTGGTTCAGAACCGGATTTGGTCATAGAGACAGACGCCAACAAACTTGGTTGGGGTGCTCGTTTCTGGGACTACTTTTTCGGAGGAAACTGGTCTGCTGCAGAAAGTTAATTGAACATCAATTGTCTGGAATTGATGGTGGTCTCCTTCGCCATCCGGTGTTGGACCAAGAACAAAGTCTCATGCAATGTCCTTCTCAAGATGGACAATGTCTCTGCGGTGCGTTATATCAACCACCTAGGGGGCACGAAGTCCAAGGCTCTGGCGGATTTAGCCAAGGATTTATGGACCTTTTGTCTTGCGCACAATATCACTGTGATGGCGGAATACCTCCTGGGGGAGGTCAATGTAGTGGTGGATAGACATACAGGACTTGGACGGACATGAGTTTGTGGCAGCTTCAACCGTGGGTTTTCCAGCTGTTGAACGACGCATAGGGGCCGTTCTCCATCGACATTTTTGCGTCCAGACTGGATCACCAGCTCCCAAAGTTTTACAGTGGGAAGCCGGACCCTCTAGCAGCAGCGACAGATGCATTCCTGCATGACTGGACTGTGGATGTAGGTTATGCCTTTCCCTCCTTTGCGATGATCATGAGGCTCATGACTCAGGTCCGCAGACAGAAAGCGCAAGTGGTCCTGATAACTCCGTATTGGAGGTCTCAAGTATGGTTTCCAGTTCTTCTGGAACTTTCTTGTGATTCTCCAATCCTTCTACCCGGCGATCCTTTTCTCCTGAGGGATCCTCAAGGTCTACCTCGACCCCTCCTCTAGCAAGGTCGAATGCCCCTTGAGGCCTGGCGGATTTCAGGCATCACTGGAGAGTCGGTGGCCTATCGCAAGATGCTCAACGACTGCTGGGAGCAGCGGGAGCAGATAGCACTCACAAGCGGTACAGGTCAGCCTGGGCTAGATGGGTCGGTTGGTGTGTACAGAATAACCTCGATCCCATGAAATGCGAAGTGGTAGCCATCCTCAATTTCTTGGCTTCTCTAGCGGCCCAGGGCTTGGCTTATAGGACGATTAATTTGTAAGGTTCTGCAATTTCGTCCGGTCATATGCCGGTTCAGGGCCACCCTGTTCGGGGAGCATCCTCTGATGTGCAAATTGTTGCAAGGTATTCGGCGGACGCTTCCTCTGGAGCCGAGGTATTCGTCTCTTGGGGACGTCAACAAGGTTCTTTGCTTGTTTAAGTCCTGGCAATCTAATAGGTTCTTGTCAAGGATAGAACTCTCGGCAAAACTGGCAATGCTTTTACGCTGGTTTCCTGACGTAGAGTCTCCGACATGCGGGCTCTGGATATCTCAAGCATGGTCTACACCCCTTAGGGGGTTACTTTTCACGTGTCCCGCAGGATGAAATCAGATTCCAGAATCATTTCCTATCCAGCGTTTGATCACTCCCCTAAGTTATGCGTGGTCAGATGTCTCAAGGAATATGAGTTTATGACTGAAGAGACACAGCCGCCGGGTTAGTAGCAGTTATTGATTTCCTTATATAAGCCCTTCAAAGCGGGTTCACCACCGATTATTGCACGCTGGGTCAGATGGGTAATGCAAGAAGCGGGGATAAATGTCTCGCAGTTCGGAGCCCATTCAGTGCGATTAGCCATGGCGTCCAAAGCCTGCTCCCTGGGGGCCAGGTTGGAGGACATTTTGAACGCGGCTAACTGGTCATCGGACTCCATGTTCAAGAGATTTTATTTCAAGCCTGTTGTTGATATGGCGTCGCTGGTGGAGGATAAGCTTTGAAAGAGTATAAGCCTCGCCTCCGGTCCTACCGCAGAATGAAAAATTTCCTAGTAACCATGACGAAAAGTTTCAATTCTATTAAGGACACGGAGGCGAGGATTAATCCCGCCCAGGGCTCTAATGAACTCTTGTTTCCCACCCGGGTGAGCTTCACTATGCAGGAGCGAGGCCTCGTATGGTACAAGTATCTCTAACTTTACTGATATTACTGTTTTTTCATGATAATTTATGTTATACTTGGTAATCCTTCTTGTTGGTTGGGTTTTTTTTGCTTGCATGTTTAGTTTAAGGAAGCTGAGTCTTGGCTTCTGCTTTTCTTTCAGGGTCTGATGGCGCCAAAAATGAGTGATGGTTTGAGTACTGGTTCTGGCCGCAGTCTCGAAAGAGGAGGTTAACCAGGGAAGCGCACGCCTTCAGGAGTAATGGAAGGAGCTGATTGGTGGACATTGTGGACTGCCTAAGGCATCTTGGGAGTGCTTTTTTGTAAAAAAAAAAAAAGATGTTCATGTTGAATACTGCTGGCTGTAGGAATAAAGGAAAGTACAGCATAATCCTCGCCTCCGTGTCCTTAATAGAATTGAAACTTTCCGTCATGATTACTAGGAAATTTTTCATTCTTCATGGCATGTATTGAATTTGGTGGGAAAACGTTGTCTGGCAAAGGGTATGTATCAAAAAGGGGAAATGATTTACTGGGTTGGCCACATCAAACTTTGTCAGGTGTGACACTGAACCCCAATGCGGTACCACAAAGTCCAGGTGCAAGAGGTTGACAACACTGCAGTGGATTTTGAGAAGGAGTTTGGGCATGTGTTCTGTGATGAATTGGGGTGTCATAAAAGATATAACACCACATAAAGTTGAAGTGTGGAGCGCAACCAGTCGCTGCAATAGTGCAAAGTATACCATTGAATGTGGAAGGAGAGGTACAAAAAGGCATTGAACAATTGGTTAGGTTGAAAATAATTGAACCTGCGGACGCTACAGATTGGTTGGCTCCAATTGTAGTAGCTAAGAAGACAAACAGAGAGATTTGCTTATGTATATGACTGTGGACAGGATTCCCCTTCCAAACATCAATGAAATCATATCAACATTAACATGTGGCAGATTTTTCACAACATTAGATCTAGCATCAGCCCACCATCAAGTTGAGCTAGAGAAGTCCTCACAAGATTTGATTGCTTTCATCACACCGGTAGGAACATATACATTCTTGAGAACGCCTTTTGGCTTAATCCAGTGGTTCCCAATCTGTGCTCCGCAGCACCCTGGTGCACCGTCAAAACTAGCCTGGGGCGTAGAAAACAGATGCGCAGCAAGCACATTGCAAGCAAGGTAGAGCAATATCAATCATGCTTTAACAGTGCACTTCAATCCCGAGCATCTACTGGATTCATTTTAGAACATTCATTAATATAGCAGCCGTAAAGCTTTCAACATCGTCCAGCATGATCAATAATGTTTACAGTAATATTCATTATTCTGTAGCACAGAAACAAAGGTTTAGTGGCAATAGGTTAACATTTCTTCTTTTTGTTTTAAGGACATTTCTTTCACTCCGCCTTATATTTTGTGGTACTCTTATCGATTTCAAAAATATAAAGCCACCTACTTTACCCTCTTATTTTTCAAAAAAATGTTCTACAGTAGCACAACTGAAATTCTATATTTTCATTTGCTCTGATATGGCACGCAATGTGTATTTTCAGACTTCTGGTCATGCCCCCAATGTATTGCTTACCGCAAAGGCATTTCATAATGAACACCAAAAAGATGTTAAACAGTATCATAAATAAATGAATTTTGTAATGAAACGATTTCTTTTTTCCTCTTTCCATATCTTTTGCATAAGTGTGTGCGAGTTTGTGCATTTGCAGAGTCCAGAAGCATAAAAGCCCTTGGGCAGGGGAGGGAGCTATTTTCTTTCTACCATTGTTGGTATTTCAAGATAGCGGTCACACAATTTCCAACTGGTTATTACTTTGTATGTTTTTAGGTCGAGCAGACGTACTCTCAATGCGTGAGCATTGAGAGTGTCTGCTACAGACCTAATGTGGCCCGTATTTAGGAAAGTGGACACGACTCAGACGCGCGCTTTTGCAGTCTCAGTTTTGACCGCGGGAGCGCGCGTCTGAGTCGAGCTTGCGCCGAGTAACTCACAGCCCCTGCTCACACACAGACACAGCCAGCCCCCACCCCTCTGCATGCACGCACACACACACAGGCGCGCGCACACACACACACATACACATACACACGCTGCCGCCCCCCACCCCCACCATACACACAGACACGCAAGCACAGAGCCCCACTCACCGGGACACAGCCAGCCCCCACCCCTCTGCATGCACGCACACACACACAGGCGCGCGCGCACACACACACACACATACACACGCTGCCGCCCCCCACCCCCACCCCCACCATAGACACAGACACGCAAGCACGGAGCCCCACTCACCGGGACTTCTACTCCGCAGGACTCTTCCGACGTCAACGGGCACAGGGACACCGGCACTCCGCTCCTTGGCTTCCCGGGCGGACGCCGGCTGCCCGCAGGGCTCTCCTCTCTTTGCACCGGAGCCATGCGCCAGCCACTGCAGCCTGCCTCCTGGGAAGCTCCGGTCGCGTGTCCGGCCCCGCCCCCGTCCCAACAAAGGTTGCCTGGCTTCCTGTTGAAGCCGGGCTGCGGCGGTGAGTTTGCTTGTTTGGTTTTCTTGCTATGTGCGTCCCATGAGACACTGGAGAGGCGTTCTTTGCCACACCATTGAATTTGATATCGGACATAGTGATATAATAATTGATGGGCAGAGAGGTGGATACATCAAAGTGGTGTACGAGAAGTCGAAAACATTATACCATCAATCGTAGGATTTCACCCCGAGGAGCCTATGTTTAGGCGAAACATGTTGTCTGTGCTACCTGAAAAAGGATTGGAATAAAAGAGGGAAAATACGGAGTGACTGATTCAATTAGCTTCTTCTAGTACTGTTCTTAATGCGTTGACTGTTACACTGAGGTTTGTTGTTGCCTCTCATCTTGTGTTCTAAAAGTCATTTATGTATGACCAATTGGAATGGGTCAATTTTGAGGAGGGCAACTTCGGCTTGATACATTGATTGCTACTTCAAGTGGTTCGGTAAGAGATCCCCTTGCTGCAATAATCTGTTGTAAAGTAATCATGATTCACACGGTTATTTACATTCAATTACAGTTCTCATCAGTATGAGCTCATATCTATGTTAACCCGCCGGACGTCATAAATTAACCTTCAATTACTATTTATTGTTCAGGTACAATATTTTTGAAAAACTAGAAGTAAACACACTGAAAAAACTGTCCTCGCCAGAATGTCACCTGTTAAAAGGTTGCAGTCAGATAGTTGCCGAATGCCCTGTGTCATGCGTGACACCTTCACCCGTCAGGTCTTTTTAGCCAATCGCACTCTACATGCCGGGAATTTTCAGACATAACATACTTCAAATGTTAAAAGCATTACTAAAAAACCTGGGATGCGTTTTTTTTTTTTTCCGAAAAGCCGGTACTGGATGGAAGTGTCACACATTCCACTAGGCAGTTATACGCACTGTTCTGGAGCCAGACCGAAAGACACTGATTACCCTTCCAACTTTCAAAAAGTTTTCGAAAACAGTGTTCTCTAAAGTGGCATTTTAATAGTACTGGACCAACTCGTCACACCCAGGGGCGTGGCTACCATTCGTGCAGCTGGTGCAGTTGCACCGGCACTTAGAGCCCAGAGGGGCCCATTGAACCCTGATAATTGCTGTATTTTACTACCCTAGCAGCAGTGAAGGGGTAATTTTCCATCATACACTGTGGAATCAGCACCCATCAACAAAGTACTTCTTGATAATTACAAATAATGTCCTTTGAAACAATAAGAAACATCCGTATCAAATGAACAGGACCGAGCTGGGCAAACGTGTATTTTCAATCCTTTATTTTGTTTTCACGGTAGACAAATGATCCAATTCACAATGGATTTTCTTTTTCTCTTTTCTAGCCAACGCGTTTCGTCTCATTTACCGAGACTTCTTCAGGGCTAAAAAAACATATGAAAAAATATTTTATAAAAAACACTCATATATGCAATTACATAATATTTACAGGACAGAATGACAAACATCTATATACAAAAGATTTTCATTAAAAAAGCGAAGAAACTTTCCAAGTTATATAAAACTTTAAGGTGGGCTTTACTGCTTGTTTTTTGATCAAAGATGGGGAGAAACTTCATACGTAAAGTTTTAGGACATGGAAAATTTTCTGCACAAAATTACCATGTCATTACATATATTTGCCCAAAATCGTTGGTTCCTCTTTACACAAATTTGAATTTTGTACCAATCATTTGAACTGGTCTATTAATCACAAAAATGAGTTCATACATACATCTTATCCTTTAGATTTGTTTGAAAAATATCTATGAACATCAGAGAAAAGAATACATTTGGTTGCACCAGGGCCTATGGCATCCTTGTTACTCTACTGGCCCCGTCCACATCCCACCTCTCCCACAAAGAAGAGACGAGACCCTTGAGACCCTGTCTGTCCCACTGGCAGCTAGATTAAACTAAACGACATTGCAGTGCTGCAAAGTGCTGCAAACCTTGTAACACATGGAATTTCTTGAAAACAAATAAACAGAGAATGACTTGCATGGCTGCCCCTAAAGGCAGTGCTCTTTGTTTTCCTTTCTGTTCACAACATCACTCAGCGCCACCACAGCATCAATCTGTGCAACTATTCAAAAGCACCTGGTTCAAATATGTTCTCTCAATGTTTCAAGCTTTAATACAAATGTAACAAAAAGATGTTAATATTTCACATCTGTTCTTGGATTTTCGCTTTCAATAAAATACACTGAACATAATCTTCACAAAAGTTATTTACAAAACTTTAAGCTATTGCCATTATAAAATACAATGACTTTTATTTAAGTATTAATTATTGAAAAAAAATTAAAAGCCATTGTTATTTGTAATATCAATACATGTAAGTCACGTAAATACAACACATATTGCATTACAAATGCTATAGGTGTCACATTTGCGAAAGTTATAACTATTGGCATTGTAAATGACAAAGCTATTAATTTAGCTATTTTAAAAAACAATACGTGAATAAAACATTCGTCATTTACAATACCAATAGCTCAAACTTTCCTAATGCGAGACCTATTGCATTGCAAATGCTTGTTGAACCTCTGCTACCACAAAACAAAGGTGCAAGCAAAGTAAGGCCCACACACGCCAGACTCACTTCGGCACAGTCACAGCTCAGAGGCAGGCGAGGCGGGAAGTGAGCACCCGCTTTTCTAATAAAAGCTTGGTAGCGTAATAAGCAATAGAAAAGGAATCCACTCTGCCCCTCTGGGACTAGAGGCCTCGCTCGAGAGCATGAAGGACATAAAACAAGGCATAGGTCGTTGGGCATGCAAGGAAGATACAAAAGAGGCTGAAGGAAGCTTAAGGAGCTTCTTAGACAGGCTGAAGGCAGGAGACTGCACTGTGCTTGCATGTGCCAGAACACGACTACCTCTACCTGACTTGAAAACAAGCTCGGAAGAAGAGAGAAAGGATTTCAAGCGGATGGACAGTATTTAATAGGTCAGGAATCCTCAGATAGCAGCCCAGGGACCATCAGACCACCATCCCCAATATCATTCAGTCTCAGTTTTTTCTTAGCTTATCTCAGGGCAGAGCAAAATACGTGTTATTAGGCTTAAATAAAGTAACGTCCAGGGAAAACACAATCTGTAAGGTACACCTTCCTCATTAAAGAAAGGAGTGATTGCCTGTGTTGCCCTTCACTTGGTCACAGTACCAACAAAATGTAATGACTGGGTGTTTCTTTATAGCGTCCAAAATGTGCTCCTAAGAGGTGTTATCTGGTCAGAGGGGTTTAGAATTAATCAGGTCTTCACTTCAGGGTCATTTAACAGCTCATCACACACCAATCAGGTGTTTTTCTCCAGCAGCTCCTCAGACTTCCTTTAACACACACCAGTAGAGCACAGAGACGCTTTTACTGTTGGAGTCTCAGCAGAATATGTTACTGTTGAAGTTTCATGTTGTCCAAGGAGCTCTGTGATACTGTGATACATATATACAACAATAATGTATTTCCAAGGACAATAGCCTTAAAGATGGAGACTTATCTCCCAGATCCCTGTAGTATTGTTTAGTATTTTGTACATCCATGATTCCATATGCAGACCCCAGTGCGGAAGACTTTCCCTTGTATTGTTTCTGACTTAAGCAATGAAAGTATTTTTTATCAAACAACTGTTCTATTTTTAAGTTATTACATCTATGATTATAATACCTTCATCTGCTTCATCCCAATTATTTCAGGGAGAAAAATGGAAGTACTCCAGAGGTTGGGCGTACATATTCCCCACTCGCCAAAAAATAGTAACATAATTAGGAGCCGTGGCCAATGGGCAATAGGTCAAGGGAGCCATGGGTTGAAAAAGTTTGGGAACCACTGAGTTAAGGAGTTCGACTATTTGGGCATACAATTGGTGGAGAGTGATGGACAGGGAGAACAGTTGGATAAGAGCAATGTGCAATGATCAAACACAGGGCTAGTGTCAGGATAAAGTTTTTTAGGGGCTTTAAAAACTTTCAAGTCTTGCCTGCTTTAGAGGTGTATAGAGCGCAGGTCGTAAGCGCAGCATTATATGACGCAGAGATAAGGGGTTACAGCAAAGTTGAAGATCTAATCCTCCGAAGAACTTGTTTATTATATCACTGCTGAAACTCCAGCAGAGTTCTCCTTTGCTTCTCTTGGGTTTGGACTTGAACCTTCGCAAGATAAGCGATAGTGCAAGGCTTAAGCATATACTCTTTAGGATAAGACTTTGGTCAGCAGGTGGATTGGCCCACTAGAGGATATCCCTAAGTGACCTAATTAGCAGGGCGGAGGTTCTGAATATCTCCTGGCTAAAATACATCCAGAACTCTCCAACTGAGCTAGGTGTGAACAAGTTCTGGTCCAACCCTGGCTCAATTACTTCCAGTTCAGCCCTTTTGGTTAAAAAGGTTTTTTGGCAATCCACCTTGAGGGCTCATTATGAAGCTTCATCCCACGGCTCCCTAACTGGTATTTCCTAGACCAAAAAATTGTCGCAATTTTGAAGAATACCTTGATTTCTTGCAAGCTCTACTTCAGAGAAAGCTATATATTCAATTAAGGATGGGCAATCTTCCATTGACCGGCTTCACAAGTATATTGTCAAATCATCTGCTCCACACATATGTTTGATGTGTAATGCTGCTCGTGAAGATGTCCAGCATGGTTTGTTTTTTTGCCCTGCTTATAAACTTGCACCAGCAAAATGAACTAGACCACTTTGCTAAAGCTCGGGTATTAGCATTGCCAGGAGGCTGTGCGAATCTGGCAAGCTGATTCAACACCCTAATACAGTATATGGACTCTGACGGGAACCCAAGCCTGTGCTCGAGCTTCTTAAATCAATCAGATCTCTTGAGCGACTCGAGTATATTTGACGCACCGAGGTGCCGCTTCATTTGTGCCCCCACACATCGTGCTTTCATTAACTTGGAGACATCTTTTGAACTTGAAGGTGTACAAGTTCAACTCCCTTGGCTCATCAAGAGGAATTATAGAAGGAAATTATTCAACCTTACGTCCTGAAGATGGTCTGACGATCTTATCGCCAACACAGACCGAAACGAAAACTGCGACATCTATTTCTATGTTTATTTGTTGATTTAAAGGAATTTCTTCTGTTGTATCAGATTGTTTTCCTCTTCCAAATTACAGAATAGATGTACACATAGTTCCTTTGCAGGCAAATTTATGTTACCTCCAGAACTATGTTTGGTTGATTGCAATTTCATTCTCCCTGGTCCTTAATTGTTCATATATTAAATATGTGTTTTGTTTGAAGCAAGTCTGCCCCGTGTGTTACACTCTATGATTTTTTGACAGAAATCTGCTAATCAAAATTATTCTTTCAATGCTAGATTGACCAACAGTTCACCACTAGTCAGGGTTGAACAGCAATACATTTTTATGACGTATCATTTCTGAAATTCATCCACAAATAAAATCCTTAGTAGGCAAACGCTCACTTATGTCAAGCTTTAATCGGCCAACCCTCCATGGGTACATTGGGTTTTCCTATTCCTTTTGATACGGTATCTATAAGGGTCCTCAGACCCCTCCCATTTGTCTCCCTCTCGAGACCTTTCAAATGTAAAAGGCACTGGTGTCAATCCACAAAGTATGATCCTAGTCGGCACTGAAGTCAGTCGACGCTCGTCCAACTCCATGTCGGAGTTGGGAATTACATGGTCCAAAACTCTCAAAAACATGTCAACAAAAATTCAAGAAAAAAGCCAATAAGAAAATGACTGATGAAAGCTCTAATTGGATCAGTAATATCTGGTGCAGAACGTCAGCATGCCTGGTTGGCGCCTATGTAGGTACAGCACACGTCACTATCAGTGCATACAATGGAGCGCCGAATAACGCCACCTACTAACACACAGGGGTACTTATCAAAAATGTCTAGAACCAGGCTGACACCTGACTATTCTAAGATAATGAATCTGCGGCTAGAAGTCTCTCTCAGATAAACTTGTACTGTGATTATTTTGAGAACCTAATAAAAGAAAATTGATCCATAAACCTACCCCTAAAGCATCTGTGAGCAAAATATACGTTTTTGCAAAATCTGGGAATTGCAGTATATGTTTGGGCGAGTCATGTTCGAAAGCTATTTGATTCAGGAAATGTTATTTGTTTATTAGTGCTTTCTTTTTTCTCCAATAGAAGCCAATCATGCCTAGGAAAAACCCTAGCAAAACACACAAGATGATGGACGGAATGTTGCACAATGGCAAAACATTCACCCCACTCACAGATCTGGGTTTAATCCATTGGTATTTTGCTCACCAAGCCACCCCAGTTCAGACATGGCCATATGCAAATCAGTCTTGACCCTGCGCCTCATGGGAACAGTCCAGCCCGAACTACCAAGCCATGTCTTCCCTGGACTGGAATCAAGCATCCTAGGACCGGTTTCGGGTTCATAACCCTCATCAGCCAGGCTATCTTGAATCCAGTGAGGCATCAGCCCCCCTTGCACCCCCCTGCGGACACCCATGGTGCGTTCCAACAAGAGTGCTTACCTGAGGACACCATTTTGCTGCCTCATCCCTTCTCATATATGAGCTTTGCCTTGGAGAATGCTCTCTCTGGGGGTCCCCACTCCCACTCTTGTCAGGGTCCTGGGCAGTGCTCTGTGCTGCCTCCTGCTCTCTGGGGCCCCCACCCCATCCTTTCACCTGTGACTGTGAGCTTTGCTCTTTGCTGCCTCCTGCTCTCTGGGGCCCCCACCCCATCCTCTTTCCGCTCGTGGTTCTGACTGAAGAGAAACATTGCAACTTGTTACATTGTTTCTCTTCAGTCAGCCAGGAGCTCAGAGCAAGGGGCTCAGAGCAGGCTGCAGACTGCACCTGCTTTGGAGGGAGAGAGGCTTGATTTAGCGCAAGCCTCTACCCTGCACCCTTCTCTCCTCTGCCTTGCATCCTTCTCCCCTCCGCCTTGCACCCTTCTCCTTTCTGCCTTGCACCCTTCTGCCCTCTGCCTTGCACCCTTCTCCACTCTACCTTGCACCCTTCTCCCCTCTCCCTTGCACCCTTCTCCCCTCCGCCTTGCACCCTTCTCCTTTCTGCCTTGCACCCTTTTCCTCTCTACCTTGCACCCTTCTCCCCTCTGCCTTACACCCTTCTCCTCTCTACCTTGCACCCTTCTCCCTCAGCCTTGCACCCACCTCCTCTCTGCCTTGCACCCATCTCCTCTCTACCTTGTACCCTTCTCCTCTCTGCCTTGTGCCCTTCTCCCTTATACCTTGCACCCTTCTCCACTACCCCTTGCACCCTTCTCCCCTCTACCTTGCACCCTTCTCCCCTCAGCCTTGCACCCTTCTCCCCTCAGCCTTGTACCCATCTCCTCTCTGCCTTGCACCCTTCTCCTCTCCGCCTTGCACCCATCTCCTCTCTGCCTAGCACCCTTCTCCTCTCTGCCTTGTACCCTTCTCCCCTCTGCCTTGCACCCTTCTCCCCTCCACCCTGCACCCTTCTCCTCTCTGCCTTGCATTTTTCTCCCCTCTGCCTTGCACCCTTCTCCCCTCTGCCTTGCACCCTTCTTCTCTCTACCTTGCACCCTTCTCCTCTCCACCTTGCACCCTTCTCCTCTCCGCCTTGCACCCATCTCCCCTCCTCCCCTCCACCTTGCACCCTTCTCCCCTCTGCCTTGCACCCTTCTCCCCTCCGCCTTCCACTTTTCTCCCCTCTGCCTTGCACCCTTCTCCCCACCGCCTTGCACCCTTCTCCTCTCCGCCTTGCACCCTTCTCCCCTCCGACTTGCATCCTTCTCCCCTCCACCTTGCACCCATCTTGTCTCTGCCTTGAACCCTTCTACTCTCTGCCTTGCACCCATCCCCTCTCTGCCTTGCACCCATCTCCTCTCTTCCATGCACCCTTCTCCTCTCTACCTTGCACCCATCTCCTCTCTGCCTTACACCCATCTCCTCTCTACCTTGCACCCTTCTCCTCTCTGCCTTGCGCCCTTCTCCCCTCTACTTTGCGCCCGTCTCCCATCCGCCTTACACCCTTATCCTCTCTGCCTTGCACCCTTCTCCCGTCTACCTCGCACCCTTCTCCCCTCCGCCTTGCACACTTCTCCTCTCCGCCTTGCACCCATCTCCTTTCCGCCTTGCACCCATCTCCTCTCTGCCTTGCACCCATCTCCTCTCTGCCTTGCACCCTTCTCCTCTCTACCTTGCACTCTTCTCCATCCTCCTTGCACCCATCTCCTCTCTGCTTTGCACCCGTCTCCTCTCTACCTTGCGCCCTTCTCCCCTCCCCCTTGCACCCTTCTCCCCTCCGCCTTGCACCCTTCTTCTCTCTGCCTTGCACCCTTCTCCCCTCTACCTTGCACCCTTCTCCCCTCTACCTTGCACCCTTCTCCCCTCCGCCTTGCACCCTTTCCTCTCCACCTTGCACCCTTCTCCTCTCCGCCCTGCACCCTTCTCCTCTCCGCCTTGCACCCTTCTCCTCTCCGCCTTGCACCCATCTCTCCTCCCCCTTGCACCCATCTCCCCTCCACCTTGCACCCTTCTCCCCCCCGCCTTGCATCCTTCTCCCCTCTGCCTTGCACCCTTCTCCCCTCCGCCTTGCACCATTCTCCTCGCTGCCTTGCACCCTTCTCCCCTCCGACTTGCACCCTTCTCCTCTCTACCTTGCACCCTTCTCCCCTCCCCCTTACACCATTCTCCCCTCCGCCTTGCACCCTTCTGCTCTCTACCTTGCACCCTTCTTCTCTCTACCTTGCACCCTTCTCCCCTCTGCCTTGCACCCTTCTCGGCCCCCCCTTGCCCCCACCTGCGGACGCCCATGGTGCATTCTAACAAGAGTGCTTACCTGAGGACACCATTTTGCTGCCTCATCCCTTCTCATATATGAGCTTTGCCCTGGAGAATGCTCTCTCTGCGGGCCCCTACTCCCACCCTTGTCAGGGTCCTGAGCAGTGCTCTGTGCTGCCTCCTGCTCTCTGGGGCCCCCACCCCCATTGTTTCACCTGTGACTTTGAGCTCTGCTCTTTGCTGCCTCCTTCTCTCTGGGGCCCCTACCCCATCCTCTTTCCGCTCATGGCTCTGACTGAAGAGAAACATTGCAACTTGTTACATTGTTTCTCTTCAGTCAGCCCGGAGCTCAGAGCGAGGGGCTCAGAGCAGGCTGCAGCCTGCACCTGCTTTGGAGGGATAGAGGCTTGCTTAGCCTCTCTCACAGCTCTCAGAAGAGCTGAGGGGGCCCGGGGCCCCCTTCATTTACTAAAAAGAGTGGGCCCCCCCCGCACCGCCGGGGCTGCGGGGGCGTTTGTTACGCCCCTGTGTGTTTAGGAGAAATGTTGAAAGGTGTGTCCTGGCGGACAGGCGTAGCAGCACTGTGGGCCATCTAGAGATGACACAGACACACCTCTCTACTCACCCACATCTGGAAGATAACATCTTAACTGGAGTCATCTGCACCCTCCAAACAGGAGACATGCCTCTCTTAGACCTCACTGGTTCTTGCCCTCCATCCCAAAGGATGCACATTTCCAGTTCCTTTTATTAACTTCCCTCCCCAAGGGTAGCTCGACCTCTCCCCCTCCTGAGCCTCGAAGGTTGAAGTACGCGCATGAGGGTTGGGTACCGGGGGCACTCGTTCAGGAGGCATCCTAACCTCCATACAATAAAAGATAGGAGGATTCATCGCCTGTCTCGCAGTAGAGCTGCACTGCTTACAATAGCGCTTTGAAAAATGAATCGAGCTATACAGTTTTCACGGGGATCCAGAAGAAGAGGAGTACCATATGTCGGTTTTCCAAAAGAATATAGCATTGGGTTATTCTAGTAAAACTCCCTTCTCAATGATTACTTTATTACAAGAGCTTTGAAGCATCTCTCGGTGTATGCAGCGCTATATGTAACGCTAATACAAAATATAAGTGAAGAGATGCAAATAATAGAGATAAAACAGCAGATACAGAGAGTAAATAACTGCAAAGAAATTCTACCTGACTATAGACATCTGCAAAGAAAACAGTACGAAATGTAATACATGGTTACTTATTGGCCTTCGGGGGTAATCTCTGTGACGCCCCCTAGGATACACCATGGACAGACCGAACATCAAATAAAAATAACAGTAAAGGCAAAGTTAGTCCCTATTCAGATTGTATACATGTTTTGATCATGAGTTTTACACGTCACGTTGTGCTAGACAAATAGTTATGCAGTAAACAATGCAGGTAATCAAAAAGAAATACCTAAAAACAGTATACAAACTAAGTGGAACGATATAAATTTTTTATTATTAAAGTTAAAAAAATTGTAATAATCACATTTAAGTTAAAAACATTTCATATTCTCAATGCATTATAAATAATAAACATCAAAAGAAAACTAAAAGTCGACGCAGCGTTTCGGTGAGATGTGATTCTTACACCTTCTGCAGGACAGAGTTTTCTAAAATAAGGGGTTTTGTTTGGCATTCGATTTGCTCAAAACCAGAGTTAACCACTTGATGCGGGTTGTGTTTGTTGGTGCCACCGATAATTAATCACTCGGGTTGGATATTAAAACATAAATCATATCTGAACTGATATGTTCATAGGGCGAACAGATGTGCCGTGATAAAAGATATAGATTTATACTGTTCACTATGTATTTTGCCGTTTTCAATAAGGGGCGAGGAAAAACTGATGCAGTTGCTCTGAGAATAATGCAACAAGGCTCAAGGTCTTGGGATGGGCACCGCCTTGTCTTAAATTCTGATTAATCCGTGCTCTGGGGTATCACTCCCCTCCAGGAGTGTGTCTGATAACTCGTAGTGTAGCAGACCAGGGGTGGCTCTAGGCTCATGGCGGCCCTGGGCAGGGAGCGTAGGTATGGGGCTCCGGAAGAGGGGGTCCGGGCGGGCGGAGCGCGGAGGCCAATGAGAGGGGGGGTCAGGGTGTTTGGAAGTGGAACAGAGCCGGAGGCCGCCAAATCCCTGCCAGGGGCCGCCATGCAAATATGTATCCATCCTCAGAGGATTATATTAAGGATAAATATTGGCGTGGTGGCCCCTGGGGTTTGGTGGCCCTGTGCAGGTGCGCAGCTTGCACATGCCTAAGGCCGCCCCTGAGCACACCTATTACCCCATAGGTCTCTGACTCTAGGCACTGGTATTGTGGCTGAATATTATTCAGCATGAAGGTTTAATTTAAATAATTTCACTGTAAGCTTCGTGTATCATTTCATCAAAGTTCAATTTATTGGCTTATTCATTCCATCTTAGCATGTTATAATCACATGTTCCAAAAAAGCGTTTTCATATCTTGCATTTTTATAGAATTCCAATGCATTTCGGTGCAAAAAGCACCTTCATCAGGGAAAATCTCGCGTGTGCGGGTGGCGTGGCTTCTACTCTCCTCGCGGTTTCCGTTCAATTAATTAAATAAATTAATAAATTATAACATGCTAAGATGGAATGAATAAGCCAATAAATTGAACTTTGATGAAATGATACACGAAGCTTACGGTGAAATTATTTACATTAAACCTTCATGCTGAATAATATTCAGCCACAATACCAGTGCCTAGGGGAAGAGACCTATGGAGTAATAGGTCTGCTACACTACGAATAATGCAACAAGCACATATAAAATCTTTAAAAAGCACTTCGGCCTCCCTTCTTCCAAGGAACAGCTTCCGGGTCCTGCCTTTACTATTGTACTATCCCATCCCTTTTCTGAGTACAAGGGTACCTCCCTCTTTTTCTTCAAATAAAAATAAAACATAGAAAAGAAACTCCGAGCGGTCTTGCACTGCCAGCCGGCTGCACCTTGTCTCGCTTTGGGGAGGACCCCCTCACTTCGAGGCAGCATATCTCCTTGTCTCCTTCTGCGGAGTACCCCGTCACTTCGAAGGTGCATGTCTTCTGGTCTTCCACTGTAGAGTACCTCCTCAATTTGTAGCTGCATGTCTCTTTGACTCCCTATTCAGAGTAACTCCAAACTTCGTAGCTGCATGTCTCTGGACTCCCTGTGCAGAGTACCCCCTCACTTCGAAGATGCATGTCTCCAGGTCGCCCTCTGCAGAGCACTCCCTCCCTTCGAGGTAGCATATTTCCTGGTCTCCCTCTGCAGAGTACCTCCAAACTTTGATGCTGCATGTCTTCTGGTCTCCCTCTGCGAAGTACCCCTCACTTCAAAGCTGCATGTCTCGACTCATGGAAGTTTGTTCCACAGTTTAGAGCCCAAGTAAAAGAATCCTTCCTCCTGTTTGTTCAAGGGCATTCCTCCAGAGGAAGCTTTAGAGAACACAACTTCAAACCTTGCTAATAGCAGCACTGTATAGAGCCTCATATAGCGCTTCTCCTGGGGTCCCTCTGACCAAGTGCTTAATTTGTAAAAAATAAAATATATAACAAATGCTATGGATCTCGTCAGGAAGGCCACTGCAGCGTGCACCACACATTGCCCCAACTCAAATATAGAAATATGGCTACTTCTGGGACTTGTTGACATACGGGGAAGCTCTGTTGCTTCACACAAGCAGTGGAGCTGCGGAACTCCTCTGCAAAAGAAACAATTGATGAACGGAATGCTGGACAATGCAAACATTCACCCCCAGTCACAAGGATCAATCCATCATTCTTTTGCCCACCACCCCAGTTTGTACCCAGCCATATGCAAATCAGTCTTGACTCTGTTCCTTGTGGGAACAGTCCATACCACTCTGAGCAGCCGTCTTCGCTCACATCAGCCTGTCTGTGGCAGGTAATTAATCTGCTCCGCAGCCGCGCTCTATTAACAAGGAATGCTGCAAGTCTAGAAGCACTATCCATTAGTGATTCTGAAAGCACACGTCATGCTTCTAGACTTGCTGCATTCCTTTGTTAACAGGGCACAGCTCTGGGGCAGATTGTGTGCCTTTTTTAAAGTATCCATGTTAATTGCAGCACCACTTGGAGCCACTTGCTCCTGAAGCCGCCCCTCCTTAACCCCACAGGCTGCCGGGTAAGAGAAACACTTGCCTGTCACACGTGTTCTCCTCTTCCACGGTGATCTCTTCCTCCCCTCAAGATCCTGCAACAAGGAAATTACCGTTTTTCGTGCCGCTCACGTTTTGATTTTTTTAAATTTTTTATAAAAACCTTTTATTGCACTTGTATAGTACACAACGGAATGCCTACAACCCAACGGGCCGGCCGCTAACACAGTTCGTGATTCAAAATGCAGCATTTCAAAATAGACATTAAACCATCAGCTCCGTATAAATCCAAAGAAGGTCGCTGCGAAAGAAAGGTGCATCTCAGATATCTGTATTGACGCTGGATGAGGTTTTTGATTTTACTTTTTTTGAAAACAACAACTTTCAACTTCAAACGTTAGGAATAGTATTATGATCTTGCATGAATCAACCCAGTCTGAGTTACAAGTACCTCTTGGGAGAGGCCTACTCTAGTTCCATACCCATGTGCTCGATCGTTCCCCACTAATCTTACCCTTACATCCACCCCCTGCCTCCCACTTAGCAATTCAAATAGGAGATCCTGTACAGTAACCTTGGCTTCCCCACTCCTCGCTATTCTCACTTAGTTTTACCTCTCATCCTCTTCCTCGTCGGAGACATCCTGATCATCTTCCAGCAAGGGGTCACAAATTTCCCCCCTGTACACATTCCATTTCGTCCAAATCTTATTCCACTTCCCTGGGCAGGCCCGGTTAGAATATACCGCCCTTTCCGTTACCATTACCCTGTCCATATTGAGACACCATTATGACTTGGTCGGCATTTCTGCCGCACCCCAGCGCTGTGCGATGTCTCGTTTTGCCACCATTAATCCTACCGTGACCCAGAGCTGTTCATGTCTGGAGAGGTCAGTAGGCTCCAGTACGTTTTACAAGCACCTTCGTGGGTCAGGCAACAGCGACAGGTCTAACGTTTGCGAGATTGTGCGGAGTATCTGTTTCCAGTATTCCCGAATCTTGGGGCATTCCCATATGGTGTGAAAAAATGTTCCTTCCTCGCCACACCCACGAAGGCAGTAAGGATGTGGTATCCTGTGGATGCGGTGTAGCATGGTCCTGGTGTAGTAAACCCTGTGTAGTATCTTGAGTTGTACTAGCCGCAGTCGGGCCGAGATGCCTACTTCCTTAGGGGACCCAAGCGCCTCATTCCACTCATGTTCGTCCATTTCGCTAGTGTCACCTTCCCATTTCGCCTTTAACAGGAGTGTCGGGTCTGGGAAGTTATTAAGCAGTTTGTGGTATGTGAGTGATGTTGCCCTTTCCATCATAAAATCAGTAAGGAGGCGGTCTTCTAACGGCGAAGACTCAGGCAGCGTCGTGTCAGGGGGCAGGGCTGCGAGCAATGCATGTTGTATCTGGATGTACCTGTAAAGTTCCCTGTCACAAAGGCCGTATAAGTCTTTTAGCGGGTTAAAGGGTATCACCCCGTTCCTCTCCCAGAGATCACCCACCGTGGAGATCCCTATAGTGTCCCAGTGTGTAAAACCCTTACTGTTTCTCATGTTGCCCAACATCCGAGAATCCCACAGCGGGGTCATTTTGGTGATCTTCCCTTTCCAACCCAGCTCTGCTGTTGCTGTATGCCACAACTGTACTGTCAGTCTAGTGGGCCCTAGTAAGGCACGAACTTTACGGTGATCATATAATGGACCCAACAGGCTGTTCGTGCCCAATTGCGCCCTATCGGACTGGAACGCTGGCTCAGTTTGAGGTGCGTGAATCCACTGGTTGATTGGCTTAAGGTGTGCTGCCCAATAGTACAGTCTTAAGTTAGGTAATGCGATACCACCGTCGTACCAGCCTCTGTGCAGCTTGGATTGTGCAATGCGTGCAGGGAGGTTTCCCCATAAAATGTTAGAAACCAGCACTGCCACTTTCTGGAAAAACCTAGGGGCTACAGGATAGGGTGTATTCTTGAGGACATATAAAAAACGTGGCAACGCCATCATTTTATAGAGTGCAGCTCTGCCCAGGAGTGTCAACGGAAGACCCGACCAGAACGTAACATCTCGTTTAAGTCTATCCAGGTGAGGCTTCAGATTCCTATCCATGAATTCCGTTGGATCCCTAGTGACATGAATGCCCAGATATTTAAACGACGAGCCCGCTATCGCTAGTGGGCACGCCTTACCAAGGTTCGGGGCCTGCCCCTGCAAAACATACAGTTCCGACTTATTCCAATTCAGCGTATAGCCGGAAACGCTGCCGTGTGTGTCACAAATGTGCAATAAAGCCGGCACTCCGCATTTGGGGTCAGTTAAATAAATCAACATATCGTCTGCATATAAAGACAGTCGGTCCTCCCATCCCTCACTCCATGATATGCCCTTGAGGAGAGGTGAGGTCCTTATGAGGGTCGCGAGGGGTTCCAAGGAGATAGCGAACAGCAGGGGTGATAAGGGACAACCCTGCTGTGTGCCCCTCCCCAGCGGGAACGTGCGCGAGATATGTCCATTAGCTACCACGTGTGCCATCGCGTCAGTGTATAATAGTTTGACCCACGCAATAAAGCGGGGCCTGAATCCCAAGCGCTTCAGTGCCTCAAAAAGATATGCCCATTTCACCAGATCAAATGCCATTTTAGCGTCAAGCGCCAAAATCACTGCTGATGCGCTGATAGAATCTGCTCTAGCCAGCACACCGTGCAGCCTTCGCAGATTCAACGCTGTGTTTCTGTGTGGCATAAATCCGGATTGATCCGGGTGTATAATCGACGACAGATGGGGCAGGATTCTGGTCGCTAGGAGTTTAGCCAAAATCTTAACTTCGGCATTTAGCAAGGATATGGGGCGATAAGAGGAACACTCATCAGGTGGTTTGCCCGGTTTAGGAATAATTACAATGGTCGCCGCTCGCTGGTCCGGCGGAAGGGAACCCTTCTCTAGACATTCCCTAAACATTCCCAGTAGATGTTCACTAAGGGTCCCAGGCACTGCTTGGTACCATTCAATGGGTATGCCGTTGGGTCCCATTGCTTTGCCCGGGTTTAGTGCCCGAATCGCCAGTTGGATTTCATCGGCAGTAATGTCCGCTTCCAACTCATTTGACGCTTCCGGTGACAATGTTTGGACCTCGATCGGAGCTAGGATGTCTTTGGCCATCTCAGGTGTGATCACACGTTCCGAGGTGTACACCCACTCAAAGTGGGTCGCGAGTAGCTCCGTGATACGTCTTGGGTCTGTGTGTACCGCCCCATGTTCGTCTTTCAAGCGTTGGATCCCCCTGGAGTTACCCTCCCGTTTATCAAGCCATGCCAACATTTTCCCTGCTTTTTCACCCACCTCGTAGATTCTATTTTGAGTGTCGGTTATGTGCCCTTTTACTTGGATGCGCAGGTGATCGTTGTATAGTTGTTGTTGAAGGGTAAGTGCGTGAAGGGTTGATGGAGAGGGGTGCTGTTCAAGGGCAGTGGTCCGTTCCTGTAAAGCCACCTCCAGATTAACTAACTCCTGTGACAGCTGTCTTTTATGACCCGTGATGGAGTTAATGGCTTGTCCCCGCAGTACCGTTTTATAGGCTTCCCAAAGTGTCTCGGGGGAACTTACTGAGTGTATGTTTTCTTGGAAGTATTGCTTTGTTGTTCTTTTAAGGGCCTTGCGAACCTGTGGGACCCTAAAGTAGGTAGCGTGAATGGGGTAGATGCGTTTGCGTGATCGTGCCTGAGAAGAAAGTGTTAGCGTGAGTGGCGAGTGGTCTGAAATCCCTCGAGGGTGAATTGCCATTGTGTCTATGTATTGGAGGCCCTCTCCCAGCGTCAGGTAGTGGTCAATGCGAGAGAGACTGCCGTGCACAGCGGAGTGAAAAGTGTATTGTTTCGTACCAGGGTGCAAATGTCTCCAGATGTCAGTCAGTCCCATGGCCGTTGCAAACCGCTGGAGGTAGGGGACTCCCCCCGCCTGCACCGGTGTGGGGTGTCTATCAAGTTGTGTGTCCATGACTGCATTAAAGTCCCCCCCCCAGGATGATCTCACCCTCGGTGAGAGTCCGAAGGAAGTCACCTAATTTTGGGAGGTGAACCGAGTTGTGATCTCGGACCCCGAGATCGCCAAATCCGAGACGGTCTATCCCCTCTGTTACCACCTCGCACCATATCCAGTCCAGGTAGACGCGTAGAGTCCCCAACAACAGCGTCCCTGACGACAGGCATCCCGCCCCTCTCTCCTTTGCAGGAACCAATCAGAGGTACCGAAGGACCGGAAGGGATACCCCGTGAACCCGGAAGTCCCGCCTCTCCACCGACGGCCGGACACAGAAAAGCCGGAAGGGAAGACACAAGCGTCGTCGAAGGATTGTGGCAGGAGATTTCGGCTGGACCGGTGACGGACGGAGAAGACGGGAACGGAGAACGCGAGGAGTGGTCCGAAGAGTGGTGGAGTCCCACGGAGGTGGCTGGAGAGCGGCCGTAACTCGGAGGAGAGTTACGGCGGAGCGCGTGAGTACCAGTTACTCCCTTGAGCACGCTAGGTGCCCGTGTACATAGTTAAAAACCCCTCCCAGTGTAAATTGTTCCCGCTATCCTAGGCACGTCACCAGTAAGCACTACTTAGGTTGTAAATACGCACTTCACACTGTATAAAGAGCACCCCTCTCCCCACCTCCCTGAGCACTTCCATTTCTTTCCTTTCCTTGACCCATACCTATACCGCCCTCACTTCCCCCTCGTTTCCACACACTCCCGGGTTAACGGTGGAGGTACCGGATCTCGCGTCCAAGCACAGCTAACGGCTCCCTCTTTTCTCTTGTTTGCCCTCCGAGGTGTTCTCCGACCACAGCGAGGCAGCTACACCAAAGACCCGGACGACCCTTGGACCCTCATCCCGCCCGGACAACAGAGAAGAAGACGTACACCTCTTCCTGGGTGTTGGACCGGACTCTCCTACTATCCCCGTAAAACCTTGTACAAAAGCCCCAATAAATCACTATCGCCCACTATATCCGGCCTCCTCGCCTGCTTTACCAGTCCGCCGACCGCCCACGATCACATCTGGTGTCAGAAGTGGGATTAACTGGAGGAATGGAGGCCGTGATGAAAAGGATGGCGGAATCCCAAGAACAACTGGGAAAGTTAATGGAGCAGTTCCTCAAAACTGGTGAGGACGATCGGGGGCAGCTCCATGATGTCTTAAAGGGACAGGGAACCTCCCACGACCAGGCTATGGGGAAACTGACCGATGTCTTGGGTCAACCGCGCCCGATGTCCTCCCTCCCGTCAGTGGTACTTCAGAAATACGTACCGGGGGAGGACCCTGACTTTTTCTTTACCAACTTTGAACGGCTAGCCCAGGCCGCCACATGGCCTTTAGACCGATGGGCTCATTATCTAGGGCCCCTGCTAACAGGGGATCTACAGGCTGCCCACCAGCAAGCGAACATTCAAGGCAATACCCCATATGACGACGTAAAGAAATGCATTCTTGAACGGCTGGGCATAGATGAGGAAACCTACCGAGTACGTCTACGCCAAGTGAAAGAAGGACCCCAAGAGACTCCCAGGGCCCTCTCCTTCCGAATCAAAGACCTCGCCAACCGCTGGCTGAAACCCGACAACTCTACTAAAGAGAATATCTTAGAAAAAATTTACCTGGAACAATTCCTATCGTCTTTGCACCCAGGCACGCAAAAATGGGTACGCCAGCATGCTCACCTGACCCTGGATACAGCAATAGAAATTGCAAGCGCTTATAGCAGGGCCCAGGAGGCCCAGAGAGGAAAGGACGATCACCCCCACAAACCTCATCCCCCTACAGGACTACGACCTCCACGTCCCCCTGTCCCAAGAAGACCTGATCCTCCTCTCTTTTTCCCCACTCCGGTGATGCATCGTCCTGTTAACCCCGGACCACAATGCTATAGCTGTGGCGGATTCGGTCACATTGCCAGGAACTGTCCACACAAGGAAGAGCCGATGGAAGTGGGTCTGGCACGTAACTATGTGTGCTCCGTACCGGGGGCCCCACCTCCCCCTTTCCGACGTCCAGTGAACTTTGATGGACAAACCCTCATGGCCCTTACGGACACTGGGTGTCGACAGAGTGTCCTCAGACCTCAAGACCTATCGCACCCGGTTAAACCTTCGTCCGGCATGGTTGCCATCCAGTGTGTGCACAGGGACACAAAGAGATACCCCACCGCCCAAGTAATGGTTCAGCATGAAAAAGATCCAGGCACAGCTCTTACAATGGGACTGATCCCCACCCTACCAGAACAGGCAATCCTAGGAAGCGATTACCCCGGATTGCCCGAAATGTTGCATGACACCACAGAATGCCTGACACACTGGTGGGAAGAAGCACCCTTCCCAAAGGGATTGTCCTCCCCCATGCAGACCCGTAAACCAGCGAAATCCAAAGCACAGAAGAAAAAGGAGAAAAGAGAATATACTGGCGCCTACCCAGTGCTTCCGGATGAACCCCCCTGGCAAACGGACCGTGAATTCCGGGCAGCACAACAGGAAGACCCTCTGTTACAGGAAGCCTGGGGAAGGGCAGTGGATCAAGAGGACCCCCTTAACGTAGGTCCCTACTTCTTTAAGAAAAACGGCCTTTTGTACCGAAAAGGGGGGATCCAACAGAAACCCCAACTCCTGGTCCCCGGTCCCTTTCAGGAGAAAGTGCTCTTCCTAGCACATAGTCATCTTCTGGGAGGGCATTTCGGAGAAGAAAAGACCAGCCAAACAATCCTGGACAAGTTTTATTGGCCTGGAATTTATCAACATATAAAAAAATTCTGCAAAGAATGTCCGGTCTGCCAAAAGCATAGTAGATACCGACCCCCTAGGGCCCCGCTGCAACCCCTTCCCATCATTGACATCCCATTCAGCAGAGTAGGGATGGACATAATCGGACCCCTATTGCCGTCCCGGAGCGGGTGTCGTTACGCCCTGGTTATTGTTGACTATGCCACCCGCTTCCCTGAAGCCCTGCCTCTGAGACAACCCACCACCCAGAACATTGCGAAGGCCCTCATTTCTGTATTCACTCGGGTGGTTTTCCCAGGGAAATTCTAACAGATCAGGGTACTCCTTTTGTCTCCTCTCTGATGAAACAGGTATGCGCCAACCTGGGGATCAAACAAATTCGAACCTCGGCATACCACCCGCAAACCGACGGTTTAGTCGAGCGGTATAATGCCACCCTAAAACAGACCCTTAAGAAATTGCTGGGCTTAGAAGCCAAGAGGTGGGAAGATATGCTACCCCTTGCCCTGTTTGCTATCCGTTGTGCCACCCAAAGTAGCACCGGGTATTCCCCCTATGAATTGTTATATGGGCGACCCCCTCGTACCTTTCTAGATATGGCCCAAGAAGCATGGGAAGCAGAACCAGACCGTACACAACCCCTTCCAGAATACATGGAGAACCTGAAAACCCACCTAGCCATCATGAGAGATATAGTAAGCCAGAACCTCGAGAATGCCCAGAACAGGCAAAAAGGACAATATGATAAAGGCACCAAACCCAGAACCTTCTTGGCAGGGGATCTTGTGTTACTTATGTTACCATCCTCCGATCAAAAACTCCTGGGACAGTGGCAAGGTCCATATAGCATCTTACGTCAGGTGACCCCGGTCACTTACGAGCTAGACATAGATCCCATTCGTGGAGTCACTCAAATCTATCATGTTAATCTTCTAAAAAAATGGGAAGGCCCTCGTCCCGTCTTAAGTGGGTCGGCTAACACAGATCCCCTCTCCTTCACCCCTTGTATCGATCCCGATATCACCCCACAACAGAGACAGGAACTCGAAGCAGTTCTTTTTCCATTGCGACAGGTGTTCTCCTCCTCCCCGGGACACACCACCATCACTGAACACGCGATACAAACCATTCCCGGGAAGGTAATACGTCAAAGACCATACCGAGTCCCCGAGGCCCGCAGGGAAGTAATACGACACGAAACTGAACAAATGCTGAAGATGGGTATCATCGAACCCTCGGTAAGCGAGTGGAATTCCCCGATAGTACTCGTTCCCAAACCGGACGGGTCTGTCCGGTTTTGTATTGATTTCCGGGGGGTAAATAAAATATCCTCCTTTGACACATACCCCTTACCCCGCGTCGACGAGATGGTCGAACGCATAGGGAAGGCCCAATATATCTCCACGCTAGACCTCTGTAAGGGGTATTGGCAAATCCCCCTCCGTGAAGAAGATAGAAAAAAGACGGCCTTCTCCACCCCTGACGGGTTATACCAATTCCTAGTACTTCCTTTTGGGCTTCATGGCGCCCCAGCCACATTCCAACGGGCCATGAATAAAATCCTGCAACCTCACTCTCTCTATGCTGGTGCAAATCTTGATGATATCGTGATTTACAGTGACAACTGGACCCAGCATTTAGAACACCTGTACCAGGTCATCACCTCCCTAGGGACTTATGGTTTTACCATTAATCCCTCCAAAACCACCCTAGCAGCACAGACCGTGAAGTACCTAGGCTACCTCCTGGGGGAAGGCTTGATCAGACCCCAGGAAAGCAAAATCGAAGCCATACAGTCCCTCCCCTTCCCTCAGAGCAAAAGAGACCTTCGTGCTTTCCTGGGTCTCTTGGGTTACTACCGACGGTTCGTCCCCAACTTCTCCCAAAGAGCGGCCCCCCTCACTGACCTCCTAAACAAATCTGTGAAAACAGACACCCTCCTCAGATCCCCTACGGTAGAGTTGATGCAGGCATTCTCCGACCTAAAGAACGCTCTGACCTCCCATCCCGTGTTAGTAAGCCCAGACTATACACTGCCATTTATATTACAGACGGACGCCTCCGAACAGGGACTCGGGGCAGTCCTATCCCAAAAAGACCCCCAAGGAAACGAGAAACCTATTCTCTTTCTTAGCAGAAAACTGTTTCCCCGAGAGAAGAACTACGCCGTGGTGGAGAAGGAAGCCCTGGCCATCAAGTGGGCAGTGGACAGCCTCCGTTATTATCTGGAGGGGAGACAATTTACCATCTACACTGACCATGCTCCCCTGGAGTGGATGGCGCGGAACAAGGGCCACAACGACCGAGTCCTCCGCTGGTTCCTATCCCTCCAACCATATCACTTCGCCACTGTACACAGGAAGGGCTTAGAGCAAGGTAACGCGGACTATCTTTCTCGATACCCTGTATCCACAGAGGGTACAAGAAAGACAGCTAGGGGAAGGGAATGTGATCTCGGACCCCGAGATCGCCAAATCCGAGACGGTCTATCCCCTCTGTTACCACCTCGCACCATATCCAGTCCAGGTAGACGCGTAGAGTCCCCAACAACAGCGTCCCTGACGACAGGCATCCCGCCCCTCTCTCCTTTGCAGGAACCAATCAGAGGTACCGAAGGACCGGAAGGGATACCCCGTGAACCCGGAAGTCCCGCCTCTCCACTGACGGCCGGACACAGAAAAGCCGGAAGGGAAGACACAAGCGTCGTCGAAGGATTGTGGCAGGAGATTTCGGCTGGACCGGTGACGGACGGAGAAGACGGGAACGGAGAACGCGAGGAGTGGTCCGAAGAGTGGTGGAGTCCCACGGAGGTGGCTGGAGAGCGGCCGTAACTCGGAGGAGAGTTACGGCGGAGCGCGTGAGTACCAGTTACTCCCTTGAGCACGCTAGGTGCCCGTGTACTTAGTTAAAAACCCCTCCCAGTGTAAATTGTTCCCGCTATCCTAGGCACGTCACCAGTAAGCACTACTTAGGTTGTAAATACGCACTTCACACTGTATAAAGAGCACCCCTCTCCCCACCTCCCTGAGCACTTCCATTTCTTTCCTTTCCTTGACCCATACCTATACCGCCCTCACTTCCCCCTCGTTTCCACACACTCCCGGGTTAACGGTGGAGGTACCGGATCTCGCGTCCAAGCACAGCTAACGGCTCCCTCTTTTCTCTTGTTTGCCCTCCGAGGTGTTCTCCGACCACAGCGAGGCAGCTACACCAAAGACCCGGACGACCCTTGGACCCTCATCCCGCCCGGACAACAGAGAAGAAGACGTACACCTCTTCCTGGGTGTTGGACCGGACTCTCCTACTATCCCCGTAAAACCTTGTACAAAAGCCCCAATAAATCACTATCGCCCACTATATCCGGCCTCCTCGCCTGCTTTACCAGTCCGCCGACCGCCCACGATCACACGAGTGTAATGCCGGTGGGATATATACTGAGACCAGATAAAAAAGTTTCCCCTCCCACTGCCCCTGCAAGGCCGCAAAGCAGCCCTGGTCATCAGTCTTATTCAGTAAGGGGATGAAACATGCGTTTTTCTGTATCAGGATACCGGTCCCCCTGGAACCGGACGTGAACTCAGAGTGGACCAACATTTTATATCCTCGCCTATCCAAGGCCTTGGTAGCCCCCCCCCACTAGATGAGTTTCCTGCAGTAGGGCTATGGTGGGTTTTTGTCTTTTAATTGCAGTCAGTACCAACCCTCGTTTGACCTTGTCCCCAAGACCTCTCACGTTCCAAGACAGCAAACGTAAGGGAGGGCACTGTGACTCAGGGTCCACCACCCCCCCTTACCGGGACAGAATTATCAGCCATTAGGTATTACGGGATGCATGGTGTGTTGGTCAAGAAGTGGA
This sequence comes from Lissotriton vulgaris, assembly GCF_964263255.1. Taxonomy (NCBI): domain Eukaryota; kingdom Metazoa; phylum Chordata; class Amphibia; order Caudata; family Salamandridae; genus Lissotriton; species Lissotriton vulgaris. Next base: position 399,539,966 of record NC_141699.1, on the reverse strand, counting down.
TCCGGTATGGTGGCTATGCCGGTGCATAGCGAAGAGCTAAGGGACATCACGGGGCTTACGATCATTGCCCAACCCACCCATCTTGCATAGACTCATACAGAAATTCCAACATTGTCCTCGACCGTATATATACATTCCTAACTGTAACAATACAACCCCCCCCCCCATCCCCCCTCCCTGCTACCCTGCCTAACGGACTTTCAACTGCCCGCCCCCCCAACTGAGCAGAGTGCTTAACCCATCCCGCAACCAGAGTACTTGCGTGTAGGGGGGAGAGCGTCTCCCCGAGCAGGCGGCATCCCTGCGTGCCGTTGGGGTGTTTTTCGTGCCAGTGTCCAATTGCAGCTATAAAACAGTGTGTAAATGATCAGCGATTGCCCTGTTCATGAGAATTGGAGTATGGGGTTCATTCTTCACCACCGGCCCCCGCAAAACCACGGGACGGAGAGCTCTCCGCTACTCCACGCCCTGACGTTTGTGAGCCAGTTCTGCTGTCGCCTCTGCGATCCTGGTTAGACCTGTGTCGCCTCCGCTGCCGGTCCACATTATGCCACCCCTCAAGCCAGTCCCGGGCCGCTTCTGGAGAATCGAAAAACCATACTTTTATGATCGCCACCACTCGCAGCCGGGCCGGAAAAAGCATCGAATACTGCAGTTCTTTTTCCCTCAAAGTTTTCTTTACCTCCAGGAATGTTCTGCGCTTTCTAGAGACCTTTGCCGTGTAGTCTGGGAAGAAGACAATTCTTGAGTTCTGTATTTGGATCGGCAGCACCACCCTCGCGACCTGTAAAATGGCGTCGCGGTCCCTGAAATTAAAAAGTCTTGCCAGTATTGGTCTAGGCGGACCACCTGTCTTTGGTTTGCCCCCCGGCACTCTGTGGGCCCGTTCCACTGAAAAAAAGTTCGAGAGTCCTTTGGGCTGGAGTCTGGTTTTGATTATTTCTTCCACATATAGGTCCATGGCGCCCTTGTCTTCAGATTCCGGCACTCCTAAAATTCGAACGTTATTGCGCCGGGAGCGCCCTTCTTGGTCATCCAACTTTTCTCTGAGTAGTTTGTTATCCGTTTGTAGCCTTTCCATCGCCGTTTGTAACTCAGACACGTCTTCGATCAATGATTTAGTGACAACCTCCACCTGCTTTACCCTTTCGTTCATTTTCTGGAGGTCTGCCCGTATCAGGGTGACCTCCGTGGCTGTCGCTCCTAACGTTGGTTGCACCTGAGCCAGCGCCGCCAGAACGTCCTCTAGTGTGGCCTTCTTCGCCCCCTCGGATTCCGACGTTTTCCCCGCATTCTTGCGCTGTTCTTGGGGAGGAGTTTGTCTCTCATAAGCGACTTTGTCCAATTTTGCCTGAGTAGTGCTATTCCTGGGGCCTCTGTTGGACATGGCTTTGGTCATACCATCCTCTCGGACCAACGCAAGTCCGTGATCAAATCAAGGAGGGCCGGTGCTTTGTTGTCTTGCCGTCGTCTGTGGGAGGTCGCGTTAGTGGACCGTTGCAGTAGTAGCCACCTGGAAGGTCTCCAAGACCGCAGGTCTTTATCGCTCCGCCATGGCGGGCGGCTCCGCGGGGGCGGTTGCTGGAAGAGCCCGGGGCACGACGTGCAGCCAACGCCCAAGATGGCGGGTCTGGCCGCCCGAGCCCCGGCGTTATCTGCGGTGCCTCCGGGCATGATCACACGAATATCCACTGCCACAGGCCGTCTCGGGGTCCCGCTTGTATTACCGGGCCGCCGGAGGATGCTTACGGATTGTCCTGGCAGTGCGTCCCGGGCAACCACCGCCGCCAAAAGGTTACTTCCGGCCGGGTCCCAAGTATACGCGACTCCGCTGCCTCCAGGAGAGCCCTAGGCCCCACCTCTCGCCACTCTCTGCCATGCGATGTCGCGCTGTTTCAGGGTCTTCGCCGTCACAAAATTGGACCACCGGGTGCTGCACGGCCTGTGGGTCCCATCCACCCCTTTAAGCACCTCGAAAATCAGGATAAATATGACGGATTTCAGTGGGAAGCCGCCTCGTCACGGGAGCCTCTCTAAGCTGCGGCCGCCATCGTTGGCTGCTAGCCACGCCCCCCCGCCGCTCACGTTTTAAAAGCAGCGGTGCTAATGGTCTCTCGCTGGATTTGCTGTGTGTACGTGCTCCACACAAGACACTGCGCGCTCGGGTGACATAGGAGCGCGCACACACATCTTACACAGAACAGGGATTGTGACAATTAAATTGAACATGCAAAGACAGGAAATTAGTGATTCTTCACAATACTAAATAGGTTTATGCACAAGGCCAATGTTCATAATCTCTATCCTTCTTTTTCGTACAATATTGGCAATATGTGACTGCCAGACAGACTCAAACTCTTTGAGGGAGATATTGCCATGCTTTATATCTTCTATTCTTTATCTACTACATGTCTTTGTGTCCTAAGACTTACACTGTACAATCCTAATGTGATACTGTGTACTTTCAACATGTATCCATGGACATTGGCGCACATTGTGGTTGACTGTATTACCTTCCCCCATATACTTCACGCAAAGAGCACAGGTCATCAAAAATGGCGGAGCAAGTAACCATGATTAGCTTAAATGTGGGCCTAAGACCGCTAAACAGCCGTACCATGTCAGACTTTCCCACGAGACAAACTTTCCGGATGGAAACGCGTGCTAATGTGATTGATTACTTTATGATTAATCTGGAGGCCTGGAACCGGTTAATCAATATGAATGTCAAAGAAAGAATAGAGAGCAATCACAACCCACTCCTCCTTGTGTTTGACCTTGCAGACTCCCACTTCGAGAATTGGCACCAGGTAGATCATGCTTTTGCGTGCAAACTTAGTCTAAATGGGACCGCTAAAAACTCTCCAGACAACCTATTGAGTGGGAAACAGACTTCTCAACCAACCGGCAGTGGGATGCACCTTCCAAAACACTGAGCATGGATGACAAGGAAGGTGTCCGTGCGACTATTTAATCCTTCAAATCATTTCTCACAATCCCCAAGCAAGTACTACTCGAGCAGAATGTACTGAAAAACAGAAATCACTTACCACCGCCCTAAGAAACAGAAGAATAACCCCAGGGGACAAGGCACAACTAATGGAAGCCGAAGATCTTACAAATATCTTATTCAGTACAAAAAATAAAACCTAGTGTATCGAGACCTGAAAAGCCCTGCAATATGCAAACGACACGAAAGATGCCAAAAAGTTCTGGGAAACCGTAGGATGGGGCTGCTCTGGTCCACGCAAGAACTTGGAAGTTAATATAAGTCCTTCACGATAGGCAAGCATTTCTCCTTACTATATCAAGTGCCTATGGAGGATGACTTAGGAAGTGAAAAGATGGGTCTACAGGTCTTCGTACAGAACCAAGTGGAAAGTGTGTTCTCCAGTGTCACTATTCTTATAGAGACACTGCATTTAGCAAATCAGAATTCATCCATCTCATCCATCATCAAAAGCTGGGAAAAGACATAGGACCTAATCAGGTGCCCACAGATGCGCTTAAAAGGAACCTAAACATGTGGCTGGGCCTTATGACAGTTGCCTTCAATGTTGTCTTAATGGAAGGTGTGGTCCCTGATTCATGGAACACATCTATAATAGTTCTCATTCATAAAAAGGGACTAGGGACGACCCTTCTAACTACTGCCCAATTTCGTCGTTGGATGGAGTAGGTAAAATCTTTGGCAAGCTGCTGTGGACTGCCTAGAATTGTGGATGAAGAACAATGGCATAATGTCCCACATGGAACCAACTTCCGCACAGGCCAGAGTACGATTGATCAATTCTTGCGCCTTCATATGATCTGTTTGCAGTATGACACATCATCACTATTTCTGGTTTTCATCAATCTAAAGACCGCTTTTGACAGCATGGAAGAGACTACACTATGGCGGTACTTGGAGTACAATGCTGTCCCCAAGTACTTACTGAATCTGCTAATTAGTCTTCATACTGGAAACACAGAGGCTGTAAAATATTGCCTCAAAGGCAAGTGTATGAACATATTAGGAATACACTCAGGGGTCAGATGTGGAGCGTGTTGGCACCAGCCCTAGTTAACATCTATATCAACGATATAGAGAAGTTGATTATCGCCTCGCCCAGGATGTACCTAAGCTGGGGAGCGATCAATTTCAATCCTTAACTGCGCAGTGACTTAAATATTCTAGCATGCACTAAACTGTTTATGCACTGCCTATTAGAAGGCCTTGAACTTTTCTGTAACTCCAGAAAATGAACCATAAATGTACAGAAAACAAAGTTCATGATAATAAAATCAAAGTCCAAATTAAAATCAGCCTTTAGGATTTATTGCAACCAAATAGAACAGGTTAAAACCTTTGACTATCTGGGCATACGGATTGGTGATCTGTTGCTTTGGTGAAGCCTGCTAACTAAGTCTAAAATGGTCCTCTCTCAACAATCAGGGCCAGTCGGAGATTTGCGAGCAAGTGCAATAATCGTTGATAACACGGTCCCTGTCTGCGTATAAATCTAAAGCAACAACCGCAGGCACCTACGGTGCCGAAACCAGGGGACAAATACAAACGCACAGGCTTTACAAAAAGTGGACAACACCTTCTTGGGGCATCTCCCACACCTAGGCCCAGGGACTCCAATGGTAGCACTAAGAGCTGAACTAGGAATAAGGTCTGTGTCAGATTATGTAGCTTTTCGCCTTGTAAACTACTGGACCCGTCTTTGGTCTACACCAGCTCTTGCAGACTACCAAAAAGGCCTGACGGACATCCTGAGATGCCAGAAATTTAATAAACTGCTGTGGTTCAAACATATATAGCATATCCTAAAGCCAATTGGCTGTTCAGATATGTGGCTTTACCAAGAAAATATAACCAAACGATACACTACTACTGGTGAAAAGGAAATACTGGGACTCTATGTGGCAAAAGCACGAAGACACAAGCAGTGCCACGCTAACCAAATGTTCAGATTTAAAGGCCAAACGTGGACGGGAACCTTACATTGACTCGATATTTCCATCCAAAAAAAGGCTCTTTTTCTAAATTGTACGTTAGGCACATTGCAGGTCCACTTATACACTAAATCCTGGCTCAAAGGCTATGGCAGCAGAGATGGGACGTGTGACCGTTTTCTTTGTGGCCAAGAAACGTTGAAACACTTTCTGTTACTCTGCAACAACTTCTTAGCTGTTTGTAGGACCTATCTCCGTCTCTTGTCTTTAAAGTATAGTACAAGGATTTGTAAGGACACTCTTCTATTATGCTGCAGAACTGACCACCGAGAGATCTACCAGGCCGTAGCCTCATATATATACATTATCTGGAAAATAAGACGACTGGTCACAACACAGGCAATGGAGAGCACCACTCTTTAAGATAGTCCTCACAGAGCCCTTATTACTATTATCATTTCTGCTTTATGTTATTCATGTCTGGAGCACCCGCGTCAGGATCTGGAGTGTTAAAACAGACTTTACCAATTTAAATTGTATTTGCACTTTATTGGATGGGAAGGTTTCTTGGCAACTGTTTGTAGCATTTTTTACTTTACCTGCTGCATAGATATGGAAAGCCTTCCAACAAATTTTGTCCTTGACAGTTGCACTATCTGTGCATAAACCATATTTATGGCCTTTTAACTCCCTATGCTAGCAAACACAAGTCACACTTAATCCTGCAAGCTGCACAACCAAGAAATATTCTCTTATCCAATTTCATTCTATTTTTTATTTAGTTATGGATGCCTTCTGTGGCTACTGCCCACTTTAGCCATCTAACGAGTTTCCAAAGCGTAATTACTAACTGTAGGAAGGTAGGACCTTTCTAGCATGGTTGCCCTCACTGTGTGCCTGATGTCAGTGTGTTTTGGACTAGTCTGACTGGGGTCCTGCTAACCAGGACCCCAGTCACTGTGCTGTCTCCCTAAATTGGACTATGGTAAGTACTTTGGTACCTTCCTAATTGGCTACTGGTGTACCCTTCTAAGTCCCTAGTATATGGTACTAAGGTACCCAGGGCATAGGTACACCAGGGGTCCATCATGGGCTGTAGCATGTATTATGTCACCCATGAGAGACCACTAAAACTGTGACTGCAGGCCTGCCATTGCAGCCTATGTAAACTGGCGCTCGCACTACTTACCGCAGATATAAGTTTCCTTATATCTGAGGTCACTGCACTTAAAACCTATAAGTCACCCCTAAGGTAGGCCTTTCAATCCTGAAGGTAGGGTGTTTGTTTTAAGTGAAATGGTGCTCTGCATGAAAAGGACACCCCCTACAAATCCAGGAGTCGCTTCTTCAGGCTTTGTAAGTGTGGTCAGCCATATAGTGGACATCAAGTCAAATACACGATGTCTAACTATATATTGATTTCAGTGTTCGATGTAGGATCCCATGTACTGGGGTGCTCTCCTAGGGAGCCCCCCTGTATTCCCAGTACCAGCCTTTCAGGGTGTAACAGCAAGCTAGTGCTGCTGCGGACCACGGGCACGATTCTGCCCTCCTGCTGCTGAGCCAGGCTTGAGCAGGGGAAGGTAGATTTCCTGTCACAGGGAGGTGTAACCACCTCCCAGACAGGACTTAATGTATTGGGATAGGGTGGGGGCGCTTGCCAGCGCCACCAGACTGCTTTGAAGGCCACATTGGATGCCCTCTTGCATACTCCAGTAGGAACCAGTTCAGGGAGCCGTTGGCTCCCACTCTGGTGTGAAACTGGATAAAGGACATGGGAGTATCCTCCCCTCTGTCCAGCCCCTCCGCAGGGAGGGCGCCCTAAATCATCCCAACCCTTTCCTAAGGTACTTAAGAGCTTACCTGTGGGTGGCTCATCAGATTCGTCTTAGGACAAGAATCAGAAACTAAACCACTTCATCTTTAACCGCCTGGGCACTTTGGACTTCGTTGGACTTTGCTTTAGGAACCGAGACTGCAACTGGAAGACTCCTGCTGCTCCTGGTATTGAAGAACCGCCAGTCTTCTGCTTTGTCTGTGCTCCAGCAAAGTTCTTCTCCAGGCCTGTGGGCATCCAAGACACCCAAAGAAATCTCCCTTTGAGTGAAGGAGTCACTCCTCTGCATCCTCTGCACCCTGGGCATGCAACCTTGGTGAGTTGCTTGAGATCCTCTTGCGACTCCTGTGCCTTCGGCCCATGGGTCCTCTTGAGGGTTTTCTTTGGCTCCAGTGGGCTCCCCTGCTTGCTCGGGGTCTGCTCTCACTCTCCTTTACTTGGTGAGTCCCTTGGACCTTGCTGGTCCCGACACTGCACCTTCTGCGTTTTTCTTATCTGTTACGGCTGCCAAGGCTTGCTGGTGCTTCTGCCAAACTCTGACCCCTTGGCTCTCGACTTCCGAGGTGGGACAGCTCGTGTACCGCTCCTCGTCTTCAGTAGTGCAGCCTGGCACTCACAGCTTCAGCAACAAGGTCGCCGTCAACTCTGCTACATCGGTGGTCATTGGTCTTCCGTGCCTCCTGGTCACTCCCGAGTGGCATAGACTTTGTCCCCTCTGCTTGCAGGTACTGCTTTTCAAGAATCCACCCTTTGATTCCACCAGACTCTTTCACCTTCTTCGCCAGCAGCATCTTCACTGAAGTACTCCATTGTGGTCTACGGGGGGTTACAACCTCACATGATGCCTTTGCACCCGGCTTCCCTGATGTAGGTATCCTAGTTCCTGGGGTATCCACAGGTGGGATGACGCTCCAACCTTCCATCTTCCATGTGGTTTCTTCATGGTCCTCTGGGAGGGGCTCTCCTTATTAAAACTACAACGTCCCCATTGACTTGTATTGAGTACACGGTAACGTCTCTATTCTGCACACACCCTTCTTGGGATTCCTGGGTACTTACATTGGGTGGTAACTTGGGTCCCTGGCTCTTCTGAGTCTTCTGTGTCAAGCCTTGACTTCGGTCGTGGTTCGCATTCCACTTTATTAGTATATGGTTTGGTCTCCCCCTTGAGACCCCTGTGTATGTGTTCTACTTACCTGTTCTATTGTTGAAGTATCATGTGCATTGTGATTATATCTCTGGTTAGGAGATACCCCATTGTGTTAGTGAGTGTTTATAATAAATACATATTTTTATAACTACACTGTGTGGTTCTTTTTCACTTAACCTTCACTATATGATTAGCACTGGTAAAACAAGTTGCTTTACACTGCTTCTGGATTAAGCCTAAAGGCTGATTTCCATCACTACCACTTAGAGAGCTTTCCATGGTTGTCTAAGACTACTGAAATCAACATAAGGGTTGTCTGGATTAGTGCAGGGTGCTTAACTTAAATAAGTGTACACCATATACTAAACCAGCCTCCTACAGTGGTGTGCAGCAGTTGGAATTTAAGCCTTCTGTTACATAGCCTCTATACTCTTTTTGGATTTATGAATGTGAGGAGGAGAAGGGTACCTCAGAAGAAAAACCACTTTTCTTACCTTCTTTTCCGCACACCTGCTGTGAAAGCCGGCAATGACACACCTGGGAAGAAAACAAAGAAGGGGTTAATAAAGTACAAATGGACTTTCCTTGCCCTACCGAGGACATGAAAGGACCTCCCAAGAGCCAATCAGGAGGCCACGACCTGGGTGAAAAGGACACCATCCAACCACAAGGAGAAAGAGAGAGAGACAGAGGTGAAGGAAGGAGCACGCTGAACATGGAGGAGACCAGAAACGCTGAGCCAAAGGAGACGTGGTCGGACACAGAAAAGGGACAAACCAAGGGAGCCTATAAGAAAGGAACAAAGAAGACCTTTAGAGCTGGAGTGAGGAGTGGTGGACACTCACGGAAGATGACTATATGCCGCAGCAACTCAGGACAGTTGCTGCATCTGTGGTACGTGGCCAAAACGGTGATGTGCATTGAAGGGGAGGGTTGGGGTATCTAAAGGTCGGGGTTCTCTATTTTCCATTGTGGTTAGTTTGATGTTTGTTTTGTTTGAGAACTAGGCAGTTACTGTACGTACCCGAAAGGGAGGGGCAAGTGGTAGAGAACCATTTCTTTTTCAGGTTTCCTTCTTTTGGGACCTGATAATCTCCCTCACATCTCTACTTGGACCTGGAGCCAAGGGGCTATACTTACACAGTCAGAGCTAGTGAGACTCCCTATCATGAGACCCCAATTTGTTTCCTTTCCTCTATCCCCATCTCTCAAAATCCACATGGGTGTGGTGAAGGATTCTATCCTGACAATACATGATAAACCCTCATACTTCCCACCACCACTTCTTTTTTTCTGAGCCTCCGGGTGTAACCCCTTCCTGGAAGAGGAAAACGATAATATAAAAAGAGAGAAGAAGGAAAACTGAAGGTTCTAAGGAGGAAATAACTAGCTGTGTTCAAATCAACATTAACTATACTCAATCAAATATGCCAAGATTAAACACATCCAGCCTCTTCGCTTATTTTTCCGCCCATCCCTCCCACAAGTAGTATCAGAAGTGGGATCAGAGGAAATGGAGGCAGTTGTGAATAAAATGGCAGAAAGTCAAGGCAAATTGGAAAAAATAATGGAGAAATTCCTACCGGTGGTGGAGGAAGATAGAGAGAAAATACACAAAACCATAACTGAGCAGAGCCAAACTCAAAAACCCATCATTGGGAAGCTGGAGGAAACCCTCTGTCAGCAGAGAAGTCACGCCGCCCTACCCTCCGTAGTCATGTCAAAGTATGTTAGCGGGGAAAGACCCGGATTTCTTTTTTTCCAACTTTGAAAGAATGGTCCGGGCGGCAGCGTGGCCTATAGATAAATGGGGACAGTACCTTGGACCGCTTCTTTCTGGTTTGGAGAGCGCCTGTAAAGTTCAGAGGGTCCCTCAAAAGCAGTGGGCAGCTATTGTGTGGCTCTCCTTTGTTGACAAAGGTAGAGATAAGCTCCTCACTGTAAGAGAAGAGGATGCTAACAATTATTACTCAGTTCTAAAGAGTGCTCTTATTGATGGGTTTGGCTTAACCACTGAACAGTGCAGGATTAAGTTCAGAGACACCCAGAAGACACAGAATCAGGAATGGGTAGACTAACAAAGTGCATGACTACTTAGGATTGTACAATTTGAATATGAAGGAGCAGATCCTTGAAAATTTTCAAAATCAGCTTTAGCTCCAGTACCCGGTGAACTCAGATCTGATTTCTCCCCAATAATTGGGACAGAAAGCAGATAAATTGGTCAGAACCCTGGTTAAGCAGAAGAACCAAGGTGGCAGTGACTAGAAGAAAGATACTTCTAAAACCCAAGAGAAAGGTGGGGATAAGTCTAAAGAGAAATTCCCTGAAGGTCCCCAAAATTCCTCCTCTGGGGGTGGGTCTCAAACTCATGCCTTCCCTTTCAAGAAACCTTATTGCTTTGTTTGTAAAAAGCCAGGCCACAAGACATTTGATTCTGATTGCCCCAAGGCCAGCAATAAGGTAAACATTCCCCCTAGTGCTCCTGGAAGTACTCCCCCGGGTAGAAATAGCACACCCAAAAATGTAGTTGGGTTCTCATGGGGTACTGAGGTGGATACTGGCCTAGCGAGATCCCCCACACAGGCCACATTAGTCTGTGATGGTGGCATGGGCTTTGCCACTTTTTTCTGAAAGTCCCAATACTTGGGGCAAGTACAGAGAGGAGCCTCTTATCAATGGTCAGAAAGCTGTAGCCTATAGGGACACAGGAGCTAGTGTCACAATGGTGACAGGAATCTAGTGCCCCAAATTCAGCTTTTACCGGAGTACAAGTACCAGGTGACCAACACTGATGGTGTTAGGACAGATCATCCCATGGCCATGGTCAATCTCATCTGGGGAGGGGTCACTGGTCCCCAAAGAGTTGGAGTGTCCCAAACTTGCCTGTAGATTGCCTCTTGGGCAATGATCTGGAAACTTCAGCTTGGGCTAAAGTGAAACTGAAGGCCCATCTGGAAATGTTAGGCCTCCCTGAGAAAGTTGGTGTGACTCTTGGGGCCCCATTCCAACCACAGGGAAATTCAGGAGCAGTGGAGCCTAAATGAATGGCCCACTCTGCTCCACCAGAGAGCAAAGGGGATAAAGAAATGTATTTTCCCCTCCAGACTATATGTAAGGGATAGCCTCCTCAGGGAACTGATCCTACCCCGTGTGAAGGAACTGCCCCAGAGGTGGCCAGACCTGTCCTGGCAGAGCCACTGAGGGTAGGGGAACCTTCCAAGGAGGTACCCAGTCTGGATCAGGTATCCTGCCCCTCTCTGCCCAGCCTCAGTCAGCCTAGGGCTGCAGAGGTCAGGGATGTCAGTGGACCCTTAAGAGCCACTGCCAGGAGGAATCCCCTCATCCAGAGATGAGGGACCCCAGCCTAGTGGTATTAGACAGGTAGATAATCCTCAGCAATCTGAGGGGTCCCTCTTACCCTTATGCAATGACACCCCCCAGATGGACTTTGTTGAGCAAAGGAAAGCCTGGGGCCATGCTGTCCCAGACCTTTACTGGCCCTCCATTGTTCCAACCAGAAGCGATCACCCAAAAACTGTAGGCAGCCAGAGGCTGACCCTTTGGGATAGATATCAGTCAGTCCTTGAAAGAAAGGCTTGCATGATGGCCAGTGCTCTGAGGAAGCCGAGAACAACCCTCCCTCACTTCCCTACTCAGACACCCCACCAGCCTCTTTCTTAGCTAAAACAGATTCTGTGGACCATAGGATAGAGAGTATCCATACAAATGCAGGACCTTCCTTATATGGCCACTTAGGAAATAAAGTCTCAACTGGGCAAGGTTAGACTTTCTCCTTTTGTTTGGGTAGGGGGTTATGTAGGAAGATAGGATCCTTCTGCATGTGTATCCCCACTTTTTTCCTGGTGCTAAGCTAGTTTTTGACTAGTCTGACTGAGATTCTGCCTAGTTATGTTATGTTATGTTATCCTGATTTATTGAGCGCACAGCTGCCCCAGCAAAGGGGCGTCCTGGCGCTAGTGCAGAACAAAAACCGGACAGGAGATGGAAAACACAACACAGCGTCAACAGAACTAAGGGGCTATGGGGAAAAGAAAGGTTTTAACCGCCTTCCTAAAAGCAAGGAGCTCATCGATGGCACGGATGTGGACGGGCAAGGAATTCCACAGTTTGGCGGCAAGGACTCGGAAGGAGCGGCCGCCAATCCTGGATCTCTTGAAACGGGGAACAGTGGCAAGGTGGAGAACAGAAGACCGCAGAGGACGAGCTGGAACATAAGGAAGAATGAGTTGCTGCAGGATCTGAGGAGAAGAAAGCTTAAGGATTTTGAATGTCAAAATCAGAGATTTAAACTTTATTCTCTGTGCCACCGGGAGCCAATGGAGATTAAAAATGGTTCTCCTAGCTGAACAGAATTTGGGCAAACCAACCAGAGCCCTGGCGGCAGCGTTCTGGACGCGTTGGAGACGGGAGAGCTCAGCCTGATTGACTCCAAGAAAAAGAGAGCTGGCATAGTCTAATTTAGACAAAATCAAAGCTTGCACAATGAGTTGGCGTGTAGGAGCGTCAAAGTATTTGAAAGTGGACCGAAGCTGACGCAAGATTCCAAAGCAAGATGCCGCGGTCTTTTTAGTGTGAGTGGAAAAACTTAGTTGGGAGTCAAACCACACCCCGAGGTTTTTGACTTCAGTGACAGGGGTAGGGGTAGGACCGAGCTCACGTGGCCACCAGCTGTCACCCCACAGATGAGTTTGTTTCCCCACAATGAGCACAATGAGTCTATCTGCTTTATATGCCACCCATGAGAGACCATTCAAAATGGAACTACAGGCCTATCATTGCAGCCTGTGTACGTTGGTGCATGCACCACTAACGAAAGATAAAGGTTTACTATATCTAAGGGTCACTGCACTTAAAAGCTATAAGCCACCCCTATAGCAGGCCTTTACAATCCTGAGGGCAGGGTGCTTGGTTCTAAGTGAGAGGGTGCCCCTGCATGAGCAGGACACACCTGCAGCCTACGGAGTCCATTCTCCCCGGATGTCAGTGAAGCCGCTGTATAGTAATATAGAGGGGCATTACATGACCGTGCGATGACTATCTTGAAAATGGCTGCAATGAACCCTATCTTGTTTGGTGTCAAACATGTTGGAATCATACCCCCACACCGGGCAGGTATGATTCCACCCACCGGGAGAGCCCTCCGTTAGGCTCTCAGTGTTCCCGGGTACCAGCCTTCTAGTCAAGGACAGCACAAAATGGTTGCTGCCGACCAAAGACACATTTCTGCCCTCCTGCTGCTCAGCCAAGCTCGAGGAGGGGAAGGCAGAGCAATAGGCATCCTGTCACAATGAGGTGTGACCACCTCCCAGACAGGATTTTGTGTATTAGGGCTGGGTGGGTGTGCTTTCCAGCCCCTGAAAGTCTACATGAGGAGCACATTTGGTGTCCCTGTGCATAGTCCAGTTCAAACCTCTTCTCGCCCTCGTTGAATCTCTTGGGCTCGATTAAAGGCACTGGCTATTTCTATAGCTCGGTCTAAAGTGAACTGAGTATGTTGGTGTACCCATCTCTGTATGGGTGGGGACAATGATGTGAGATGTTGTTCCAAATACACCCTTTCCAATATCTCTTCTTTGGTGGAGTTACACGTTATAGCCACCTGTCGGCCATGTCCTTAACACAGTAATATTGGGCTTTTGGGGTTACTTGGGACCCTTCTTTCATTTGCCTAAGTCGCGTTCTATAGGTTTCTTCATCCACCCCCCCCCCCCCATTCTTTCTAGAATGCTGTGAGAGGCTGGCCTGGTACACGATGTCCACTAATGTAAGTGGGCACCTTGCACCAGTCCAGACAACCCTTATGGGGATTTAGGAGGTCCCAGACAACCTAAGAAAGCTATCCAAGTGGTAGCTGTGGAGAGCAGCCTTCAGGCTTATTCTTGAAGGAGTGCAAAGGAGCTTGTTTTACCAGAATGCAATCTTATAGTATAGAATAAATGAAAGAGAACCACACAAGGTATTTATAAAAATATATATTTATTATATAATACTCTCTAGTACTTTCCAGTATCTCCAACATGGAGATATATGCAAAGCATACAATTCTATAGTAAAGAAATCACAGTAAATAGCACGAATACACAGCAGCCCTGGGGGGGATCGAACCATATATTAAGAAAGTGGTACAAGAACCACGACTTGAGTCAGGACAATGTCGAGAGGACGTAGAATTGCTGGGACCACCAAAGGTGAGTAGATAGGGACCCCACGAAGAGCGTGTGCAGTGTAAGTACATGACCGCGTGCTCCATACAAGTCTGTGTGCAAGTCACGTTTGGATGTTTAAAGATTAAGGACCCTTCCCAGTGGACCCTGAAGAAACCCAGTGGAAGACAGAAGATTGGAGAGACACCCCACCCGTGGATACCCTAGTACCCACGTTACCGACACCAGGGAAGCCGGGTGCATTGGTGTGAAGTGGCGTCGGAAACCGCAGTCGAACCCAATGGAGGACTTCAGGAAAGTGCCACTGCTGGGAGAGGAGAAAGTGTCCGTGGGAATCCAAACATGGATTCTTGATAAAGAGTACCTGAAAGCAGAGGGGACAGAGTCTGGGTCACTTGAGAGTGACCAGGGGCTTGGTAGACGAATATCCACCGATGTCGGGAGCTTCAGAATAGATGTTGATGACCATGACTCTGCAGCTGTAGGGACCAGGCGACGCTGAGCATGACCAGGAGCCGGATATGAGCTGTCCCAGGAAGGATGTCGAGTGCTGAGGGGAGCACTAGCAAGCCTTGGCAAAAGCAACCCAAACAGGAAATCAAGAAGTTACAGGAAGAGGACCATCAAGCTCTAGGAGACTCACCACAAGCACGAGAGTAAGGGCAAGCCCAGAGCAATCATGGGAGCCCAAAGAAGACATAGTTGACCATCCACAGGACCCACAGGAGTCACAGGAGGACCTCGGGCAGCTTCACAAAACAACAGGTCACGGAGCACACAGTGCGATGTGGTTGAAGATCTTTGCACGAGAAGTTACCAGAAGTTGGGGCTACTTGGAACCCAATGCACTTGCTGCAGAATTGCCAACAAGCATTAGCAATTGCAAAAGTACACGGTGTACAGGGGTTCGGGTATTGCAGGCCCCATGATGGATTCTGACCTCACGCTGGGTGATAGGACAGCTTGGGGCTTGAGGGACGTAGAAACCCACCTCCTGGGTTATTGAACCCTTCAGAGTCGGTAGGCTGCAGGGGTGTCCTGCTCATGCAGAGGCACCCGCTCACTTAGAACAAAGCACCCTGCCCTCAGAATTGTAAAGGTCTGCTAGAGGGGTGACTTATACTTTTAAGTGCAGTGACCCTTAGATATAGTAAACCTATATCATAGCTGGCAAGGTTTCAGATTGATATGTGTGACATTTTCATAATTTTGGTGTAACTATGAGTGGCATTTCAATGACCATGAGTGACACTTTTGTGGGAGCAAAATCAAGCAGTGAAGACCAGGGAAAGATGCTGGGGCTGAATAGAGAAGACTTAGCACAAAGTCACTTTAGTAGTGAGTTTGATTAATTTACACGAATGGAACAGCACCCACTGACTGCAGGCAGACAGCTGCCTGATCGCATGCTGCCAAAAAGGAATTTGTGTTAAGTAACACACACTCGGGTGGCTGGTAACTTATATTTTGCCAGCGACTCCCCAGTTCCCACTGCAAGATTCCTGCTGGGGACGGGAGATCGCCAGGCCACGATCTTGCAGCAAGTCCTGATCCTACGTAAACTGAGGCCACTCAAACATCAGTGACGGCATCCTGTGGAGGTGACGAGGATGAGGAGGAGTGGCTCTGTGGTTGTTTGAGAATTTATAGCAGAGAGCCTGTGGAGCGGGACAGGGAGAGGAACTTTCCCAAAGATGTTTTACTTCATCATGGTGTCCTGACTTCTCCCTTCCCCTTATTTTTGTGCCCCTCTCACACACATACTTTTTAGGTCTCGCTCGAGACCTATTGCTGCCGAGATGGGTCGGAAGGGACATAGACTGGGGGACAAGCGCCGATTGCCCATCGTGGACGCGCACACCCAGGCCCCCCCCCCCCCCCCCCCCAGCCGTGCACATCTCAGTCAGAGTCAGCCATGCCTCTCTCAGTCGCGCGCACACACACACATGCAGGCACACACACACACTGCATACACACACTGCATACACACGCTCACACACACACCCCCCCCAATCTACTCACGGGCGCACACACAAACACAGTCACACGCACGTGCATCCACACACTCGAAGTGCCCATCTCCTGTCTTGCTAGCCTAATGCACCAAAAAACAGTCCCCCTACTCACCGGGCTGACTCAGGACTCCCCCGCTGTTCTCCAGGCCGGTCTTTCCTCCTCAGGTGTGTAGGGTCACCGGCTCAGGCTAGGCAGCAGGCGGGGCTCTCCATGACGAGTTTCCTAGACGTCCGAGGTGCACGCTCACGGCACATAGAGACGCGCAACGTGACTTTGAGTGTGCGCCCGCCCGTACAGCTGAGGTGCATGCTCGCACGCTCATGACGTTATCCTTCGCTTGTTCTAAAGTTGTCAGGTCTGTAATGTACCATAATGATGACGTCAAAATGATGCTAGAGAGCCTCGTTATCTTTATAAGACATTTATGAAAGCAATGAGAGTGACAAGTATCCGTGTTCAAGCGAGGGAAGATACCCACGTGAACTGGATCACCGGCGTCACTGCTTGCGTTGCGTTCTAAGCCGAGCGCGCTCTTCAGAGCCAGACGTTGCGAAAGTTACGCTGAGGGCGCTGTCAAGATGTGTTTAACTCCGCTCGTCGCCTCTCCACGCTTTCCTGAGTGACTGCAAGCCAAACGGGTGAATAAATCGTTGTTTGATGGGCAGTATTGATCCCCGGGGTACTTAAGTGCTTTTAATTTTCCGCTGTGTTTCAGGAGCTTAATGAAAGTCAGTGTTTCTTATCGAAACTAAGAAGCAGCGGGTTTATCTGGTCTCACAAATAGCACACACAAATTACCGCTCTTTAATCCTCAGCTGTAACGCATCCAATTAAACAGCATCAACAGGCTCCTCAGCAGACGCACGGGCCCATTTTGAGGCTGTTAGGGTTTCGCAGTGCTTATTAATGTGTCGTCTTCACACGTTTTAAAGTTTTATGAATGGCATGTATATTTTATCGGATTGCCGTTTACATAATCTAGTTTTATTACATATCACAAATGTGGGAAGGATTTTGAAGTTTGTTAATAAAGCCATGGGGATTATTGAAACACCGCTTGCGCTTTTTTTGCACATGTCTGCGCCATTGCTTTTATACAGTATGTTTGTTTCTCGTTTTCAAAATGTTTTTAACTGCAATTTTTGACTACATCCTGTTGTATTGTTTCTGGCAGACTGGAGACACTGCTTGCTGAATGCATGGTGTATGTACATTTACTGCATGTCTAAATTTCTCCAATTCTTCTCTTTACTTTTTTGCACTTGCCTCCCTTCTTGCACGCATTCACAGTGGGTCTGGCGCAAAGAGTGGATTCACAGTTACATTTTCGTAACAGGCCATACTTTGTTTGAAAGGCGAAACCCCACATTCTCTTCCAGTATTTCTTTTAAAAAAAAATGTTTTTTTACTTTTCAGCTCCTAGCCCAAGATCTTCTTTTCTTTTTATTATTTTACATCAGTTTCTTTGACATATGGTGCCTATGCACGCTTTGACTGGACTCTCATACTGTTCTGGATGGGGAGTGGCAGACCCCATTTGGGCATCCACAGGGCAGAGCGAGGCTACTGGAGCAGAGCCATGGTGGTTGAGGTTAATTGCCACTGGTGTCCTAGGACGCATCATGTTAGGGATCTCCAAACTTTGTCAAGTACACCCTTTCCACTCTTGACTGTCAGGGTAGTAAGGGTGAGTAGTCCAAGGTGTCTCAGGGAGGTAGCGTGGCTAGAGACTCAAAATTCGAACAATCACACAATAGAAGCAATGATGTAATTTACAGACTAGTGACCAGTGCTTATCTTCCTATAAAATAAGTATTTAAACCACAGGGATACACTGTGAGAGCGACAAGTTCTCTAAAGAATGGGAACATGTAAGTAAATCCAATTAAAGCTCAAATGCAGGCTCGCCGTCTTGCAGAGGAGCAGCTCATAAGCATTCTGTGACCCGTAAGAGTGTGGGGATAGCAATGTTCATTAAATGTGCCATCAAACTCTGTTAGTCAAAGTTCACAGTTGGTGTCTCTTAGGCATATGGAAATTCCAGATGTGGGACACACTCTCTATTACCATGTGCTTGCTGGATGGGGCTTGGGGCAAGTCATCGTGCTCCCCGAGCTCTTTCAGGTAGCCCAACCTTCTTTTGTCCATGATCCCCTGGCTGAAATGTCTGAGGCCTCAATAGGACAGTGGCCTTCTGAAACCTCCAGGGTGCTTATATAATCACTGAAGAGAAACAAAGGTGGAGCAGCGGTGCAGGGCTTTCCATGGCGGAGACTCTGCCATGGAAAGCCAGGCAGGGATGACTTACGGGGACCCGTTGCGGGCCGCCAGAGGTATAGGGGGTTTGGGGGTACCCATTGTGCCCCCTCCATTTACATGCACAATGTGTCGGGCACCGCACAGTACCTGCCACGGTGTGCATGCAAATGCGCGACATGTATATATTGCATTGTGCGGGTGCTGCTTACAGCACCACCCGCCACAATACTATATATGCGGGATGCCACAGCCACCTTTCCGGCGGGATCCTAATTTCGATGGCGGGCCCTATTTCTTGGTACGGTGGCAAGCGGACAAAGTCCGTCAGCAATCGTAATAGGCCCCCAAGTCTTTTGCTTTGCTCTGCGTGCTGTTCAGTAGTGGGCCTTCCTCGTGCTGTTGCCTCCCAGAGTATTCATCTCAAATGTCTCTTGAAAGGTTCTCAGTTTCAATGGCACCTTTTAGAGGTGCATCAGTAAGATCTTGAAGAAGTGCTGGCATGCAGGTATGATGGAAATAAATTATTCTAACGTTATGAAATCTACTGCCACATACCTTGTCAGACAAACATACAAGCAAGTACCCTGACGTTAACGCGGTTTTTTCAATCTGCATGGACCTAACTTCTGCAGAATTTTTGTTTTCTCCTTGACAGTGCCAAGAGTGCATTCTTTTAGAAATATTCTCAGTTTTAAATCCTTTTGTTTTGTCTTACAATGCACGATGTGGAACACTTTCATCGACACACTGGCTGAGGAGACCGCCACTGTCACATCATTGGCAGAGCGTCATCAGAATTTTTTTTTACTGTCACTAGTTGTTGTTTTTCTTTTTCACTGGTTTGTAATCTATTATTTGATAACCGCGTCTACCACTATCAATGGCATATTTCAGTCTTCCTCCCGTAGTGTCTCTCTCTTAAAAAATGTGTGCCTGGAATGCGTCCATTTCCCCTGACGTGCCTGCTTTCAATCTCTTTAACCCAGCATTATCTTGTCTGTTTCAACCCCCGAAGTAAAATGGATTTAGAAATGATTAGTGAATTAAGTCGTTAATTCCAGGTAGCACATAATCATGTGCTAATGTGCTGAAGCTGACAAGAGCACATCCGTGTTACCATCTGACCGACTGTTTTCAAAAGCCTGTTTTATTAACGCCACCAATACCACCACCACCAATACCCCTACCATCAATACAATCATCAATACCATGACCATCGCCAATACCACCACCGCTACCACCTCCGCCAATACCATCACCGCCAATACCACCACCAACAGCACTACTGCCACCACCAGTACCAATACCACCACACCACCAATACTCCACCACCAATACCAGTGCCACCACCACCAATATCACCACAACCAATACCAGTACCACCACCACCAATACCGCCACCAGTAACACCACCAATTCCACCACCACCACCAATACCACCACCACCATCACCACAAACACCACCACCAATACCACCACGTCAGCGCCTCTCGCTCTCTTGTAATAGCAGAGCCACTGTATGAGGCCGGAGCTGCAGCCGAGACCATCCCTCCATGTATGCCATAAAGCACAGCCCGCCCTGCACCAGGAGGTGAAGCCAGGGCCCTACTATACCTGAAGTGTTTTTTATTAGGACAAAGATAACAATGACATTACGGAGTGCCACACTGCACACCCAAATCACTGAGAGGGCAGGAAATAGCCCCCCACTCTTCCTCCTGAGCTGCGACAGTTTAATCACAGAGCAATAGGAGTTGGAGCGCTTTGTTAGTGTTTATAGCTCGGATCATATGTAACATTCACTTTGCACTTTGTGTCTGTGTAAATTACAACACATACACAACTTCTTCCCTTCACTATCTATCACTACTTTGAAGGCATCCCAGGTTGGTCTCTTTCTCTGATATTTAGAATCTAACAAGCGGTCGAGAAGACCCGTTAGTTCAATGTAATAGGCCTCGCATTTACGAGGATTTAAGCTATTAGTAGTGTAAATGACAATGCCTTTTATTTATGTCCTAAAACCCAAAACATAAATAAAAGGCATTGTCATTTACAATGCCAATAACTCAAACTCGTGTGAATGCGAGACCCATTGCATTGCAAATGTTTGTTCTATATAGTAGAAGCAATGATGTAATTTACAGACTAGTGACCAGTGCTTATCTTTCTATAAAATAAGTATTTAAACCACAGGGATACACTGTGAGAGCGACAAGTTCTCTAAAGAATGGGAACATGTAAGTAAATCCAATTAAAGCTCAAATGCAGGCTCGCCGTCTTGCAGAGGAGCAGCTCATAAGCATTCTGTGACCCGTAAGAGTGTGGGGATAGCAATGTTCATTAAATGTGCCATCAAACTCTGTTAGTCAAAGTTCACAGCTGGTGTCTCTTAGGCATATGGAAATTCCAGATGTGGGACACACTCTCTATTACCATGTGCTTGCTGGATGGGGCTTGGGGCAAGTCATTGTGCTCCCCGAGCTCTTTCAGGTAGCCCAACCTTCTTTTGTCCATGATCCCCTGGCTGAAATGTCTGAGGCCTCAATAGGACAGTGGCCTTCTGAAACCTCCAGGGTGCTTATATAATCACTGAAGAGAAACAAAGGTGGAGTCAGCACAGTACATTTGCATCTTTCTCCACATTGATGACCGAATCTGGCAGTCCTTACTTTACAGTTGACTGACAATTTGTAAACAACCTCCCTTTAGTCTGACAAAACTCGGCTGTTTGTCAAGGAGACGAAAACTTCTCAACACTCTTCCACATTTCCTTTCTTTCCTCTGCACTGCTCCGCACACTGCGCCCATACACAAGCTGGACTCTCCTATGTGGGCATGCATACTGTTGCAGGACAAGGGCCTCCTTCCCTCTGGTAACAGGCAGACAACTCCTGGATCACTAGCAGACCGACCGCTTCCGAAAAACGTGCTGAAACCAGGAGATATCCCTTCACCTTCAGGAGACTGACCATCAGTGACATCAGTCCTGGAATACAGCAGCTTTTCTCGGGCAGTGAAGCTGCTAAAACTGGAACAAAGAGGGTATCTTTGGGACCTGCTATTATATGGAATTTTTAGACCGGGGAAGTGGATCCACTGTCTGTGTTTACTAAATAGTTTGGCCTGGCTTCTTTTTATAATTAAGTTTTCCTTTGCAGTGCATTCAGATTCTTTGTGGAAGGTAATGACTCCTTGCAGTAGATAATGAAGATGATGGCTCCAAGCAGGGGTACCCAGAACATAAGCACAATAAGTGTAAAGTTCTGCACCAAGCTCTCATCAGCAAATCAGGACAGGCCACTCAAGGGAAACAAAGGGTCCACTCCCTCCGCAGGAGCTTCTTGCAAGAAACTGGAATATTAGTTGAGAAAGGGTGAAACCGAACCTCAAATAATAATTACAGTCCTTGTGATGGTGCACCACTAAAGCCCCTCAATATACCTGTGCTTAACCCTCTGGTAGCTTGTCACAAAGCAGTCAGGCTAGCTCTGAAGCAACGTGTAAAGTGTTTATGCAGTACTCAAACAGTAAGAAAGTGAAACAGAGCACAAGAAAATTTCCAAACTAATTTCCAAAATAAAATAGAGAATATATTAATAAATCAAATGAAACCAACATGTCAAAACTCCAATAAGTAGAACGGTAAAGATGAATTTTTAACATTTGAATTAAATATAATGCCCAAAAAGCACAAAGCACCAACGTGGTTATCCAGTGGGGCTAGACCGGGTCAAAGTGAAAAGTTAAGGCTGGTGGCAATGGATCACAGGTCAGATACAAGGAGCAGGTTGGTCCTGGTGGAAAGGTGACAAAGTGACCTTCTTTGAAACTTTATTGGAGAAAAAGTGGTAGTTGATGAGAAAAGTAGTCCTTGATGAGTCGTTGGTGGGGTAAGCTACAAACTGAATCCGAAGCGGGGCTTGATGATGGCGGATTGTTGAAGAGCTAGGTCCCGGTGCAATTGTCTGTGAGGGAGGGAAAGATCCAAGCAGGTGAAGTCCATGCCTACAATGGCCTTGGCTTTGATCAGCTTCTTCTTGGCGTCGGTCCCGGGAAAGTCCTCTACATTTGGACTTAGAAAGTTTTCTGGAAGCCAGGTCTCCTACAGCAGGGCAAACCAGCAAGCTGAGGCCGACTGGCATCCTAAGTTCCATTGGATCAAATGGCATCCACTGTAACTAGAAATGAATCAAGTGGAGTTCAGAAGTCGCTGCAAAATATCTCTTGGAAAGCAAATCTATCTGATCAGACTTATCCTTCAATTAATACAATCAATGACAGACAACTCCTTGTGCCAATCTCATCAACAGCCAACAAGTCAAATTAACAATAAGTTCCTTCAGATCCACCTTTTCAAAGATGTGGTTAACGAAAGATCTCTGGTCCCAGAAAACATTGCTCAGTAAAAAGTTAAGATCACTCAGATCATGGTGGTGTCCCTCCATGCTTGCAGACATCAACATTTTTTGCTGTCGGTATAAAAAAAAAATCTGGCAAGCAAAACAAAAGTACTTGACTTTAAACAATATTAGAATATTCAATTGACACAAGATAGGAATGACCTTACTAGGAAAAGCTTGTTTTTCTTTACATTCTGGGGCCTACACAGGCCTCTCCTGTGAGACTCTTTTAGTACATGTAACCTGCAGTTTAAGTGGTTTTAAGATGATGGTCTGTGTTTATCATTGTAATATTTTATCTTTTGATATTGTATCGTGTTCTAATTTCTTGTATGGTTGTTGATTTTGATTAATCAAACAATAAATCATTTGACTTCACTAGACTACTACAATTGGTTCAGCAAATTGAATCTTCAGTCGCTAGTGTGTAAATTGTATTCATCTTCAGATCTAAAGGTAAACATACAACCTTGCCTGCTAACCCCTTTACAAATTTATGTAGAGGGAGTTTAGATGTCTTTATGTGGTTGCACACTAGTTATTGGATGATAATATTTTCATATACATTTAGCTGCTTTAGTTTACATAGCAACACATCAATGTCTGTACCATTGTGAATTGCACTAATGGGCATCATATTGTTATCAAATCTCTTTTGTCTGTACTTGTACAACACCAGCAATTTCCTAATATCAAATCAATCCTCTATTAGGGGGTACAAAGCCAATTTAAACCAATGCCTTTCCTCATTAGCGTCAGGTATGACAGGAGCGGTGGCAATCCGCCTGCCGTTTCCAACCGCCCCCTCACCAATTCTCCCCCGCCAAATTACGATGGCGGTGGGGGACCCCCACGGACGGAAAGACCGTCCGCTGGTTTTCTGGCAGCCAAACAGGAGACCTGGCGGAAAAGGGCTCAGGTATGGTGGCGGTGTCTGCAAAACACTGCCATCCATATTATGATGGGCAGCGGTGCAGGGCTTTCCATGGCGGAGACTCTGCCATGGAAAGCCAGGCAGGGATGACTTACGGGGACCCGTTGCGGGCCGCCAGAGGTATAGGGGGTTTGGGGGTACCCATTGTGCCCCCTCCATTTACATGCACAATGTGTCGGGCACCGCACAGTACCTGCCACGGTGTGCATGCAAATGCGCGACATGCATATATTGCACTGTGCGGGTGCTGCTTACAGCACCACCCGCCACAATACTATATATGCGGGATGCCACAGCCACCTTTCCGGCGGGATCCTAATTTCGATGGCGGGCCCTATTTCTTGGTACGGTGGCAAGCGGAAAAAGTCCGTCAGCAATCGTAATAGGCCCCCAAGTCTTTTGCTTTGCTCTGCGTGCTGTTCAGTAGTGGGCCTTCCTCGTGCTGTTGCCTCCCAGAGTATTCATCTCAAATGTCTCTTGAAAGGTTCTCAGTTTCAATGGCACCTTTTAGAGGTGCATCAGTAAGATCTTGAAGAAGTGCTGGCATGCAGGTATGATGGAAATAAATTATTCTAACGTTATGAAATCTACTGCCACATACCTTGTCAGACAAACATACAAGCAAGTACCCTGACGTTAACGCGTTTTTTTCAATCTGCATGGACCTAACTTCTGCAGAATTTTTGTTTTCTCCTTGACAGTGCCAAGAGTGCATTCTTTTAGAAATATTCTCAGTTTTAAATCCTTTTGTTTTGTCTTACAATGCACGATGTGGAACACTTTCATCGACACACTGGCTGAGGAGACCGCCACTGTCACATCATTGGCAGAGCGTCATCAGAATTTTTTTTTACTGTCACTAGTTGTTGTTTTTCTTTTTCACTGGTTTGTAATCTATTATTTGATAACCGCGTCTACCACTATCAATGGCATATTTCAGTCTTCCTCCCGTAGTGTCTCTCTCTTAAAAAATGTGTGCCTGGAATGCGTCCATTTCCCCTGACGTGCCTGCTTTCAATCTCTTTAACCCAGCATTATCTTGTCTGTTTCAACCCCCGAAGTAAAATGGATTTAGAAATGATTAGTGAATTAAGTCGTGAATTCCAGGTAGCACATAATCATGTGCTAATGTGCTGAAGCTGACAAGAGCACATCCGTGTTACCATCTGACAGACTGTTTTCAAAAGCCTGTTTTATTAACGCCACCAATACCACCACCACCAATACCCCCACCATCAATACAATCATCAATACCATGACCATCGCCAATACCACCACCGCTACCACCTCCGCCAATACCATCACCGCCAATACCACCACCAACAGCACTACTGCCACCACCAGTACCAATACCACCACACCACCAATACTCCACCACCAATACCAGTGCCACCACCACCAATATCACCACAACCAATACCAGTACCACCACCACCAATACCGCCACCAGTAACACCACCAATTCCACCACCATCACCACAAACACCACCACCAATACCACCACGTCAGCGCCTCTCGCTCTCTTGTAATAGCAGAGCCACTGTATGAGGCCGGAGCTGCAGCCGAGACCATCCCTCCATGTATGCCATAAAGCACAGCCCGCCCTGCACCAGGAGGTGAAGCCAGGGCCCTACTATACCTGAAGTGTTTTTTATTAGGACAAAGATAACAATGACATTACGGAGTGCCACACTGCACACCCAAATCACTGAGAGGGCAGGAAATAGCCCCCCACTCTTCCTCCTGAGCTGCGACAGTTTAATCACAGAGCAATAGGAGTTGGAGCGCTTTGTTAGTGTTTATAGCTCGGATCATATGTAACATTCACTTTGCACTTTGTGTCTGTGTAAATTACAACACATACACAACTTCTTCCCTTCACTATCTATCACTACTTTGAAGGCATCCCAGGTTGGTCTCTTTCTCTGATATTTAGAATCTAACAAGCGGTCGAGAAGACCCGTTAGTTCAATGTAATAGGCCTCGCATTTACGAGGATTTAAGCTATTAGTAGTGTAAATGACAATGCCTTTTATTTATGTCCTAAAACCCAAAACATAAATAAAAGGCATTGTCATTTACAATGCCAATAACTCAAACTCGTGTGAATGCGAGACCCATTGCATTGCAAATGTTTGTTCTGTATAGTAAATGCTGCAGGCCATGCCAATTGGTAACTTTAATTGGACGATGTGTCTCCTACACTTGAGCCTACATAAAATGAGATCCTTGCTCTTCATTGTTCCGTCTTTGAATATGCACAAGCTCCGAGTTCGTGGACACTACATTTTTGACTGGTCTGCACTAGCCTAATGAGCTGATGTTTATAGGCATCTAATGTGCAAGCATTTTAATTATACTGACTACTATAGCAGAGTTCAAGATATGCCATTGTTTTATCATACTATTGCTCTTTCCTTTATGTTCTGATGAAGTGTTTTGTGAATCGGTCTGGCAACATTACTTTTAAGCATTGCTTCGATTTCACCAAATGGAACTCTAAATACAGATCATATTTGCTGCCCAGTCACACTAGGTTGCCATCTGGGGCCACCGCAGTAATTTGGGTTTGCCGCATGCTTCAGTCCTTAAGTCCTGTCCACTGACACAGGCTGTCCTAGCGGCCTCTACAAAGGTCACTAACTCCGTTCCCTCTGCAATAGAATTTGCCGCAACACTGGGGTCTGTTGATTTTTGTACTGCAGCTGACAGCAATCAGCGCGAGAATGTTCTCTCGTGGGTGGCATAATACATGCTGCAGCCCATGGGAGAACTCGGTGGTACCTATGCCCTGGGGACAGGGGTCCCATATACTAGGGACTGATAAGGTTACCCCAGTATCCAAACTGGGAGTGTACCTAGGGACCAACACAACAGTTTAAGGAGCAAGCAGATAGACTGGGGTCCTGATTATCAGGATCCCAGTCAGACTAGTCAAAAATCAGCTTGGCACCAGTCTAAAAGTGGGGGTACACATGCAGAAGAACACTACCTTCTTACAGGTACCATCCTCAAAGAGAAAGGTTGGTGGAGCAATACCGCACCACCCTTAAAAATACCTTTAAAAAAGTTGCTGGATTTAGAGACACGAAAATGAGAGGATATGCTACAGCTGGCTCTATTTGCCACCCGTTATGAACAACAGAAGAGTACAGGATATTCCCCCTTTGAACTGCTATATGGTAGGCAGCTCCATACTCTGTTGTACATGGTAAGGGAAGAATGGGACGAGGAACCAGATGGGTCCAAAATCCTTCCAGAATATGTGGTTAGCAGAAAATCCCACTTAAATCAGATCCAAAATATTTTAAAAACCCATTTAGAACAGGCGCAATCTTCCCAAAAGATCCACTAGGATAAAAGAGCCAAAGAGCAACCCCTCGAAATAGGTGACTTAGCCCTACTAATGATGCCTACCTATAACCACAAATTGTTAGGACAATGGCAGGGTCCCTTTACGGTCATACAAAAAAGTGACCCTGTTACTTACTGCCTTAAAATGGACCATGAGAGAAAACAAACACACAAACATTCCATATTAATATGTTGAAGAAATGGGAGGGTGCTAGGCCTGTTCGAGTGGAAAAGGCAGAAACAATCGCCCCATTGTACCAACAAAGCATGAAACCAGAGTTACCTGACCATCAAAGGATAAAGCTGGAGGGACATTTACAGCCTTTTCAGAATATGTTTTCCTTGCTCCCCGGGGAAAACGTCATTAATAGAACAAGCAATTCACACATCCCCAGACAAAAGAGTACATTGCCGTCTTTATCATTTCCCTGAATCCCACAAGGAATCTATTGATAAAGAAATACAACGAATGCTAAAAATTAGACTAACAGAACCATCTAAGAATGAGTGGAATTTCCCCATTGTGATTGTTCTTATACCTGATGGATCCATTAGATTTTGCATTGACTTTAGCGAAGCCAATAAAATATCCCGATTTGACTCTTACCCCCTCCCTCGCGTGGACGAGATGATATAATTTTACTGTGCTTCCTTTCGGACTGCATGGTGCGCCTGACACTTTCCAGAGGCTCATGAATATAGTTCTCAAACCATGTGAGGCCTTCACCGCAGCTTATATCTATTATAGAATCATCCATAGTTCCTCTTGGGAACAACATCTGACTCATCTAACAAAGGTTCTCCAGATTTTAAAGGAAGGCGGCCTAACCATAAATCCAGGCAAAAGCCGCTTGGCTGCCCAATCGTTGAAATATCTGGGATACCTTCTGGGGAAAGGGTCATTAAACCCCAAGAAGAGAAAGTGGCGGCTATCTCAGGACTGCCTTTCCCAAAAACCAGACAAGATCTTGGAGCCTTTTTGGGTATCTTAGGGTACTATAGAAGGTTTATCCCCAACTTTTCGCAAGTGGCTCCTTTTGAATGCCACTCACGCAACTTTCCGCAAGTGGCTCCTCTTGAATGCCACTCACACAATAAGGGACACAATGAGAGAAAATGATGACGGTTCTTGGCTTTGCAACCCTTCCAATTTACCACTTATCATAGAAAAGGAAAAGATCTGAATAATGTCCAGATATACTCAAGAAACATTTCTTGCTAGCAAGAAAGTTAGGGAAGGGGGATGTGAGGAAGGGAAGGGTACCCCAGAAGGAAAACCCCGATCTTACCTTCTTTTCAGCAACCCTCCTGTGAATACGGCAACTCCGCACCTGGGAAGAAAACAAAGAAGGGGTTAAGAAAGTATAAACTGACGTTACTTGCCCTCCCCAGGATGTGAAGGACTTCCCCAGACGAAGAGCCAATCAGAAGGCTCGGACTGGGGTTAAAAAGGACATCATCCAACCACAAGGAGAGAGAGACAAAGGTGAAGGGAGGAGCCTGCTGAACACAGAAGAAACAAGGAACGCTGAGCCGAAGATGACGCGGTCGGACATCGAAAAGAGACAAACCAAGGGAGCCTGCCAGAAAGGAAGGAAAACAGAAGATGAAAAAGACCTCAAGAGCTGGAGTGTGGAGTAGTTCACACTCACCGAGGACGCCTATATGCAGCCGCAACTCATGAAAGTTGCAGCTTTGGTGGTACTTATCCAAAACAGAGAAGTGCATTGAAGATGAGGGTTGGGGTATCTAGAGGTTGTGTCTTCTATTTTCCATTGTGGTTAGATTGATGTTTGTTTTTTGTCTTTTTTAAAGCGAACCAGGCAGTTACTGTATGTACCCAGAAGGGAGAGGCAAGTGGCAGAGAACCACAGATTTTTCCAGTTTCCTTCTTTTGGTACCCTGATGATCTCCCTCACACCTCTGTTTGGACCTGGAGCCAATACTTACACAGTCAGAGCTAGTGAGTCTCCCTATCCTGAGACCCCATTGTTTTTCCTTTCCTCTATCCCCCATCTCTCAAAATCCACCTGGGTGTGGTGAAGGATTCTATCCTGACTATACTTGAAAACCCCTATACTTACCGCCACCTCTTCTTTTTTTCTGAGCCTCTGGTGTAACCCCTTCCTGGAAGAAGAAGACAATAACCTAAAAAGAAAGAATAAGGAAAACTGAAGGTTCTAAAGCGGAAGTAACTAGCTGTGCTCAAATCAACATTAACTATACTCAATAAAATACACCAAGATTAAACACATCCAGCCTCCTCGCTTCTTTTACGGCACATCCCTCCCACAATGAAGCACTTACTTGTAGTGCCCACGGTCAGTCAGATAACGCTGGCAGCTGCATGTATCACTTTATTTTGCCTATTGTGTGGATTCATGCGATTTTTGTAAATAACCCTGTTCTTTCACAGTTGTACTTCTTGTGGGTGTTGCGCATATAAGCCTACGAGACTAACAGTGAAAAACAACTTTAGATGTTTTTCACTGCCAGGACATGTAGAAGTTAAGTACACATGTCCTACTTCTTAAATAAAATGTACCCTGCCCTGTGACCCTTTAGGGCATTCCTTGGGGTGACCTAGAAGTATTAAAAAGGAAGATCTGGCCTGGCAAAGGTTAATTTTGCCCAGTCAAAGTGTCAATTTAAAAATGCTCTACAGGCTGCAGTGGCAGGCCTGCAATATGTTTTAAAAAGACTACTTTTGTGGGCTGCCCAAAGAATGCTGCTGCCCACTAGCAGCATTTAATTTATGGGCCCTAGGTGCATGTACTACAATATACTAGGGACTTACAAGTACATTAAATGTACCAATCAGGTAGATTCTAATTGTACCATGTTTTATGGAGAGAGCACAAGCATTTTATTACTGGTTGGCAGGGGAAAAGTGCAGAGAGTCCTAATGCCAACAAAAATGGGTTAAGCAACAGAAGGCAAAAATCTGGGGATGACGCTGTAAAAGAGACAAGGTCGACACACACCTACTAAAATATTTCAGACTGTTAAACACAAGTTCACCTACACTTCCCCGCTCCAGCAGTTCTCAGCTTTGTTTCTGTTGGCACCCAGGAAAAATAAGGATGACCTGCTGCATTTGCAGGGATGAGATCATTGTTGGAGAGTAGGGTCTGCTGCCTATGGCTACCCCCACTTTTTGCTGTGATTCACTGTTTTTTTGACTTTAGTATGGCTGTGGCCCTGCTAATCAGGCCCACAGCCTAGCTGTTCTCTCTCTAAATTGATACCATGTACTTTAGGTACATACCAGATTGGTTACTGGGTCACTCTTGTGAGCCCCTGTATATGGCACCTTAGGCCTACCAGGGTCTTTAGCATGTATTATGCCACCCCTGGTTAGCCTTCCAAACTGACATCACAGGTCTGCCATTGCAACCTGGGTAAGGTGGTGTAATTATATATATATATATATATATATATATATATATATATATATATATATATATATATATATATATATATATATATATATATATATATATATATATATATATATATATATATATATATATATATATATATATATATATATATATATATATATTCCACCCTTCTAGAGGGAGAAGACATGTAGTTACTGTTAAACCCAGTTAAAATTAAACAGAGCCCCAGCATCACAAAATGGATGCTGCTGCCACAGACACGAGTCTGCCCTCCTGCTGCTGGACGAAACTCCGGCAGGGGAGGTCTGGACAATAGGTTTCCTGCACCTCCCCAGACAGGCTTTAGTGTATTGGGGCAGGGTGGGTTGTATTCAGTGAAGGCTTTTCAGACACTGCCTGGGGCACACTAGGTGCTCCATCCATTTCCCAGTTCAAACAGGTTGCTGGGGCACTCAGCCCCAGGTCCGGCGCGGAACTGGACAAAGGGGAAGGGGTGTAACCACCCCCTCCCCAGGTCCACCCGTAGGAGGGACCTTAGAGTTATTCCAACCCCTAATCTTGCTATAAGAATAGGATCCCAGTCCCTAGGACTTTAGATTACCCTGGACGAAACTCTGCAACATATATCTTGGACCTTTGACATTCCATATCGACTGGAAGACTGGAAGACGGAAGAAATCTCCCTTGTGGTCAAGGAGTGACCACCCTGTTCAAACAGGCACCAACTGCATCTTTGCTGGTCTGCATTTTCGAGGCTCCTGCTGGATCCCAAAGTATCTGCGACACAGGACACAGACTTCCAGACATCTCTGACGCTGACCTGCGCTCCCAGCAAAGCTGAGACCTGTAGCGGACACGAGAGACGTGTGTCCGGAACTCCTGGACATCCTGCATTTTGCTACCTGCACCTACTTCCCGAGGTATCCTGAAGTTGTGCATTGGGGTATGTGAAGGCCTAGCCCCGAGCACCTTTTGCACTGAAGCTCAGAGGCCCACACTCCACGAGTGTCCTTGGGACCACTTTGTGCATTTCATCTGGACATGTCTTCACGGTTCCTAGTCCGTTGGCTAGTGAGCCCCCACGAAGACCAATCCTTGATTTACTTTGCTTTCCTGGTTGCTCCAGGCTTGCTCCTACTCCTCTCAAAAGGAGGAGTCCATCAGACCTTGCTGGTCTGAACCGAAGCCAATCTGCGTGGATTGCGTTTGCCAAGGCTTGTTGAGACCAATCTGGATTCTGACACCACAGTCAATGTCCTGGTCATTGTCGACGCCTCCTGGACCTCGTGGCTGAAGAGACAAACTTCACCTCTTGCACCTGAAATCACCCGACATTGGCTGGCAGCTTCCTATCGCCATCCTGGTCACTGGCTAGTGATCCAGACTCTGTCCCTTCTGCTTTCAGGTTCTTGACATCTCGGATCCACCCTTGGATCCACCCGGACACTTCTCCTCTGGTCGCCTGCAGCACTTCTTTGCAGCTCTCCATTGGAATCATCGACGAAACCAGACATCCAAAGACACCTATGCACCCGGCTTCCGTGGTGAGGTAACTCGACTACTCTGGTAGTCTCCTGGGTCTCGACTCTGGAAGTGTCTAACTCTAAAAGAGTTCCATCGTAGTTCACCTAGAAGTGCCCTTAATCTTTAAAATTGTAACTTGTTCGTTCTCCATAGAAAGTCAATGGTAACCCGCGGCTGTATTTAGACAATGCACGCGTCTCCAGTGGGCCTCTTACATCCTTGGTGGTTCTAGGCAGCCCCAGCGATTCCACAGGCCCTAGGCCTGCTTTCTAATTCAGACGTGGTTCTTATACCACTATTTTAGTATATGGTTTGTGAGGCCCCTAGGGCATAACGTATACTGTGCAACTTATCGTATGCTAATTAAGTTCCTTGTATTGTAGTTTTACCTCTGACCTCATAAAGAGTTCAGAGGGGTTGTGTTTAGAATAAATACATATATATTTGATATATATCTTGTGTGGTGTGCTTTCATTTGGTCATTCAAGAGATTATAATTAGTATAACGCCTTGCTTAACTCGCCTCTAAGTCTTAGCCTGAAGGCTGCTCTCCACAGCTACCATTAGGATAGTGTAGTGAATGAAGATCAGTAATCCACGTTGATGATGAAGATATTTATTCAAGTGAGGTGGTACAGGATAGTTGTACATTAATCAAGTAAAAAGTAATAGAAATATTAACCCCACCAGGAGCAGGATGGTACCAGCTCAGCCTTAGCTCTAAACTGAAATACAAGAGCTCTGCAGCATTCTAATACATCATCATGATGTCAAGATTGTACCTGGCTGGGCAGGAGACTATGGGGAAGAAGTATGAAGTGCAGTCACTATAGATAGCTTTCTATAAGGTTGACTTTACAACCTACCATCAATAAGGGTAGTTTGGACTGGTGCAAGGTGCCCACTAGAATAGTGGACATCATATACCAGGCCAACTTCTCACATTGGTGTGCAGCGTGTGGGATTACAGCTTGTATTGTTTTACCAAATAATCTTGAGAATACCATTAGAAGTTGTAGGTGGTAAGGGCTTAGTACACCCTGACTACAACTCCTAGAGAGCTTCTAGTAGGAAACCAAGTAGTGTAGGTAGGCGCACACACCACACCTCACTAGTCATGGCTTTAAAGGCAGGAGCTAGTTCATCTCTGCCAGATGTCAGCCAGTTGCAGACATCTAAATATGACACATTCTCTTTCCAAGAGTTAAGAGGGTTGTGTGCCATAAGAAAATTAAAGCAAGGACAGGGTCCAACCACCCAACGCCTAATAGATATCTTAGTGGCAAATGACTTAGCAAAAGTATCAGAGCCAGATACCCAAGGTATAAACAAAGATGGGCGCAACACTGCTGGCCTCTCCACCGGATCGCCCCTCTGCATCCTGGTATTTGTAGTGCCAGTAGCACAAAGAACTGTAAAGTTCAAAGTATATCACCTTGGTTGGTGCAAGTCTGTTCTAGAAAGTTCAATCATCTCTAGACCCGAGACATGGCCCGGGTTTTGGGATTTATATCCCTCATCAGTAGAGAAAGTTCAGGGGTGGTGAAGAAAGCCGCCGTAGAACTGTCAAGGGCTTCGTTGCCTGCTCGGCACGCAGGTGGGTCTCCAAAAAGCTCATCAGCTTTGGGGGCTCGCAAAAGCCCTTAAGTAGAAACAAAGATGGGCACGACACTGCTGGACTCTCCACGGATCGCCCCTCTGCATCCTGGTATTTGTAGTGCGAGTAGCACAAAGAACCGGAAAGTTCCAAGCTGACGAGCTTTTGGAGACGCACCTGCGTGCCTGAGAGCCAACGAAGCCTGTGACAGTTGTTTGGCGGCCTTCTATGCCACCCCAGAACTTTTCTGTACTGATAAGGGATACTATCCCGAAACACGAGCCATGTCTCGTGTCTAGAGATACTGGAAATGCCAAGTACTTACTTGCACCAACATTGGTGAAACACTCACAAACTTTTTCTCAACTCTTCAAGTCATATGCACTGCATATACCAGAATGCAGAGGGGCGATCCGGCGGAGAGGCTAGCAGTGTGCTCCCATCGTTGATTCCAGATACCCAAGGTAGTTGGGGGGGCTTCCATCATCAGAAGAAGATCCTATTGGGGTTCCCCACCAGGACTCTGAGGATGGTGTGGATGCAGACCAGGAAGTGGTTGCTGAACCCATCCTGGAAGACACAGGGCTACCTGGAGATGGAGAGGGCCAAAATGGGCCTCCCTTCATCTTTCCAAGTAGGCCTACTGGTGTACCTAGAAGACAGAGATCACCTTCAGGGGATTCTCACCATTCTGGTTCATCAATACGGTCTTCTGCCTCATCTCATAGGAGAAGAACTTCTCCTGAGAGGAGGGAACATGAAGCTAGAATTAGAGAAGTCAAGCTTAGAATCAAGAGGCAAGAAATTGCATTGGAGAAAGAGACCCTAGCTTTTGAGAGAGAGAGAGAAAATGAGCAGGACTAGAGTCCTCTGGTGGCAGCGAAATCCCTAGTGGTAGGGATAGGTCTTATGACCATAAAAACCTAAGCAAGAGTGTCCCTCCCTAGCAGACTGGGGATGACCTCCACAAATGGATAACTGCTCTGGAGAGGGCCTGCAAAGTACAACAGGTCCCCTCAAAGCAGGTGGCAGCAATCTTGTGGCTCTCCTTTGCAGACAAAGGTAGAGACAAGCTCCTCACTGTAAGAGAAGGGGATGCTGACAATTACAATGTCCTGAAGAGTGCTCTAATAGATGGGTATGGCCTAACCACTGAACAGTATAGGTTGCAGTTCAGAGATACCCAGAAGACACAGACTCAGGACTGGACTGACTTAGTAGATTGTGCTACTAAAGCTCTGGAGGGCTGGTTACTGGGCAGTAAAGTGAGTGACTATACAGGATTGTTTAATCTAATCATGAGAGAACAGTACTCCTTGGTAGACGTGGAGTCCCATCTACACGCACACCATCCTACCTTCCCCCATTACTCTGGATTCCACAACACCTGGACCAGAATTGATTATTGGCTGGTCTCCCCCGGGGTTGCTAGCTGGTTGGGATCGGTTCAGACTCCCACGCACTCTTTCCGATCACTCCCCGGTTCTCCTTCAGTTATTTACTCCCCGTGAGGGTGGTTATGAACGGCAGTGGCGCTTCCCCGGCCGGGCCTTGATGGACCCCGTTTTCAAAGAGGAAGTCAGACAGGCGATAGAAGATTATTTTGACCTGGACACTGACTCTGTCGATATGTGGGCGGTCTTGTGGGAGGGTTTTAAAGCTTATATAAGGGGAGTCTGTATTTCAAAACATGCCGGAGTCCTCCGCGATCTGCGTTCTACTTTGGATCAGATCGAGAAGAAAATTGCTGCAGCAGATCGCGAATTGCTTACCTCTCCCTCTTGCTCTCTTGCTGCCCGCCGCTTGGAATTGTGTGTCGAGTTTTGGGACACGGCTGATAGGGAACTATCGTTCCGTAATAAACACTATGTGGCACGGCGGTACGGGGAGGGTGAGCGCCCGGGCCGCTTATTGGCCAACACGCTGCGCCCCCCCCAGGGGCCCCACGTATATCATCTCTATGATGGGACTGGACGGCTCCCCCATCCATTCCACCCCCGTGGTCGGTGAGTTGTTTCTCACTTAATATAAGACCCTTTATTCCTCACGCCTCTCCGGGGATCCCGGCAATCAGGAAGATTATTTATCCGATGTGGCTCTGGTCTATCTGGAGTGATACATGCAGGAGTTTCTTCTGAGCCCCATCACCTCGGACAGTATCGTTGTCGCATCCCATGCCGGGGGCCAGCCTGGAACACTGCCCTGATACATGGATCGCGTGCACGACGTACGCGAAAGGAAGTACAATCCCCAAGTTGCTTTGCACAGAGGAGCGCATGACGTCAACGTGCCCCTGTTCAAGAACTATGCCGGAAATCAACGCGGTGCCGTTGATTCTTGACCGCCTCCGCCGCAGATCAAAGTCTGGTAGGGGTGCTCGCACCGGCTTTCCATGTGTTTTCCTGAAGTAGGTAAGCTCCTTGATTCTCACCATTGTACGCTGGATTTCCTCAAGATTCCTGGTTATTATCTCTGCAGTCAGGTTGGCCGAACCTCCGGTAGGTTCTTGTGGGACTGCCTGATATCTTTGTTGTCGTCTGAGGCTTCCTGTATTTCTCGCTGAAGTCCCGTTGGCCGAACCTCCGTTAGGTTCTTGCGGGACTGCATGTTCTTTCTTGCTTATTGAGTACTCCTGTTGGACAAACCTACTATCAGGTTCTTGCGGGATTACTTGAGAAGCGGAATTTCTCTCCGTGGCATACTTCGAGCCATAAACAATTGTCCGACCTTCTGAGGTTAAGAAGGTTTCAGATCCTGTGTTATTTTACAGCAGGGTATCGGTGCTTGAAACTATAGCACGTTTATTATCATCCCCTGCCTCATAACTATTGTGCTATGTATATCACCTGAGGGTAGTGGATTCAGTTTCTAGGATACTTCTATTCTCTATGCTAACAATTATTATTGGGGCATCATATTGGATTATAAACTCTTCCGGTGAGCTGTTCGTTTGGAGTCTCCTATGGTGCTGTCAACCTAGAGGTTATTAATATACTTTGTTCTTATGGCAAAAAGATAACTTCCCGTCCTTTATTTTTATTTCACGCAGCAGGGGTGATTAAGCTTCAGCCTGGCTAGATTTGGTACTACACACTCTCCCCCCTGTTGAGGAGTTCATGTCAAATCCATTTGGTGACATTTGGGCTGTGTTCCTCAAAATACCAGATTGCCAGGCATTGCAGCGTTATTTTTCTTTACAGGTCTCCCTCCCTGCTGTCCCCTTCCTTTCCTTCCCTCACCTGATCGCTCCATCGTGTCTGTGGTTATACTCAGCGCTTGGTGCGGTCAGGAGGTGGAAACCATTTAAGCATCGTATGATTCTGAGGATTTTGGGACCTGACAATCGTGGAGGCGATCGATGCCCTGGGCTTGACGGATTTTCGGCTGACTTTTATAAAGCTTACAAAGACCTATTGGTGCCGCGCTTGGTCGAGGTCTATGTCGAGGCCCTGGAGGTGGGTATCCTCCCACCGACGTTTCGAGAAGCGGTGATCATTTTTTTGCCCAAACCCGGGAAAGATCCTATGCAGAGCAGCTCGTACAGGCCACTGTCCTTGTTAAATTTGGACTGCAAGATCTTAGCCAAAGTCATTGCCATTAGATTATCACTATTGATGGAATTTGTCATCTCCCCTGTGCAGTAGAGCTTTAGTCCACACAGGTCCATCTTTCTTAATCTCCGGTCATTATTCACCATGCTGCACCGTATTGACCCCTCCACGCCCGCCGCCGCAATTTTACTTGATGCGGAGAAAGCCTTCGACTCCCTTGAGTGGCCCTTTTTCCTTTCAGTCATGCGTCGGATGGGTATGCCGGAATGTTTCGTGGCCACTGTTACTCTCTTATACACTTAACCTACTGCCCAGTTGCGTCTTAACGGCACATTGTCTGACTCTTTCCCTCTGTTGCGCGGCACCAGGCAGGGTTGCCCTCTATCCCCTCTCCTTTTTAGGGCTCGCCTGGCGTTGCAGCAGCGAAGCCC
The DNA here is from genome assembly GCF_964263255.1 of Lissotriton vulgaris. Classification (NCBI taxonomy): domain Eukaryota; kingdom Metazoa; phylum Chordata; class Amphibia; order Caudata; family Salamandridae; genus Lissotriton; species Lissotriton vulgaris. The sequence continues at coordinate 399,502,377 of NC_141699.1, read as the reverse complement.
TGCCGCTAGCGAGCCTTATTGTCGTTGTGTTGCCTCCCCAAGTGGTACAGATCGGTGCACGAGCAGACACAGGTTTGTGAACGCGCGAGCCGCAGGGAACACCAACGTGCACGCTCACGGCGTCACGCTGCTGCCCTCCCGCGTCTATTCCAAGCGCGCTCCAGGCTGACTTGTTATTGTTGGCGCCGTGATGAAAGACGGCATTGTGTGCGTGTGTGTGCGTCGGCTGGAGGTGGGGGCTCCCGGTCAGCTGAAGGCAAAGCGCAGCGAGAGGAGACCTCCTCGGCAATTAGACAGTAGGCCGGGCAGTATTACACCCCAGGTCCCTTCTACCTTCCTGAAAACCGGCCTTTTGACATCACAGGGTTATTTCTGAGGCGATATCCCGCAATACCGTGGGCTCTGTTGGCCAGATAATGGAGCGCGTTGGGAGTAATCCGTTGGCGAGGGGCATCACGTACATAAAGATTCATTATTTCGAGCCATCAAGGGAAGGGGGAGACTGACATTACAAGACCGCATTTCGTTTCAGGATCTTTGCTTCCCTATTTCTGTTTAGAAAACCCATGGCACTTAAGTGGTAGTGCGTGCTTTACAGAGGCTTGGGTCGTTTCGACTTAATGCATATGATCTACAAAAAAATAACTGATAAAAATAGGGCAGACCTCTACACACGAATATTTGGATTGATTTATTATTATGACTTTTTATACCCAAGTTTGTACGAGTGTATGCCTCCATCTGCACATTAGTACTTTATTCAAGGGTCTGGAGCCTGCCATAGCCGTGTAGGGGGGCGTCATGTTCATTTTCTTCAGGGTGGTTTCCATATAGCTCGGATCTTTCCAGGCACAGGATAGACCGCATGTTTCCAGCCAGAGCCTTGCATTTTTTTATACATATATTAAAGTGCAAATCTTGCGCACACACATGTACGCACACACACCATACGAAATTATATCAGAGAAAGGAAAACATAACACCCATACATTGCCCAGACACAACGAGCAATTAACGTCATACAATGCTAGACGTTTTTCAGTGTAGCACAAGTTGAAAAGGTATTTCTGCAGGCAGGGATTACCGTTAAAGAAAGTGCAAAACTCAGTAGACCTAGATGTTTACCTAGTTTCTTCCTCCTTGCACTACCATCTTGATAGCTATGCACATCTCAGGTCTAATGACTAACTTTGAAACTTCCCTTCTTGAACCTTCTCTTCCTGGTAATTCTACATTCACTGCCATTGACAAACAACTCTCAAATTCAATCCCTAAACCCAGACCATCTTCATCTTGTTAACTTGTTCTTGATCCCATCAGAGACAGGCATGGATAATTTCTAATTAAACATAGCCAGACCCGTAGCTAGGAATATTCTATTAAAAGGATTATTTGGATTTGGTAACGATGTGCAGTGCGAGCTTGGTGGGTAGGATCACTGGTCAAAACTAGACAGAATTTAAGTGGTGCCTGGGAGATTTTTGTCATTTGAATTTTATGCTGAAGGACACGGTTTAGAGCCGATTGGTCATGAGGAGATAAACAACATTGGCAATTCGTTTGGGGAGGCTGTGCTCAAAGTCATTCTGAGTTAATGTGTGTATTAAAGGGATCACTGAAATAATATCGAGTGTCAAAATATCGACTAGCAAAAATATCGTGGACAAAATATCGACAGTCAAAATATCGAGTTTGTATCTACAAACAGGTAAGTACAAAAATATCGAGTACAAAATATCGTTTACAATAATATAGTTGTAAAAAATATCGACTTTATAAAAAACAGTGTTAAATTAAATTAATATTAAAATGTAATTACTAAAATATACTTAAAAATACTTACATTAACTTATAATAATTAAATAATAAATGAAAGTAATAAAAAAAATTTACAATATTATTTGTTAAAACATATATATATATTAACATACTATAATTAAATAAGATACTAAAAACTGACCCTGAACCCTAAAAATACCCCTTTACCCAAAAACCCAAAACTGACCCTAAACCCTAAAAATACCCCTTTACCCAAAAACCCAAAACTGACCCTGAACCCTAAAAATACCCCTTTACCCAAAAACTAAAAACTGACCCTAAACCCTAAAAATACCCCTTTACCCAAAAACTGAAAACTGACCCTGAACCCTAAAAATACCCCTTTACCCAAAAACTGAAAACTGACCCTGAACCCTAAAAATACCCCTTTACCCTAAAACTGAAAACTGACCCTGAACCCTAAAAATACCCCTTTACCCTAAAACTGAAAACTGACCCTGAACCCTAAAAATACCCCTTTACCCAAAAACTGAAAACTGATCCTGAACCCTAAAAATACCCCTTTACCCTAAAACTGAAAACTGACCCTGAACCCTAAAAATGCCCCTTTACCCAAAAACTGAAAACTGACCCTGAACCCTAAAAATACTCCTTTACCCAAAATTAATCAATATTATTTAATTACCAATTAATTATTAATTAACAATAACAATAAAGTAAATATATTAGCACATTACCTGTAATTAATTTAATAATTAATATTATTTTACCCCAATTAATTACTTTACAATAACACAAAATTATATATATATGTAAAATTTATTCTAATTAATGTAATTAACTAATTACAAATAATTAATTACCAATTAATTACTAAAAAAAAATATGTACTAAATTATATTAATTAATTAACTAATTAATATTAATTAATTATCAATTAATTATTAATTAAAATATTTACAAACATATATTAATTAATTAATTATTATTAAATTACTTCCCACCCTATTCCCCTATAAACCCACAACCCGCTACAGAATTACATTACGCAATTATTATAAAAACAAAATTCATTTAATAAAATATTTTATAACATTAATACACACTTTTCACACATATTATTACATAAATATACACTATAAAGTATTATATATCATTAAAAATTCGATATTTTTGCTATCTATATTTTATACAGTCGATATTACTTCACTTACCTTAAAAACGATATTTTTGTAGTCGATATTCTGTCCAGTCGATATTTTGTCCAGTCTATATTTTAAAGTCGATATTATGTCCAGTCGATATTTTGGAGTCGATATTTTGTCTGTTTACCGTATTAAAGCTCATCAGGTCGGTAACATTTAGGAAAACTATATAGAATTTAGGAAAAAGAGGAAAGTTCTCTTTTTCTGCACTCACCGTCTTTCCTTTTTTTCAATTTCTCTCCTTTTTGTCCTCTTCCTTTTTAGGTCTCGCCCTGGCGTTGCAGCGCGAAGCGCTGTCGCCAGCGAGACCTATTGTGGTTGTGATGCCTTCCAAATGGTACAGACCAGTGCACGAGCAGATTCTGGTCTGTGAACGCGATACCCAGAAACTGTGAACAGCAAGTCAGCCTCTCGCCTCTCTCAACCGCGCGCGCACACACGCAGCCACACTCACGCATGCACACACACACACGCACGCACACACATGCAGGCACACACACACACATGCACACACACGCAGGCGCACACACACGCAGGCACACACACACACGCAGGCACACACGCAGGCACACACACGCAGGCACATACACACGCAGGCACACACACACACACCCCCCTTACAACTAAGCCCCACCCGCCCCACTTACCGGGCTACAGGCTCTGTCACGCGGGGGCTTCCCTCACTTGCATCGGTGGCCTCTGCTCCTCCTACGTGCCTACAGCGTTTCACTGCCTCCCCTGGGACGGGACTTCCGCCTTCTGCCCTTCTCGTCCAGTCACTTTGTGGGTGCGGTATTCCCGCAGAAGGCGGAAGTCCGGCCCCAGGGGAGGCTGTGAAATGCTGTAGGAGGCATACGAGTGCGAGTCTGATGCACAGCCCGCCATTGGTGACGAATCTTTCTGATAATTGCAAAAAACACAGTTGTTGGACAGAATGCAGAACAATGTCTTACATTCACCCCAGTACAAAGATTTGGGCCTAAATCCATCGTTTTTTTGCACTCCACACCACCCTAGGTCAGACAATGGCTATATGCAAATCAGCCTTGACCGTGTGCCTCATGGGAACAGTCCAGCCCGAACTACCAAGCCATGTCTTTCCTAGACCGGAATCAAGCATCCAAGGACCGGTTTCTGGCTATCAGCCTTATTCAGCCTGGATAGCTTGACTCCAGTGATGTGGAGAGCCTGGGACTCACGTCTGAGCATACCCATCCCACTCGGGGTGAAAATTGCAAAAAACACAGTTGATGGACAGAATGCAGAACAATGTCTTACATTCACCCCTGTATAAAGATATGGGCCTAAATCCATCGTTTTTTTGCACTCCACACCACCCTAGGTCAGACAATGGCTATATGCAAATCAGCCTTGACCTTGTGCCTCATGGGAACAGTCCAGCCCGAACTACCAAGCCATGCCTTTCCTAGACCGGAATCAAGCCTCCAAGGACCTGTTTCTGGCTATCAGCCTTCTTCAGCCTGGATAGCTTGACTCCAGTGATGTAGAGAGCCTGGGATTCACGTCTGAGCATACCCAGCCCACTCGGGGTGAAAATTGCAAAAAACACAGTTGATGGACAGAATGCAGAACAATGTCTTACATTCAACCCAGTACAAAAATCTGGGCCTAAATCCATCGTTTTTTTGCACTCCACACCACCCTAGGTCAGACAATGGCTATATGCAAATCAGCCTTGACCCTGTGCCTCACGGGAACAGTCCAGTCCGAACTACCAAGCCATGTCTTTCCTAGACCGGAATCAAGCATCCAAGGACCGGTTTCTGGCTATCAGCCTTCTTCAGCCTGGATTGCTTGACTCCAGTGATGTGGAGAGCCTGGGACTCACGTCTGAGCATACCCAGCCCACTCGGGGTGAAAATTGCTAAATCTTTCTGATTTCATGAGGAAACTGTGGTAAATAGGTAACCTTACATTTCATTTCAAAAACAGGTTGTAGGATTTACAAAAATAACCATTTGGATCTTGTTGATTCTGTTCCCTTGTAGTACTGTAACCCCCACTCTTTCCAAACACCTCTCCCCCTTCTCCCCGTCCCTCTTCTCTCGTCCCGATCTCGCTCCTCTTATTTTCGCCGTGTCTTTTTCTTCATATATGCCTCTCACTCTCCACTCTGTTCCTTGAGTTCTTGCGCTCACTTTCAGCCCCACCTCCTTCACCTCCCCAAACTCGCCCCATCCTCTCTCTCGTAGGTCGCAGCCCGTCTCCCTTTTCTTTCTCTCGATTACTACCAGTGCCACCCCCCTCCAGTCCTGTATGTTCTCTGCTTCTATCACTCTCCAGTTTATGCCATATTTTTCGGTGCCCAGATCTCAGTCTGCCCTCCATCTCCTTGCCTGACTCTAAACAATTTCACACCTTCCTGTTCCAGCCGGCTCTCTCGGGTAGCAAACATTTCAGGGACATAAAAGTGTCTCTAAGAGGTGCAGGTTTGTGAAATTATCGTATGCGCCCTTTTTATTCAATCCTGCAATTTTAGCTGACTAAACTTTTGTTTGGCTATATTTTTGGGCTCTTAAGTGTAGGTTGTAATTAAAAGGTAAAGTTTTTTCATCACTGCTGCGATTAGACACTGTGGGGGAGGGGGCTGGCAGTGAAGCAAGGCGGAGCAGGCTGGCACCGGGCAGCAAGAGATCCGGGGAGGAGGCAAGGCTGGAGATGGGGCAGGGTAGAAACAGGGGGGTAGGGGACAAGAGCAGAGAGTTGTGTGTGTGACAGACAGTGTGTGTGTGTGAGAGACAGTGTGTTTGTGTGTGTGTGGCACTGTGTGTGTGTGTGTGTGTGTGGCAATGTGTGTGTGTGGCACTGTGTGTGTGTGTTGCGCTCTGTGTGTGTGTGGGGCTCACACAGTGTGTGTGTGAGAGACAGTGTGTGTGTGTGAGAGACAGTGTGTGTGTGTGTGTGTGTGAGAGACACAGTGTGTGTGTGTGAGAGACAGTGTGTTTGTGTGTGTGTGGCACTGTGTGTGTGTGTGTGGCACTGTGTGTGTGTGGCACTGTGTGTTTGTGTTGCGCTCTGTGTGTGTGTGGGGCTCTGTGTGTGTGAGTCTGTGTGTTTGTGTGTGGCATTTGCGAGAGATTAAGCTATTGGCATTGTAAATGACAATGCCATTTATTTATCTGTTTCCAAAACCAACACATAAATAAAAAGTTTGTCATTTACAATGCCAATAGCTCTAACTTTTGCAAAGGCAAGACCGTTGCATTGTAAATGCTTGTTATTTTAGCCATGGATCCCTTAGGTCGACAATTTCAGGAAAACCATCTCCAGCGCAGTTTGCAATTTCGCACTGGCCCTTTGTTGCTTTCCATGTACGCGGACGACATGGTGCTGTATGTCCGACTGCCTCACGATGATCTGTCACCGCTGATTTGGGAAATCATACGATTCGGCAATTTTTCCGGGCTCCATATCAATTGGCACAAATCTGTCATTTTCCCGCTTACAGCCAGCACCGTGCCTTGGTCATGCGAGTTTCCGCTGGAATGGTGCGATGATTCTATTAAGTATCTTGGTATCCACATTCATCTTGACACCGCATCGGTGATCCGTCTCAACTACAGCTCCGCAATTGACGCATTGGAATCGCAGGTCAACAGTTGGCTCCGCTTGCCCCTGTCCATGGCGGGTAGAATCGCAATCATTAAAATTATATTTTTGCCCCATTGTTTGTACTATTTTAATAATATTCCTGTTCCCTTAACCAAGGTCTTTTTCACGCAACTCTGCTCTATTTTGATTCGCTTGATCTGGGGAGACAAGACACTTCGGGTCAGTTGGAAAATCTTAACTTTGCCACCGGACAGAGGAGGGTTGGGTGTACCAGATTTTTATTTGTATTATTTAGTCGTGCAATGCTGCTACACATACGCCTGGTTCCATACGGACACACGCATCCCGTATTTGAGTCCAGAGGCAGATCTGGTTCTCCTGAGACGGCTTCTTATGATTCTTCCCCCCCGGCTTCCCTCGGGACCCCCGAGCCATCCAAACACTTTCCACCACCTGCTGGGCTTGGATCAGATTGCGAAGACTTTTGGGATTAGATCTTTTATATTCCCCAGCCTTACCCTTGCCCAATTCCTCCCTTTTTAGGTCTCGCCTGTCAATGCGCTTGCGCATTGAGCTTGCGAGAGATAAAGGGGCTTATCGAGAGCTTAACCAAAACGGCGATTTGATGCTGTGCCCGTGAAAAGCCAGCTCAATGCGCAAGCGCATTGACCTAAAATGCGCGTGCACATCAAAGCCAGCCATCTGTTCCCCAGCTTGGTGCCGCCAGCAGCTCTTCAAAGGTATCCGCTCCTACCCTAATTATTCACTCAGCCGTACTTTCAGTTTCACGGCTGCCAGGCCGTGTCTCGTTTTAACTTGTTGTGCCTTTCTGCCCCTATTAGACTCGTATCCACTCCTCCCCTAATTATTCACTCGGCCATACTTTCTGTTTCACGGCCGCCAGGCCGTGTCTCGTTTTAACTTGTTGTGCCTTTCTGCCCCTATTAGACTCGTTTTCTCATTGCTTGTTGAGTTAGTCATGCCTTCTGCATTTGCACCAATCAACTCGGTTTTCTCTTCTCCCAACATGGCCCCTTAAAAAGCACTCATTGTCTGAAGTCAGAAGCAGCGATCCTTATTACTCTCAGTGCTTGTATTTTCCATTCATGTAACAGGATTGGGAACTTGATTTAGTCCTCTGCCCTCCCCGGACTGCTGCTGCTTCTTGACCTGACCTTTTCCGATAGCCTCAGCCGGACGCAAGCTTTGGACATACCTGCTCCGCTGGAGCCGATCAGCAGCTCTTCAAAGGTATCCGCTCCTCCCCTAATTATTCACTCGGCCGTACTTTCAGTTTCACAGCCGCCAGGCCGTGTCTCGTTTTAATTTTGTGCTTTAGATTTACCTCTCTAATTTAATCTTTCTCTTCCCATCTGTGCCTCTTGCTTTCACTCCTTTTCCCTCGCCCCTTCCCTGTTTTCATGTCCATCATTTTGCCCCTCTCCCTATACCCGTAACATAGACAGTTTATGTGCAGATATACGTTTTATACTTTACCTATTTCGTGTAGGAGCTACACGAAAGGGCACACAGTAGTTGAGATCATGGGGTCACATCACTTCCAGACCCAAACTGTTTTCTCTACCACCACCAATGTTTACCGTTCAAGTACTTTACTATTGTGAAATATTGCCTACAAATGTGAATTGCGTTATTGTTTTTGTGAGCTCGTTTCTCCCTCTCCCCATCTCCCCCTCTGCCTGCTCTCCTCTCTCTCTCCCTCTCTCCCTCCCCTCTCTCTCCCCTCCGTCCTTCGCTCTCGTCCTCCCCCTCTCTTCTTACCCTCCCTCTCTCCCTCTACCCTCTCTCCCTTTCCCTCTCTCCCTTTCACTCACTTCCCTCTCCCTCTCTCCCTTTCCCTCTCTTCACTCTCCCCTCTCCCCGTCTCCGTCTCTCTCTCTACTCTCTCCCCCTCTCTCTCTCTCCTCTCTCCCCCTCTCTCTCCTCTCTCCCTCTCTTTACCCTCTCCCTCTCCCTGCTCTCCTTTTCTCCCTCTCCCCATCTCCCACTCAGCACCACCACAGCATCACTCAGCACCACCACAGAACCACTCAGCACCACCACAGCACCACTCAGTACCACCACAGCACCACTCAGCACCACCACAGCACCACTCAACACCACCACAGCATCACTCAGCACTACAACAGCATCACTCAGCACCACCACAGCACCACTCAGCGCCACCACAGAACCACCACAGCACCACACTGCACCACCTCAGCACCACTCTGCAACACCACAGCACCACGCTGCACCACCACAGCACCACCACAGCATCATTCAGCAACACCACAGCATCACTCAGCACCACCCCAGCATCACTCAGCACCACCACAGCACCACTCAGCGTCACCACATCATCACTCAACGCCACCCCAGCATCACTCAGCACCACCACATTATCACTCAGCTCCAGCGCAGCATCACTCAGCACCACCACAGCACCACTCAACACCACCCCAGAATCACTCAGCACCACCACAGCATCACTCAGCGCAAGCACAGCATCACTCAGCGCAACCACAGCATCACTCAGCGTAACAACAGCATCACTCAGAGCAACCACAGCATCACTCAACGCAACCACTGCATCACTCAGCACCACCACAGCATCACTGGTTCAAATATGTTCTTTCAATGTTTCAAGCAGTTTTCAAGCTTACAAGCTTTATTACAAATCACAAAAAGATGTTAATTTTTCACTTCTGTTCTTGGATTTTCGACACAATAAAAAACACTGAACATAATTTTCACAACATTTATTTACAAAACTTAAAGCTATTGACATTACAAAATAAATAAATTATTTAAGTATTAATTATTTAAAAAAATTAAAAGCCATTGTTATTTGTAATATCAATACATCTAAGTCACCTAAATACAATGCATGTTGCATTGCAAATGCTATAGGTGTCACATTTGCGAAAGTTATAACTATTGGCATTGTAAATGACAAAGCTATTATTTTAGCAATTTTAAAAAACAACACATAAATTAAAAAAAGTAATTTATAAGACCAATAGCTCAAACTTTCCTAATGCAAGACCTATTGCATTTCCAATGCTTGTTCCTATTACCGGGGAAATTTTGGTAGAGCGCACTTTGGCGAAATTCAACATATGTACCCTCGGAGACTTGTTCCCGCACGGGCAGGTATTTTCCTTGTCGGAGGAGACTCGATTTAGTGATCGCTCCTTTATGGACACATTCATTCTCACCCGGATTCGCTCTGCTTTGAGGGCTGGATTTCCCTCCTTTCCTTTGGCCCCGGTTGAGACCCCTCCCCTCACCTTGTTGGTTCAGAACCCAAATAGTGCAAACCTGATTTCCCAATTGTATAAACAGTGTGGGACACTCAAACCAATAGATGACTCAAGGCTTAGGGCTGCTTGGGAGGGGGACTTGGGTGAACCTATCTCAGATGATCAGTGGGCATACTGCTGTAGGACCAAGATGGACGTCTTTTTGAACTGTCGTCATAAGTTGCTTCCGTTTAAATTCCTTCGCCGGATGTATTTCACTCCGGCCCACGCACACAGAATTGACAATTCCAGGCCACACCACTGTCGGAAATGTCTGGCCCCCTTTGCTGATTTCGCACACTTAACCTGGACTTGCCCTAAAATACACCAGTATCGGCTGGAAATCCACTCCACCTTGGGTGATATATTGTCCATGCTACTCCTTCCTTTACCTGAGATTGCACTATTAGGTTATGTGGTGAACTTTCCTAAGAAGGTTCGTAGATTAGCTGCGCTTGGCTTCCTTTTGACCAAACGGGAGATTGCATTGCTGTGGGGAAGCAGACGCGCTCCTACTCTCCGCTCCTGGGTGAACAGCCTAGCGTTCTGTAATGTGAATTGCGAGGAATTTAGCACTTTACTCCCCAAATCTTCAAGGCCAATCAATATTTGGGGCCCATATAGGGATTACATCTCCCGGAGCCAATTAGCGCATGATTCTCAGTTACAGTCCGGCATTACCCCTACCGTAGTCGGATAGTTCCCTACAGACTCCGGAGAGGAGCAGCGGGGAGATGATCATATTGCATTTATTTGGCTTTTTGTTTTTTGTTCCCGACAGTATATATTGTTTTCAGTTATGTCACGTGATTGATTTTTTCATTATGTGTATCACATTGGTTGTTGTTGGTGCTTATGTATCACATTGCTTTTTTGTTATGATTCGTATTTATGTTTTGATTGAAATGATTTTCAGAACCCTCAAAATGTAATTTTATGTCATCATATTGCAGTTTTATTGCAGTTTTTTTCTTCATGCAAACATGGAAAATAAAGTTTTAAAAAAACACATGATATAGCAGTTGTTAATTTCTACTGGGGAGGGGTAACTGGCCTTAAGAAGGTTTTCGTTAGTTCAGACATCCCTGTAGAATGTTTGCTTGGCAATGACCTAGAGACTTCAGCCTGGTCACAAGTGGAGTTTAGGACTCATGCAGAAATGTTAGGAATCTCAGCACATGTCCTTGCAGTGACTAGGTCACAGGTCAAAAAGTCTAACACTGAACAGGCATTGGATTCTGGAATAATGGACCAGATGCCTGCCAGGAAAAGGAGCAGTAGGGTTAAGGCAGTGCCTACCCCCTTGTCTCAGAGTAAGGATCAGCCTTCTGAGAAAGCTGATTGTGAGCCTGAAAAAGGAACTTTCCTATAAGAGCTTAAACCTGATCAGGTTGAGTTTCTTGGGACAGGGGGGACCTTCCAGGGCAGATCTGAGGCAGGCGCAATTGGACTGCCCTTCTCTTGAACCCCTCAGACAGCAAGCTGCAGCTGAGGCTGCAGGGAATGCTAGTGGCACCCATAAGGTTTATTGGGATGAAGGGCTCCTGTATTCAGAGGCTAGAGACTCCAAGCCTGGTGCTTCCAGGAGGTTGGTCATATCTTTGGCATTCAGGGGCTTCCTTTTGACACTAGCCCATGATATTCCCTTAGCAGGACATCTTGGCCAGAACAAGACTTGAGACAGGCTTGTCCCTCACTTTCACTGGCCCCACATCTCAGAAGACACAAAGGAGTTTTGTCGCTCTTGTGTAACCTGCCAAGCCAGTGGCAAAGCAGGTGGCATTACAAAGGCCCCCCTTATACCACTACCTGTGATGGGGGTTCCCTTTGAAAGAGTGGGGATTGATATTGTTGCACCAATGGATCCTCAGACAGCCTCTGGGCTGTCCTGACTGTTTACCAGCCAGGACAGAAAGTGTGGCTGGTGGAGCAAAATTTGCGGTCCTTGCCCCAGCTTTCTGGAACTCTCTCCCTGTGCGACTCCGCACTTTACCTTCCTACATAGAGTTCCGTAAAAACCTCAAAACCTTTCTTTTTTCCAGAGCTTTCGCTGCCTAGCCTCCTCTTGCTGCTGTTGCTGGTCGTAACCTGAAAAGCGCCATGAAACTGCTCGGTAAAAGTGCGCTCAACAAATGTTTTTAAATTCAAATTCAAATTTATCCTGGTGGTAGTGGATCATGCCACCATGTACCCAGAAGCTATACCACTTAGGACCACTACAGCACCTGTTGTGGCAAGAGCCCTCTTGGGAGTTTTCTCAAGAGGGGGTTTTCCTCAGGAGGTTGTTTCAAACAGAGGTGCAAACTTTATGTCTATTTACTTGACTGCAATGTGGAAGGAGTGTGGAGTGAACTACAAGTTCACCACACCCTATCACCCACAATGCAATGGTCTAGTTGAAAGGTTCAACAAGACCTTAAATGGTATGATAAGGGTGTCCCAGAAAAGATCAGGCGGAGATGGGATATCCTACTACCCTGCCTTTTGTTTGCATACAGGGAGGTTCCTCACAAGGGGGTTGGCTACAGCCCTTTTGAACTTCTGTTTGGGCATCCTGTAAGAGGACCACTTTGTCTGGTGAAGGAAGGATGAGAGTTACCTCTCAAACTTCCCAAACAGGACATTGTGGACTATGTACTTGGTCTCCGCTCCAGGATGGCTGAGCATATGAAAAGGGCATCCAAAAACTTTGAGGCTAGCCAGGATTTGCAAAAGGCCTGGCATGACCAAAAGGCTGTCCTGACTGTTTACCAGCCAGGACAGAAAGTGTGGGTGTTGGAGCCAGTGGCCCCAGCAGCTCTCCAAGGCAAGTGGAATGGACCCCACACTATTGTTGAACAGAAGGGAGAGGTCACCTATTTGGTAGATCTTGGAACTCCCAGAAGCCCCCATAGGGTGCTTCATGTCAACAGACTGAAACCATATGTTGACAGTGCAGACATGGGCGTGTTCATGGCTACTGATGAAGGACAGGAGGAAGAGAGTGACCCTCTCCCAGACCTGCTCTCTCAGAACCCTGATGATGGGTCAGTAGATGGTATAGCCTTGGCAGGCAGCCTCACTGATTACCATCAGGCTGACTGCAGACAAGTTCTGCAGCAGTTCAGACATATGTTTTCCCTGACTCCAAGTCAGACTACCTGGTGCACTCATGAAGTGGACACGGGGGCAGTCTGCCTGTTAAAAATAAGATTTACAGGCACCCTGATCATGTCAGGGACTGTATCAGGACAGAAGTCCAGAAAATGTTGGAATTGGGAGTTATTGAACCTTCGGAGAGCCGTTGGGCCAGTCCAGTAGTCCTTGTCCCAAACCTCACACCCAGGGTGGTAAGAGAGATATGAGGTTTTGTGTGGACTACAGAGGCCTCAATGCTGTCACTAGGACAGGTGCCCATCCAATATCCAGAGCAGATGAGCTCATAGATAAGTTGGCATCTGCCAAATTTCTGAGCACATTTGATCTGACAGCTGGCTATTGGCAGATCAGACTAGCTGATAATGCAAAGCCAAATACAGCATTTTCAACCCCTAGTGGACATTATCAGTTTGTGGTAATGCCCTTTGGTCTGAAAAATACACCTGACACATTTCAAAGGTTGGTGAACAAAGTCCTCACAGGCCTGGATGACTATTGTGCAGCTTATCTTGATGATATTGCTGTCTTTAGCTCCACCTGGGAAGATCACCTGATCCACCTGAAAAATGTTTTGGAAGCCCTGCAGAAGGCAGGAATAACTATCAAGGCTACTAAGTGCCAGATAGGGTAGAGCCAGGTTGTGTACCTGGGCCACCTTGTAGGTGGAGGCCAGGTTCAACCATTGCAGAGCAAAACCAGACTATCATGGACTGGGTTGCTCCAACCACCCAGACTCAGGTCAGAGCTTTCTTGGGCCTGACTGGGTACTATAGGAGATTTGTCAAGGGGTATGGTTCCATTGTGACTCCCCTGAATGACTTAACTTCTAAAAGAATGCCTAAGAAAGTTCAGTTGCCAATGCTGAGACTTTCTTAGTCGTAGCGGCGATTCCGTCCCTGCCATTCGGGTGCCGGAGTCTGTTTGTAAGCGGGCTATTACTTCCTGGAAAGTCACGTGCTCACCGCAAAGGGGTATGGGAATGTAGTTTTTAGCCAAAGCCGATTCCCGGGTGTCAACAACTTGAGACGGCTCCCTATTTGGGGAAGATAGACCACTGCCTGCGGTCACTTCTACAAGCTATTCTAGAGTCCATAGATGGGAAATTTGAAGGGTTTTGTCTGGGACGGAATTGCCGCTACGACTAAGAAAGTGACTACTGGATACTCGGTAAGACATTCTGCCCAGGGTCTCAGCAGGAGCGGTCTCAAACAGTACGGAGGACTAATGCCCGGTGCGCTTTACTTTACAGGTAAACAGAAGTCCTGTACGGGTAGCAGCGGACACGGTTTCCAATCTCGGACTACCGAATCCAGCGTTACGGGGTAAGCTTCCACAATCGTGGTTAGCTAGCTTAGGAGTTGTAGGAATTCATGACGAGCTGTCACTAAACAGGATATTCGTTTTAACCTACAGGAGTTGACTGACTTCTTGGTGTCTGCACAAGAAAAAATACGGAAGGCAGCAGACTATAGACGGCGAGTTAGATATTGAAAGGAATAACCGTGCTTTACACGGTAAGCCTCCTGGACGGAGTGGATAATACATTGGTGTTGCACTGTTTTGATATACACTTTCGGTTATTTCTCAAACACTATCTACTCTCCTCTTTTCAGTTACTTTGTTTGAAGTGTGACGTTTGAAGTGTTTCATATATGGATCCCAACCAGTTTCTGTAGAACTGAAGGTAGGGAAGCAACGTATAGGGTGTTTTTGTGTTAAACAAAGGCCATGTGTCTTGCTTAAGTATAGTTAGCCTAAAACATATTCTTTTGTTGTTTATTCTTGTAGAAAGTTTTTTGGTCCTGAGGAGAACCCTTAAACTATCGGGGTTCGAAACGCGTCGACCGACCAGGTCCCTGGTCACCCAGAAGCTGACATTAGATATAAAGAAAAGGTTTTCCCCTTTTTTTAGAAAAAGCTTGAGTAACTCAAATTCGAAGACTGTTTTTTTGCTCCAAATGTTTAAAAATCCTTACTTTAATCAATGTGACAAAGGGACCGTCTTGTTTTTGTTTTTGGGATGGATGTTTGTTTAAATGTGATATGATTGTGAAATTGGCCAAATGTGTGTGATACATATTGTTAAAGTGATTGTAAATATTTTACAATGTGTGTAGATTTTGTCTCATTGTAGTGTTGATGTTCGTTTTGTATTTAAATGCACAACAAAGTATGCTATCTTTTGAAAAAATAAAATGAAAATTGAATAGTTTGCTTATGACTAAGGTGCAATCTGTAAAGCGGAATTTCATGTTTGAACTCATGAAATTACCTAACAAACTCTAGGAATAGTCAGTCTCAGCATTGGCAATTGTTTAGTTTTGTATCTTGATGGCTCAGCCTTGCTGAGTGAGAGCCAAAACCCATCACTGTTGTTAGGTTAAGAAAGTTCAGTGGCAGTCAGCTGTCAAAGGGCATTTGATGACCTGAAGCAGGCCATGTGCACTGCACCAATTCTGCAAAGTCCTAACTACTCCAAAGAATTCATTGTTCAAACAGATGCTTCTGAGTTGGGGGTAGGGGCTTTGCTATCACAATTGAATGAAGAAGGTCAGGACCAGCCAGTAGCTTTTATTAGCAGAAGGCTGACCCCTAGAGAGAAGCGTTGGTCAGCTATTGAGAGGGAGGCCTTTGCTGTGGTTTGGGGCCTGAAGAAGCTGAGGTCATACTTGTTTGGTACTCACTTCACAGTTCAGACAGACCATAAGCCCCTCTTGTGGCTAAAACAGATGAAAGGTGAAAATCCCAAACTACTCTGGTGGTCCATTTCCCTGCAGGGGATGGACTATACAGTGGAACATAGACCTGGAGTAACCATTCCAATGCAGATGGCATATATTAGAACAGGAAGACTCAACTGGTCAAGATTAGTTTAATGTCCTTGCATTTGGGGGGGGGGGGGTTGTGTAGGAGAGTAGGGTCTGCTTCGTATAGTTACCCCCACTTTTTGCTGTGATTCCCTGGTTTTTCGACTTTAGTATGGCTGTGGCCCTGCTAATCAGGCCCACAGCCTAGCTGTTCTCTCTCTAAATTGATACCATGCACTTTAGGTACATACCAGATTGGTTACTGGGTCACTCTTGTGAGCCCCTGTATATGGTACCTTAGGCCTACCAGGGCATAGGGGCACCCTAGGCCTACCAGGGGCTGCAACATGTATTATGCCACCCCTGGTTAGCCTTCCAAACTGGCACCACAGGTTTGCCATTGCAGCCTGGGTAAGGTGGTGTAATCACCCCTTAGATATAGTATACCTATATCTATATATATCTATATCTATATATCTATATATATGCCAAGTACAAAGATTTTAATTTTTATTGACAGACAAACTCACAGGAGTTTTTATCCTTGCATGAACTATAAGATCCAGAAGGCCTGGTGAGCGGTCACGCCCACATGGGCTAGGACTTTTGAAATAAATGATGTGTAAAATCATCCCGTCTCTTTGTAACTAGCTGCCACAGAAGAAAGGAATTCCATCCCCCGAAACGCGTCTGGCTAAGCTGTGTGTTATATGATTTGGGAAGCGGACTTTCGCACTGTTGCCAGCTCGCAAGCACGCCGCCGAATAAAAAGGAATTAATTTATCTGCCGGTTGGCTTCTCTCTTTGGGGTAACCTTTGAGACTGGATTTGTAGCGGCTAAACCCAGCCGCAAGAGAAGCTCACCACGGGGTTGTAGGCCTGGGATTGCACCACACTGGTGTTATCCGTGTTACAGGAGGCAGTTTTCCATGATGACGGCTACAAAGCGGAACAGACATTTGATGTGAGACTTTAATTCCACCCACTGGGGCAAGTACGAAGATTTTTATTTTTATTGACAGATGAACTCACAGGAGTTTTTATCCTTGCATGAACTACAATATCCAGAAGGCCTGGTGAGAGGTCACGCCCACATGGGCTGGGACTATTGAAATAAATGAAGTGTAAAATCACCCGTCTGTTTGTAACTAGCTGCCACAGAAGAAGGGGATTCCATTCCCCGAAACGCGTCTGGCTAAGCTGTATGTAATATGATTTGGGAAGCGGACATTCGCACTGTTGCCAGCTCGCAAGCACGCCACCTAATAAAAAGGAATTAATTTATCTGCCGGTTTGCTTCTCTCTTTGGGGGCAATCTTTGAGAATATATATATATATATATATATATATATATATATATATATATATATATATATATATATATATATATATATATATATATATATATATATATATATATATATATATATATATATATATTCACAGAAAAAACCATAGGTTATAGTCCATATATAGTTAGGAATTTGCATTTAAAAAACCTTGAAAATTCACTGAAAAAACCATAGGTTATAGACCATATATAGTTAGGAATTTGCATTTACAAAACCTTATTTTACTCACACAAAACCATTGAAATTCGCATATATAGTTAGTTGCACTAACTATATATCGCGCACCCGCAATCCACTGCTGATGATGTCACATGTTACATCATTCATGACATGGTCAGTGACATCACTGATGACATCACTGATGACATCATCCAGTGACTGTATGTTTCTGTAAAGTTAAAATATGTCTTACATATTGAAGAATGAGTGGATGTATAAGTGTCTGGATGAAGGTTTTAGTAGGTGCATGACTGACTGTATGAGAGAGTGATTAAATGTGTCTCACTGAGTGCATGGGTTAGTGACTAAACTGTCTTAATTTGTGCATCATTATGTCTGTTGTTCTGTAAACTGCTGCATGTGTTAATCAGTAGCTATATGAGTAACTATATGGGTTATTGATTGGTTGCCCAAGTATTTGTATGGGACACTGAGTATGTGTGTGGGTGGCTGGGAGGTGTATAACTCTGTGCATAGATGTGTGACCAGTTGATTCACTAGATGTATGGGTTCAAAACTGCATGTGGAAACAGCTGTATGCGTGGTTGACTGTGTGCATGAGTGTATTGGTGAGTGAATGGATATCTCAGTGCTGTATGTCAAAGTAAGTACATATGTAAAACACAGTACATGTGAGAGTTGACATATATAAATAACTGTGCATAAGAGCCAGTGAATATGTGAGTGGCTGTATGGATCATTGTGAACTTCAATCAAGGATTGTATAAAAGAGTAAATATGTGTAAGTATATGTTTGAATAAGTAAGGTGTGTATAATTGTATAGTTGAGGAAATGGAGGTGTGATTGATTCTTTGCATGACTGACTAGGTGTATGAGTAACTCCATGGATGAGTGACAGTCTGTGAGTGTCTGTTTACACTGAGTGTATCTAAGGTTATATTAGAGTCTGAAGAGGTTCATCATATTATCACATGAATGATGTCATCAGTGATGTTGTCAGTGATGTCATTTGAGTTGTCATCAGTGATGTCATCAGTGATGTCACTGACCATGTCATGAATGATGTAATATGTGACATCATCAGCAGTGGATTGCGGGTGCGCGATATATAGTTAGTGCAACTAACTATATATGCGAATTTCAATGGTTTTGTGTGAGTAAAATAAGGTTTTGTAAATGCAAATTCCTAACTATATATGGTCTATAACCTATGGTTTTTTCAGTGAATTTTCAAGGTTTTTTAAATGCAAATTCCTAACTATATATGGACTATAACCTATGTTTTTTTCTGTGAATTTCAATGGTTTTTTAATAGCAAATATCAAAAGCTGTCAAATGTCAAGTACGTGATAGGTAAAAACGTTTTTGTGTTTATGCACGCTGATGTGCTTTGAACGCTGCCCCCCCCTCCCCTCTTTTCTCTTAGTAGTACTCTCTCTTTGCAGATAGTGAAGGGTAGTTAACGCAGACCTTTACCCCCGTTGTAATCCGTCGTACCTGCTTGTCTCTCCATTTGATTGATTGTTATCCAAGCATTTACTGTTTTAGAATTGGTTCTCTTTGGATCATTCTCTATTTACAAACAAGCACAAAGTCGCAATACTCTGTTTAGTCTTTGCAGATAGTGAAAAATCGTGTAAAAAAATAAAAGTAATCGAGCAAAATCAGTAGACCACTAATTGGATCTCTTTTTGACCTCGCTAAAATACAAACATTAGGAACAACCCTTCATGAGAAATACGAAAATAGTGAGATGAACTGAGCTCCACACCATGATGGCTGCAAGACAGCTCGACTCCGCCACCCACCCCGCCCAAAATAACAACAAACCCTATGCAAATATTATAAATAGATACAACACACCAGCAAAGTAACAGGGTAAAACATTTTATTAAATAACTATTTACATAACTATTTTATACTTTTTGTTGCCCGATCCGGCTAGCTCAATCGATCGAGCATGAAACTCATGCACTGATAGCAAGCGTTGCTGCTAATGCTATGCAGACAAAAACTGGTTTTCAGTTTGTACATTCTTTAAGATTTTTCCATCCAAGGCTGGTTGAGAGTTTGTAGAACGATGGCTTCAGATTTTCTACATACGGTGTGGTGGCGCGGACTGGGAGGGGGCGTTTGGATCCTGCCCCTTCCCCAAATAAGATTTTCATACGTGAGTGTTCGTTCATGATTTTGGTCCCTGAGTTGCTTCGATGTCACTGCCTTACACAAATGGCATAAGTCCTGGATGTTGAGTGCCATACTTCAGAGTTCTAAGCAGCGCTTGTAACACTGTCTAAACCTTATTTGCACCTGCTGCAGCTTCACTATTCAAAGTAAGTGGGGTCCGTTTGTGGACCTGACTGCATTAGAAAACAATGTGATACGGTGCCTCCCTAAACCGCTTGACGGAGGCCCCCGAGGGGCGGTGAGATGGCGCGGACTGGGAGGGGGCGCTTGGCTCCTGCCCCCTCCCCAAGTCGTGTTGCCCTGGTGTGGCCTGAGATCGCCCCCGACATAGGCGGCCGGCTCCCGGGGTCCGGCGGATTTTTTTGCCTTTTGATGACTCTTCCATTCTGGACCTTGTCCCACAATCCGTTTAACCTGAAGACACACTGTAGTGGGGCGGCCCTTTACCGTTTTAGTTGCCATTTCTCCCGCTTTTGCTACTCTGTGCCTCTTCCGCCATTCAGCTGTTTACCGCCCGCTCTTGCGACTACAGCGTCTCGCTCACCATGTAGTTGAGTTGCTCCCGCTCTTGCGATTTAACAGAACTTTTTGGACTGCTGAAAGCGGTTGTATTCCGACCGCTGGTTGGTGGAGACATTTTGACTATATTCTGGACCTGCGTTGTCGCGTAATGCGTCATATGACGCGCCGCGTTAGCGCACCCGGAAGTGCTCCGGTGCGCAAGGCGCAGCTTCCCGGAAACGATCCAGAGCGCGCCGCGCAGCGCGTAACGTAAGCATAACAGGTCATGTGACTTGTTAATAAAACTTTTCATTGGTTCATTTTAATTTTGTTTTCCTAATGATGTAAGACTAGGTCATGTGACCTAAAAATAACACTTTTCATTGGATTAAAACATTTTTTTTCCCAAACGATGAAAGCCCCACCTTGTTTCTGGATGTTTCAGACTGAAGCTGGCATCACCATGAGAGCACCACCATCTCGTAGCTCCGTCGTGGCCATTCCGCAAGCAATCATGGCAGCCGCTCCCCACCGGAAGCCTGCGGGAGTCGAGGTCCCCCAAGACTTTTGTAGAATCTTCAAGGCTGAGGGGACGCTTTCGAGAATGGGACCCAAGCCCTGGCAGACAAGTGTCCGAGTTCCAAGGTGTCCCAGGGCCATTTTACTGGACCAGGCCCAAATCCGAAGAGCCGGCCGCCATTTTAAGAGTCCTGTGGCAGCCACCTATCGCTGCACCGCAAGAGTGGGAGCAACTCAACTACATGGTAAGCGAGACGCTGTAGCCGTAAGAGCGGGCGGTAAACAGCTGAATGGCGGAAAAGGCACAGTGTAGCAAAAGCGGGCGGAATGGCAACTGAAACGATAAAGGGGCGCCCCACTACAGCAGACGAGCCTCCGCCATGTGCTTCAAAACTGCATACGTATCTCGTGATATCAAGGTTGGGCAACCAGTACACAACAAGCAGTTACGAGTCCCATTTACACCGGAGCCATTTTGGGCGCGGCCGGGCAGGTCCAGGATCTAGTCAAACATAACAAATGAGGCTGACGTCTCTGAAGCAGTTGACGCACAGCAGGACATAGCAAATAAACATGAAGTCTCTAAAGCTGTTAACTCACTGCAGGACAAAACAAGTGAACCTGAAACCTCTGGAATAATTGTCGCTCAAAAGAACAACACACAAAACTCTGTAGAGCCTGAAGAAAGAAAAACAGAAGGGCACTGTAGTTTCAGACACACTTAACACTAATGACTAAACAAAGATATCGTCTGTTTATGAAGCAGTTATCACGTTCACAGAATTGACAAAGAAGTGTGCAGACACCAATGCTATTAAGAAACACAAGGAAATCCCTAACGCATCAGCATTCTCGGAAGAGGTTGACACAGATAACATCTTAAGGAACAAAGAAAGACAAAATAAGGATGAGGAAGTTATCACTTTAGTTTTTTCATCAGCTAGCGACAGCAAGAAACACATTGTAATGGAGATTAGAGAGGCTACGGATGGATAAATAAATTATCAAAAGAAATGGCGACTCCCCCCTTTAGCAGATTAGCTAAATCTTTGCGTAATTTGGACATTAAAGTTATATTATTGTTGTTGTTGTTGTTATGGTTATAGTTCTGGTTAATTTCAGCAAGAAACACATTGTAATGGAGAATAGAGAGGCTACGGATGGGTGAATAAATTATCAAAAGAAATGGCGACTCCCCCCTTTAGCAGATTAGCTAAATGTTTGCGTAATTTGGGCATAAAAGTTATATTATTGTTGTTGTTGTTGTTATCGTTATAGTTCTGGTTAATTTCCATTCAGAGTGTCCTACACAGCACCACTCTAGGTAAACACTACTTTATGTAAAACCTGCACTTAGTTGGTCACCATGGGGTTTAAAGAAGGGATGGTTCTTCACCTGGGTGCCGTCCACAACTCAGCACGTTGTGCTGCCTTGGGACTATTCGCACAAAAGACAGCTTCGGACCATTGTTGTTTTTTTTTGTCAAAAAATGTTTAAATATATTTACAGTTTTTGTTGCGTTCGTTATATTTAAAAGTTAATAAAGTTTTATAATCCTACTTTTTTGGAGTACTATATATTATTAAAAAATCGGGTGAATAGGGCCTTGAATCGGGTTATTGTCATGTGTGGGCTTTGCAAGTGTACTGCTACAGGATCGGACATTTCAAACTCAAATGCACGTTCTTTTTCTTACCTTTCCGAAGCATGGAGCGCAATAGCAGGCAGAGAAAGGGTGATGCAAGTGTTGAACACTGCCTGGCCTGGCAAGTTGCTGGCAGTGCCCCCCCCCCCCCGCCCGCTCCTGAAAGAGGGCACACACACACCGCCGCCCCGAGTACTTCACAGATCTTTAAAAGACCATGCGCTTGTTCATGAGGCTTAAATGGTTTATCACCCCTTCTAGAACCCCTGCATTGACCCTCTGACGTTTCCTGGAAGAATTAGCACGTAACACAATACCAAGCCCTGTCAGCTGAAACCCCCGAGGAATCGTGGGGCATATTATCAAGGGGGTTTATTTCCGCTTTTTTGGCTTTAAAAGCCAAGAAAGCGGAGATAAAATTATCTCCCTATTACCAAGCTGTCGCTAACACCAGTTAGTGACAGCTAAAAGGAGATAGCGACCATCTTGAGCCCCGCTTTGCATGTCAGTGATATCTATCACTAATGACATGCAAAGTGGGCGTGCCAAGATGTTAGCGACTGGAAACAGTCCCTAACATCGCTATCTCCTATTACCAAATTTTGGAGATATTCGCGCTAAGCGCGAATATCTCCAAAAGCTAACACCTGCCCTGAGCAGTTTTTAGCCATGTTATCCAATGGGAGGTGGATAACATGGCTAAGAGCATTTGCTGGATAATGCATGAATATCGCTGACTTTTCAGCGATATTCATGCATTGCGGCCGTTTTTTATCGCATTTGCGATAAAAATCGCCGATGTGCGGCGATAATTTTTGTCTCTAAACAAGTTAGAGACAAAAATTATCGCTAGTTGTTGGTAATATGCCCCCGGGTTTTTGCTTGCAGGAATCGGGAGGCGGGAGACTAGCACTGAAATCAGTAGTCTCACGCCTGAATCGGGAGGGTTGGCATGTCTGGATTCTCTACAGCTGGGGCCATAAACTACATCCGCAGGGCTAGGTGATAGCCTGGGACCGGCCTGGCATTTAAAATGGCTGCCGTGCACGACAAAATTGTGGCATTGGAAAAAAGGCAAGATGGCGCAGACAATGTTTATCAATAAGGATTCATTTATAACAAAATATTTTATCGCACTGACAAATTGGTGGTCAACACTTCCTGATTTCCATCGAATCGAACGTTAACAGACGTCACGCAGCAAAAAAAAAAAAAAGCTCACGCACAGCCGCTGGAAGACATGTATCAACATATATGAGCCTCCTCAGCCACCCTCAGAAAACATAAGGGATTAGGATACGTCTCCCGCACCCCCTTATACCTAGTAATTTCATTAAAACGAAGCACAAAATGGTCTCCCGCACCCCCTTATACCTAGTAATTTAATTAAAACGAAGCACAAAATGGCGAATTCCCGTTTCGCTACCAGTTTGCGGCCCAGTTCGCGGCCCGGGAAGCGCTTCTACCGTGAAAAATATATATTTTTTAATTTTCCCCACGGGACCCTTCAATAACCCCAACAACATTCCTAGGGGGTCAAGAGGGGTATACCTTGCCCCCTTTCATTAAATTCCCCCTTCGTTTTTCACCTCTTCTTCTCTCTCGATCCTACCGAGAGATAAGATGGCGGCCGCTCCGGACTGTTTAGAATGTTGACAGACACCAGGGAGCCAATCAGCTTCGCATCGCAAAGTTCCATTTCGCGAAAAGTAAGCGGACCGGAGCGCAGCCCGGAGCGCTGTTACAGATATATATCTTGTTTTGAACGTTAATTTCTCAAAATCCACTGGAGCACATATATTGAGACCTAGCAAAGGCACATCGGGCTAACAGTCCCTACAATTTTGCCAAGTTTCGTGCAAATCCATTCAGCCGTTCGAGCTAAAAGTGAGGCCAAAGGCCCTATGGAAATTAACATGGGAAAAACGCGTTTTGGGACCCCCCTTTTTTCTCGGCCCCCCCTTGACGAAACCCCCCCAAATTTTCGGGGGCTGCTCAGAAACAAAATGTGCCATTTTCCTGAAAATTTCAGCCGATTCCGTCCACAAACGCCAAAGTTATTAGACATAGAATTTTCAAAAGTTCCATAGACAAATAATCCTAACTATATATACCTACTGGCGACACACCAGTAGGTAATATATATATATAGATATATATATACATATATATACATATATATATATATATATATACATATATACATATATATATATATATATATATATATATATATATATATATATATATATATATATATATATATATATATATATATATATCAGTCACTCCTATGGCAATCCTGGAGGCAGAGTGCTTGGTTTTGTGTGAGAGGGTGCCCTAGCATGCAGCTTTCGGAACCATCTCCTTATAGCTGTTCTATGATATAGCCATACCATATACTCTTAAGTGCATTATAATACCTCGCGGTTAATGCTAACTTTGGGATGCCTTTATCAAATCATGTTGTGTAAGGTGTCACCTCTAAGTCTTAGCCTGAAGGCTGCTCTCCACAGCTACCACTAGGAAAGCTTTCTATAAGGTTGACCTTACAACCTACCATCAATAAGGGTTGTTTGCTCTGGTGCAAGGTGCCCACTAGAATAGTGGACATCATATACCAGGCCAACTTCTCACAATCATCGCCAATGTTGGACTGAAAAAAGGTACGGACCACACTGATGAATTCAAGGTAAGTTTATTCATCAACCCTGCGTGGGAACTTCACCTTGTCAACCACAAACCTAAACTGACTCATGATGTGCAACAGTCATCTGAGACTATGACATCAGATTATGGCATAAATGTGCTCTTATTTGAAGCACAGCAGGACTGCCATCTTCTTTATAAAAGCTATGTATAAAGTTCACTCCCAACGTAATCCTTAACCCGACACAGAAATACAGCAAGTTAGGACCCATGGGGAGACCTAGAGGTATATATACATCATATCTTCCTAAAATAGACAGGGGTGACTGACACTTCCTGGCCGACCAGAGACTCTGAGGTTTCTGCACTCAGACACTCCAGCTCGCAGTGGTCTAACATCCCTCGTGGGGTGTTCACCTCGAGACCAGGACGGGGTCCCACAGTCTCACACTTCAAGTAATGGGGTTTACTAGATCCTAGAGGGATTCTTGGCTTAACACCTACACCCATCCTAGGTACACTTAGGAACTTCAAGTTAGGGAGGCTTCATAGGAGTACGCATCTTTTATCGTGTGTTTTATATACTTGACTATGTTCATGATTATAGTAAGATGGTAGAACTATACCATCCTTTTACCTTTATAGTACTGCTAATCATTTATATCTTATACTGTCTAACGGTTGTTGCAGCACATCTATTCTGGCTTGGGAATGGCTGTAGGGTTGGCGCACGGTCAGCCGGAACAGAGGCAGAGACCCTGGCCACAAATGTAGAGCAAGTAAAGGCAGTACAGAAGATGACACCGCACAAAACTAACAGTCCGTAAGGTCACAGGAGGAAAATCCAAGGGCAGACATGAGGACTGAAGGTACCTACATAGGTGGGTCGCCAAAGATGTAAGAGTGCATGGAACTGCTGATTGTCTTAGAGGAGGGATGTACTCGGGGCATCAAGCCTGGGACTTGATGTGAGAACAACCTGGATCTGGCAGTCAGGTGGCGATCCATTGGACACACAGGGACCATAATTTGATGTAGGCTTAGAAGGGAGGAATTTGTAGTTTGACCAAGCTCATCGATTGTCTTGGTGGGACAAGTTCTCCCCAGTTGAAATTTAGTTATGTTATTTAATGAGCAACAGGTGCTCTGCAGGCTGGGCAGTTGGGGACTTCACAACCAGATTTGCAGGGTAGCAGGGAGGGGGAAGAGGGATGGTGTTGGGGATGAGGGGGTCATTTTGTACTTGTTATAAGCAGACATCCCAGTGATAAATCAAGGTGTGAACTGTGGAACCACAGTGAAACGAGAAGGGAACAGGGATGGGGGCTACACCTCCTTGCGGCCATTTACATCTGTATTGGGTGGAATGTAGAATTTC
Source organism: Lissotriton vulgaris (assembly GCF_964263255.1). Lineage (NCBI taxonomy): Eukaryota > Metazoa > Chordata > Amphibia > Caudata > Salamandridae > Lissotriton > Lissotriton vulgaris. The sequence continues at coordinate 399,476,157 of NC_141699.1, read as the reverse complement.
GTACCAATGCGTAACAGTAAAATTTCAATGACAATATGGCCCTGGAATGTTAAATGGTCTTAATGGTAAGATGAAACGTACAGTTTCCTTGCAGTTTCTTAGGAAACATTCCCCAGACATCATTCTATTACAAGAAGCGCACCTCAGAGGAAATCAGTGTAAGGCCTTAGATAGATATGGTTACACTCTGCTGGTGCATGCTGGAGAAACCACAGGCTCCAGGGGGGTAAGAGTGCTATGCAGGAAAACGTTCCCCTTCATCCCGGGTAAGATATGAACAGACCCCTTGGGCAAATATGTGGCACTGAGCGGCCAATGGGAAGGCCAGACCATTAACCTTTGCTCAGTGTATGCCCCATCGAGGTTGCAGGCCCCCACGTTGGATGCACTGGTTTCTATTCTACTTGAGCTCCCACAGGGGAGACTGATCCTGGGGTGGTGATATGAATAACGTGCTTTCAGTTGAGCTGGATGTGGTATACTCAGGGAGGGTGACTGGGGCTCTGGGAGATTTCCTCTCGACCATGGGGCTGAGTGGCATTTGGCTCCATCCCCATCCCGATCTTAGACAATATTCTCTCCTGTCTGCAGCGCACAGCAGCCTCACAAGTCTAGACTACTTGTTCACACATGCTCATGCCATGGGTCATTTCAGGGAGGCCAGACATGTAGCCTGAGGTATATCCAATAACTCCCCAGTGTAAGCCATATTACAAGGTCCTCCGCCAGACTTGGTTGTGCCACCGCAGACTGGCCCGCCGTTTCTCCGAGATCCACTATTCAGGACCAGTGTCAGGAAAGGCACCGACCATTTTTATTGCTGAGAATCTGGCAACAGTGGATTCGTAGTTGACAACATGGGAGGCATTTAAAACCGTACTCAGGGGCCATGCCCAGGATCAGATTTGGGCTTCCAAGAAGGAAAAGAATTTAAAATGCTCGGCCCTTGAGTGCGAGTTTTGGATTTAGAGGCACAGGCAGAAAGAGAAAATGGACCACCTGGGGAGGTGAGGCACCGCCTTGGCCTCCACCAGAGAGAATTGAGGGAGCTACTAGAAGACGAAGCCAGGGCCATGGCTTGGGCCTCATGGTACAAGATATATGAAATAGGGGACAAGGCCAGTAAACTGTTAGGGTGGTTGGATAGACGCGAGGCGGCAGTGAGGTGGGTCTCGGAGATACAGGATGACCTGGGGGGACAGACAGGTGACCGGGCGAGAGATCTTGGAGGTGTTCGCATCCAATTATGAAAAACTATATACATCTACTTTGGGACATACAGAGTCAGACTGTGCAGAATTCCTTCGGGACATCACCTTACCGGGCCTTACCATAGAAGATAGGGAAAGACTGGAGGGCAAATTGATGGTGGAAGAGATTAGTTCGGCCACCCGTGTTCCACAGTCAGGGAAGGTCACAGAGCCCAACGGTCTCCCACTGGAACTGTTTAAATGTATGCTCAAAAGAATGGTGCTGCGCCTCCTTACAATGTTCCAGGAAGCTATCCAGACAGGGGTTCTGCCATGGGACCAGCAGATTGCAATGATAGTGGTGATACCCAAAGAGGGCAAGCCCCTGATGAGTTGCAGGCCGTATCGACAGATATCCCTCCTAAACCCTGAAGTGAAAGTCATATCGAGGATTCTTGCCATGCGCTTGAGTACGATGATCACATCCCTTGTACATGTAGATCAATCTGGCTTTTTGTCACACAGGGGTACTAGACTTAACATGCGCAGATTATTCAGGATCTTGCATGTCACAGATTCAGATCCTTCAGTGCCATCGGATCCACTGTCTCTGGATTCCTGAATGGCTTTCGATAGCATAGAGTGGAACTACCTGAGGGCGGTTCTGGCACGCATGGGATTTGTACCGAGGTTTATCGGTTGGATAAAGTTATTATATGAACAGCCCCTGATGAGGGTACGGATAAATTTTGCTGTGTCCCGTAAGTTTCCCTTACAGAAGGGAACGAGGCAAGGGTTCCTCCTATCACCGATTTTTTTCACCCTGGCCCTAGAACCATTGGCGGCATGGGTCTGTCATGGCCCATCGATGTGGGGCATTCCAGTTGGTGATGAGTGGGAAGAGTGCATATCGTTATACACAGACGACATTCTGCTATATGTCAAATGCCCACCGCAGTCTATTGATACAAATCTGCAAATTATCCACATCTATGGAGACTTCTCAGGACACTGTATTTATTGGGATAAATTCGCTGCTGTTCCCACTAGCGGGGGAACCCCTAAACTGACTTCAAGGTGTGAGGTCCCTCTAGTGCTGGATGGGTTTAATTACCTTGGAATAAATATAACAAGGAACCCTCAAACTAAATACATAAATTACAAAGGGGAGTCTATAAGGGAGGACTGGGGTTCCAAATGTGAAGCTGTACTACTGGGCCTCCTAGCTGGTCACGGTGAATGACTGGACCTTCAGGGACCGGACAGATCCAGCATGTAGAGTGGACAGGTCATATATGGGGGCCAGGAGCTATCCCTACCTACTCCACAACAGGAAGAAGAGTCGGTGCTACCGGCACACATGCAGACTGTAGTTAAAATCCATCGGGAAGCAACAAAATACTTGGGCTGGGAGGGCAAGCTGACAGGAATGACTCCCTTGAGGACCAGCAACAAACTTAGTGAGGTTAGCAGGCTGACGGGTTTCAGTAAATGGGCACTCCTAGGTCTGGAAAAACTGGGAGACGTTTGGAGGAACCAGACATATGTGACATTTGCGGTCCTTCAACATGAGTATGGAATGGCTCCAGGGCAATGGCTGAGATATTTGCAGCTGGGCCACACGCTCCAAAGTCACATCTGTGAGGGTGAAGACTTAACAGAGGCAGCCTCCCTGAAAGACAGACTCCTGACGGACCCATTGGAGGGGAAGGCAATTTCCTTAGTCAAAAAGGTGGTAAATAACGCCCCGGACCCTCTGTGATCATTAAGAGCAGCATGGGAAGGAGATGTGGCACAGTAGATGGCGCAGACTATGTAGAGGCCTTACAGGGCTCTAGAGACTTTGTAATATGCTCCTGTTTTCGATATATTCAATTAAAGGTCTTTCATCAAATATATTGCCCCTGGGATTGCTGTGTTGCCAGGGCAGAACAGAGTCATTCCTGTGCCACCGGGGGTGTGGACAGGAGGGTGTATTCTATCACCTTCTATGGGAATGCCCGGACACGCAGAGATACTGGTTGAAAATCAAGAGTCATGGAGCAAGTGACAGGGTGGAGGTTCCCCTGACTTTGAAGTGGTTCCTGTTAAAGATTACCTGGGAGGAAGATTGGCCCAGGTATACCAAAATATAGTTAACATTGGCAGCGGTGGTGGCGAAGCGCAACATAGCCAGGAGCTGGGGGGCCCGGGCACTCCCAAAAGTAGCAGACTGGCAGACCAACCTAGACTGGTGTTGGTTTGCAGAGCGCACACTATATCAAAGCAGAGGATGCCCGAAGAAATGGGAGAAGGTTTGGGGAAAATGAAAGGCATACTTTGGGCAGTAAGGGGGCTCCATATTACTTGCCCAAACGGTATCACCGATGTACTGCTTGTTGTTATGTCAATTGTCATAATTTTATAATTGACTAGCCTATGGAAGACAATTTATGATTTTCCAGACCACCCCTAATTTTAAAACGAGTTGCACATCAGAAGCGCAACCCTCCATAGTTTCCCAGGTCCATGTGTAACTAGTTAGCCCAGTCCCGGCTTTCTTCCTATAATTCCGGGCCTTGTCGTCTTATTTAACTAAGTATAAAACCAGGACTACAATGTCCAGAATTCTCAGAAAAAAATAGACTAGCCTAATTAAACATACATGGACCCTTGAAATTTGGCAGTTATAAATATAATACATAGGTTCCTGGAACTTGGGCTGTTGCAACTGGAACTAGAGGCTTCCAAGGCAGTTTGTCCAGAAGCATGGCGATCACTTCTGATACGTACTCCGAACAGTGCTCTAGTTCAATATTGACCTCTGTGACGAACTCTAAGATGGGCTGTGTTCCTACAGTTCACATGTCTGTAAGATACCACCCTACATCACAAGCTATAGAGAGCCACCTACTATACAAAATATCCACCTCTGTTACTCCCAGGGCCGGGCGCGGCTAAGGAGTTAAATAAAGGGGTGTAAGGTCGCTCTGGCCTTCGCCGACACAGAGACAGTGTGTATGAGTGTGTTTATTGCAGAGAGGTGGTATAATAGTCTTGGAAGACGGTGGGCTGGTTACCCGCTACACTGGTGAGGAGACTGGTATGGACCTGCGTCCCCTGCAAGGGCATGTGGTGGACAGCAGGGGCGGCTCTAGGCTCATGGTGGCCCTGGGCAGGGAGCGTAGGTAGGGGGCCCCGGAAGAGGGGGTCCGGGTGGCGTGGAGCACGGAGGCCAGTGAAGAGGGGGGGGGGGGGGGTCAGGGTGTTAGGAAGTGGAACAGGGCCAGAGGTCACCAAATCCCTGCCAGTGGCTGCCACGCAAATATATATCGATCCTCAGAGGATTATTATATTAAGGATTTATATTGGCGTGGTGGCCCCTAGGATTTGGTGGCCCTGTGCAGGTGCACAGCTTGCACATGCCTAAGGCCGCCCCTGTGGACAGTGTGCCATCTCCCACACACGGCTCCGAAGCGCCGCAACCACTGCAGCACACAAGCAGGGACAGCGGGTGAGTGCTTGTCCTGCCCCACTCAGCAGACAACAGCGCCTGTCTCCTGCCACCCTCCATGTCACGGCAGTACCCTGCGGGCCTGGCACCTCTGCAATCTGGCTTTAGCGGTCCCCAGCTGTGCCTCACCTGCAACCTGGCCGTGCAACTGATGGGAAGTGGTGACTCACCTGCTTCGTCAGCGTCATCTCCCCCGCTGCTGCAGGAGCCTGACCACGTTGGCTGCTGCGGTCTATTGAAGGAAAGCCTGGATGCCACGGCCTGAAAGGTAGGCCTTAGAAGGTGTGGGCAGAGCCAAGGATACAACTCCTGTCTCCATCGACTCATTTTAAGACAGCCAGGAATTGCGATTGATGACATTCTTGTCTTGACACAATCTCACAAACTATCGAACTTGCGGACTGAGGTAATGAAGGCAGCCCTCAACAAACCTCCCAGGACACCCAGTCCACAGACGGCCTTTAGATTCAAATCGGAGGGGGTTGATGCTATCCAGCGACACCCAGGGCCCATGTGCCAGCCAGTCTTTTCAAAACAAGGAGGGACCTGCGGAAACTGTGGTCTATAACACAATACATGCATTGCAGGAGGAAAAACGTGCTCAAAGTATGGCAAGCCTAATCAATTTGCGAAAGTGTGCCGCAGTGGAAGGCCTCAACACCCCTGCCGACAAGCCCAGGAAGGCGGCCGAGGCTCCCTCGATGACACGCCATACCAAGAAGAGACTAGCTTCTATAAGCACGGTGCAAATGCCAGGGAGGAAGATATGGAAGTATTTGTGGTGTTGTTTGCAGGTCAAGCTGATTGTAGGCGGCGGCAACCCCCAATGTGCACAATGAAGATCGCAGACACAGCAGACTGGGCGCTCATTGAAACAGGAGCTTCAGTAAATGTCATGGAATCAGAACAATATGAGAAACTTACACCACGCTCTCAACTCTCTCGCACAAGAGCAAAGATCTACACATACGGCACAGAGCCATTACCACTTTGCAGAGTCTTCCAAGTGGAGCTCAAGAGTGATAAACAGACCACAGGAGCAAGGTTTCATGTCACTGAGGGAAGAAAAGCCACGCTGTTGAGCTGCCATACTGCGGAAGACCTTGAGCTGGTGTTCCTTGCAAACTAGGTACGAGTCCCATGCCGACTCTCTACTTGCAGAATTCCTGCAGTTGCCAAGGAGTTAGGTAAAATGAAACACAACAGGTCAAGCTACACATAGACACGTCCGTCAAGCCCAGTCAAGCCCACAGCTGAGACACCAGAGGGTCCCATTCCATCTGAGGCCCCAATTAGAGCGAGAACTGAGAACAAACGAGGACCTTGGACTAATTGAAAAGGAAACTGGCCCCACTCCCTGAGTATCACCATTGGTCATTGCACCCAAGCCTAAGCAACCTGGCTTAAACGGCTCCCAAACCACGTCATCCAGCGGGGGAGCCACGTAACGCCTATGATGGGCATATCGTAGCTGATGTAAATGGAGTTAAGTGGATCTCAAAACTCAACCTGAATTTTGGTTATCACCAACTGGAGCTTGCTTCTATGTCAATACAGCACAGCGTTCTCTACGCACATCGAACTCAGGCGCTACAAGAGGCTGAGTTTTGGCGTGTCCTCCGCTGTGGAAGTATTCTAGAATGCCATCAAGGAGACCCTAACAGGACTGCTTGGAGTCATAAATCTGAGCAAGGACATCTTGATTTTCTCAAACAGCCTCGAGAAGCACCATGATTGTCTTAAGGCCACACTTTAACGCTTGGCTGACAGTGGTTTGACTCTAAACAAAAACAAATGCTCCTTCTACCAGAACTCAATTGAGTTTTTAGGTCTCGACCTCTGCCAATGCGCTTGGGCATTGCAGATGTCGGGTCTATTGAGTTGAAACCAGGAAAGCTAAACCAGGCGGATTTCGCCGAGTGCATGTGTGTCCATGCACGCGCTTTCCATTTGCTTCCCGAGCCGCCTGCCTGCTTCACACTTCAAAGGAATGCGCCCCCCGCCCACGCAGTGCCGAGAGCCAGCGCTCCACTCCCACTCGCTCACTCCCCTTCTCCCCCGCCCCCTACCCCATCCGACTTGTTTTTTTATTGCCGCCCGGCGTCACATTTACAGCCGCGCAGCGCCAATGCTTGTTTTTTTTAAGTAGCTGAAACACGAAGTGGGCGTTGTGGGTTAGGCATGGCAGTAGCGCCACTTCCCTGCGAATGCCTGACAATGGCCCATTTACAAGTGTCAGAAGTAAACACCAGGAGAGCACAAAATACTACACAATACTCCTCCTTTAATCCTGCATCCTTACGGCGGGCTCCTTTGATTAGGTTTAGTTTCTAACACTCCCATCCACAGAAGCCTTTTCTTTTTCTTATTTTTTTTTACTGAAAGTCCTTTAACACTGAGTACTAACATTTTTTCATCAATCATCTGTTGATGTTGGAAGGCGAATTTAAATGCACTACAGCGAGGACGTTTTTTAGAAAACAATGAAACAAAAAAATGTATTGTTTCGTTATTATTAATGACAGGTGGGAAATAGGAGTTTCTATTTGCAAAGGCAGTAGGGAAGATGTTTTGCATTGCCTTTTACAAAACAGACAACTGCGCTGTCACTGTATTTATCACATTGAAATTCAAGAGTTGCACCATTTGAGATTCCGTTCTCTGACACACTCGCCTGCCTCACGCACCACACCAGTCTCACGCACCAGGAAATTCGGTACGCACACTACACCTTCTTATGATCCCGGTACCACCACACACACTCAGCAACACTCCCCACACACAGTATGCAACACCAAAAACACGCTCTGCAAAACCCAACACATGCTCTGCAACACCCATACACACGCTCTGCAACACCAACACACACGCTCTGCAACACCCACCACACGCTCTGCAACACCCAACACACACTATGCAACACCCACCACACGTTGGCAACACCAGACAATGTTTAGCACTTACAAAACATGGCGTTTGCTTATACCAATCTCAGTGTCACAGAAGTCAGCTTTTGTTGGATGAATTTAAAAACATATATTTTCGGGTTCGTAAGCACTGTCTAAATCAATGCACAGAAGGAACATCAGGACCACAGTAAATATTACACAGTGGCATCACAAATGGTTAGGGAGGAAATGTGTATTAACTGTTTAATCAGCTGCATCACAGCTGGTCATTTCAACAAAGACGGTAGGACAGGCAAAAACAAACAGAATAAAAGGTTGGAATTGCACACTTCTAACTGCCACACACACCGGAAGCCAACAATGCACACTTACTACAAACACACACACTAACAGTCAACAATGCACACAACAGTTTAAAAAAAATTACAATATTACATCAAAAACAGTATAACACACTTTAGTTTGTAATATAGTCATCAAACGCACTGCATAACAACACTTTTATAAAAAAAAACAGAACTACTATGCAAAGAAAGTTATAATTTGCATATAACAGACAATTAATTTACACGGCATAAAATACATAAACAACCAATACACCTTTGCAAAGGGGCATTAAAGTTACTTACAAAAAAAAAATATTTGCTAGCAATAAATATACACTAGTATACAAAAATAATTTGAAAACAACAAGTCGACAAATAACATAATTAACACAAACAGAAACAAAAAAAATAACTGACCTGTCGAGCAATGCAGGAAACCGACAGCAAGCCCGACACTCCTTACACCAAGCGCGCCTTCACGAATACGGGGATTTCCAACAATACGTGCATAAATTGTTACGCAACGTAAAGCAATGTAAGATTCTCATTGGCTGACAGACACCTCATTTAAAAAATAATATAGCATTAAAAAAAAACTAGAACGCAACACTTTAAAACCTTACATTTATAATGGAACATTCACACATCTGGAATTTAACATTAAAAAAACATATCCACACACACACACACAAAACACACCCCACCACACACACACCCCCCACACACACAACAGCCCCAAACACACACACAGAGCCTCACCACAACACACACAAGACCACACACACAATTCCCCACACAACCCCGCACACACAATCACACACAGATAACACAACACACACACACACAACGAACCACACACAATAAAACCCCCACACATACACCCAATACACACACACACCCCGCAAACACAACCACCCCACACACACACACACACACACACACACACACCACCCCATACACACAACACCCCCACACACAAACCCACACACACACACACAACACCACACACACACTCACCCTCACACACAACAAACACACACAATCCCAACAAACACACAACACCCCAAAACACAACACCCCCACACACATACAACCCCCAACACACACACAACACAACACACAACCACACAAACACAACACCACACACACACAAGCACACACACACACACACAAACACCCCATAAAACACACCCCCCACACACACAACACACACAACCACACACACAACCACACACACACAAGATGCACAGAAGCACACACAAAAACACACAGCTACACACACACAACCACACACACACAAACACATGCACACACACACAACCACACACAGACAACAAACACACAACCACAAACACACACACACACAGCAACACACAACCACCCACACACACATAACCACTCACACACAACCACATGCACACAACCACACGCACACAAAAACATGGACACAACCACAAACAAACAACCACAGGCGCACACACACACAACCACACAATAACACTCCAAACCCACAACATACACAACCACCCACACACACAACCACACAAACACAACCCCACACACACAACACCACACACACAACTCACCCACACACATACATCGACACACACACAACTCCACACACAAACACACACACAGCTCCACCCACACACAACTCCACACACACAACTCCACACACAAACACACACGCAGCTCCACCCACACACAACTCCAACCACACACAACTCCACCCACACACAAATCCAAACACACACACACAACTCCACCCACACACAACTACACACCCTACACCCCACACACCCCATCACACACAACTCCACACACAACCCCCCCACACACACACACAACCCCACACACACAACTCCACACACATACAACTCCACACACACAACCACACCCCCACACCACACCCCCACAACCCCACACACACACAACCCCACACACACACAACACACACACAACCCAACACACACACAACCACACACACACAACCACACACATAACCACACACACACACAACTCCACACACACAGACAACTTCACACACAACTCCATACACACACATCTCCACACATACACACAACTCCACACACACAAACACACACACAAAACTCCACACACACAAAACTCAACACACACAACTCCACCAACACACAACTCCACCCACACACAACGCCACACAAAAACACAAACACACAACCAATGCCCCCCAACACCCCCACAACCCCACACACAAACAACCCCCCACACACACACCACACACACAACACCCCACACACACACCCACACCCACACACAGACACCCCAAACCCCCAAGACCCCCATACATAACCCCACACACACAACTCCTCTATCTATCTATCGCACTCACTATCTATTGCCATCACTCTATCTATCTATCTCTATCTATCGATCGCCCTCACTCTATCTATCACCATCGATCTATCTATCTATCTATAACCCTCACTCTATCTATCTATCTATCTATCTATTTATCTCCTTCACACGATCTACCTATCGCCCTCACTTTATCTACCTATAGTCCGCGCTCTATCTACCTATCGCCCTCACTCTATCTACCTACCGCCCTTACTCTAACTACCTATCCGCCTCACTCTATCTATCCAACTGCCTCACTCAATCTATCACCCTCACTCAATCAATATATCACCCTCACTATATCTATCTATCGCCCTCACTCTATATATCTATCGCCCTATATCTATCTATCGTCCTCACTCTATCTATGTATCACCCTCACTCTATCTATCGCCCTCTCTCTATCTAGCTATCGCCCTCACTCAATCTATCGCCCTCAATCTATCTGTCTATCTATCACCCACATTCTATCTATTTATCGCCCTCAGTCTATCACCCTCCCTCTATCTATCTATCGCACTCACTCTATATATCTTTATATCGACCTCACTCTATCACCCTCACTCTATCTATCGCCCTCACTATATCTATCTATCACCCAAACTATATCTATCGATCTATCGCACTCACTCTATCGAACTCACTCTAGCTATCGCCCCTCACTCTATCGCCCACACTCTTTCTCCCTGTTCTCTTCTCCTGTGCCGATCTGCTGTTCTCTTCCACCCACTAACTCCATGTTCTCTTCTCCTGTGCTAATCTGCTGCTCTTTCACCCGCAGCATCCTTTAACTCCCTGTTATGTTCTCCCGTGCTGATCTCCTGCTCTCTTCCACCCGCACCTTAACTCCCTGTTCTCTTCTGCTGATCTGCTGCTCTCTTCCACCTCGCCTCTTTCTCGAACTCCCTGTATCTATTCTCTTCTCCTGTGCTGATCTGCTGCTCTCTTCCACCCCACATCCTTCTTTAGCTCCCTGTTCTCTTCTGCTGATCTGCTCCTCTATTCCACCCACCTCCTTTACTTACTCATTGTTCTCTTCTACTGATCTGCTGCTCTCATCCACCTCGCCTACTTCTCTAACTCCCTGTTCTATTCTCTTCTCCTGTGCTGATCTGCTGCTCTCTTCAACCCCGCCTCCTTCTTTAACTCCCTGTTCTCTTCTGCTGATCTCTTCCACATCGCATCCTTCTCTAACTCCATGTTCTCTTCTAATGTGCTGAACTGCAGCTCTCTTCCACACCACCTCCTTCTTTAACTCCCTGTTCTCTTCTGATGTGCTGACCTGCTCCTCTCTTCCACCCACCTCCTTCTCTAACTCACAGTTCTTTTCTCTTCTACCGTGCTAATCTGCGGCTCTCTTCCACCATTAATTATTAAGAAAGTGAGCAACCCGAAATACCCTTGAGGGCTTGGGTAAGTAAATATAGAAAGGTAAAGGTGCCATCTATACGAAAAAAGTGTTTTTATCAAATAATTCATTAAGAAAAATCAGCTTCATATACAGACAAATAAGCAAATAAGATTTTAGGACTGTGGGTACACATAAAAATAAATTACTAAGTGACAACAGAACCTAAAAGACACCTATCCCAAAACACATTGAATAAAACAAAGCAAGGGATGAAGTGCAATGTCGACGTTTCGGTTTCTTAGCAGTTATTTGATGAAACCATCCTCAGGACTGTTATCAGTTCAGATCTGTATAGAACCGCTCATCCAAGTTGGATGTAGCGTCTGAACTTCACTCACATGGGGTTCACGTATTTATACACAGCAGAATTTATTTAGCCGGCTTCATTCTGACGACACGCGTTATTGACTCCACCTCGCTGCATCTCGAGGCACTGCAGGATCTCTGACTGTTCACAGGCTTGTTTAAGCGCAAATCATTCGCATCGACCCCTGATTTTCTCAGACAATTGATAACAATCTACCTAACATACACTGGATAAATTCTGCTGTGTATAAATACGTGAACCCCATGTGAGTGAAGTTCAGACGCTCCATCCAACTTGGATGAGCGGTTTCCGCATTCGATAGACTACAATATTTCTATACAGATAAAAACACTTTTTTCGTATACACCCTGTGTCTTTGTTTATATGTTTCATGTTGACAACACGATTTGATTAGTTTTGATTTATTCATTGTAAGGACGATGAATTGGTTCTTCTTATATTAATTTTAAATAACAAACTTAGATTGAACAAAGTCCCTTGAAGGCACCTTTACCTTTCTATACTCTCTTCCACCATGCCTCATTCTCTAACTACATGTTCTCTTCTCTTCTCTGTGCAGATCTACTGCTCTCTTTCACCCAGCAAACTTCTTTAAATCACTGTTTTCTTATCCTGTGCTACTCTGCTGTTCTCTTCAACCCGCCTCTTTCACTAACTCCATGTTCTCTTCTCCTGTGCAAATCTGCTGCTCTCTTCCACCCCACCTCCTTATTTAAGTCCCTGTTATCTCCAGCTGTGCTGATCTGCTGCTCTCTTCCACCCACCTCCTTCTCTAAATCCCTGTTCTCTTCTTTTATCCCTCTGCTGATCTGCTGCTCACTTGCACCCGCATCCTTCTTTAACTCCCTGTTCTCTTCTGCTGATCTGCTGCTCACTTCCACCCCACCTCCTTCTTTAACTCCCTGATCTCTTATCCTCTGCTAATCTGCGGCTCTCTTCCACACCACCTCCATCTTTAACTCACTGTTCTCTTCAGCTGTGCTGACCTCCTACTCTCTTCCACCCACCTCACTCTCTAACTCCCTGTTCTCTTCTCTTCTACCATGCTGATCTGCTGCTACCTTCCACTCTGCCTTCTTTTCAAACTCCCTGTTCTCTTCTCTTCTCCTGTGCTGATCTGCTGCTCTCTTACACTATGCCTCCTTTTCAAACTCCCTCTTCTCTTCTTACATGCTGATCTGCTGCTCTCTTCCACTCTGCCTCCTTTTCAAAGTCCCTGTTCTCTTCTCTTCTTCCGTGCAGATCTGCTGCTATGTTCCACTCTGCCTCCTTTTCAAACTCCATATTCTCTTCTCTTCTCAAGTGCTGATCTGCTGCTCTCTTCCACTCTGCCTCCTTCTTTAACTCCGTTTTCTTATCCGGTGCTAATCTGCTGTTCTCTTCCACCCTCATCTTTCTCTAACTCCCTGTTCTCTTCTCCTGAGCTGATCTGCTGTTGTCTTCCACCGCCTCCTTTTTAACTCCCTGTTCTCTTCTCCTGTGCTGATCTGCTGCTCTCTACAACACAACCTCATACTGTAACTCCCGGTTCTATTATCCTGTGATGATATGCTGCTTTCTTCCACCAGCCTCCTGCTTTAACTCCATGTTCTCTTATGCTGTGCTGTTATGCTGCTCTATTACAACCACCTCCTTCTCAAACTCACTATTCTCTTCTATTATACCAAGCTGATCTGCTGCTCTCTTCCACCCACATTCTTCTCTACCTCCCTTTTCTCTTCTCCTGTGCTGATCTGCTGCTCTCTTCCACCCAAATTCTTCTCTAGCTCCCTCTTCTCTTCTCCTGCGCTGGTCTGCTGCTCTCTTCCACCCGCCTCCTTCTTTAACTCCCTGTTCTCTTTTGATGTGCTGATCTGCTGCTCTATTCCACGCCGCATCCTTCTTTAACTCCCTGTTCTCTACTCCTGTGCTAATCTGATGATCTCTTCCACCCGCATCCTTCTTTAACTCCCTGTTCTCTTTTCCTGTGCTCATCGGCTGATCTCTTCCACCCCACCTCCTTCTTTAACTCCTTCTTCTCGTCTCTTCTCCTATCTATCTATCACCCTCACTCTATCTATCTATCTATCTATCTATCTATCTATCTATCTATCTATCTATCTATCTATCTATCTGTCTATCTATCACCCTCACTCTGTCTATCGCACTCTCACGTGGAGAAGTGTGGCTCACTGGTTAGAGGAGGCAGACCTGGAAGCAGAGGTCAGCCCGGGACCAGGGTTCAATTCCCGGCTCGGCGGGGTCTTGAGTCCTAAAAAAAAAAAAATGTCCATGGACTCGACAATTCTCGCTCCGGTGCCTACTCGATTCACGGGTTCCGACTCTGGGCAATAGCTTGCTTAATCTCCACAAGGGCCCCTCGCGGCGGGATGCCTGGCTTTTACCTTGCGGATACCCTGCCGGGGCTATCTCACAGGGGAAAACCAGGACGGGTTCCCTAAGCAAGCGCTTAGAGACCGGTTATTGATTTCCGCTATATAAATTCCTGTAAAAAAAAAAAATTCCTGTACTCTATCTATCTCCATCACGCTATCTATCTATCGATCTCACTCACTCTGTCTACTATCGCCCTCACTCTATTTATCTATCTATCGCCCTCACTCTATCTATCGCCCTCCCTCTATCTATCTATCGCACTCACTCTATCTATCGCACCACCACAGCATCACTCAGGGGCACCACGACATCCCTATGCACTGCCACAGCATCACTGAACGCCACAGCATCACTCGTCGCCACCACAAGATCAATCAGCGCCACCACAGCATCAATATGTGCAACCATTCAACAACAACTGGTTCAAATATATTCTCACAATGTTTCAAACTTTATTAAAAATGTCACAAAAAAGATGTTAATATTTCACTTCTGTTCTTGGATTTTCGTCTCAATAAAATACACTGAACATTATCTTCGCAAAAGTTAATCACAAAAATTTACGCTAGTGCCATTATAAATTACAATAACTTTTATTAAAGTAGTAATTGAAAAAGAAATTACAAGCCATTATGTGTATTAAAAATACATCGAAGTTACGTACATACAACACATATTGCATTGCAAATGCTATAGGTGTCACATTTGCAAAAGTTATAACTATTGACATTGTAAATAACAAAGCGATTAATTTTGCTATTTTCAAAACTAACACATAAATTAAAAAAGTGTCATTCACAATACCAATAGCTAAAACTTTCCTAATGCGAGACCTATTGCTTTGCAAATGCTTGTTTGGATATGTATTCTCCAGGGATGATCTACATGTGGATATGAAGAAGGCCATGACCATCCAGAACGCACCTGTTCCCCGGAACCCGAAGGAAGTCTGTAGCTCTCTTAGAATGGCCACCTATTGTTGAAGATTTATCCGCAGTTTTGCCACTCTATCAGAACCTTTATGTGCTCTCACATGGGCTGGTGCATCCTGGGACTTGAGTCACTAAGCTAACAAGGCATTCAAAGCAATCCAAAATGCTCTCATGGACAAAGTTCTCATGGCATGCTTCCACCTGTAGGGGAGGACGGAACAGATTGGGGACACCAGTCCCGTCAGACTGGGGGCTGTGCTCATGCAGGAAGGCACAGAGAGTGGGCACCAGTAGCATATGGTAGCCGAGCCCTCTCTGAGACAGAAATGTGATATGGTCAGATCGAGTGAAAAGCTTTAGTCATAAGGTGGGCCTACCGGCATTTCCACCTTTACCTCAGTGTCAAAGAGTTCAAGATAGTCACGGATCACAAATCTCTCCTCCCGCTGTTCGCTGGTATAACTCGGCTGGCCCCTCAGGATCGAGAGGAGGGCGGTGCGACTGCAAGCATATGCTTTTCATATTGTCTACCACCCAGGGGCCATAAATCCAGCCGACTACCTGTCCTGCCACCTTGCAGCACCAGCGACCCCGGCGTTGTTCAAAGGAGAAAAGCAGACCAAAGAATTTGTCTGGATGATAGTTCAAAATTCTTGTCTACCAAGGCACTGACTCTAGAGAAACTCGGCAAGGCGACCAGGCACGACGAAAATCTGGAACGCCTCACAGAGGCAATGGCAATATTTTTCCGATGGGTCCGGATAGCTAACCTTAGAAGACCAACTGGCACGACAACAGTTGTCGAGAGTCTAGAACAAACTAAGAGAAGGCCAGCACGGACTCCTGTTACATGGTCAGATGATTGTAGTTACCAAGGGTCTGTGGAGATCAGTATGGCATTCCAAGGAATGGCAAAAACAAATGCCAATGTAAGGTGTAGTTCCCAAGGATGGATGCACTCATGGATGAGGCCACGCGCAACGGCTATTCATATGCCATATTGAACGGGACCCCTTTCAAACACCCGTACTGATAGAAGAACTGAGCCTTGAACACTGGTCCATAATCAGCATTGACTTAGGGAGTTTCCCGGAGGTCCGGGTCATGGTGGTGATGATGGACTCATACACTAAGTATCCGGTGTGGAGGTGGTGCCATCTACTGCTTTCTGTCATGTCAAGACAGCGCTGGAAAAGACGTTTGCAATGCTGGGTCTCCCAGAGAAAGGTAAGTTGGACAATAGGCCACCCTTCCAAGGGTGAGAGCTTCAAGAGTATCTAGCATCACTTTCAATGAATCACAGGAAGATTGCCCCGCAGTAACCCCAGTGCAATGGGTAAGTGGAGAGGTTTATGCAAACCTTGAACCGAGCACTCCGGATAGAGTTGAACAGGGCTAGGGTGCAGAATGCTGCTTACACAGATTCCTGAATGCTAAGCGGCAGACCCTACCAACAGATCCACAAACTGTGCACCTGCTCATCTACTTTTTTGGAAGCCCACACAGGACAGCAATCCAGTCAATATGGAGTGGCACCCAGTGGACCTAAATATTGAAGTCAGATGGGAAGCCACCAACTAAAATAAAAGGCAAGTGTACAGGGAAGGGCCCAACACCCTTCATTGCACGTAGGAAAGCCTATGGTCATCAAAAGACAGATACTCTGGATGGAAGTTCAGGACCCCATATGAATCTGTGATCTGGAAGGTAAAAACAACATAAACGGCACAATGGTCACAGCACAGCATGGACATTGTACTGTCACCAGGAATGTCTCCTGGTTCAAGGAGGGGCCTGCCACCTAGAACCAAGTGGAGGATGAAGTAGAGGAGACCGCGGAGATGAAAATGCCATCAGAGGACCTTTTCTCCAGAAAGGGAACGTTTGTTGTCAGCCAGAGGAGATTAAAGTATGGGAAGAACCAACATGCAGGAGAATTCAAGGATGGGGAGGAAACAAGCAAAGGCTCAGCTGGGCAAGGATCCCGAAACAGCTCCCGGAGACTGAATCCTGCCCCCAGCCAACGGCTGAGGGAATTTGTATGTATGGTGCAGCCTGAGTGAACCACTCATTGTTGGAATTTTATAAAGAAAGGGAGGGATGCCGTGCCAGCTCCTCCTCTATGACAGAGGAGCATCACCCCACTGCCCACAGAGGCAAACAAAATAAAGTTGTCCTGTGGCAGAGCTTTGGTGGCGGGGCCATAGCACTGCAGCAGGGGATGAGTAGTAGTGGGCTCAGCCGTCATTGCGCATGAGGGTTTGGCCAGCCGCCTCAGGCCAGCCAAACCATCATGCGCACTGACATCTCTCCAACCCAGCTGTATTGCCTTTAAGCTCCCAATAGAGCGCAAAACCAGTGTGCTCTGCCCAATCCCTATGCTGATCTCATGGTGAGAGCCACGTCTGGATTAGCCGCAAGGAAAGCTGGGAGATTCAGCGTGTGCTAAGAGGAGAAGTCCGGGAAGCAGCACGGCGAGTGGAAGACCATCAGGGAAACTTTATTTTAACTTTATTTTAAAAAAAATTTATTTTAGCCCCCTTGCGCTGGCCCCTCCCCCCACACTCCTCCCGCCCGCGCTGCCCACCCCAACACATTTATCTTACATCATTCGCTACTGAAGGGATGGAGAGAGCCACCCGGGCCTCTACTATACAAAATATCTATCTTTGCTTGCGTATATTGATGGCCACACCAACATAGCGGATTAACGGTAGCAACCAACATAGATCTCCTGGAGCGCCATGATCACTAATGAAAGGTCTTAGCAGCACAAGCCATCTGACACAATAAAAGGACGCCTCCTACACCACTGGAGCTCTGCTGTGTTAACGTGCCTCTACCAGCTACTGGTACACTTCCTGTCCCGAAGTCTCCGCTTCGTCAACGTGCCTTTTCTTTCAACTGGTTTATTACCCCTCATCCTGTACTCTCCTTTCACTTGTCTTACCAAGGCTCCCCGGAGTTATGCACCTTCTCTTCACATTGCTTCTACTCGCCTTTGCTACCCTTGCGGTGCTCTCCTCTTACCTTCCACTAACCTCACCCCTCCTTTTGTCATCTCTTAACTTTGTCAACCAATCGAGTGAAGTCTGGAGTCAACTGCTTCACAATCATTTACCCCCAATTAGTCCAAAATGTCAGCAAAAAGGCTCATACACAACACCTTCGAACAATTTCCTGACTCCCTCTTCGTTGACCAATACCACAGTGGTCGTTATGGAAGGATTAAAACTGACCTCATTTTCTTCACCTACAACATCCCCTCCTGGATCACTATTTTCAACAACTCCTTCAACATTACTTCCTCCTGCTCAACCCCTCACAGGCTCCAACAAAAAATCTCCCGCTCTACTTTTTTCAATGGCTCACTCACTATCCACCTTATAACAATACCACTGTCTTGATTTAAGCCAAAGACACCCGTCTCTCTCTTTTCGACCACATTTAGCCATCCCTGCTCCGATCCCCGGCACTTTGATCCCTCTAAACTCTTCAACTTACTTCTCCCTCCATTCTCTCTTGCCTCCTCTGACGCACCTAGACACCAGTAGGCAGCTCTCTCGGGAGGTTCAGCCCTCCCCTAGCAGTCCTGTTCCGCTCCATCACCCCTGTTTCCCCATCGCCCCCTCTCCAATTGGGATGTCACCCTCAACACTCCAACCATGCCAATGGACAGCGCTCTCATCTACCCTTCAACACCATCCTGGAATCCTGAAGTAACCCCCCCCCCCACCGGGCTTATCACCCTCTCATCTAATCTATTTTTCGAAAAACATGACCTCTCTGATCACTTAGCACCTCATACTCTCCCTTTTCTTCCACCCCACCAGTTTCTTTAACCTGAATCCTACACAAACCCCCTTCATCTCTCCTCACCCCCATTTCTTCAGTAATGCTACTCGACCCACTCTCCTCTATTGGGAATCTCTTCCTTTCCTTTCCCCCTTTCTCTTTCCTAGAAGAACCATACTCTTTCATTGATTACCATCCGGGTCAATCTTCGCCTCTTGTGCTTGTTTCCAGCCCCCTTATCCTCTTTTCTCCCTGGCCACGTTCCCTCTCCAGCCCTTCCTCTATTCTCCTCCCCCAACCTCCTGCCCTTCCGTGACTTCTTTCTATTGCCTCCCCTAATTCCGTCCTCCACCACTGCCCTCACCCACCTCTTCCTAAACTTGAGCTCAGAACCAAGCTGCCCGTCTCATTTTTCACCTCCCAAAATCCCTTCACATCACCCCCGTGCTGAAATCTCTCCATTGGCTTCCCATCCGCCAGAGAGCACTTTTTAAAATCAGTTGTCTGGCCTTCATGGCCCGTGCTCGTACTGCCCCGGTCTTTATCAATTCTCTTATCAGCCCCTACATTCCCAACCGTACTCTCCGCTCTTCTAACCAAGCCCTCCTAAATGTTCTGCGTTTCCGCAGATCCAAGACCGGAGGCACCCGCTTCTCCGTACTAGCCCCTTGTTTTTGGAACAGTCTTCCACTGTCCATCAGATCAACCCCAGTCTACATCCAGTTCCGTAAGGCCCTTAAGACCCTCCTATTTTCTCAAGCGTACTCCTGCTAAAACTTCCTCAGTAGAATTCCATCCTCATCATCTGCCTACGTCAGCGCCAGGAAGCCGCCAGGTCACAGTGCGCTTTATCAAGTATTTTCAATTTCAATTTCAATACTTATTTTTTGTTCAATGTTAACCCAGACACTTTTCTCTCCACCAGTTGCACCAATAATCACTACCAAGGAACATAACAAGAGTCTCCCTCCACTTTACTCTCCCACACCCCAACCCTCCTTCCTCCTCACCCCTCTCAAGCTAATCTCCCTCCTGAGCCTGTTGAGCCACTTAACGCTCCGTGCTCAGCCCTACTCTCCTTAGAAAATAAACTAGGTTACCTCATCTCCTCTATCTCCCAGCTTGAAGCTGCCATCTCACTCCTAAATGCTAAAATCTCCACTTTACCCGACTACCCAATCCCCTTGGTGAGCACTCACTTTCCCAAACTCCTGAGGCCACACACAAAAAGGCCACACACAATCTGTCCCCTACAGACATCTCTAATATATTGGCTAGCTAAAAGGCCTCTAACACCAGCACCCTCATGCTCTCCTCCAGATAATTCTAATATTTGAACTATTCCAACCATCTCCCTTGCTGAACTAAACATCAGGCCTGTTCTACCCAGGCACCATCAGTCAGGAACTGTATCCCTATCGCCCCTATAAGCCCCAACACCCCCTTCACCAAAACAGGAATTTCAAAGTGGTGCTGTTTGCTTCACAACTCCAGATCCGCAAACAAACAAGTTGGAAATCTCAGACTCCATCAATCTTCACAATCTGTTCACTGTTTACTCCTCCCAGTTAAGATGGCCGCATCCTAGAGCTGCTCTGATGGCCGGAGCAGCGAATTGGCGGAAAACGGAGGCTACATCGACCGAAAGTGACCTAAGGTCAGAGAATTGAAAACCGGAACGCATGCGGAGCATAATGATGCAGGTCAGACTGCCCAAGGCGGTGCCATTCGTGAGAATTCCGGACGGCTTGTCTGGCAGCATATCAGATTACAAAAATGGCACGTGACCTGGACCTGAGCGGCGAGGAAACTCTTCCTGAGCTGATGTCGACTAAAGCGGACCCAGCTGCTCACGAGTGTGACTCGGTATGCAGTAAGTGCGGACTGCGACTTACCCAGCAAATGTGAAGGGGCTATGGGGAAAAATGCTGTGAAGACGTATGATGATCAGGCATCTATGATGACGTCCCCTGCTGCACTGAATATCTGCTCCGGACTGAGGGCCTTTTGCTGCTAAGCGGGGATCGCCACGAAACCGCCGCACAAGGTGAAGCCTTCAATAAATTCTGCGGTGGTTTAATTTGATCAAATTTGGAGCTCGTAATCCCACAAGGAATCGAATGACTGTTGGCGTAAAATGGCGGCTGCCTAATACTCGACATACGAAGGTATCGATCAGCTGATTTTTAACACCAAAATGCTGCATGAACTTACCGCACGAACAGATGTGTACTGCATTTGTATTGCAATTCAGGTTTTTAAACCTTCTTTTGAGTTTGGTGCACGCGGCGATGCCTGCGTCAGCTTGCCTGACTTTGTAATGGCGGCTAATAGAGACTTACTGGAGCCGCGTTCAATATACATACTCTGTGCATACTCCCGTTTTGTGCGCTAGGATTGACTGCTTCTTCCAGGGTGGGGGGGCCCTCCGCTTGAGGAAATTGGCGTCTTGCTGTCTTCATTCTCTTGAAAACTGATGTATGTGGCCTGATTTCTTGAGACCCTCCTCCTCATTTCAGCTTTGATGTGGCCCTGCGTTTACACCACCCCCATTGGGAGATCCAATGCTGCAAACTCATCTAGGCTGAAACATCCCACGCTGGCAACTTTGGCAGCCCCGGTAGTGGAGGAGGGGTGCGCGAGCTCCAGCCACCATTCGTGTCCCCTCTCCCCTGCCCTGCGAAGAACTCCTGCATGTATTGCTGAGCCAGCACCCTCGAGCCACGAGCTAAGGAGTGGGAGCGGGCCCTCGGCAGGCCCCCAGAGAACCCTGAAGGGTAACATCGCCGGATGGGGTCTTAAAATAAGTGACGTTTACCCCGGTACTTGGGGGGGGGGGGGGAAGAGGCGCACCTCCACTGTACTGTTGCTGTAGTCTGGGCGACTTTGGACAGTTGCGCTGATACTGCCAGTTGCCTGTGAGGAGCGCTTCTTTCTGAGGCCATTTTTCATCCCCTCTGACTGACGGAACTTACAATGTCGCATACCCCCTGCCTGAGTTCCAGATGGCCGACTCAGTGAGACCCTCTGTGATGTTTTTGTTCCTCCCCTGTTCTTTAATCATTTATCTCCTGAGGACCTCAACCAGCCTTCGCCGTCCCTGTCCTCGTCCACCAACCTGGTCCTTTTCCCTGCTTACTTCTCTAGACAGCTGAGACCTAGCTACTTTTGTATGATGCCCGGTGGAGCTACCTCGCGAGCTATAAGGAAGATTGACTTTGTACTCCCTCTTTGGACTATCACCTACCCAGCCGGACTTCGGGGCAAACGCTCCCGCGTCTCTCCTGACCTCAACTACCCCCTCCCCCCTCACCCCCCTCCGCTCCCACTCTTTCCAGCTTCTATCCTCTGCCCTCATCTGGCCTTGCCCTTTGTCCCCACCCTGTTTTTCTGTGATCCTCTTCCCTTGCCACTTGAGACCGAACTATTTTGTCTGTTGCCTGATGGAGCTACCTGGTTTAGCTATAGGGGAGATGGGTCATGGATTCCCTCCTTGGCCATCACCTACCCAATCGGTCTTTAGACAGACTTCATTTCGTCTCTACGGTTGTCTCCTCCCGTATCCTCACTTTCTCACCTCCCCTACCCCCCACTACTTTTCTCTCTCCTTTCTCTCCTCTCCTAATGTATCGCTGGTTATTTGATGTAATGTGTAATTGTTGATCTTTTTCTGTTATACTGTTAAACCACATTGTTGAACTTCCTTTTGTCTCTCCAGTCGTCTCCTCCCTCACCCTCCCTCTATTTATGTCTCTCCCTCTTTCCTCTCTCAATGTACTGAGACTGAACTATTTTTTCTGACGCCCGATGGAGCTACCTGGTTTAGCTGTAGGGGAGATGGGCCGTGGATTCCCTCCTTGGCCATCACCTACCCAGTCGGTCTTTAGACAGACTTCTTTTCGTCTCTACGGTTGTCTCCTCCCTTATCCTCACTTTCTCACCTCCCCTACCCCCCCACTACTTTTCTCTCTCCTTTCTCTCCTCTCCTAATTTATTGCTGATTATTTGATGTAATGTGTAATTGTTGATCTTTTTCTGTTATACTATTAAACCATATTGTTGAACTTCCTTTCGTCTCTCCTGTCGTCTCCTCCCTCACCCTCCCTCTATTTTTGTCTCTCAATGTACTGACACTCAACTATTTTGTCTGATGCCCGATAGAGGTACCTGGTTTGCCTATAGGGGAGATGGGTCGTCCGTGGATTCCCTCCTTGGTCGTCACCTACCCAGTCGGTCTTTAGACAGACTTCCTTTTGACTCTCCTTGTTGTCTCTTCCCTTATCCTCCCTTTCTCACCGCCCCCTCCACTACTTCTCTCTCTCCTTTCTCTCCTCTCCTAATTGTATTGCCTATTTTTTTATGTATTGTGTAATTGTTTAACTTTTTCTGTTACAGTGTTGATTCTCATGTAAAGCGCTCTGATACCTTCGGGTCTAGCCAGCGCTATATAAAACTCTTTTAAATAAAAATAAATACAAATCTTGATATACTTCTCCTAACTGAGACCTTGTGAAATAACACCTCTCATACTTCTTTCAATCTTGTGCTCCCCTCCGACTATTCCATTATCAGAAATGATAGAGCACATAAAGTTGGGGATGGCGTGGCAGTTATCTTCAAAAACTCCCTTCAACTCAAGGCTCTTCCCAATAGTTCCTTTCGTACATTCAAATGCCTCTCTCTGGAGCTCCAAATACAACACTGCTCCCTTTTCAGGTTTCATGTCATTTTCCATCCGCCTGGTAACTGTTACCTCTTCACAGAAGAATTCACTGACTTTGCCAGCTACCAATATTCTTGATACGAAAGTCTGATTTTTCTTGGAGACTTTAATCTGCATTGGAGTTTTCCGGAAGACTCGGGTGCCAACAGGCTGGCTACTTTTCTCTTAGGAAATGATCATATACAACACAGCACAAAACCGACACACTCTAAGGGCTCCATTCTTGACCTTGTCATATCCAAACCAGATATGCTAACTACTGCTGACCCTATACCACTAGACTGGTCTGATTACTTCCTCATCCCTTTCGCTCTGTACCTTCCCACTCTTTAACCCTTGGCCAACCTAAAATGACTACATCCTGGTTCTGTAAAACCAAAAACATCATCCTTGACATTCTGGGCAACTCAGCTATGTTATCACTTCCAATCGTAGATCCCAACTCTGATGTCAACGTTCTCACCTCCCAATGCCTTTCCAGTCTTTCAATCGAAATTGATACGGTTGCTCCACTACAAAGTAAAAAGAAAAGACCTACTCCTTCTGCAACATGGTTCGATAAATCCCTCTATGAAGAAAGGAAGAACTTGAGGTATCTGGAGAAACAATGGAGACAATCTCCCTCCACTATTAATCTCTCTAATCTACGTTTAGCAAGATCGGGATACCACAAACACATTTCCCGGTAAAAATCGATGCACTTCAGAACCCTCCTTGACGTAGCCAAAAACAGACCTAAAAAGCTATTCAATCTCATCAAAAGCACCAACATCTCTCCCTCAACCTTCAAACTTCAGGACCCTCCCAAGAAAGCAGCAAAATGTGCTTTATTCTTCTATGAGAGAGTGAAATTGCTTGTGGTTCAGGTCATTCATACTACCCCCCTTGAAGATCACAAATCATCAGTCGCATGGCAGCACTTTGACGTCATCACTGAGGATGCCCTCTTCAAAAGCATTCTAGAAACAAAACCCTCTAATCATTCTTTCGACCCCATCCCTAGTGACATCTCCATTGATTTTCACACCCACACTCTTTCCTACTGGACCAACCTGATAAACCTCTTCCTCAACCAAGACTCCCTTCCTGTTGCCCTTAAAACATGACAGGTTACCCCACGTCTTAAAAAACCCTCTGCTGCTGTGAATGACCTCAACAACTTCTGCCCTACTGCCAACCTCCCTTTTCTTGCGAAAATCACAGAAAGCTGTGCAGTGAAGCAACTTTCCCTTCACATTAAGAATAACAACCTCCTCGACGAATTCCAATCTGGTTTCATGCAAGGCTGTAGCACTGAAAAAACCCTGCTTCAAGTGATGGATGACGCCCTGCGTATACTTGAATCTGGTGAGTCTTGTCTCTTGAGTCTTCTTGACCTATCCACGGCCTTTGACACTTTCAACCACAAAACTCTTCTGAACATTTTAAAACAAAGAATGGGTTTTGAAGGCACAGTGCTCAAATGGTTCAATTAATTCCTTTTGGATAGATCTCAAATGACCAAAGTAGGAAACGCTTTCTCTACTTCAATGTTTGTTGAACAAGGCGTCCCTCAAGGCTCCATCCTCGCACCCACTTTGTTCAATCGCTACATGGAACCATTGGGAAATCTCCTTAAAAATCTGGAATCCACTATCACCTCTATGCAGTTGACATCCATATCTACCTCAAGATGTCTACTGCACACATTTCAATCCTCAACACCACTATCAACTCCATCCAAAATTGGATGTCAACTCATTAACTTATTATGAATCCTTCCAAAATGGATTTCCTTCTTCTCTCTACCTCTCTTTCTCCTCCTCCTATTGTTGTCGACAGAGCTAAACCCCTAGGTGTCATACTTGACAAAAGGCTCAACCTACACACCCATATCAATACCATCGCCAAGAATGCATGTTACCAACTGCACCTTCTTTGAAAGGTTAGGCATTTTTTTCCTGTGCAAGACCTAAAAACCTTGGTCCAATCACTGGTTCACTCCAGATTGAACTACTGCAACTCTCTCCTTGCTGGCCTCCAGAAAATCTACTTTTCTCCTCCCTTCAGCTGGGGGCCAAAAGGTATGATCACATCACTCCCATACTGTTTTCTCTTTGCTGGCTTCCCATCGAAGCAAGGTCAATTTAATCAATCAATCAATCAATCAATCAATCAATCATCGCATTTATATAGTGCACTACTTACCCAGAGGGTCTCAAGGCGCTGGGGGGGGGGGGGGGGGGGGGGATCTGCTACTGCTCGAACAACCAGGTCTTGAGTCTCTTCCTGAAGGCGAGGTGGTCCTGGGTCAGGCGGAGGTGGGTGGGGAGGGAGTTCCATGTCTTGGCGGCGAGGTAGGAGAAGGACCGTCCCCCTGTGGTGGCTCTACGGATGCGGGGGACGGCAGCGAGGGCGAGGCTGGTCGATCGAAGCTGGCGTTTGGGAGCGTAGAAGTTGAGGCGGCTGTTGAGGTATCCTGGGCCTTGGCTGTGTAGGGCTTTGTGTGCGTGGGTGAGGAGACGGAAGGTGATTCTCTTGTTGACCGGGAGCCAGTGCAGATCTCTCAGGTGTCCGGAGATGTGGCTGCGACGGGGATGTCCAGGATGAGTCGTGCTGAGGCGTTCTGGATCCGCTGGAGTCTCTTCTGGAGTTTGGCGGTGGTTCCGGCATAGAGGGTGTTGCCGTAGTCCAGACGGCTGGTGACGAGGGCCTGGGTGACCGTGTTCCTGGTCTCGGTGGGGATCCACCGGAAGATCTTACGAAGCATGCGCCGGATGTTGAAGCACGATGAGGAGACGGCGTTGACTTGTCTGGTCATGGAGAGGGAGGAGTCCAGGATGAAGCCCAGGTTGCGTGCGTGGTCTGTTGGTTTGGGTGCGCTGCCTAGGGCGGGGGGCCACCAGGAGTCGTCCCAAGCGGCGGGTGAGGATCCCAGGATGAGGACTTCCGTCTTATCTGAGTTCAGTTTCAGGCGGCTGTTCTTCATCCATTCGGCTACCTCTTTCATCCCTTCGTGAAGGTTGGCTCTGGCGGTGGCGGGGTCGTTGGTAAGGGAGAGGATCAGCTGGGTGTCGTCGGCATAGGAGATGATGTTGAGGTTGTGCTGGCATGCGATGTCTGCGAGGGGGCTCATGTAGATGTTGAAGAGGGTTGGACTGAGCGAGGAGCCTTGAGGGACGCCGCAGATGACTTCGGTGGCTTCTGATCTGAACAGAGGGAGGCGGACTCTCTGTGTCCTTCTGGCGAGGAAGGAGATGATCCACTCCAGTGCCTTCTCTTGGACTCCGACGTTGCTGAGGCGTTGTACTAGGGTACGATGGCAGACAGTGTCGAAGGCCGCGGAGAGGTCGAGGAGGATGAGGGCCGCTGTTTCTCCGTTGTCGAGCAGCGCTCGGATGTCATCGGTGACTGCGATCAGGGCGGTCTCGGTGCTGTGGTTGGCCCGGAAGCCAGACTGCGAGGGGTCGAGGGATCCGTTCGTCTCGAGGAAGGCGGCCAGCTGCTTGTTGACGGTCTTCTCGATGACTTTTGCAGGAAACGGGAGCAGCGAGATGGGGAAGTAGTTTTTGAGGTCGGTGGGGTCAGCCGATGGCTTCTTGAGTAGAGCACTGAGTTCGGCGTGCTTCCAGCTCTCCGGGAAGGTAGCAGTGTCGAAGGAGGTGTTGATGATGTCCCGCAGGTGGGGTGCGATGATAGCGTCGGCCTTGTTGAAGACGTGGTGAGGGCAGGGGTCGGTCGGAGATCCGGAGTGGATGGAGTTCATCATGCGGACGGTGTCTTCGGTGCTGATCGGAGTCCAGGCGCGGAGGGTGGTGGTGGGGGGCGGTGGTTCGTTCGTGGTGATCGTCGGTTGAGTGCTGAAGCTGTTGTGTATGTCTGCAATCTTGTTGTGGAAGTAGGAGGCGAGGGAGTTGCAGAGGTCTTGCAAAGGCGTGATGTCGTTGTTTCCGGCGTTGGGGTTGACTTTTACATGACTGCCTGTATCACCCACAAAGCCTTGCACACTTCCACCCCTCGCTATCTGGTAAATAAACTCAAAATCTCAGGTGGCTCTGATGGAGCAAGGATTTACACGATAAGCGACTTGCTTGTATCATGAACCTCAAATAATGTTAATAGAATAAACCAACATGTTCGTCTTACTAATTTTGCACATTTTCCATTAAACGGGTTGTCCCAGAGACGCTTGCCTATGTGTTTATTAATCGTAATACGCTTGCATCTCAAAATGGTCGCTGCTACGTGGGAATTTAGACTGCGCATGCGTCGGACATACCCATGTGACGTGACGTATTTGCAGTTCTGGTGGGAAAGTGTTCGCTCATGCGCAATACAGCTAATATGGCTGCTCTGTGTTCTTACATGCTCAAAGCTTGCATTGCTGCTTTTGCTAAGCTGTTCGTTCTGCTTAAAACTTAATGCTTTAGTTATTATAAAGTAATGGGAATAGTATAGTAGTTCATGGTATACAGTGAAATCATTTTTTCTATGTTTTAAAACTGTTTCTTTTTCATTTCATGTACACTTCGAAACTTGGCCCGTTGAATTATGCTGTGTCCCATTTTGAACAATACTGCGTCTGCGCTAGATCCGCGAGTCTCCAGAGCAGATGACCTTTGAAAAGTTGCCAAGGAGCAGATTGACTGTGAAGATGCTCCTGAGAACCTAAACTTTTGAACTCAAAATGAATACAATGTATTTGTAAATAGAACATTTATTGTTATACGAAATGAAGACATCATGAGAACCCAAATTCAATGGGCGTGAACAAGATGTAAATAAGAAGCCTGGGAAAGTCTAAAATTTAAGTAGTGTGATGACTTAACCTCCTCCTTTGTCCAATCAAAATTGGGGATCCTTACACTTGCAACATTGAGGGGTGGTACACTGACCCGAAAAAAAGTATAACTAGCGTAGGTTTAGCCACAGAAATTGTCCGACTTGTCCGAATAGCTGACCTGTCACTGACCCAACGCACTCTATAGGTGACTGAACTCAGAGATCTGCGAAGCACTCTGTTGGGAGGTTTGAGAAACCCATTCGGGATTTATGCAGACTTAGAAGTGCTGGCGAAGCACTTTGCTGGGAGGTTTGAGAACCCAATCGGGGTTATTGGCAGATTCCTTGCAGAGAGGGAGTAGCGCAGGCGTTGCAACCGAAGCTGCGGGTGTTGGTCGTACCCTTTGGTGAACCCGATCCTGATCCAAATTCTGGGGTTATCCTGTCCTGACTGTCCATGAGCTGTACCTGCTCGCCTACTGGCACCTAAGTCCTTGAGGGTCCCTTCCCGTCTTTTCCAATCTGACCCCTGGCCAGGGTTGGTCTTCACTCTATCCTAGGTAAATATAAAGTCTGTGTGGGTGATTGCTTATCTATATTTGCATTTCTAATTCTCGAATATTGCAAAGCATAATTGCATATGTTCCCTTTTCTCCCCTGTCCCTTTATATATAAGATTTTCATGCATTACTCGTCTATTAGCGTGTTCCACTTTTTGACCTTCCTTTAGTCAATACTAAATTTCTTCTATTTTAGTATATGTTCCTTATCATACCCTCCCTCTAGGAGATAAGCTGAATCTAATAGTATGTTCTAATCTTACCTACCCTTTAGTATTTGAGCTAAACTAAATCTCGAATTTCAATAAAGTTCCTTTGACTGCTCTAAAGACTTTTTGAATATAGCATGTTCCCTTTCTTTACCATCCTTTAATCAGGTTGCGAAAGGTTATCTAAAAATAGCATGTTCTTTGTTCTTACCTATCCTTCAGTTTAAAGTTCTAGATGCTAAGCATACTCTGTCTTATTCATAGCTATATACTGTTTTTGATGCTAGTTATTGATAGCCTTATCACATTTAATTTTCTGCTCATGACATATGATGATGAAGATGATTAGATAAAGTTTTGAACCTACCCAGAGTCTGTGGTTATTTCATATTTCTCAAATGTTTATAAATGCTCTTGACTACCTAATATTTCGACTAGACTCCCTGATCCTAGGTGATTAGGTTCCTAGTATCTACCTAGCGAGGTTGTAGATATGGGAATCAGTGTAGTATAGAGAATCTCAAGATATACTGATAGTAGAGCGTGAGTTACCCAAGGTAAATATTGATGTCTGTTTAATAAAATTTATGGGCCCAGGTGAGTATTTAGTAAAATTATCCTAGCCGGGTGACCTGCGCGCTCTATCAGTATTCTTTTCTGGTTAGCAGAGGAATGGTTAGGGATCAGTTAAAGTTAGGTAGCTAGTTAGTTAGTAGGTTAAGACTCATATTTTCATTGATCGATCAAATGTATTATTATCAAATGTATTATTATTGAAATATTGTTTTATTGAAATGTTTATTTTGATGCTGCTATATTGAATGTATTAAGAACAATTGTGGGTACCTGTTATATGTTTTGTCTTTTATCCCCGGGGGCAGAATAGCGAGTGGTAGAATAGAAGCCACATCGCAGTGAGGTCACTTACGTCGAGGAGAATTAGTGCAGGGTTGGGCAGAACTGGAAGCACTAATTAGGGTTTTCTGTATGAATAATTGAATAAATGGTAGCAACGAGTTCGCTAGCAAAACTTTTATTGTGATATAACCTAGTAAGGGTCACACGGAAGGAGTAGCAGGGTCGTCGGAGCTTGATTGATAGCAAAAGGGTTCGCTGGTGAAACTTTAGACTTAGTATATATACCTAAGTGGATGAGTCGAGGGAGTAGCAGGTTCTCTAAAGCTTGTATGAAGGATAGGCAGAAGGGATCTATCCGCAGTATATGAAAAGTAGACAGAAGAAGTTTACTTGCAGTAAAACAAATCTTTCCTTTCTAGACACTCGAGTACAGTGGCGAATGTTTTACGTTGTAAATTAAATAAAGCACTTGCACTTTAAGAAAGAAAATTGAATTTCAGTTACCTTGTGAAGGAGGGAGTCAGTTGCGGAGCTGCGCTGACGTCACTCTGTGCCGCGCTGGTATTGGTCGAAACAGCAGGCGTGTAGCTGAGATAGTATTGTAAAGGAGAGGTGAGCGCAGGAGCGTGAGAACTTGTCTCACGGGAAAAGCCGCTCATCCATTGCTGGAACTTATTTGCAACCACAGTGTTGATTGGTTGTCGAAAATTGAAAGACGCGCTAGCATTGGAAGAATTTAGTAAACAGAAATACTTATTTTCGCACGATTTAAGTTTTCGCGAAGTATATGTGGTATCCGAGATATCCAGAAACTATACCTGATCCGAGATACTTAGGGTTTGCTAAGGAACAAATGTCAAGAGGCAGACCTTACAATATGTATGGAAGCAAGAGAAAAATGACTCTTGTAGACAAAGTTAAAAATGATTTCAAGAAAGACAAGCCAATTAAGACTAGAGAAGGAGTTATTATTCCACCACCAAACACTCCCGCTTCATTTATGATGTTTGACAGAGGGTATCATGCTTGTGTATGGTTGGAAAATTGGGTGGAACATACCAAAGATGACGGAATTTTAGCATTCCCCCTAAACGGTACCTTCAATGGAAGAACTTTGTTCAATTTGAGAAATCAAATGAATGACTTACATCCCAGACCTAGATTGACGCAATATGAGGCTTTAGAAAAATGGGAGATTGAGGCCTTTGAGCGAGACAGACCCAGGATTGACAAAGGAATAAGTAAATGGTACCCGAAAATGCACCGAGAAGCAAAAGAGAAAAAAATGAAACAGTGGAGACAGAATATGATAGTGGAAGGACTTTACCCAGTGTTAACCGTAGAGGAGCATATGGGAGGAAAAAAGACTAAGAAAACTAGACATTTGATGACTAGTGGTGATTCTGATGATGAATACTTGGAGGATTTATTAATGAAAAATCCACCACCACATCTTATCCAACATCTGATCCAACTGTTCCATAATATAGGCCTTCCTGTAATGGGGGGACAAGCACTTCAAATCCGACTGCTCCGTTCTTTAATCCACCTTTAGTTCCGCAAGTGATTCACGAGACGTCCCTTGAGAGAGTATTACAAGAAAGAGAAAAGGAAGCTTTAAATAAACAGAGAAGCAAATTAATTCAGAAGATATCCCGGTTAAATACAAGTCCTGAAGCTTTGACAATTCCAGTGACCACTGGCCCAGTCGTTCCATTGTACGGAGATAAACAGGCTAGTCCGAAAGCTTGAGTTATAACGACATCAATAGTACAACCAAGGAAAGAAACCCTGATAGTAGATGATCAGGCAAGTGAATGTGAATCAATGATTTCCTTAATGGATTTACCAATACGAGAGCCTGAAGAGGTTCCATGAGGAAACCTACACCTGTACCCGCAAGGGAAGTACAGATAGAGACTTCATCAGGTTACAAGAAGTGCCACTGTAGTGACTCCAGAAGAAATAGAGAGATGGACCCGAGAAATAGAAAGACCAAAATCGCAGCCCAAGTCATTAGACATATTTAAATTAAGAGTTGAAATAGAAGAATTGATGAATGGGAATGTGGGACTGGAAAGATTGAATACCTTCAGTGTAGACGAATTGCAGTTTGTCTGTAAAAGCATCACTAGAAATACAAGGGTGTTTCACGAAACATTAATGGATATGGCAGCTAGCATGGGAATTGACATTGGCAAATCTAAAGTATTGCAGAAACCCTATCGAGTAGAATTTTCTGACAAAGATGTAGAACACATGAATGTGTCAGGGAAAAAGGTCCAGATTAGAGAGTTGATGAATTTGATGCAAAAATGGGGTGATCTAGAAAAATGGAAAGCCAGATGGGCAAAGAAAAAGGAAGAGGTGCGTTCAAGACAAATGGCTTCAGAATTTGTCCTAAAAGAAGCAGACAAGGTAGAAATGTATGTCCTATGCGAGAAGTGCCAGGTGAATGATATGTACATGTGCCATGGTCCAGACAAGATATTGTGTCATGTACTAATGACTTTCCAAAATTACGAGAAAAACCTGTAGAGTGGTACAGACAGGTTGAGAGATTTGTGAAGGTTTCAAAATGCCTTCTGAAAAATCTAGATCAGTGTTTCCCAAACTGGGGTCGGCGGACACCTAGGGGTCCGTGACCCATTCCCAAGGGGGTCCGTAGGCAACAGTTTCAAAAGCCCAGAAAAGTTTCTTGTATAATTAGCAGCTTCCCAGCAACAATAAAAGTGTCAAGATAATGCCAGTGATTAATGTACCTGCTGGAGCATGAGGAGAGTTGTGTTCAGTGGCAGCTTTGACCTAAGTAATGTAGCACAGAGGGTTAATGTGCCTACTGCAAAAAACTTGTAACATGCATTTTAAAAAGCAGTATTTTATGTTCATAGGTTCATGGTTACTGCTTTTGTCACAGATTCTTTCTTTACTGTGCACTTCATAAGTGACAATCGTAATATAGCAGAGGGACCTATAAACTGTCATCAAAGAGCTGCTTGCAAACTGCATGCTACCAATTAGTAACTTATGTTTTTCCCAGTTATTCATTATCCGGATGCTGCTAAAAAGATTTATTTGGGTGGAAATACATTTTTTATGTTAAAGTCAGTGCTAGCCACTGTGTTATGTTCTGAATCATGAGTCTGTGCTTTTCCAGACCAAGCACTCTTTAAACATTTTATATACACACTGATTTACATGTATGATTCAATGTCTCTATATGTGTCTGATGTAAAGTACTCGGACATCCTATAATGGTATGAGGGATGCTATAAAACAAATGAAATACATGTGACAGAGGGGCTATTTCTTCAATATAAAATACTACGGGCCAGCTGTACGATCCGTTTTTATATGCGCGAATGGGTTTGTGAACCCGTTTGCACATGCAAGAACCTTTTGGGCCATGTACATTACCTATTTCGTGAGTCACATTTTGTTCGCGACTCGCTAAATAGGTTTTGCAACTTGCTATTTGGAAGGGGCATTCCCTCCCAAATAGTGACTCTCAAAAACCATGTACAAATGTTTTGCGGTCGCAATACACTCACAATTACCACCTACTTCAAGTAGATGGTAATGCATTCGCAAATGGGAAATTATTTTTTAAGGGCAGGCAGTAGTCCCAGGGACCTCTGCCTGCCCTTAGAAAATGAAACAAATGTTTCATTTTCTTTATTTTTTTTAAATGCATGGTAAACGGGCTGCATTTTTTTAAACTGCTTTATTTAAAAGAAGTCCCAGACATGGTGGCCTGCAGAGCCCAGCAGGCCACCATACCTGGAAGGGCTGGCATTCCCAATGGGCTCGCAAATTGCGAGAGGCCATTAATATTAATGAACCTCGCAATTTGCGACCCCATTGGGAATCCCAAACAGTGTTAAACACATTGTTGTACATTTCATTTAGCGACTCCCAATTTGCCACTCGCAATGTGTCGCCAATTGCGAGGCGCTAAATGAAATGGTCGTACATCTGGCCCCAAAATCCTTAGTACTTTGAGTATTTATTTTGTGTGCACACATGTGCATTTTTTTAGAATTACTGTTTTAATATTTGAAATGTAACTCATACAAATTGCTTGGGGGTCCCCGGCTGCCAGTGGTGACTCAATGGGGGTCCTCAGGAGTCAAAAGTTTGGGAACCACTGATCTAGATGGTTTCTTTGACATTGTAGTTCCTGTATATCTGTGGACAGAATGTAAAATTGCTGTAGATTGGCCCAATGTGGAATACCTTAGAGACCCAAAGATAGGGGCGCTTTCCGAAGATGTAATGAGGAAATCAGGTAATGTTGTACCTGAAAGGAAAGGTGCCTGCAAAAGAGACAGACTGGACCCGAATAGATAGAACTACACAAAACCGCGATGAAACTGTACATTCATATTATGAGCGACTGTTACAGGTGTTCAAAACATACAGTGGGCTAGATAATTTTGAGATGAAGGATATGACCCACTTCATTTATCGATTTGTGTTAGGGTTAAGGCCTGCAATTGCACAGTGGATCAAAGATAATAAAATCTGTTGGCAAGCTAAACCCATTGATGAGGTCCTGAAATATGCAAAATATTGTGAAGAAGAGCTAGAAAATAAGAAAAAGGAATTAAAAGAAAAAGTCATGTGGGAACAAGTAAAATTAGCAGAGCACCAAGAACAGCAATTAAGTAAAATAACAAATACTCAGAATCAGAGCCCTGGGGGTGGAGAAAAACCAAGGGTAAAAATGAGTCGATAAGAGGCCAGAAAGAAATTTCCCTGGCACGGGTGCGGAAAGATGGGGCACTGGAGGGACGAGTGTAAGGCTGTGCAGAATGATAATGTGCAAATTAATGATTTAAATCCACCGGCGCAGAATGAGGGACCACGGAAGACACAGCAACAGGTAAAAAAGAATCAGTTGCCTCGTGCACCTAGGCCAAACATTAGGAGCAAAGCACAACAGGGTGAAGAAGCCAAAGTTTGGGAAGGAAGGGAGGATAGAAATGCAGCAACTTCGCAATTCCTGTTAAATGATACATTCCTCTGTGACGAACATTACTGACGGTGCCTGAGGGGGGAGGACGAGGAGTGCGTGCTTGGCGCCTCCTTGCCGGTAGACCATTCAGGGCCATACATTGAAGGAAAGGTTGAAGGAAATAACGTCACCTTTGTGTTGGATACTGGTGCTACCCGTTCTACTGTGAGAACAGCAGACGTTCCAAACCTACCTCTCTCTGGAGAAGCGATCCAAGTAGTGGGCGTTTCTAATAAATGAATTAGTACCCCTTTACAGAACGCATGGAAATTAAAATAGTGAATTTCACAGAGATGCATAGATTTGTTGTTTGTGATTCAAGTCTTGTGAACTTACTAGGACGAGATTTGCTGTGCAAAATGAACTGTGCCATCTTTTGCACACCAAATGGCGTCGAAATTCAGACCCCGGATGAAGACGGAATCTACAAATTAATGCTAATAAGACCTGACTCAGAAATTAAAAGACTGACAATACAAGACTTACCTGAAGAGCTCCAACAGACAGTGAAACCAGAGGTATGGGATTTCACTGGGAAAGATGTAGGATTAATGGCAAATGTTGACCCGATTAAAATTTCCATAAAAGATGCAGTTTACCCAAATACTAAACAGTATAAAATTGCAGAAGTGAAGGCAGGGGTTGCTATTGAAATAAAAAGGTTGTTGGAAGCAGACATCATACAAGAAGTGTTGAGCAGTCCTTGTAATTCGCCCATAATTGGAATAAAGAAACCAAGTGGTAAGTACAGGGTAGTACAGGACCTGCGCAAGGTTAATAAGATCGTTGTTCAGTGTTCAGCTATCAATACATCACCAAGTGTTTGTGAGGCGTCCTGCTGGTTTAAGGAGCAGCTACGAGAGCACCAGGGAGGAGGAGGAGACGAAAACCCACCTGCAGCAGAGCAGCCACCGCCCGGTCCTTCTCCGCCGCCGTTGCTTTTCCACTGCTGCACGGCCGCTGTGTGGGGAGGACCGAGGGGAGCAGGGAAACCACAACTCCCAAGCTCCCTTGCGGCGCTGCTACTGGCAACGCGCGCCAGGAGGCGCATAAATTAAACGCCAGTGCCGGGGGAGCGGGGAAAGCTATGAGTGCATCACCAAGTGTTTGTGAGGCGTCCTGCTGGTTTAAGGAGCAGCTACGAGAGCACCAGGGAGGAGGAGGAGACGAAAACCCACCTGCAGCAGAGCAGCCACCGCCCGGTCCTTCTCCGCCGCCGTTGCTTTTCCACTGCTGCACGGCCGCTGTGTGGGGAGGACCCAGGGGAGCAGGGAAACCACAACTCCCAAGCTCCCTTGCGGCGCTGCTACTGGCAACGCGCGCCAGGAGGCGCATAAATTAAACGTCAGCGCCGGGGGAGCGGGGAAAGCTATCAGTGCATCACCAAGTGTTTGTGAGGCGTCCTGCTGGTTTAAGGAGCAGCTACAAGAGCACCAGGGAGGAGGAGGAGACGAAAACCCACCCGCAGCAGAGCAGCCACCGCCCGGTCCTTCTCCGCCGCCGTTGCTTTTCCACTGCTGCACGGCCACTGTGTGGGGAGGACCGAGGGGAGCAGGGAAACCACAACTCCCAAGCTCCCTTGCGGCGCTGCTACTGGCAACGCGCGCCAAGAGGCGCATAAATTAAACGTCAGCGCCCGCGTCGCGGGAGCGCCCGGGGCGAAGCCCGGGCAAAGGGCGGGCCGTCTGTGGCCGTCCGGGGACGAAGGAGGACGGGACGGGCCACCCCACTTACTTCCATATTATCCCACAAACCCCAAATTGACAACAGGAACTTAAAGAGAACTACTTGCCTTAAAATCTATTGCTTAGCGGGTGACCACTCTCGATAACAACCATCATGTCTACAAGGGGCAGCCGGAGCAAGACTTCAGCAGGAGGAGGTAAGGTTACCGGCCCAATTGACAATTTCATTACAAGGGCCAATGAGGCAATTGACCATGGAATATCACTCTTCGAACGCAGAGTTTCTTTGGATTTGGCACAAGCTAAACGCTCATCATTGGGCCTTATTGCCCCAAACAGGGATAATCCTACTGGTGATACACCTGTAGTTAGAGCAGAAATTCATACTATGCCCAACACAGTGGACATATCAGCAACACAGTTACTATCAGATTCACAGTTGAGTCTGGAAAAATCCCCAAATCTAGATGTAACTGATAATTTTAACATACAACTAGATCTTGTTACCAATTCGATCCCAGCTGTGAGCCCTGCTCAGAACCTGGTCTCGTTCTCTATAATGGAGTCTAAGTTACCCCCTACCCTGACAACGGAT
Source organism: Lissotriton vulgaris (assembly GCF_964263255.1). NCBI lineage: Eukaryota > Metazoa > Chordata > Amphibia > Caudata > Salamandridae > Lissotriton > Lissotriton vulgaris. Next base: position 399,438,610 of record NC_141699.1, on the reverse strand, counting down.
ACCACATGTGTCCCCGCCACTGACTCGATTTTGATCGTAGATTCTGATTTGATGGCCGCTAATTCCATCCCTCCTACAGATTCAGCCACTATTCATACACCAGAGGATCCAACCCCAAGTACAAGAGCACTGAGAGGTCTAAGGGAGGGAGCCATACAGAAACAGCTTAGAGGTTCAAGCACATCTATACCCAAGGGGAACCCTCTACCACAGAGAAAGCAGGGGAAAGGCCCACCTAACATCTCAAAAAAGGGCAATAAGAAAGCAAACACAGGGTTGGAACACATAGGGGATTCGCCTACCCTGGGGACACTATGTAAAGACTGTTCCTCAAATAGTCAACTGATAATGAAAGTTGGGGAACTTATAAGTGCCCATTTGGCAACCATAGATGCTAGACTAGGGAACATAGAAAAACAATTAACTGAATTAAGTACCCTAGTCAAAAGCTCCTCTATAAAAGTAACGCCCATTATAGAGGCAGCAAAACCCTGTACGCCCCAATCTTTGGGCCAACCCGCAAAACAACCCGCGGTAGTTTCAAACATCACACCCAAGCCAACCTTGGCTCCTAAGGATGTAGTAAAAAGATCAACCCCTCCCATTGCAAACACAAACTCGCAAGGGAATCCACCAAACCCATCAAAACCGAAGGGCGGGAGTTCCATTAACAACAAGGATGGGAATAAAGGAAACCAAGAGAGATTTGCTGCCAATCTGCCCCCAGGCTCAAGTCCTTTTGTAGTTGTGATGACGGGGGTTCCAGAGACATTAGATAACACTGATGAACCTACTTGGTCCCTATTAAACAAAGTCAATCACTGGCTAAATAATAACAGACCCCTACCCCCATACTGCAGAAGTAAAATTCTAACAGTCAGGAGAGTACCGTGGGTGGGCCACGAGAGACAGAAAACACAGGGCGACTGTGTGATTATTAATTTCGAGGACCCACGCACGGTAGATTACATCTGTTCCTGGAGAAGTGAGGGGTACAGTGAAGGCATCGAGACAAGGCACCTCTCCTTCTTCTATCCATCTAGGAACCATGCTAGGCTTGATTACCATGACCAAGGCTCTGATGGAGGATGGTGCCGGGTGGGGCAGAGGGACCCGGGGAACAACTGGGGAGAGTGGGGCAGAGACAATTACAGATATCCGCAGAGAAATATAATAAGTAGGGATGCCCACTGGGGAATTCCAGTTTTTAACAGATTTAGCAGCCTAGAGATGGTTGATTGACTTCCACCACCGACTAGGCTGCAAAATATCAAACTGGATGGAGTCAATCAGGGCAGCCACAGTAAGGTGATGAAGACTAAAGAGGCCTGTGCCGAGGAGGCCCCTAGCATACCCCCAGGCCCAACTAGCCTAAGTATGGCACCGACAAGGGAAGAGCAAGTAGGTGTTATTATTAATGAGCCCGTGGCACTTGAACCCCAAGATCTAAGCAGCCCCCAAAAAGTTCTTGATGTACATACAACCTATGGGAAACAACATCTAAATAAGCGATCCAACAACGAGCTCAGGATCATTAGTTGGAACGTTGCAGGACTTCAACAGCGGGTGTTGGATTTGGAATGGTTAAACATCCTATCCGATAAAGATATAATAATGCTGCAAGAGACATGGGCTACCTCTGCTGTAGCCATAGAGGGCTTCCACTGTCATAGTATTAATGCCCAGAAACCAGTTTTTGGACGTCCCATTGGAGGTCTTTTGATTGGGCTTAGGATAACCTTAGGGGGGTCCATTAAACTAATACCCACTAAAAGTCCAAACATTCAAATAATTGAGTTTACACGTAGGCTCCCTTTGTATTTGATTAATTTTTACAATAATGATTTCCATTCCATCCCTAATAAGAATTATATAGAATTATTCGGAAATCTATCAAAAATAGCTGAACCCCCTAACAACTGTGTGAACAATAGGATCATCTTAGCTGGGGATTTTAATGCGAAGTTCCCCAACGCTAAAGTGGGTATCATACAAATGGACAGGGCCACTAAACGGGGCAAGGAACTAGAAAGTTTTATTAACGCACACACCTTAATGGATATAATGGACATAAGTAAGACCAATGTATCCACATATATCCCAACTTTCAGAGGCAGAGACTTCTCTAGCACAGTGGACTATATTTTCATGTCCGCAGAATTAATAGACAGAGTCACTTTGGCTAGAGTTCTAGAAACTGCCTTTGGTGACCATAATGCACTGGAAGTCAATATCAGACTAGGATCTTCCCATGCCCCTGTTCGTACCCCTGGAGCTAGGGATATCATGCCCTCAACCAACAACTTAAGGCTGAAATGGAGGGGGGTGGATAGTGGCTGTATTATGAATACAATTACAAACAACCACCGACTCATAGTTGACTCCAGTTCACTTACTGATGGGAATCATCAAAGGATAGTTAAAGATTTTGTTAATCTTTGCAATATTATAAAGACCCTTTTAAGTGTTCCCAACAAAAGGTCTAACTATGAGCCCAGGTGGTTCGATAGCCGTTGCTCAGCAGCAAATAAGGCTCTTCGTACGGCTTTAAACTCTAAACCCAGATGTCAAACAGAAGTACGGACCGCTAGACAAATTTATAAAACAACTATAGGGATAAGGAAGGCTGCTATAGTGGAAGAGCACTGGGAGGAATTAACTGTCTCCGCCGCTGTGGGAAATGGTGCTACCTTTTGGCCTGCAGTAAGAAAGTTGCGGGACATGGGTAAGCAGTTATCCCCAATAAGTTGTACCATCTCAAGCCAGCAATGGGAACAACATTTCTCCACAATATATGCCAATCCGGGCACTGCTACAGAAGACTATAGTCCCGGTAATCTGAAACCACTAGACATAACTCAGGGGGAGGTCATCGTGGCCATTAATCAGAGCCTTGGAAACAAGGCGCCTGGGCCCGATGGCTTCCCAATAGATATAATCAAACACAAGCCGGAATTCTGGGGACCTATCCTTGTAAATGTTTTTAATTGTCTTCCGCTGGTCCCCATTCCTGACACATGGTCAACAAGTATAATAGTCCCTATTTACAAAAAGGGCGAAAGATCTGACCCCGCAAATTACAGGCCCATTTCGCTCCTGGATAATACCTTGAAAATCTTGGGCCGGGTATTGTATAATAGAGTGAATGACTGGGCTGAGGAAGCGGGGGTGTTGGACAGATGCCAAATGGGTTTTAGAAGTAAGGTCGGGACTATTGAACAATGCCTGAACTTAAATCTCATAATTAGTAAATATAATATAGCTAGGGCCTCGCCTATTTACTTAGCATTTATGGACTTATCGTCCGCATTCGACTTGGTAAACAGGTCTAAACTGTGGCCGATCCTTCTGTCCTATGGTCTTGATGAGCCCTTAGTGCACTTCCTGGCCTATCTACATACAGATACAAAAGCGCAGGTACGGAATGGCACGGAGGGCGCAATCTCAGGGGCAATTAAGGTTGAAAGAGGTGTGAGACAGGGGTGCGTTTTAGCACCCCTGTTGTTTATTATTTATATAAACGGATTGAGTGACTCTTTGAAGAGGGTGACTACTGATGCCCCCAGAATCCAAGGGAGATTGCTACCCGCACTTCTGTACGCCGATGACGCGGTGATTATGGGATTAACACCAAACGCCCTACGTGCCTTGGTTAAGAACTTTCTACATTATATGGGGAATCTGGATCTTAAAGTGAATTTAAAAAAATCTTTTATTATGTCCTGCGGGCCGGGGTCCAAACAACTCAATTTTATTTCTGTAGGACAGGATAAGTTGTATTCAACAAAAACATTTCCCTACTTAGGTATGGTCTTTGCTGCGAACGGCCTGTGGAGTGGACACCTTGCCCACGCCACAGGCAAGTTCTCAAAGGCCATAAATTCAATTCTTTCCCTCCCACGGCCAAAGAGGACCGAAGCAACAAAAGCAATTTTAAAGATGTACAGATTGCAGTGTGCCCCGGTAGCAACCTATGGCGCCGAGATTTGGGGGGGTAGTAAAAACCCCCAGCCTGCAAACAGAAGAGAACCGGTTGTGCAGGAAACTACTGGGAGCTCCAATTTCTTCATCTGGGTACATCTGCCATGCTGAACTAAACTTGCCCTATATAAATGACTTCATCGCTGTAAGGCCTGCCCTGTTCTGGTTGGCTACTTGGGCCAATGACTACGCTACCCTAACACAGGACATTCTGAAGGAGTGCTTGGACTGTGACAAAGGAATGAGCATTCCTTGGCTTCTTTTACGAAATAACGAGAATGTCTGTGTACAGCTCCCGCATTAGGAATGCCTGACATTTGGACCCAGGGCATCTTTGCCCCACAAGGCCAGTTGGCCTAGGGACTGCCACTGGTAGTGGCTTATGTAGGGTTGGCGCAATGTGATTTCTATGCTTTTTAATAGTTATTGCTAATGTGAGTTTTTGCGCTATTGATTTATATGCACCTCTGAATGTGTTACTGCATCATGTGTCTTTCTTTCCATGCGCTGCACCTCTGAATGTTTAGTCATCATGTGTCTTCTTGCGCTGCACCCCTGAATGTATTTTATTGCATCATGTGCTTTATTCTTAACACCTCTGAATGCTTTAGGCATCATGTGTTTCTCTTTATTACTCCTCTGAATGTAGGTTATTGCATCATGGGTAATGTGTCCTTTTCCTAGACCCCTAAACGCTGAGTGATACTTAGGTGGTTGTCTTTTCTACTCCTCTGAATGTAGGTTTATTGCATCATGAGTAATGTATTCTTTCTTAGACCCCTAAATGCTGTGTGATACTTAGGTGGTTCTTCTTTTTTTTAGTACAGGTGGTCCTAGTAAGGTCCTGGTTCCTGTTACCAGTGGTTACTGGTTGTTGTCTGTGATTATTATTTTATGTTACATTTATTCTTTATTCTAGAAGTGATTTTATATTCTACATTTTATCTAGAAGTACTATATCTGATTCTGACAGGCGCCCATGTGGCCCTGTCTGGTGTACATAATCCCTGTGAATATTGCCCGTGCCAGTTGGCGCAATGTATATGTGTGATTTTATCTGAGGTGTTTTTACAATACAAAAGTTATTTTTATAATAACCTTGTGTGGAGTCTCTTTTTGTGGTGTGCCTAGTATGTTGTTGCTGTTGTGCGCTGGTGCAAATGCTTTACACATTGCCTCCGAGTTTAGCCTTACTGCTTGCGTTGGAGCCTCTCAGGGCTCTAAATACAAAGTTGCCCCCATGAGCCTCTCCTGGGCTCTCTATCGCGTTGGGGCCGCCCTTGAAGCCTTCATGGCTTCCTACTGGCACTAGGCGCGACGTTGGGGCGGCCCACTGCCATCTGGGGCCGCCCTTGAAGCCCTCGTGACTTCTCCGCATCGAGCGCGAGCTCGCGCTACTGCTCTGGACACCGACAATGTGTCCCGGCGCCCCTCCCCTGCTCTGCCTCACTCACCGGTCGCTCTCCTTCTCTCGTGGCAGGGCTCCCTCGACACACGGGAGCCCTGTTCACCGCCCATCTTCTTCCTCGCCGCCACGCTTCCTCCAGGGCTCCCTCAGCAATGGGAGCCCTGCACCGACGCCACCAGCCGCCATCTCCTGGGCGCCTTCTCACCCGGCAGCTTCTCTTCTCCCCGGGCCCGGCGGTGATCACTTCTCGGCACCCGGGCTGCGGGGGCGGGACTTCCGGCCGGCCGCGCTGGGATTGGCCGGCCGGCCAGGTACTTCCGGGTCACCGCGGGCAGCGCGGCGGCCCTCGCTAGACAGGCAGGCGGGCAATAAAAATATCGGCGTGGGCAGCCGAAGAGTAATAAAGTTAGAAATAAGCGAGGTGGGCACTCGCCAGTGAATAATCAAATAAGCGGGCTGGCACCCGCCAATCCTCACGCAAAATGCGTGCAACGAAAACGCTCGAAATGCAGCCAGGAGCGCTCTCAAGCGCTAGGATCACAGCACAGTGCTCCCAAGCGCCAAAGGTCCCCAGAGCAGACCCCTACAGCAAGAAGGGTCCACAGAAAGCTCAAGAAGTCCAGCAAAAGTCCTTAAAGATGCAGCCAGGCAGGGGGACAGCCAGGAAGAGTCCCCCAGCAGTCCATCAGATGTCCAGGAGCTGGGCAGGGCCCAGGGATTCCCCTGAGCCCCAGCAGCAGCATGCCCCTGGCAGATTCAAGTTAGAAACAAGAACATTTTGGAAGGGGGCACAGCCCCTTCTTATACAGAGAAAAGCCTTTGAAGTCCTTTGAAGTCCTTTGAAGCAGGCAGTGTGAGAACCAGCTGGACTGGTTTAGAGGGAAGTCCCCTTCAGTATCAGGGACAGAGGTGGCAGTCGCCCAGCGGGAGGTGGAGCCAGCTTTGTAGTTAGGCAGGCACAGCCCTTCACTATCAGGTGCCATCTCCTCCCACTTCCCTGGCAGCAGATGCTGCCTTTCATCCTCGGGCTGACTCAGACAACCTCCTGGGCTCTCCAGCCCCTGTCATCCTCAAACCAGACAGTCAATCCACAAGCTGGCCCAGGCACTCTGGGCCAGGCTCACCAGCCAATCACACGCTAGCACCAACTTACACAAATATGCCAACTTTTCAAAAGTAGTACCTCTAGACTAGACACAGTCATGCCGCATACATCATTTTGCAGCATTCATTCTCATGAGTTCATACATACCAAACTCGCCCCTGCACTCCTCACACATCAGGAACTACCATGGGCATACATATTCCCCATTCATTCCTATGGGAGGGCAGGTCACTCACCACTCATTCACAGAGAGCTCAAGCACTTTACACTGTACCACAGTGAAAAAGTGCGCAGAGGCCTAAAATCACTAACACCAGGTTCCATAAACAGGCTAGGAAAAAGCAAAAAGTCTAGGGGTGAACCTGCCCAACGGGCCGGGTCCAACAACCTGGAACTAGTCAGACAGGAAAAGAAAAAGAAGAAAATGAAGTAGATGTGCCACAGCTAAACGAGAATAAAAGAGCACTTGAAAAAAGCCAAATTACAGTGCCAGTTAAAAGATTCAGAAAAGGTGATAAAGTATCTAGATTTGTCAAAAGACTGAGACTGAGATTGAAAAATATCGACGAAGAACTTGAGCAAGAAAATAAAGACTCCAGTAAACCTGATCAGTCTGGGACAAAACCTAAAAGAAGAAGTGCCCGAATAAAAAGACTAAATAACAAGTATCTGAGTCCTGAACAGTGGCGGCTGGTGAAATTTGAAAGTGGTGAGGCGTAAACTAATTGTTGTATTGCACTGCGGCGAGCGAGCGCAGCGAGCGAGCCCTAACAATCTACATTTTTGAAAAAAGGGCGGACAAATGGTGCATTTTCAAGCAAATGTGAGGAAGCAGGAAGGTTAATAAAGCAATTGTGAATCTGTTCTAACAAAGGCAATGACTGGTAAAACTGTCTGGATGCATATCAGGCGCCAGCCTACCACGTTCTCTGTCTAACTGTGCCACTGTGAGCTCTTCTTTCACAGTAGGTATATTGTTGTTCTATGGCCATTGATGCTCTAGGTCTTTTTGCAGTGATAGCTCAGGTGTTTGTGTGGATGTGAGCATCCTGCCCTGCCCTCAGTGGGGGAGCAGGCATAGACTTAGATGAAGACTCCTGCCAAGTCATGCTAAGACAGAAAGTGTGTGTCCCTGAGGAGGAAATACTCCATAAAATGGCTGAAAAGAGCGGCCCCTTACTTTTCGTCTCTCTCTATTGTGCTTGAGGTCTGCTAAACATGCTGAACGCCTAAGCAGTCTCTAGCCGGAACGAAGAATAGGTTTCATTATTACTGTGGATGAAAAGTGTAGATGTACAGCAGGTGCCTGAATACATGGAAGCAGCTATTCCTCCTGTTAGGACATAATCACAACAACAACCTCACGAAGGCATGATTATTATGAGTTTATTTGTCAGAGAACCGTGCCCCATCCTTCACCACGGAGAGCTGGGCCCTGACAATAGATATTACATGGAGAACAAGTGTTCCAGTTCATTAGGAGGCCATAATGGAGATTCAGCCAATCTGCGGTCAAATATGCTACTGGATTGTTTCATCAAGTCTGTAACCATGAGAAAAGCAGCTGCCCTGTCACTGCTTCTGTAGATAAACCCCCATTTGTGTGCCTTCTTCAAGACACCCCCATCTCACTTGCTCACCAGACTAGGAAATGTTGCATGGATTTGCATTTTTTAGATAATAAACCACGTGTAAATAACAAGGCATGGGCTGTTTCTTACTTATCAATTCTGTTCATTCGAATGAGCTCAGCATTTACAAAGAGCATTTGAGCATTTTCTCAAACTAGTTGTGTACATTGTTTGGCTCATTTTGTATCTTAAGTCAAATTTGCACTTTTGTAATTTTCTTTTAAAAAGTTAACAAACCTTTTATGACACAAGTTTGGCAAAATAAAGCATACACTGCTACTACTACTACATTTACAAAGAGCACATGTTTTAAAAGGCCAATGTGTGCAAATTAATTACAATACACATCTGGATCATATAATACATTCATATAACCAAACATCATCCACCCATCAAATGTTAAAGCATTGTTTAAAATCTGTAGATTTGTTTTTTAAATGGGCCCTGACTCAAGGAATGACACATTACCTGAAAAGGCCCCAGCTAACATAAACAAGACACCTCAGCTAAAAAATAAACCTGTTGATAGTTTAGTTATTCATAGAAAGTCCTGCGTAAAGAAAGGGACATGTGCATTACTTGTTGACACTCTCAGTAGAGAGATCAAGTGCAGAGCGATCCTGGAATCTAAACTCCTCCTTCGCCGTTCTACACAGGCTCAATGATGCATAATCAGAGAAGAAGTGAGAAACACAATAGTGCAGCCATCTCTGCAGGCCCAGAACACTAATGTCACACCACACCACTAGTTTTTTTGCGTCCGGATGGCTGGGGATTTAATGCACTACAGTAAGAGAGCCATACAGCAGGCCTCCTATACATTTATGAAAAAAAGGAAAGCAGCTTTCATCGAGGCAGCGTACTTAAGAACGCTGCTAACGTTTAATTGCCATTGTAGCATCACTCCTTAACAACCACAGCTGAAAGCCCGAGACAACATCGTTTGGATTCCCCGGCCCCACACCTTTTAAAATAAGGAACGATGCACACTAATAGGGAAAACCGGGAGAACACCAACCAACTGCAGCAGTAAAGGTATTTATTTTATGAAATAGCGCAGACGCTTAAACTGTGCGCTGTGTGCCTGCATCCCTCTCCCCTCCCCTACAGCCTTCCATGCGACGACACCACCCTAAACAGGCCAATATAAGATTTTAAAAAAAGCCCGCCTGGGCCTTACCTTGTGAACTGCCCCAGTTCACAACAAGTCAGTCGGTGCAGTCCAGTCCTACTGCCCTTCTCCCTCCGGACAGCAACCTGCAGTGAAATGATTCAGAGCCCGAAGACAGACTGCCTGGCCTGTGAGGCCTCAGCTCTGGATGCAGTCTAGCTCGAGTACTGTACTGGTGACGCCGTAAAATGGCAGCTGCTTCCACAACTCCAACTCTCTGCAGACTCACAAGTGCAGGAAGCTTCTTTCAGAGATTGAGTCTGCTCAGGCTTTAATTCCTCTGCTTCCCGCCTGCCACACCCTTTCCCATCTCCTCACAGGGAAGGGTCCCACCCATGCCCTGCAAGGAGTTGGGAAAGGGTGGGGTGAAAAGCTCTCCACTTTCTGATTCACGTGGAGGGTTAGCGATCCCGGGCTTGTATTTAAAACGCCCGGGTCTACCTTTACCTCCACGCCATCAGGGGGTGGAGACTCCCCCTTGCAGCCTTGGTTTTGCCGAGCTGATGACATCACAGCCTTCAGGGCTGTGAGGTTTTCAGCCGGCAAACACTGACATAGGCTTCTCTGGACCCGCCCGGGCCGGGGTGTAAATGGAGAGACTGAATCAGATGATGTGACGTAGTCACGTAGCAGAGGTATTCGTGAGTGTTCAAGCAAGCAATTATATTTTACATAATGACTCTGAATGTAGCAGTAGTGTAGACTATAATAAAGCAGTACTGCAATAAATAACGTTTTTTATTACATGATATGAGCCGAGCACTTTGTAACGAGGGCGGAGCCCCGATGACCATGAAGAGAAACCGCCACTGGTCCTGAATGGACTTATCGGTGTTGGAAGACTTTGAAAACCTTGAAATGAGTGACAAAAGTGATGAAGAATTAATTGCTGACCAGACTGACGAAGAAGTGAAACCAACCTGAAAGTTACCTTGTGTAAGCAACCTGTGTAAAGTTACAAAGAGGGGTTGAAGCTTCTTTAGAGTCAAAATGTCTGATTCCACTGTGAATGGAAGACCGAGACGAAATTGTTGTAAAAAATGCAGTAAAGTATGTTTATGTAGTGTAGCATTAGTACTTATATTATGGATAGGACTAACACTTACTATTCCTTACATGATGAATAAAGATACTAATTTGTACCCTACTAAATCAGTGAAAAAAGACACAGAAGAGCTGCAAACAAGAAATGCACCACAAAGAGTAGAGACACAAGAGAAAGCACTTAGCCTTAGACAAACTAGAATGGACTGAGATGCACTAGATGAGGAAGGACTACATTATCATAGAATCAAGCATAGAACTCATTTAAATGTATTTGCAAACCTATTAGTACACTATGTAGAAGCAATGGAGATAGAAGACTGTTTCGTCTGTATGAAGCTACCTACTTCAGTAGCTGAGGGCGTGACCTACCATCATTTGCCACTAACATATGGAATTTCCTGTAGTATTTTAGCTTGTTTATTCTATAAGAGAGGACCTTTACAGTATTATTACTCTAATTCAGATGTGATATTTTCTGAACTTCCTATACGTGGAAATCTGAATCCTGTACATACTAAGAGTGATGTAACACGTTATATGGGAGAATACTTTCTAACTATTGGTACAATAGATTTAGGTGAAGCACATAGAGATAACTTAACATGTTCATTACATGAACAAGAGAAAATGTTTCTAAATATGGCAGAGAAAAGAAGAGAAAGTTTCCAAAGAAAAGCGAAAGATAAAAGGCAGAGAACTCCTAAATGGGCTGAAAATATAGGGAATACCCCAAATGGTGGAGCTAATCCTGCTTTGTTGCTGGATTTCGAAAAGAAGGGGAAACTTTGTCTTCACAGAGAAAAGACTAGTTATTATAATGACATATTCATTAGTTCCAGTGAATGCGAACACAATTACAAGGTAATTGGAGGTTGGGGTTTCAAAAATGGGTCAGAACCTGTGTTTCCCGGAATTTATTATATATGTGGAAACAAGGCTTATTTCAAATTGCCGGATCACTGGTATGGAAGCTGTTATTTTGGAATTGTCTTCCCAAAAATATACCTTGTGAATGAAGTCGCTGGCAGCAATATAAACGCTAATGGATTAGTGCGTAGTAAAAGAGAAAGTGTAGGAGAAATAATAGGTGATATATTTAGTGCATTGATACCAACAGTGGGAGTGTCTCTGAATACACACAGAATCTGCAAATTGTCAACAGTAGCAGATCCGTTATCAACTGACACTGCTGGAGGGTTTCTGATGGTCAATACCAAATTGGTTGCGATCAGATCTATGGTTTTACAAAATGGACTTGCTCTTGACACCTTATTGGCAAAAGAGGGCGGAGTCTGTAGAATGTTGAAAGCGCAACATTGCTGCACGCATATTCCAGACAAAAGTGTTGAAATTAAGAAATATGTGAGGAACATAACTAATTTGGAAAAAGAGCTCAAACCACTGGAGGTTGATAGTGCCTGGAAGAGGCTAACTGATGGTCTCTCCGTAGGTAGTTGGTTTTCTAACCTAGGTAAAAGTCTTGTGAGTAAAATACTGATGCCAATAGCGGGAAAAGGTTTATTAGTGTTCACTATAATCATTTGCTGCAAATGTCGAAAACACAAAAAGAAGTATGCTATGAATAAGAGAGGAATAAAGAGAAACGTGGATGAACTTGAATTAGAAGAATTGAATAATCAAATGTATAAAAAGATGAAAAATTCTCATCCTAATACGGATGCAGAGAAAAGGCTGAATAAAAAGTTTGAAGAGATTGAAATGGGTGAAATGTGAAAAGGTTGGCATCTGGTTCCATTAATAATGATGATAGTAAATATCATCAAAGAGGGGATTGATGGAGCAAGGATTTGCACGATAAGTGACTTGCTTGTATCATGAACCTCAAATTTATACTAATATAATAAAGAGAGAGCCCAAACCTTGGAGGGGGGTAATCTCAGGAACCACAGCACCAATCACAACACCCAATACAGCGTTGGAAAGGGCAGTTGCAGCAGAAGGACATAGACTATGCAGACGCCCACCATATACATTTAAAAGGTAAAAGAACTGTGCCAGCAAAGTAGTCCCTTGTGGGCGTGTCTGCGTTGTGCTGTGGGCGTGTGCTGGGGGCGTGACAAACGCTGGGGGCGTGTGGTACGTTCCGCCCTTCAGGCCATGTCTCATATCGTGTGCTGGGGGCGTGGGCGTGTGCGGGGCGCGGGATTACAGAAAAAAAGCGAGTGTTGTGCCTAATATTTCATTGTTTTTTCTTCCCAGGTTCTGTACATTCCAGCTCTGGGTGTCCACCCTGCTCCCTTTAAATACCCCTGCACCCCATAATCATACCCCACCCTTACTCCTTAAAATACCCCAACACCCAAAAACACTAACCCATCTTAACCCTATAAATATAACCTGTACCCCAAAACCCAAACCTATCCCTAAACCCTAAAAATACCCATATACCCCAAAACCCCAAACCTAGCCCTGAACACTATAAATACCCCTGTACCTCAAACCCCAAACCTACCCCAGAACCCTAAAAAATACCCCTTTACCCCAAAACCCAAACCTAGCCCTGAACCATAAAAATAACCATGTACCCCAAAACCCAAACCTAGCCCTGAACCCTAAAAATACCCCTGTACCCCAAAACCCAAACCTACCCCTGAACCCTAAAATACCCATGTACCCAAAAACCCAAACCTAGCCCTGAACCCTTAAAATACCACTGTACCCCAAAACCCAAACCTACCCTTGAACCCTAAAAATACCCCTGTACCCCAAAACCGAAACCTAGCCCTGAACCATAAAAATAACCCTGTACCCCAAAACCCAAACCTACCCCTGAACCCTAAAATACCCCTGTACCCCAAAACCCAAACCTAGCCCTGAACCCTAAAAATACCCCTGTACCCCAAAACCCAAACCTAGCCCTGAACCCTAAAAATACCCCGTACCCCAAAACCCAAACCTAGCCCTGAACCCTAAAAATACCCCTGTACCCCAAAACCCAAACCTAGCCCTGGACCCTAAAAATACCCCTGTACCCCAAAACCAATTACCTATCCCTAAACCCTAAAACTACCCCTGTACCCCATACCCCAAAACTATATCTGAACCCTTAAAATACCCAAACATCCCAAAACATATACCTCAGTACCCCAAAACATATACCCCTATACCCATATTTACCTAATCCAACCGTTAAAAAAACATGCTTGTACCATTCATGCATGTACAACGAATTTCGTTGTAAATGTATGCGTGGTAAAATCATATAAAATGTAATGCCATGCGTTATAATGGCATTGCGGAGTCATGGTACTTTCGTAATGAAAGTATGCGGAGTGATGGTATGCGGAAAAAAAGTTGCGGAATAATGGGTGTTTACCCTCCCCGGTAAGTACATTGGTGGCACGGCGGCCCACATCTCCAGCAACATACTCATATTTTTTCACCACCGAATTGAAAAATGCACAGATCTCTTTCATTGATGGCCAGCACCAACATACACTTTTAGACACACCTCCCACCACAAGTTCTAGAATTGCTAACTTTAGAGCTGGGGAGCTGGTTCGAATCTTGGCATCAGCTCAACATCCTGTGATTCCATGCAAATCGCTTTGTCTCCCCGTGCCTACCACAAATGAATGTGTTCTTCTGTAATGTAAATTATGCTTATGCCATGTTGTCGAGTTCGCGCTATATAATATTGCAAGGAAAAATAAAGTAGGGAAACTCGATTTCACACACTACTGAACGCGCACTCTTAAGTGCATCAGCAGTGCACTGTGAATCGGAGCGTTTCACAGGCCGACCACAGATAAGAAATGCTATCAAAACGAAATCCTACAAAACAATATACTACTAGCCGGCAGCAATTCATACCCGGACGTCGGGACGGGCTGCTAGTAATGTTAATAAAATAAACCAACATGTTCGTCTTACTAATTTTGCACATTTTCCATTATACGGGTTGTCCCAGAAACGCTTGCCTATGTGTTTATTAATCGTAATACGCTTGCATCTCAAAATGGTCGCTGCTACGCGCGAATTTTGACTGCGCATGCGTCGGTCATACCCATGTGAAGTGACGTACTCGCAGTTCTGGTGGGAAAGTGTTCGCTCATGCGCAATACAGCTAATATGGCTGCTCTGCGTTCTCACATGCTCAAAGCTTGCATTGCTGCTTTTTCTAAGCTGTTCGTTCTGCTTAAAACTTAATGCTTTAGTTATTATAAAGTAATGGGAATAGTATAGTAGTTCATGGTATACAGTGAAATCATTTTTTCTATGTTTTAAAACTGTTTCTTTTAAATTTCATGTACACTTTGAAACTTGGGCCGTTGAATTATGCTGTGTCCCATTTTGAACAATACTGCGTCTGCGCGAGATCCGCGAGTCTCCAGAGCAGATGACCTTTGAAAAGTTGCCAAGGAGCAGATTGACTGTGAAGATGCTCCTGAGAACCTAAACTTACGAACTCAAAATGAATACAATGTATTTGTAAATAGAACATTTATTGTTATACGAAATGAAGACGTCATGAGAACCCAAATTCAACGGGCGTGAACAAGATGTAAATAAGACGCCTGGGAAAGTCTAAAATTTAGGTAGAGTGATGGCTTAATCTCCTACTTTGTCCAATCAAAATTGGGGATCCTTACACTTGCAACATTGGGGGGTGGTACACTGACCCGAAAAACAGTATAACTAGCGTAGGTTTAGCTAGAGAAATTGTCCGACTTGTCCGAATAGCTGACCTGTCACTGACCCAACGCACTCTATAGGTGACTAAACTCAGAGAGCTGCGACGCACTCTGTTGGGAGGTTCGAGAAACCCATTCGGGGTTTATGCAGACTTAGAAGTGCTGGCGAAGCATTTTGCTGGGAGGTTCGAGAACCCAATCGGGGTTATTGGCAGATTCCTTGTAGAGAGGGAGTAGCGCAGGCGTTGCAACCGAAGCTGCGGGTGTTGGTCGTACTCTTCGGTGAACCCGATCCTGATCCAAATTCTGGGGTTATCCTGTCCTGACTGTCCATGAGCTGTACCTGCTCGCCTACTGGCACCTAAGTCCTTGAGGGTCCCTTTCCGTCTTTTCCAATCTGACCCCTGGCCAGGGTTGGTCTTCACTCTATCCTAGGTAAATATAAAGTCTGTGTGGGTGATTGCTTATCTATATTTGCATTTCTAATTCTCGAATATTGAAAAAGCATAATTGCATATGTTCCCTTTTCTCCCCTGTCCCTTTATATATAAGATTTTCATGCATTACTCGTCTATTAGCGTGTTCCACTTTTTGATCTTCCTTTAGTCAATACTAAATTGCTTCTATTTTAGTATATGTTCCTTATCTTACCCTCCCTCTAGGAGATAAGCTGAATCTAATAGTATGTTCCAATCTTACCTACCCTTTAGTATTTGAGCTAAACTAAATCTCGAATTTCAATAAAGTTCCTTTGACTCCTCTAAAGACTTTTTGAATATAGCATGCTCCCTTTCTTTACCCTCCTTTAATCAGGTTGCGAAAGGTTGTTATCTAAAAATAGCATGTTCCTTGTTCTTACCTATCCTTCAGTTTAAAGTTCTAGATGCTAAGCATACTCTGTCGTATTCATAGCTATATACTGTTTTTGATGCTAGTTATTGATAGCCTTATCACATTTAATTTCTGCTCATGACATATGATGATGAAGATGATTAGATAAAGTTTTGAATCTACCCAGTCTGTGGTTATTTCATATTTCTCAAATGTTTATAAATGCTCTAGACTACCTGATATTTCGACTAGACTCCCTGATCCTAGGTGATTAGGTTTCTAGTATCTACCTTGCTAGGTTGTAGATATGGGAATCAGTGTAGTATAGAGAATCTCAAGATATACTGATAGTAGAGCGTGAGTTACCAAAGGTAAATATTGATATGTGTTTAATAAAATGTATGGGCCCTGGTGAGTATTTAATAAAATTATCCTAGCTGGGTGACCTGCGCGCTCTATCAGCTCTATACCTTCAAGCAATGCTCGAGCCCCTTACTTTCAAAAGTGAAAGGTGTATGGCTCAATCCTTCCCAGGCAATGCGACTAGAATCTGGAATTCTTGCACTCCTTATTTGATCTTTACCTTTTTAATTATCCTGATTGTATTTATAGATCATACTTATATGTGGTTAGTGGGCAATTATCCTCATGTAACGTACTTGGTTCTATTGTAAAGCGCTCTCACACCTTTGGGTAAAGTCTGCAGCTTTCTAAAACTGCATTAAATAAATAAAGAAAAATCCCCAGGGTCGTGCACTGCCAGAGGAGCTAAATAAAGGGACGTAAGGTCGTTCGGGCCTTCACCACTAATAAACTGAAACTCTCTGGTGGCTCTAGACCAGCACGCAATGCGGAAAATGTATTGCTTGAACCTCCCACTTTCAAAAAGGAAAGATCGATGGCCCAATCCTTTTCAGGCAAAGCAGTGAGAATCAAAAATTAGCTAGCATTCGCGCCAAGAATTTTCAATTCTATTAAGGACACGGAGGCGAGGATTATGCTTCTCTTTCTTATATTTGCCACTCACAGCAGCCAATGAAAAACGTTTTGTATGCAAATAAAAACTACATTTCCCATGATGCTTGTACATACATCACATCCTGTATAGCCCCATAAGAGCTGCTGCATCCTGTGTCTCCTCCTCTTTCTTTGCTCGAACATATACAGTCCACACATAAAAAAAATCCAGTCCATTGTACGGAATATGAATCTCAATAAACATCCTTCAACATGGAGAACAAACATTACTAAATCCAGTCCTTTTCACGGGATATGAGTCACAATAAACATCCTTCACATGGCGAACCATCGTCAACTGGAAGGATCACGTCTTTTAAGCCAGAAGAACACCTGCTCCTTCTTCTTTACTGGAAGCTGAAAGGAATGAGACAGGAAAAACCCGTAACTTCTGCTGATACAGAATATCAAGTACATGCGGGTGGGTAATTATTACCACTGTAATAAACCGGGTGGGATAATCCTCGCCTCCGTGTCCTTAATAGAATTGAAATTTCTTGGCGCGAATGCTAGCTAATTTTTGATTCTATTACAGGACCGGAGGCTTCGGATTATGCTAGTTCAACGCTTAGTAACACAACTACAGTCTTAAATCTCCCACCGGTACATAATATACTGTTTAAATAGAGTCTGAGAAACTCCATCAGAAAAGGTAAAACTTGCACAACAATGGGAATTATCCAAACAAGAATGATAAGTATTGTACTTGAGCAAACTGCGTATCACCATTGGTTCTAACACCCATTCCGGCCAAAGGCCCTCAACCATCGGCTGTAATAGCCTCGTACTCACATAGAAAATGATAATAATCATCAACAATCATATGAACATATAGTCGAAAAAATCAGATGGTAATTCCGAGAATCATCGTTGTAAGCCATGAGGCATGTGAAGAAACACCCATAAAGTGCAAAGTCGTGTGACAAGGCCCTGACCACATGCAGTTCAGACCTCGCTGACAGGGCAATTTCTTATAGTACATACTATACCTGTAAAACGCGGGCTTGCCTCGCCATAGGAACCCCCGAAGGTGGAATGCTTCGTAACACAGCCTGACAATATTTAATGTCCCGTTTGGAAACTTATGCCACCAAAAGAATTCGAAAGAAAACCCGACGCAAGTTCAGCAACCTGCCCTGAACCGAGAAGAGCCGCAGGAAAACGGCCAAATGGACGTTATAAGGACTAAAGTCCCCGTACATTATTTGGTAACTAATTCACCAGAAGAAATCAGTCCTCACAAAGCCGCCAAATGGCGTACATATCCACAAGCGACCCTCTATCGCCGAAACCTCTGTAGGGAATGAAAGGTCCCAGAAATACGAAAAAAACGCGTTCGAGAACCCAGAAAGTATTGTAGATACCAGAAACTTGGTCGCAATAAAGCAAAGTCGGAATACATACACCCAGGAAAAAAGTTCTTACCACATTGCCATGTGTCAACCCGGACCCGCGCCTACTAAACGGCAACGATGAATCTGCGGGCCGTAGCTCTCTGGTGAACCATAAGGCATCTGCCTTGATTTACCTGAGTGTCACTACATTAGAATAGGGGAAAAATTGCAAGAAAAGGCGGGAGAACGAGCCGTCCTCCGCCGACCCAGGGGGCATTGGGATTCCAAAATGGAGTCCGCCCTGCACGAAAGATGCGACCAGTCGTCCGAAATACCAGGAAACCAGATGGAACAAACCTTTACTGCCATGTAGGCTAAGGAGGTATACCACAACAATCTAAATGTGAAATCGTCGGCAGAATGGCCTGAGTCCTGGAATTAGTCCACTATGAAGATGACCTATATGCCCATATCCGCTGATCGTACTCGCAGTCGAGATATTGTGCATGCTGAACAGTAAGCCTCCAGAGGCGTGCACGACAAAGAGCCCGAATAACTGGAGGGTCGGAAAAACTGTTTGAATGACGGTGCCCAACACACCACTACCGAGGCATCCACCCAAAGGGAAACTCTCGTACTAATACCATCGGAAAGTCATCCTCGCATTGTAAAGTGGGGATAAAACCACTGAGTCGCTGTCATGCACGCACCTGTTATGTCTCGGAAGTGCCCTGGATCCACGCTGCTATTCACCCTGCTTTCCCCCTGTCACTCTCCGGGTGCCAGGAAGTACCGCTAACACCCAGAAAATAACTAAGAGGAACACAGGGGAACAAAACAAGGGTAGGAAGGGGAGAAAAAGACAGACACTCCACAGTCTTCGTCCACACTGGGGTATAAGGGTCTTCAGTATAACACTGCAGAAATATAAGAAACAATCATGAGAAGAAACCCCACCCAGTGCAGTCCCTGTAATATATGTGTTAAGTGTCGTTATGTACCTTATGGACAGTGTAAGGCCCCAACGAATCCAAAGGAACACAAGGAAAACGACCGGAATACTAATGAAAACTGGAACGGACTGTGTACTGAATGTCTGTACCCTTGAAATGCAACAAAACTTATTAGTATCTGATTTCCCCACATAAACCAAATCAAAACACCTTGTGGACACTGCGCAAACACTCACCCTGCACACCATCTAGGTGCGCCTCAATATCTACGATGTACCCACATTAGGGTTAACCAGCACTCTAGGCAATGTGCCTGAAACATAAATGTGAACCTCCAAGCCTAGAGGCGAATTCTCGGACACAACTTAAAGATACCACCGCAACCGCGGTAAACGATAAACAAACGGAATAACGCACAACAAGGTAACTCTTCCCAAAGCAAGCCGCTAAACGGAAGAACGGAAACACCTACGATATTTTGCACGCCAACCTTCTCCTAGCTCCTCGGACGCCGATGTGAACCCGGAACGGAATAACACACACTAACTGAACGCGAAGCACTTCCTGTAGGTCGGGGCGGGCTTATCACTCGAACACTATTCAATAGCGCATGCGTGGTGTTAACGCATGCGTACTTGTGTCTCTGACGCTCTTTGCCAATAATAACCTGTCTAAACAACGAAATGCACTCTAGTTAGTCTTGTCTATAGTACTGCAGGCATGACAGTCGCATAGGATTGAGATAAAACAACCATACCTCTATGTATCCAATTAACCTGAGAGATAAAACAACACGGTACTCGGACGTTAATGGGGAACGGAGGAGGGATAGCCTATCCCTCGCATCAACCATTGGTACCACCATCGGAACAACTGCCCTTGTAGGGAAGGAGAGAACCAGACTCTCTCCTGAACGCTATATGCCAGAAACTGCGGAAACACGATGGAAAAGAACCGACCCACTAGTGTGAATGCGACCACAAGCAAAGAACGTCTACCCTTTATACA
This sequence comes from Lissotriton vulgaris, assembly GCF_964263255.1. Lineage (NCBI taxonomy): Eukaryota > Metazoa > Chordata > Amphibia > Caudata > Salamandridae > Lissotriton > Lissotriton vulgaris. The sequence continues at coordinate 399,418,469 of NC_141699.1, read as the reverse complement.
CTCAACGATAATAAATCTGTCCCATAGGGGCCTCTGGTGTCCTGGTGTCCAACCTTACGAAGGCTTTGCGCCTCTCGGGCGCTCCGGCGCAAAGGCGTCATACCGACGCCTATCACCGAGCGTGGCTGGCTACGACATTGATTTGCAGCCTGTCAAATCTGGGAATCCCTTTCTGAGACGACTAGGAAAAAGAGGAAAAACGAAATAAAGACAATAACTAACAACGTAAAAAATAATAAGTAAATAGACAAAAACGAACGCATGCTGAAGGATTTGTGGTAGTAGAACGAAATGGGCGTCAATCAAGCCCTGTCACCCCGAGTTAGGTAACGTCATACATGAGGCCCTGTTGACCACACAAGAACGGGAAGAACCTGGGTGTCAACATAATCAGTTCAGGAGGCTCTTGCGCTCCTATCAGTAGTTGTCATCCTCCAATATAGCAATATATATATATACATACATATATTCCAACCTCATCCTCAAGGGACATCTGTATTCTATACATATGAAAGTGCAAGGCACAGTGCAATGGAGGAGTCGAGGGGGAGCCAACCCTGTGCACACTAAAACAGAGAAATGAATAATGCATCGGCTCCTCAGCAAAGCTGTAGTCATTATACCAGCCCAGAGGGCGTCGGGAGTCTTTGTAAAATACCAGGAGCGTGTGCGCACTCCGAGGGCCAGCCTATTGTTAAAGCCTGGCGGCTACCAGGAATCTGCCCAGGTAAGCAGGAGGCACTGAGACCTCAAACAAAACAAACAAGGGACGCCTGCGACGTGCGTAGGCCAATGTGCCCAAAGTAAGCCCAAAATTGTGCCCAAATGGGTTACGCACACCTGAGCGTTATGACTCCATAACCGCACTCGGCTACTAGGGAAAGCCTTTGGCGGAGAAAGCGCGTGACCGCGCAATAATTCAAACAACCCTATGGAAGTGACCGGAAACTTACGCAACGTGTAAAACAGCATCGTTGGAATGTAATCAAGGAGCAACAAATCAAGACACAAACACATTCACCCAATTCATCATGGCGCACTCTAGCGCCGAATTCCAGCTCCAGAAGGAGCGTTTGATTCAGTTTGCGGCTGTCTAGGCCTCTCATGAGGATTAATCTCGCCGGCATAAGCAGAGCGACCTCACCACTCCCGCAGGAGCCATCTGAAAGTTGCATCAGCGCTACCAAAAAGCTGCCAAGCGCATACTGCCATCCAGTATAAACAGTGAAACATATCCCAGGAGAATAGTAAACTTAAATCGTGAGAAAACACAAATTACAACATTATTGATAAACGGACATGACTCGGGGCACCTGGGTTCGAACCCTGCACCATGGAGATCAAAGGCAGCAGCCTTGCCCCGAGGCCACGTGTAGACCGATCCACACGAAGCTGATGAAACCTGAAGACCCCGGCAGGGAAGCGCGGCATGTGCTCATCAGCGGGAGTACAGAGCGCCTGAAAAAGGGCCACCTGCGTAGAGGATACATCACCGTACCCACAGTCCCAGGACGTGGCAAGGAGGCGACGCGCGCCTGCCTTATCGAAGCGAGCCATGAAGCTCTGCGGAGATTCAGCGGTAAGGTGGACCGACAGATAAGGTGACAGACTCCGCTGCAGGAGGAGGCGCCACACCCGGGCGCCGCACACAGCCCCCGCAAGAACGCAGCAATGCCCGCAGGCCATTGGGGAACGAACGCCTGGCCAGGGAGACCGAACCGGTAACAAACAAAAGCGTCCACGGAGTACGCTGCTCCCAGCGGGAGCCGCTCCGCCCTCCTAGGCGGTAAAAACAACCCATGGCGCCCGGGAGCGCTAACACAAGAAAGCATGGAAATGCAGCGTAAATCACCAACCCATACTCCTAGGACCCTTTGTAAATGCAGATTTTCCACAGTTTTAATGTAAAGAAAATCATGATTTTATTAAAAAAGGCACAGTAACCAGTCAGACGATCAAAACATCCCAAAACATGGGCGAACATTTTCCCTTCCAGAAAACCGGACGTTTCCCAAACACACAAAATGACCGCCGCACGTAACGTAGGTACGGCGGCCCCTACAGCACACACTTTCCAAGCCTCAGCGCGAGCCTCCAAACGCGTCAGAACTCCTGCCGATCATCATTTCTTCTGATGCGCTCGAGCGCGTCTCCCGTCACGCGACGCGCCTCACATATGCTAGGAGCTCGAGGACTCACGCGCTCACCAACCGTCAACACCTGAACCGAATAAACGGTAAATTAACTCCCCTTCGGCTAAAAATACACGTTTAAACTTTCAATTAAACCACAGGATTATTCTAAGTATTTAAGACTTACACCCGTTTTTCCTTCCTCTTTCAGACAACACTTCACATTTAAAATACCCATTAATAATACATTTCGCTTTAAACTTGACTCAAATCATCTTAACCAAAAAAAACTTATTTATCTCTGGGTATAAATACTAATCATTTTCTTCTAAAACGAATTTTAATAACAGCACTTAAAAAGTGTACTTATCTTATGTTCGAGCAGCAACAAAAGAGGAAGATGGCTGCTTTGCTTGGACTATTATACATGTTCTAGTTCTGGAATGTTTTGGTAATATTCTAAGTTCTATAGTGTTGTTGTTGGGCAGGAATAAAAGGGATATGCATAATGTTGGCCTCCGGGCCTTTGACATAAAATTGAGGACAACCTAGATACTGTGTTATATCCAGAGCGCTGCAAGCAGTCTTGAACTTAGGGAGCGCCGTTTGTTAAGATACACGGCTGCACGCAACACGTGCGCCACCAGCTCCCATAAACCACAATCACGCCACAAGCATGAAACATAGCGCGATATAAGCGCAAAGCATTTCAACATCAAGCGATCTAAACGCAAGGCATTTAATACAGCGCGCAATGAGCGCAAAACTACTGGCAGTAACCTCACAGAAAATCCGTCAGTCAACCAAGACATTAATCATAACATAATGTTCAGAGCACTTAACTGTCTGCGTGAGCAGCAAAGAAAGAGGAGGAGACACAGGATGCAGCAGCTCTTATGGGGCTATACAGGATGTGATGTATGTACAAGCATCATGGGAAATGTCGTTTTTATTTGCATACAAAACGTTTTTAGGTCTCGCCTGTCGATGCGCATGCGCATCGAGCAAGCGAGACTATGGGGGCTCATCGACTCTTTATCCAACTTGCAAGGAATCGTGGCGATTCCTTGCAGTGCCCGTGACTTTTAAGCTCAATGCGCATGCGCATTGAGCTTAAAAGCGCGTGCACATGGCCCCAGCCGCCTGCCTTGCCTACTCTCCCGCCCCCTCACTTCTTGATTGCACGGCCGCTAGGCCGTGCCTCCCCTACTCCTCCTCCTACTCTCCTCCCCTCCCGTCTGTTCCCGCACTCCTCCCACACCCCCCTACTCCTCCTCCTACTCTCCTCCCCTCCCGTCTGTTCCCGCACTCCTCCCACACCCCCGCTCCGCCCCCTCACTCTCTCTGCCCGCCCGCTCTCCACTCCACGGCTTTCTTTTGGGCCTCCATAGCTACTGCCTCTCCCAGCCCCCAGCCTGCCCCGGTGTTGGCTGCATAAACACCGACCGTCTGTCTGCAACTTGAATAGAAAGAATCCCGAAAATGCTATTTTTTGTCCGCTATGCAAGGTACACGGGGCCTGTTTGTTTTGGATCTCCCCGGGCATTCCTTATCTGTCATTCATTCTTCCCCGCTCGGGGATTCCCGCGCTGAAGACGTCACAAGACTTCGCACCCACGGACACGCCTGGGCTTGTACCGGCACCAGGGCTTGAAAAACACATTGCCACTGCCTGTTTCTTTATTTTTATATTCAGTAACTCGGACTCGGCTCTTTCTGTGTTCCAGTTCTGTAACGTGATGCGAAGAGCTGAACCGGGTCAACATTTATACAAGCACAAAACAGCACCCGCTTCCAATGTTAGAACCATATCCTATATCTGCATATGTCCCTAGTGGCTCCATGTCACGTATGACGCACTTCTCGAATTCCTGGGTTTCTGCACTTCGCACCCAGGCAATTTGAGCAACGCCATTAAAGCAATTTAAAAGGCTAGTGTATGTAATGCACACGCAGACAGAGCCAATAGTTTTAGCTTTTGAAAAGTGAACAATTGTTTTATTTACCTTCGCTAAGGCAGCGTGTGCAAAAGCGATCACAAACATCCCTCACAGATCAGTTACAATACTGACAGCACTATCGACTGAGGGAAAACGTGCACCTCATAGGGATCATTTACAATACTGATAGCATCTCAAAACCCTCAGTACGAAGAGCAGACACCTCTGGTGGCAGGAGACGTACTCAAAGAACAGATACAGCACTGGTAGGGAAAGTGCAAGCTTCCTTCACACACAACTCAGTTACAGTGCTGACAACCGTGGTACACATATCCTCTCACACAAAACAGATATGGAAGGAGTGCACACTTTTATTGCACTGTGAACATTCACAAGAAATACAGCAGTGTTTCAAGTACCCTCACACAACGAACAGAAACAGCACTGGTGGCAGGAGTGCACGTTTTCCTCACACAGAGACAGTTTACAACCATGTCCCCTCTTGTGCAAGTACCATCACGCAAGGAACAGATACAGCACTGGTATGAAAAGTGCACGTTTTTTTCACACACTAATCAGTTACAGTGCTGACAGCAGCGACACACATATTCTCTCACACAAAACAGACAGAGAACTGGAATGAGTGCAGACTTCCATAGCACAGCGAACATTAACAAGAATGACAGTAGTTTCAAGTACCTTCGCACAAAGAACAGACACAGCACTGGTGGCAGGAGCGCCAGTTTTCCACACACATAGATGGCTTACCACATTGGTACAAGCATACCCTCATACAAAGAACAGACACTACTGGTGGGAGGAGTGCAAGCTTCGCTCGCACATAAATATTTTACCACAGTGACCACACTGGCACAAGTATACCCTCACACAAAGAACAGATACAGCACTGGTGGCAAAGTGTAAGCTTCCCTCGCACATATATGTTTTACCACACTGACGATACTGGTACAAATATACCCTCATACAAAGAACAGACACAGCACTGGTGACAGGAGTGCAAGCTTTGCTCGCACATAAATATGTTTCCACAGTGCCCACACTGGCACAAGTATACCCTCACACAAAGAACAGATACAGCACTGGTGGCAAAGTGCAAGCTTCCCTCGCACATATATGTTTTACCACACTGACGATACTGGTATAAGTATCCCCTCACGCAAAGAACCGGCAATGCATTGGTGGCAAAGTGCAAGCTTCCCTCACTCACCCTCAACCCCTCACCCTCACTCACCCTCACCCTCACCCACCCTCAACCCCTCACCCTCACCCTCAAACCTTCACCCTCAACCCCTCACTCACCCTCTCTCACTCACCCTCACTCAGCCTCAACTACTCCCCCTCACCCTCACTCACCCTCAACCCCTCACCCTAACTCACCCTCACCCTCACTCACCCTCAACACCTCACTCACCCTCACTCACCCTCACTCACCCTCAACCTCAACCACTCACCCTCACTCACCCTCACTCTCACTCACCCTCAACCCCTCACCCTCACTCACCCACCCTCACCCTCAACCCCTCACCCTCACACAGTGCAATAGGTCTCAGACCATTTCAGTTAGAGCTTTTAGAAATGTTTATGGCTTTTTTTATTTGTAATTCTTTAGCATTGGCTACAGGAAACAAAAATGCTAAACATTTACAAAAAAAACCCATAAACAATTCTAAAAACACTAACTCTAATGGTGCGAGACCTATTGCATTTCCAATGCTTGTTTCATTGGCTGCTGTGAGTGGCAAATATAAGAAAGAGAAGCATAATCAAAAATTAGCTAGCATTCGCGCCAAGAATTTTCAATTCTATTAAGGACACGGAGGCGAGGATTATGCTTCTCTTTCTTATATTTGCCACTCACAGCAGCCAATGAAAAACGTTTTGTATGCAAATAAAAACTACATTTCCCATGATGCTTGTACATACATCACATCCTGTATAGCCCCATAAGAGCTGCTGCATCCTGTGTCTCCTCCTCTTTCTTTGCTCGAACATATACAGTCCACACATAAATAAATCCAGTCCATTGTACGGAATATGAGTCTCAATAAACATCCTTCAACATGGAGAACAAACATTACTAAATCCAGTCCTTTCCACGGGATATGAGTCTCAATTAACATCTTTCACATGGCGAACCATCGTCAACTGGAAGGATCACGTCTTTAAGCCAGAAGAACACCTGCTCCTTCTTCTTTACTGGAAGCTGAAAGGAATGAGACAGGAAAAACCCGTAACTTCTGCTGATACAGAATATCAAGTACATGCGGGTGGGTAATTATTACCACTGTAATAAACCGGGTGGGATAATCCTCGCCTCCGTGTCCTTAATAGAATTGAAAATTCTTGGCGCGAATGCTAGCTAATTTTTGATTCTATTACAGGACCGGAGGCTTCGGATTATGCTAGTTCAACGCTTAGCAACACAACTACAGTCTTAAATTTCCCACCGGTACATAATATACTTTTTAAATAGAGTCTGAGAAACTTCATCAGAAAAGGTAAAACTTGCACAACAATGGCAATTATCCAAACAAGAATGATAAATATTGTACTTGAGCAAACTGCGTATCACCATTGGTTCAAACACCCATTCCGGCCAAAGGCCCTCAACCATCGGCTGTAATAGCCTCGTACTCACATAGAAAATGATAATAATCATCAACAATCATATGAACATATAGTCGAAAAAATCAGATGATAATTCCGAGAATCATCGTTGTAAGCCATGAGGCATGTGAAGAAACACCCATAAAGTGCAAAGTCGTGTGACAAGGCCCTGACCACATGCAGTTCAGACCTTGCTGACAGGGCAATTTCTTATAGTACATACTATACCTGTAAAACGCGGGCTTGCCTCGCCATATGAACCCCCGAAGGTGGGATGCTTTGTAACACAGCCTGACAATATTTAATGTCCCGTTTGGAAACTTATGCCACCAAAAGAATTCGAAAGAAAACCCGACGCAAGTTCAGCAACCTGCCCTGAACCGAGAAGAGCCGCAGGAAAACGGCCAAATGGACGTTATAAGGACTAAAGTCCCCGTACATTATTTGGTAACTAATTCACCAGAAGAAATCAGTCCTCGCAAAGCCGCCAAATGGCGTACATATCCACAAGCGACCCTCTATCGCCGAAACCTCTGTAGGGAATGAAAGGTCCCAGAAATACGAAAAGAACGCGTTCGAGAACCAAGAAAGTATTGTAGATACCAGAAACTTGGTCGCAATAAAGCAAAGTCGGCATACATACACCCAGGAAAAAAGTTCCTACCACATTGCCATGTGTCAACCCGGACCCGCGCCTAATAAACGGCAACGATGAATCTGCGGGCCGTAGCTCTCTGGTGAACCATAAGGCATCTGCCTAGATTTACCTGAGTGTCACTACATTAGACAATGTAGAAATTGCAAGAAAAGGCAGGAGAACGAGCCGTCCTCCGCCGACCCAGGGGGCATTGGGAATCCAAAATGGAGTCCGCCCTGCACGAAAGATGTGACCAGTCGTCCGAAATACCAGGAAACCAGATGGAACAAACCTTTACCGCCATGTAGGCTAAGGCGGTATACCACAACAATCTAAATGTGAAATCGTCGGCAGAATGCCTGAGTTCTGGAATTAGTCCACTATGAAGATGACCTATATGCCCATATCCGCTGATCGTACTCGCAGTCGAGATATTGTGCATGCTGAACAGTAAGCCTCCAGAGGCGTGCACGACAAAGAGCCCGAATAACTGGAGGGGTCGGAAAAACTGTTTGAATGACGGTGCCCAACACACCACCACCGAGGCATCCACCCAAGGGAAACTCTCGTACTAATACCATCGGAAAGTCATCCTCGCATCGTAAAGTGGGGATAAAACCACTGAGTCGCATAGGATTGAGATAAAACAACCATGCCTCTATGTATCCAATTAACCTGAGAGATAAACAACACGGTACTCGGACGTTAATGGGGAACTGAGGAGGGAAGCCTATCCCTCGCATCAACCATTGGTACTACCATCGGAACAACTGCCCTTGTAGGGAAGGAGAGAACCAGACCCTCTCCTGAACGCTACCCTTTATACCCTCAACGATAATAAATCTGTCCCATAGGGGGCTCTGGTGTCCTGGTGTCCAACCTTACGAAGGCTTTGCGCCTCTCGGGCGATCCGGCGCAAAGGCGTCATACCGACGCCTATCACCGAGCGTGGCTGGCTACGACATTGATTTGCAGCCTGTGAAATGTGGGAATCCCTTTCTGAGACGACTAGGAAAAAGGAGGAAACGAAATAAAGACAATAACTAACAACGTAAAAAATAATAAGTAAATAGACAAAAACGAACGCATGCTGAAGGATTTGTGGTAGCAGAACAAAATGGGCGTCAATCAAGCCCTGTCACCCCGAGTTAGGTAACGTCATACATGAGGCCCTGTTGACCACACAAGAACGGGAAGAACCTGGGTGTCAACATAATCAGTTCAGGAGGCTCTTGCGCTCCTATCAGTAGTTGTCATCCTCCAATATAGCAATATAGATATATACATACATATTTTCCAACCTCATCCTCAAGGGACATCTGTATTCTATACATATGAAAGTGCAAGGCACAGTGCAATGGAGGAGTCGAGGGGGAGCCAACCCTGTGCACACTAAAACAGAGAAATGAATAATGCATCGGCTCCTCAGCAAAGCTGTAGTCATTATACCAGCCCAGAGGGCGTCGGGAGTCTTTGTAAAATACCAGGAGCGTGTGCGCACTCCGAGGGCCAGCCTATTGTTAAAGCCTGGCGGCTACCAGGAATCTGCCCAGGTAAGCAGGAGGCACTGAGACCTCAAACAAAACAAACAAGGGACGCCTGCGACGTGCGTAGGCCAATGTGCCCAAAGTAAGCCCAAATTGTGCCCAAATGGGTTACGCACACCGGAGCGTTATGACTCCATAACCGCACTCGGCTACTAGGGAAGCCTTTGGCGGAGAAAGCGCGTGACCGCGCAATAATTCAAACAACCCTATGGAAGTGACCGGAAACTTACGCAAAACAGCATCGTTGGAATGTAATCAAGGAGCAACAAATCAAGACACAAACACATACACCCAATTCATCATGGCGCACTCTGTAAAACAGCATTGTTGGAATGTAATCAAGGAGCAACAAATCAAGACACAAACACATTCACCCAATTCATCATGGCGCACTCTGTAAAACAGCATTGTTGGAATGTAATCAAGGAGCAACAAATCAAGACACAAACACATTCACCCAATTCATCATGGCGCACTCTAGCGCCGAATTCCAGCTCCAGAAGGAGCGTCTGATTCAGTTTGCGGCTGTCTAGGCCTCTCATGAGGATTAATCTCGCCGGCATAAGCAGAGCGACCTCACCACTCCCGCAGGAGCCATCTGAAAGTTGCATCAGCGCTACCAAAAAGCTGCCAAGCGCATACTGCCATCCAGTATAAACAGTAAAACATATCCCAGGAGAATAGTAAACTTAAATCGTGAGAAAACACAAATTACAACATTAATGGTAAATGGACATGACTCGGGGCACCTGGGATCGAACCCTGCACCATGGAGATCAAAGGCGGCAGCCTTGCCCCGAGGCCACGTGTAGACCGATCCACACGAAGCTGATGAAATCTGAAGACCCCGGCCGGGAAGGAGCGGCATGTGCTCATCAGCGGGAGTACAGAGCGCCTGAAAAAGGGGCCACCCGCGTAGAGGATATATCACCGTACCCACAGTCCCAGGACGTGGCAAGGAGGCGACGCGCGCCTGCTTTATCGAAGCGAGCCATGAAGCTCTGCGGAGATTGAGCGGTAAGGTGGACCGACAGATAAGGCGACAGACTCCGCTGCAGGGGGAGGCGCCACACCCGGGCGCCGCACACAGCCCCCGCAAGAACGCAGCAATGCCCGCAGGCCATTGGGGAACAAACGCCTGGCCAGAGAGACCGAACCGGTCACAAACAAAAGCGTCCACGGAGTACGCTGCTCCCAGCGGGAGCCGCTCCGCCCCCCTAGGCGGTAAAAAACAACCCATGGCGCCCGCGAGCGCTAACACAAGAAAGCATGGAAATGCAGCGTAAATCACCAACACATACTCCTAGGACCCTTTGTAAATTGAGGACAACCTAGATACTGTGTTATATCCAGCGCGCTGCAAACAGTCTTGAACTTAGGGAGCGCCGTTCGTTAAGATACACGGCTGCACGTAACACGTGCGCTACCAGCTCCCATAAAACACAATCACGCCACAAGCATGAAACATAGCGCGATATAAGCGCAAAGCATTTCAACATCAAGCGATCTAAACGCAAGGCATTTAATCTAGCATGCAATGAGCGCAAAACTACTGGCAGTAACCTCAAAGAAAATCCGTCAGTCAACCAAGACATTAATCATATCATAATGCTGTGAGCACTTAACTGTCTGCGTGAGCAGCAAAGAAAGAGGAGGAGACACAGGATGCAGCAGCTCTTATGGGGCTATACAGGATGTGATGTATGTACAAGCATCATGGGAAATGTAGTTTTTATTTGCATACAAAACGTTTTTCATTGGCTGCTGTGAGTGGCAAATATAAGAAAGAGAAGCATAATCCGAAGCCTCCGGTCCTGTAATAGAATCCGAAGCCTCCGGTCCTGTAATAGAATCTGGAACTCACTTCCGCCTCAGCTCCGGACCACCACCTCTTTCCAGTCCTTCAAAACTGACCTCAAAGTTTTCCTCCTTCAAAGACACTTCAAAATCTAATTCACACCCTCTCTATTCCCCGAAGGAAGTTCTTCCACTATAGAAAATTCTGTACCCTATGCCTATAGAAGTGCCTTTCCCAGTGTGTTATTGTGTTTTGAGTGTCTGCCATTTATTGCAGTTTTATACCTCTACTTGTATTTTGTACGCTTATGTAATTTGCATACGTCACTTTCTCCTCTTGTAACATATCGTTTGCTACCTCTTGTATTTTGTTTGCTTTTGATACATGCACAATTGTCACCTTTGCCTCGTGTATTGTAACGTTTGCTTTTGTAACATGCCCACTTGTAACGTTTGCTTTTGTAACATGCCCACTTGTCATTTTCTCCTCACGTAACGTTACTGTTCCTATTGTGAACGGCTCGGACACCTTCGGGTAAAGTCCGCGCTATATAAAAACGCATTATATAAAAAATAAAGAAAACACTGTGTTTATTGCAGCACAGCGGGATACCGACCCCCACGAAGCCGTGAGCCAGGGTTGGCTGCTACACAAGCTTCACACCTACTAGTGGGCGGGGCATAGCTAAAACTAGAAACCGAAGTAGGCACATTTACGCGCGCATGCGCAGCGAGTCTCATTGACGCATCCCAGGTCTGTTTTGCTCTCACTCGTCCTGTCCTGGGTCACTTCAAATCCTTTGTGGGAACGCGGTTTTCCAGAACACGTGGTCCTCGCCCCGAGTCAGCGAAGAAACGACTCGGCCAATAGGTGCGTGACAGATTTTATACTTGTATCCAGATTTTTCCCACTTCACTTTTAGGTACGCGACACCTAGTATTATGAATTTCCGCCGGACGGCAAAGCCTGTGACCTCTCGCTGTCGTTCGCTGAGTTCCTCCCATACACTCTATTTGGACTCGGAGTCGTGGACTGAAGCAAGCTGCAGGGTGCGAGCTCCTTCCCTAGGACGTGGGGGCGGAGAGTGGCCACCTACTTGAAGACGTCAGCCAATCATAGCGCCCCGCTGGTTGGACTGTAGTTCCATGAAAGGGGCGGGGTCACGAGGTATGGCAGTGGAAGTGGTTGGCGCACGGTGATGTGGTTAGGGCGATTAATCTGCTGAGGGACATTCTGGTGACTTGGTAAGGAGTGAATTGACACACCCAGTGACCTCTAAAGTAAAGAGGGAGCTAGCAGTCTAATCGATTCGCTTACCTATACCACACCCTCCTCTTTCCTGTAACTGACAGCATAACTGCTTCTTGGGTCTCGCCTATGCAGTGCTTGTGCTGTGTATTGGAGGCATGCTGTATTCAGGTAGGGACTTGAAGCTCCGCCCATCTTTTAAGCTGGCTCCTGTTACTGACCTTTCTCAATTATTGCTTTAGGTTGGTGAATAGTTTTAGTAGTCTGAGTTTTTAGGTCTCGTCTACATAGCGCGCATGCGTTGCATAGGAGGGGACTTTTGGAATCGATCAGCATTTTGGCCAAAAACGTGCATGATTTGCATTGCTTTCTATTGCAATGCGTGCACGTTTCTCGTTTCCCTTGCAGGAGCGTGCAGCAGGCTATCTGTTAGCAAATATCCCGCCTGCCGCTGCTCGTTCTCGCAAGGTAAATGTGATTTGCATAGGAGGCTCAGCTGTAACTCCACGTGAGCCTGCCTCAGTGGGCACTGTTATTTGTACGATGACTCATGTTTGAAACATCGCCCTCTCCGGACATCCACATGTGGCACACAGTTTCTATCCTCTTGTTTTTAATGCACTGCGATTTGCGGCTCGCGCACACAGACGCTCACACATGTGCTATCTCAAACTGACTGCACTGATGTCGAGAGTCTGGCAACATCTTTTATTCAGCGAGGAGTATTTGTTCCGCAGCGTTAAATGCCAGCTGAAGTCAACATTGCTCCACCAGTGTGACAGGACCACAAAGGTGCTTCGTTTTCTGGATTGTTGCTGCTCATGTAGGGAAGCGTTATCCAAAAATTTAGCAGGCGAAAGACATGTCCGTAGGATCCCAGCGGTGCCTGGCGGAGGCTGTCAGGAAGCAACCTTCACACAACGCTGCGGTCTGCGGCAGGCGTCGGCGTCCTGGTCCTCAAATTCAGTCATTCTTTTCTTTTTATTGTTAATTTCTTCTATCTTATTCTCTAAACTGACCCTTTAATTTTATCTATCAGCTGAATAATATCTTAAGACGCTTATGATGAGAAACGTAACTAAAAAGCAGGACCTGTTAATTCTTTCTTTGTTCCCCTACCTGTTCCATTTTATGTTTTTTTTTCTTCCTTCATCCACCCTGCTCTGATGTCCCAGTTCATACAATAAGACTTATTTATAAAGGGAACATTTACTTCATTCCCTCCTGAATCATTGTTTAATAATGCACGTTTGAAACTCACTAAAGCACAATCATCTGAGAGGACTAGCCGTGAATTCTATCTGCCTTAAAGTAGTCCATATACAGAGACGTGCGCCGGGGCAATGATATAAAAGCTAGGCTCAACAAGTACAGTTTTAAGTAGCATATCGCTACGTAATACAACGCAGACGCTGACGTCATCAAGAAATAAGCACACAGGAGCACCTGTTGGTCAATGTTTGCGGTAAACACATGGATACAAATAACTGTTTCTGTCCGCATCAACTTGAAAACGTGATTGACAGCTTAGCCCTATAGGCAGGGCCACTGCCATTATGCGCCTCTGCTGTTGCAGATTTATGGATTTGCAACATCCATCATCTACAGCATCAGTTGAAGCCCCACCTCCCCAAAAAATATTTGTGTATTGTAGTGTTCGACCGTTACCTATGAGGTTGAATATTTTCCCATACAATGTTAGAATGCATGAACAAGCATTGGCATAGCCAATAGGTCTCGCCTTTGGGACCTTATAAGTATTTAGCCATGCATCAGTTGATGTTGTTGCACCAAGGATATTGTGCTGGATAACTAAACACTTATAAGATCTGAAGGGGAGACCTATTGGTTATGCCAATGATTGTCTCCGTTTGTGACCTCCCATGACGACTGGCCCTCTTATGTGTGTTGTTACTTGGTATGTTTTATTTACAGTCTGTGAGCACTATTTTATTCATGCCTTTCTCCTAGCTGCCGTTGCAGGCACGATAAGCTCTCCTGCGTTGTAAGCAGCGAGGCACGCCGTCATGTTTTTAACAATGGCTGCCGTGTCTTTTTGTTTTCTAGGGCGTGGATTGCCAAAATCAATTTCTTTCAATAAATATTTATTTATATATTATTTGCTTTTTTAGTAATCAACATAAGTGGCGTGCTGCGCTTATTATGAAAAACGGAGAATATTGAAAAAATAGAGTTTGGCGAGCCGCACCTTTCATTTCTTGGGCGCTGCTCTTCAAACTCTATTTTTTCATTCAACTTTAACAATTACGGCCACACCTTTCTTTTTTTTTTAGGCCTGGCCGCCCAACTTTCTTCTCTTCTTCTTTTCTTAACCTATGCACATTTGCAGTGCTATAGGTCTAGCATTGCTAAAAAATTGAGCTGTTGGCGTTGCAAATAATAACGTCAATAGCTCAAACGTTTAGTAATGCGGGACCTATTGCCTTGCAAATGCTTGTTTTTAGCTACTGTCGCCCAGCATTCCTGTAACCACAAAAGCCCAGAGGCACGAATACCTACCCTCTGTATTTAAGTGCCCTACTGACAAACCCCAGGCTCTGTGCATCTAAATATTGACCCCATATTTATTTGAGTCTCTTTGATTGTCCTATGCATACTTTGCATGCGGCCACCTCTCTGTAATCATTACATTTTGTCTCCCAGTATAAATGTGCCGCTTACTCTAACCTCTTCTTTATTCTCAGCCAATAATCAACATTTTCCCCTCTTTACTTGGTCAGTCTTATTGCCTCTGAATTCCCGTTCATTACATAGTGCCCACATATACCAGATTAATTTTGTTTCACTCCGTTTCCTGTCAAAATGTGTATTTTTTTTGTTACATATTTATATAGCGCGAACTCGACCCAAAGGTATTGGAGCGCTTTACATGAGCACCTCATTTACATAACACATTCAGGCACGGGGAGATAAAGTGATTTGCCCAAAATCACAGAATGTTGGCGCTACCTCGAGGCTCGAACCCTGGTTTCCTGCACCAAAGTTGGCAGTTTAGCCGACGGACCACATCTGAGTCCCAACTTGTTCAACCCTTGCAGCTGGCTTTCAAACTTTTGGCTTTGCCTGTTCTTGTTTTGTTATGGCTTTTGAATACACTTATTGCTGTGGTACAACAGTAACGTTCCACAACAAATGCTACGAATAAAAGCACAGTCAAAGCCAACATTTTGGCAGCTAGCTATAAGGTGCGAATATGTTGGGACTTGCCTATAGATCCGCAAAAGCAAAAATTCTTTTTGGTTCTCATAACGCTAACATTGAGTAGTCCTTGGCACTGATGGAAACTACTTTGTGTGAGGACGTACTCCTTGAGAAAGACATAGACTTTAATATTCTTCTACTCTGAATCTAGTTACATGGTACTCCCAACAACTTACATTTTGTTATAGGGCTGGTCTTAAATATCTACTTTTTTCAGTTTGCAGTGTTCTTGCAAGTACCTATCTATGTGTGTTTTGTATTTCTGCACACAATGCTTGACTTGCCATCCTAAGTGGCGTGCAGTGTTTTTGTTTGTAATTTGCTTGACATTAATGTTAGCTCTTTCTAAAATGTTTGTCGTAGACATGTTTTTATCTGTGCATCATGTATAGCTGACAGGTTCGATGCTAAAAAATAAGTTTTCTTTGTTAAGCAATTGGGGCTAAATTGCTGAGTGGCATTTATTAATCACCTTTATTCAGCAGAGGACTGATGTACCAAGACCAGTCCATCATTTAGAAGTGGTTTTCAAACCATAAAATGACTTAGCCGTTACACCCTTGGCAGAGAGACTGGATATTGAAGTATCACCAACAACAATGTGTTTCGCAGTACTATGCATTAAATTTGCTTATAAGATGAGTATTATATGTTGCCCCCCTCTGCTAAAACTAGTATCTAGAGTATCAACTGTAGTTGCTTGCCAACTAGAAAATGCGTGTCAACTTTCCCTCTAGAATTTCTTGCTAGACTAATTGCGAAGCATCAACTAACTCCTTTACTGGAAACATACCAATTTTGAGGTGGTAGAGGATCACTGTTGAGAGTAGTGTTTTGGTAACCTCATTTATTACCAATTGTTGGAGTGCTTGGCCAGTAACCACTGAAGTTTGCAACAGTCAATCAATCAGGTTTCTTATAAATCATGACTACTCACCCGTGAGGGTCTTGAGAGGCTGAGGGGGGGGGGGAGGGGGGTAACTGCAGTTCAGTTGAAGGGCCAGGTCTTGATTTCCTTCTTGAATTGCGGCATCAATGGTGATTGCCTGAGGGGCAGAGGCAGGGAGTTCTACGACTTCGCAGTGAGGTAGGAGAAGGATATTCCTCCAGCAGTGGTTTCGGATCCGTGGGATGGTGGCCAGCGAAGATGTTTGGTGGGAGTGTAGAACGAGAGGCAGTGGTTGAGGTATGCAGGTACGGCATTGTGGAGGGCTTTTGTTGATAGGTAGCCAGTGAAGGTCTCTAAGGTGGCCGGTGATGTGGCTGCAGCGTGGGATGTTCAGGATGAGTCTGGCGGAGGTGTTGTGGATGTTATGCAGTTTCTTTTGGAGTTTCTGATGGGTGCCAGCGTAGCGTGGGCTGCTGTAGTCGAGTCTGATGCTGACGTACACATAGATGACAGTTTTCCTGGACTCAGTGGGGATTGACTTGAAGATCGTACGAAGCGGACGGAGCGTGTGGAAGCAAGAGAACAAAACAGTGTTGATTTGGCGGTTTATTGAGAGCAAGGAGTCCAGGATGATACAGATGTTTCGTGCCTGGTCTGTGGGGGTTCCGAGCGCTGCGGGCCACCAGGGGTCAGCGCAGGCGGTGGATGGAGCCCAGTGTGAGGACTTAGGTCTTGTCCAGTAGCATAGGCGTTCTGTGCTTTATTGCTGGGTCTTTTAATTTACCTATTTCAGCCAGAGAACTGATGACCTATTTTCCAGTACAATTTTTGTAGCCAATATTACACAATTCTAAATTAAATTATCCTGTGTGCATGTTTCTCAAGAAAGGCAGAAGTAGTTTTTGCCATTCTTTCCTTTCATATGGTTTCACAGCTTCTGGTAATTCAGCTGATTGTCCCCCCACCCCCCTTACCATCCCTCCTTCTTTTTCCGTTATTGAACATTGCACTCATTGAATACAGTGCTATGGCCGTTTCTTGTTGACTTTAGAATGCCTGGTGTTGGCCTGCTGAATTCCACAGCAGGGTGCCACATTTTGAGCCGCCTTTGAGACTTACCTTCAACCATCATTCAATAAATGTTTTATTTTGAAAGTGCTTAGTTTAGGAGAATTGATTTATGGTAGAAAACCCTGCCAAGTACATATCCTACGTTTCCCAGGAAGATTGCCATTTCACTGTAAAGATATGACATCTTCTCTCACACAGCAAGAGAGTGGCACATGCTTCGTGAAGCTCATAATTGTGCCCGGTCAATTTCTTAATGGCATTATCCTCCTAATAACCATGATCTGTTGAGCTCATACTGATACATGGCTCAAAATCCAGGTGTATGCATAATATTTAGGCATGAGCCTATATATTTGTGACGGGGTGGACTCGGGTCCGCCAGGCTTACCTGTCTCCCCTCTCTTTGAACAGCATACAGTCGCCTGACGGGGACCTGCGGAACTGGACGACACGGACACGGAAGAGGTCGGAGAACACTGTTTCTTTAATTGGGCGGAGCTGGACAGCGAGAGCCACACCGGACACGCCTCCGGGACTCAGGTAAAGGCCGCCCAGGAACCCAGTCAGGTGTGTTATGCACTCGGAGGTGAGAGAGACGGAGAGCGAAGAGAAGGAGAGGACGAGAGGAGATCGGGAGCGGAGGCGGAGGAGAGTCGGGAGTGGAGTCGAGAGGAGGCGGAGGAGAGTCGGGAGTGGAGTCGAGCGGAGGCGGAGGAGAGTCGGGAGTGGAGTGAAGAGAACGTGGTAGGAGAGGAGAAGAAGGAACATCGGAGGCAGGAGAGGAGACGGGAGAGGATCGGAGGCGAGATACCGAAACAGGACCAGCCGAGAGAGGACGACGGAGAAAGCCAGGAGGCCAACAGGAAGGCTCTTCCCCCAGCCACACTTCATCGAGGGAAGTGTGGCTACCCGAGGTACGGTCACGGCTTGCGGGCTGGGCGGGCTTTAAGTGGGCGAAACCGCCTTAGGAGTATCACACTCACACCCTGTGCACTACCCCACCCCTCACTATCCTGCACCCTAGAACCTAGCTGTGCACGTGTGAGTCCTCACCCCCTTTCCCTGTGAAAATGGTCTGACCAGGTGGCTAAAACGCTGTTCTTTTCCTTCCACATCGACGAGGCGGCCCGACACCGTGGAGCGGAAGGATCGGACTCCCAGTCCAGAAGACACCGGGAGGAGAGGAAAACAGCGACGGAGAAACGCTTACAAAGACTCACGGAGGAAGCAGAGACAGCGCTTCCTTATTATCGTAAAACCACGCATCGTAAACGTACTTTAAAAGCAATAAAGCCAGCGTTACCCAGATTCCCAGTGTCCGTGAGTCTCCTTGAAGGGATAGTTCCCGGCCCCACGACCCCGTTAAAACCCTTAGCTGTAGTACAGGTCCAGGACGACCCCGAGGCGTCACAACTGGTGGAGAATGCGGGCAACTCGATAGCCATCTGTGACACAAAGATGGAGGAATTATTGCAACGGCTAGTGAAGGGACAGGAGCAGCTAGGCTGGGCGATAGAACAACAGATAGCCACTGCCCAGGCGGATAGAGATGCGCTCAGAGACTCTGTAGTCAAAACTTTGGGGGAATTGCAACCGATCAGGATTGATCCAGCCGGCAACTCAGTGCGAGAAGTGAGACCAAACCCCACCCCATCAGGCATATCCCTACAAAAATATATTGCGGGTGAAGACCCGGATGCCTTTCTGGTAAACTTCGAGAGAGTAGCCCTCGCCTGCGGATGGCCTTTGGAGAAATGGCCGTTTTTCCTGGCCCCTCTATTGACAGGCGAGGCCCAGGCCGCGTACCAGGTGGCCAATGGTAACGGTCAGACACCCTATGCCCAGATAAAGGTCATCATCCTGGACCACCTAGGGCTAGACGCGGAGGCATATCGCGTACGATTCCGCAGGGAAAGAGGGAACCCCGGCGGAAACCCTAAGACTCTCTTCTTCCGTCTGAAGGCAGCCGCCGATACCCGCCCAGAGTAGTAAGGAGAATATAATGGACAAAATATATTTAGAGCAATATTTAGAGGCTCTGCCATTCGGAACTCAACGATGGCTAAGGCAACACTCAAACTTGACCACGGCACATGCCATTGAAATGGCCTTAACATTTTCAAGGGCCCAACCCCGGATACACCCGATGGAACCCGATAAGAATGTCAGAGCCCCACTTTGAGTCGACCAGAAAATTCGACCACCCCCGGGATTACCTGCACCCAGACCTGTGCATTCAGACCCGGCTCCATTCAGAGGCCCGCAATGCTTCGATTGCGGCACTTGGGGACATATAGCTCGATTTTGCCCTAAGAAAAGGATTCAGGAAGAACCCATGGAGGTCGGCTATCTACCCCGACCGGTGATGTTTACTGCGGAGCTGGGAGGGGCATACCACGTGAGTGTTCGGGTGAATGGTAGGAGCGTTAAGGCTCTGTTGGACTCCGGGTGCAAGCAGTCGGTGATACAGAGTAAGTTTGTGTGTGTTGCCCAGGTAATGCAAGAGTCTCTAGTACACATAAAATGCGTCCATGGGGATGTAAAGAGCTACCGGGTCGCCTATGTCCCCTTAGGGCTAGAGGGGGGGGCGGCAGATAGTGGTGAAAGTAGGCCTATTGGATTGCCTACCAGAAGAGCTTATACTAGGGACCGATAACCCACACTTTCTAGACCTTTTTTCCGAGACCTTGCAAAGAAGAGAGGTGAACCCAAAGACAGTACTTATAGCCCCTGAACCCTGGGAGGGAGACAGAAGCTTTCAGTTCGCCCAAGCCAATGACTCCACATTGCTTAATGCCTGGGAACAAGCTCATGCCGATCAAGATAACCCCAATCCCAGATATCCCCGATTCCTGATACAGGAGGACTTGTTATACCGGCAGGCAAAGGCGGATGAGCCTAAACAACTACTCATCCCGGTATGCTTCAGAGAGCAGGTCATGTTTTATGCCCACACCCACCTCCTAGCAGGACACATAGGCAGTGAGAAAACCACACAGAACATCCTCAAGAATTTCTACTGGCCCGGAGTCTACCAGGACATCAAGACCCACTGCCAGACCTGTGACGTGTGCCAACGTAAAAACGTACACCGACCACCGGCTGCTCCCCTGCAACCACTTCCCATCATTGGGACCCCATTTGAAAGAGTGGCGATGGATCTCATCGGACCCCTCCCGAAGACCAGCAGAGGAAACCAATACGCCCTGGTCATTGTGGATTACGCCACATTGTGGATCTTACCAAGGGTTATTGGCAGGTGCCATTGCGCGAAGAAGATCGCAAGAAAACCGCGTTTTCTACCCCTGGCGGATTATACGAATTTACCGTGCTCCCGTTCGGACTACACGGAGCCCCTGCGACATTTCAGAGGTTGATGAATGAGGTACTCCGGGAACATCAGGCCTACAGTTCAGCGTATCTGGACGATATCATCATATTCAGCCCCGACTGGGAGACACACCTCGGACATCTGGAAACCGTCCTACATCTGTTAGAGACAGCCGGCCTTCACGTCAATTCGAAGAAATCCAGGATTGGATTTCAAAAAGTAAAATACCTGGGATATGTGTTGGGCCACGGACTCATCGAGCCCCAAGAGGAGAAGGTCCGCGCTATTGCAGACACCCCGTTCCCCACAACCCTCCGAGACATGAGGGCCTTCTTGGGGCTGGTGGGGTACTACCGGCGATTCATACCCTCCTTTTCAGACATTGCAGCACCGCTCACGGACACCTTGAAGAGCAAAACCCCAAAAGCCAACTTCCTGAATCCGACCCCTGAAATGAGACAGGCATTCGTATCCCTCAAAAAAACAATAACTTCCCACCCGGTGCTCGCCTCTCCCGACTTTTCCAAACCCTTCATATTACACACAGACGCCTCTGATTTCGGGATTGGAGCTGTTTTATCCCAATTGACGGAGGAGGGGATGGAACACCCGATATTATATATAAGCAGAAAATTGTTCCCAAGAGAGGTGAGGTATCCAACTATAGAAAAAGAATGTCTGGCGATTAAGTGGGCAGTGGATAAGTTACGGTATTACCTGGAGGGACACACATTTAGCTTGTATACTGATCACGCCCCTTTGCAATGGATGAGCCGCAACGCCTCCAATAACCCCCGAGTCATGAGGTGGTTCCTCTCATTACAACCCTTTTCCTTCCACGTACTGCACCGAAAAGGGAAGGACAATGTTAGCGCGGACTTTCTGTCCAGGTTTCCTCTCCCTGATCGGGAGAATCGGGGGGGGGGAGGTGTGTGACGGGGTGGACTCGGGTCCGCCAGGCTTACCTGTCTCCCCTCTCTTTGAACAGCATACAGGCGCCTGGCGGGGACCTGCGGAACTGGACGACACGGACACGGAAGAGGTCGGAGAACACTGTTTCTTTAATTGGGCGGAGCTGGACAGCGAGAGCCACACCGGACACACCTCCGGGACTCAGGTAAAGGCCGCCCAGGAACCCAGTCAGGTGTGTTATGCACTCGGAGGTGAGAGAGACGGAGAGCGAAGAGAAGGAGAGGACGAGAGGAGATCGGGAGCGGAGGCGGAGGAGAGTCGGGAGTGGAGTCAAGAGAACGTGGTAGGAGAGGAGAAGAAGGAACATCGGAGGCAGGAGGCAGGAGAGGAGACGGGAGAGGATCGGAGGCGAGATACCGAAACAGGACCAGCCGAGAGAGGACGACGGAGAAAGCCAGGAGGCCAACAGGAAGGCTCTTCGCCCAGCCACACTTCATCGAGGGAAGTGTGGCTACCCGAGGTACGGTCACGGCTTGCGGGCTGGGCGGGCTTTAAGTGGGCGAAACCGCCTTGGAGTATCACACTCACACCCTGTGCACTACCCCACCCCTCACTATCCTGCACCCTAGAACCTAGCTGTGCACGTGTGAGTCCTCACCCCCTTTCCCTGTGAAAACGGTCTGACCAGGTGGCTAAAACGCTGTTCTTTTCCTTCCACATCGACGAGGCGGCCCGACACCGTGGAGCGGAAGGATCGGACTCCCAGTGCCAGAAGACACCGGGAGGAGAGGAAAACAGCGACGGAGAAACGCTTACAAAGACTCACGGAGGAAGCAGAGACAGCGCTTCCTTATTATCGTAAAACCACGCATCGTAAACGTACTTTAAAAGCAATAAAGCCAGCGTTACCCAGATTCCCAGTGTCCGTGAGTCTCCTTGAAGGGATAGTTCCCGGCCCCACGACCCCGTTAAAACCCTTAGCTGTAGTACAGGTCCAGGACGACCCCGAGGCGTCACAACATTGAAATCTTTTTCTTATTTTGGTAATGAAAGGGGTTTGTCAAATTTCAGAGAATGTTTGGGTGATCAAAATTATCAGAATCTCTCCTTTAAAAGCTACTTTTAAATTGTAACTAACACAATTTCCCAACGGAACGGAGTCATTTACAGCCTTTATAACCTGCAGCCCTAGCAGTAATCAGTGCTCCTGTTGTTAAAACCTTGTGTACTTTTTAGATCACTCTGGCAATAAAGCAGTATAGCAATTAGTTTGAAGACTTGAAAGTATAGAAATAAAACCCTGTGATGCTTGACTTTCTGTATTATTGGGATTATGCAAATAATATTCCCCATAAATGAAAATAAAGTACAGCGGTGGGAAAAGCCAAAATGCTGACTGTGAGGCCAGTAAGCCGTTGTTAGAAAGATGTTCAGGAGCTCCCACAATACTAATCTCAGACCATAAACCATTTGGCCAACTGTTACGGTGAAGGGGCACACAGAGGGCATTGCTGGAGTTGCTTTTGGGCAGAGGAACTAATTGAGGGAGGTCGGGTAACAAACCTACCTCTGGGTGCACATGCTTAGATTGACCTGCTGGTCCGCAATGACTTACATGCCTAACTGGGAGCAGCATTGAATTTAGCTGGGTGAGAAAGGAACATCAGGAGTTGCAGAGTTGGCAGCATTAATGGTGAGCCTTGAAGAAAAGGACTTTTTTCAGGTTCTTAACCAAGGCCCTCATAACATCTGGTAACTTTATTAAGACATGATAATTCCCTGTAACTTTTTTCCCATTTAAAGCACACTGAGTTAAGTACTCTATGGAGGAAAGGCACGTAATGATTCAGAGACTAAATTGATCTCTACAGTATGGGATCCTTCAATAAGGTCTAGCATTAATGGCACAACAAATAAGTTGTGCCCATCCTCAGGACCTAGAAAACGTATGTGTGGTCGAGCTGTAGGTGTTTCATGACATAATGGGCACCTGCACATCCATGGCCATGTTTGCTCCTATGTGTTTCTCCCCAGAGGGTTCAGTGCTAACTTGTAAAATCTCCTGCAAAGTTTCTTGCACAACTTCTTTGCCCATCATGTCCAAGGTTAATACAACTGCAACAGGGAAAGTATACTGCAAGACTGGGAGGGAAACAGATTCACAGAGTTGATACTGATACAGGGACAATATCTTGATTCCCTGGTGAGTGTGTGTATGTGATTTAATCTCAGCCCCCTGATATTCCTCCGTAAAAAATTGTTGTCCAAAATTTTCATTTTTGATTTGTGTTTTTGGTTCATTAGAGAATTTAGCTTGCGTAGACATTGCTGATCCGGGCCAAATTTATCTGGCTGACTTAAAAAAAAATGCAATGTGTTGCAGTGATGACGTAATATTTCAGGAACCATAAGACCAATATAATTCATTTTTGAGTCAAAACGTAGGTTTTACGGGTCAAGTAGTTTTATAGACACAGAAAATTACTCCTCAGAGCAACCTGTCTGCCATTTTACAAACGGACGGCTATAATAGAGAAAGAAGAGAAATATATAAAAACAAAACATATAATGGTTTTTAGGTCTCGCCTGTCGATGCGCATCGAGCAAGCGAGACTATGGGGGCTTATCCACTCTTTGTCCAACTTGCAAGGAATCGTGGCGATTCCTTGCAGTGCCCGTGGCTTTTAAGCTCAATGCGCATGCGCATTGAGCTTAAAAGCGCGTGCACATGCCCCCAGCCGCCTGCCTTGCCTACTCTCCCGCCCCCTCACTTCTTGATTGCACGGCCGCTAGGCCGTGCCTCCCCTACTCTCCTCCTCCTACTCTCCTCCCCTCGCCGTCTGTTCCTGCACTCCTCCCACACCCCCGCTCCGCCCCCTCCCCTGCCTGCCATGTCGCGTCGCATTTCTCCTCACCCCTCCCCCCAGCGCACAACGACGCACCATGAGGGCACAACGAACAATGCCATACACAATCTATAACTTTATGACCCTCTGTGTAATATGATCAGTATTACATAGGATGCCTCGGATACTACAGACAACGGGGGCAAGCAATAACCCAGCATATCATCACGCACAGCGCTGTGGGCTTTGTCACATTGCATACAAAAATTATAGTCAAGTTATAGCAAAACGATATTTGTAATGGGTGCACCTTTTCCTAGCGACGTACAACACGCGTGTATGCCCATTGCAATTATCGCTCAAAGGGTGCATGCAATAAGTCCTTGTTATCAATGCAAACACGGCATAATGTCTGTCCCCGTGAGCGATGTTACACAACGCGTCAAAACACTGGTAGGCATGGGCAATATCTGTTATCAAACACGACGTCAATCATTCGAAGCGAGACTTACATCATGTAACATGCCATGAGCACGTCTGGCAAACTAACTGCAACGTCGCTTAATAACGCTGGGGTGCTTTTTTTGGTGCGTACATGGATGGCTCTCCAAAGCAAGTGCGTGGAAATATTGTGCTTTGTGACGGCTGTGTGGGAGAATCTGAGCGCGCGGTGATATGCGGTGGATCTGCAAACCGACAATCGCCGCAGATGCATCCATAGGAAATATCCCACGGTCAGTAGTATAGATACAGCCATCCATTTCTGCCGGTAGAGCTTTATGGTGCGTGATGTCCAATGTCACTAGATATGTAAGTGCGACCCTCCGCGTCTGTCAGTGCCTACGCGTCATGCACTGAGGTTGACCACACACTGTCATGCACGTACGGCTGTATTCCACACGAATGGTTGTACCGACTGCTATGACTACGTACGGGACGCGACTACCTCCATATGCTATTTTGCACACATATGACATCATCTGCCACAGTTCCCTCGTCCTATTAATAGCATAAGTGTCTGATTTATGACTGACAGCCGCGAGGGGTTCCGATGTTCTGTGTAGTGCCGGTAACTTTGTTTACTTTGCACTTTGTTGAGCTTCAAAAGGGCAGAAAATAGATGTATTCTTCAGTACTGATTTGGTTATTTCGAGCAATTGCAGACTGCGAGTCGTGGCCACAGGCACCCGCTTTTGGGCCCTAAACTTGCATTTCTCCTCCCCCTCCCCAGCCAGCTTCCCCCAGGCCGTAGCAGCACTCCTCCCACACCTTTGAAGTGAAGCTTAGCTTCACTTCAAAGGCCCCTGCTGCTTCACACGGTGTCGCATTTCTCCTCCCCCCTCCCCTTCTCTGCCTTCCCTCCGTCTTATCACTTTTATCCTTTCATTATTTTTTTCTTTCCATTCCTCCCACATCACCGATTTTTCTTACTTCTTTGTTCCTTTCTTCACATTCCTTCTTTATTTTTCTTTCGTTATTTTTTCTTTCCTCTCCTCCCCCACATCACCGATTTTCATCCTTCTTTGTTCCTTTCTTCACATTCCTTCTTTATTTCTTTCCTTCCTTTTGTTTCTTTCTATTTTAGTTCTCAATTGTTATTCATCTCTGCTTCTTTCTTTCTCATTTTTTCTTTTCCTTTTTATTCCACCCCTCTCTCCTTCCTTTTTTTATTTTTTTATTTGAGTATTATTTGTTCCACCTTAGATCTTAATTCTTTAATGGTCCATACCTTTTGCAATCAAATTAATCCTTTACTCACCCTCACCCTCACCCCCCTCAACCCCTCACCCTCACTCACCCTCACTCACCCTCAACCCCTCACCCTCACTCACCCTCACCCTCACTCACCCTCAACACCTCACTCACCCTCACCCTCACTCACCCTCAACCCCTCACCCTCAACCCTCACTCACCCTCACCCTCACTCAACCCCTCACTCACCCTCACCCTCACTCACCCTAAACCCCTCACCCTCAACCCCTCACTCACCCTCACTCTCACTCATCCTCACTCACCCTCAACACCACACCCTCACTCACCCTCAACGCCTCACCCTAACTCACCCTCACCCTCAACCCCTCACTCACCCTCACCCTCACTCACCCTCAACACCTCACAATGACTCACACTCACCCTCACACACCCTCACCCTCACACACCGTCACACACCCTCTGCGTAACAACACCTCTCACACCCTCACTCACCCTCGCACACACACACTCACGCAACTTCACACACCCGAAGCCTCACACCCCCTCACTCACACTCACCCTCACACCCCCTAACCCGCACACCGCCTAACACTCACACCCCCTAACAATCACCCCCTAACCCTCACCCCCTCTCTCACCCCACACCCTCACTCCCTCACCCTCACCCCCTCACCCCCCCACCCTCACCCCCTCACCCCCCACCCTCACTCACCCTCAACCCCTCACCCTCACACCCTCAACCCTTCACCCTCAACCTCTCACTCACCCTCACTCACCCTCAACACCTCAGCCTCACCCTCACTCACCCTCACCCTCACTCACCCTCAACCACTCACCCTCACTCACCCTCAACTCCTCACCCTCACTCACCCTCACCCTCACCCACACTCACCCTCACTCACCCTCAACCCCTCACCCACCCTCAACCCCTCACCCTCAAACCTTCACGCCTCAACTACTCCCCCTCACTCCCCCTCAACCCCTCACCCTAACTCACCCTCACCCTCACTCACCCTCAACCACTCACCCTCACTCACCCTCACCCTCACTCACCCTCAACTCCTCACCCTCACTCACCCTCCCTCACCCTCACCCTCACCCACACTCACCCTCACTCACCCTCAACCCCTCACCCACCCTCAACCCCTCACCCTCAAACCTTCACCCTCAACCCCTCACTCACCCTCACTCAGCCTCAACTACTCCCCCTCACTCCCCCTCAACCCCTCACCCTAACTCACCCTCACCCTCACTCACCCTCAACACCTCACTCACCCTCACCCTCACTCACCCTCAACACCTCACCCTCAACCTCAACCCCTCACCCTCACCCACCCTCACCCACCCTCACTCACCCTCACTCACCCTCACTCACCCTCACTCTCACTCACCCTCAACCCCTCACCCTCACTCACCCTCACTCACCCTCAACCCCTCACCCTCACTCACCCTCACCCTCACTCACCCTCAACCCCTCACCCTCACCCTCACCCTCACTCACCCTCAACCCCTCACCCTCACACAGTGCAATAGGTCTCAGACCATTTCAGTTAGAGCTTTTAGAAAGGTTTATGGCTTTTTTTATTTGTAATTCTTTAGCATTGGCTACAGGAAACAAAAATGCTAAACATTTACAAAAAAAACCATAAACAATTCTAAAAGCACTAACTCTAATGGTGCGAGACCTATTGCATTTCCAATGCTTGTTAATCCTTTTATGTATACACCAAACAATGTTTATGATCTGAAAATGAAAAAAAAATGTTTATCACTCCTGTTTTAGAAACATAGATCACGTTATTTGTTTCGACACTCACTCATCGTACACTTGCAGAATGTTTAACATTTGAGAAGAGCATATTGACTGCGGCCTCTTTTTGCAGCACAGGTTTTGCAGGTACATGTACATTTAAGTTCTGTGGATAGAGGCATTTAGAAATATCATAGGTTTTAGCACCCCATCAATATCTTCCCAACCAAATTCACACATATCTTTCTCTACATATGCATGATCCAAAATATTTACATATCTTCTGATCAAGTAAAACACTCTTTTAATATGGCCACATACAGAATATGATTTTGGTGGAAGGTCACTTAGCTGGACTGATCTCTTGAACTCACTGGACCGAAGATTGTCAGATGTGTGACAGTTAAAACTTGTCTTTCCCACACGCACAAGGTACTTTTATATATCTTTAAAGTCACATTCTTTTTCTGTCTTAGCAAATCCTTTTAGAAACCTCTCAGGTTCAGCAGTTAAAGCTCCAAGCTTTGTTCCAGTTTTGCTCATAGTGCCATCACCCGTAAGAACATATGCCTTGATAAGAACACTGGGCAACTCTGGGTCAAGTTTCTTGCACAGAATATGAAGCAGGATTAAGTGTTGTGTTTCTCTCCTGTTCCATAACACATCCATAACTGATAATCTTTGACATATGACCATTGCGCAACATCTAAGTAGCTCAATAATAACATTTGACAGTACGATGACTCAATTGGAACCATTTCGAACAGCCAGCTCAATATGTGGCACAACATGAAGGTCAACTTCCTCCAATTTGCTGTTAAGTTCTCGAACAATATGGCCCATACTATTTGAATATATCTCTGCAGGCACCAACCCCTCATTGACAATCATTCCAGTTGCAATAAATGAAAATTCAGTGTTCACTGAAGCATCAGCAATGTTTAGGCTAGTTAACATATCCAAGTTAATCTTGTTCGTTGTTGATGACCAGAATGTATCAAGTTGCACAGGTATAGGTGTTAAATTTTTGAATTGATGCAGTCACAGTCAATTGTTCCACTTGTAGGCGTTTGTTTGATTCTCTCACATTCTTTCACAGATAGTTCAAGATAACTGCCAAAGACAATGTGCAATTCCTGCAATGTGCATACCGACTTTGATATCGGACTTTGATATTTGTAGGACTGTCTGAACGGCCTCTCTGCAGTTTTGCATGGATGCATTCTTGATCATTCGCAATTGTGAAATATAGTCCACTTGGCGAAGTGAGCTAAAGAATGATGATGGATTCAACCCAGATCAGTGACTTGGGGTGAGTGTCTGCAAGGTTTCAGTGCTCCGTCCATCATCTCCTTGTGATTGCTTTGTTCGACCTAGGTTGGCAGGGTATGCCCAAGCGTGGGCCCCTTGCTCACTTTGGCACTGGATTCCAGCTAGCCTGGCTGATGATGGGTGTTACCCAGAAACCGACCCAATGATGCTTGTTTCAGATTCAGGGAAGACCTGGCTTGGCACTTTGGGCTGGACTGTTCCCGTGAGGCACAGGGTCAAGGCTGATTTGCATTTAGCAGGGTCTGAACTGAGGTGGCGAAGTGAGTTATAGAATGATGATGATGGATTCAACCCAGATCTGTGACTGGGGGTGAGTGTCTGAAAAGTTTCAGTGCTCCATCCATCATCTCCTTGTGTTTGCTTTGTTCGCCCTAGGTTGGCAGAGTATGCCCAAACGTGGGACCCTTACTGAAATTGTTACTGGATTCAAGGTAGCCTGGCTGATGAAGAGTGTTACCCAGAAACCGGTGCCAGGATGCTTGTTTCCGGTTCAGGGAAGACCTGGCTTGGCAGAACGGGATGGTCTGTTCCCATGAAGCACAGGTCAAGGCTGATTTGCTTATAGCTGGGTCTGAACTGAGGTGGCAAAGTGAGCTAAAGAATGATGATGGATTCAACCCAGATCTGTGACTGGGTGAGTGTCAGAAAAGTTTCAGTGCTCCGTCCATCATCTCCTTGTGTTTGCTATATAGTCCACACCAACAACAATTTTTAATGAGGACACATTTTTTAAATTTTAAATTCTTCAGGTGAAAGATTTTTTACGAGCTCTTGTATGAATTTGTGCTTAACTGATTTGCATTTGGAGGAAGAAGATCATGCTACAGAATGTCCTTGGGAAATTCACCCCTTTCTTTTACTTCATACATCTCTCTATGTGCTTACGGATGTTTTTTTTTTTTTAGATTAAAACTCTTACGATGGCAAATTAAGTGTGGATGTTTAGCTTTAGTGATTGTCTCCGGCTTCTATTCAACATATAGTTTCGATCAATGTTCCGGGACATTTAGTAGAAGTGTCTTTATAGTGTTATCCACATATTGTTTGATCACAAAGTTGGGTAGTCGCACAGGCTCAGTCATTTCAAAGGGGTTTTCTTGCTGCTGCATGAAATTAAGAAAGCTGTCAACATGTTTATTAAAATGTTTCCCTCTCTTTCCCACAAGTTCGTGGTGAGGAACAGTTTCACAATGGTCCATTAATTTTGAATTTGTTATCTCACTGAAAACATTGCAAATAGAAAAGACTTTGTGGTAAATTATCTGCCATTGAGCAACATATTCACTTTTACATTTCTGACCAGCAATTCCATTTGCAGCTTTTCTGTGATCTCTGGATCGTCTATTCCAGTTTCATATCTGGAGCCACAGCATTGAACCTTCCCCCTCTGTCTTCCACCACAAAATGTCTTTGGGGGAATTTTCTGTAGAAGTATGGTTTTTCCTTCTCTAGCTTATTACTCTTTCTAAATAAAAAGGACCCATATCACAAATAGTTTATGCAATCAAATTTTTGAAACACAGTAATCAGTGATTCCACAGTCTTCATGTGCAGATCCCAATTACCTTCCTGATCAGCATGTACCAAGTTTTTTACTAGAGCTATCATGTGCAAAACATTTCCTCAGTACTTGCAAAGTTCTGATTTTTCTTCACATTTCTTGACAAACTCTCCAAACATGGTTTTCAGGTTCTTTTGAACTGAGTATATTGAACATTGCCTGGCTTTGAGTTATGTCTTTTGAATGAAGTGCACCCTATGCCTTGCTCACTTCTGAGATAAGATATGCAAAACCGAATTTGTCATTCTTGTTCCTGAAAGCATTTTAATGCAATGTTTCTGTAGCCTCCGATCTAATGAGAATACCTTTATAACGAATGAGAATAATGCTGCGGTGCCGCGTGCTGCGGTCTAGTTGGGGGTGGGGTTTAGCCTCAAATTGGCCATAGGCGAGGGGCGTCTCGTGGCGCTAGAAGGCGTGGTGGCAGCATTCCTGAAGGTCCGCTGAGCGCTGGGGGCAGATTGCGAGCTAGTGATACAGCATGGAGCTCTTCTGTCACCTGTTCCCTATTCCGCCGTGTTACTTTTTAATCAGCGTTTTCTGCTCGATATTTTTTAAATTCACTCCCCTCACTGTTCTTACCTGATTTTATCCGGGCCAGACTGCGGGTGATTTAATACCCGTTCCCTCAGCAAGGTGTGCCCCCCTGCCCCGGTCCATCACGGCTGACATGCCGCTTGTTGTGGAGGGCAGGCGCCATCTTAGGTGAGGACCTGAACCCCGGCGGTGCCGCGCGTTGTGGTCTAGTTGGTGGTGGGGTTTAGCCTCAAATTGGTAAGAGAAAGGGTTCCCTTAAGGCACAGATAAAGACAGGTATAAAATAACGTACCTTATGACTTAAAAAAACATACAACAAAATATGGAGAAGTTAAAAATTCATTTATTTGAATATATTAAAAAAACAATTAATAGGGATAACTAAACTAAATCCCTGAATTAAAACAAGATAAAATTGAGGTAATACATATAATTGCGACCTGCACAATTACAAGCAGACAGAACAGTTACAACATACATTTGTTGGATACAGGTTTGTGTATTCTTTCTCCACTCTAATATCACTAGAGTAGTATCACTACTAACTCAGCGTATCTATTATGGTGTTGGAGACTTGAATTATACGGTTTAGGTTGCGTCGACGCGTTTTGGTGATAACTCCTTATTATGATCACCTTTATCAAGACCTAAATTTTGACTGCCAGACACACACGACTCGGACCCCCACTGAGAGCAGAACCTTTATCTACTAACTAGGTAGACTCTCATTATGTTTGGCCATATCACGATGACCAAGGGACTGTGAAACCTTAGATCGTCCCATTAGGTTATCTTTGTGAAGCCTAAAAGAGAATTACAACCGCAACCTTCTAAACCATAACCCGTCAGAAGTGGAGAATTCGTGATATTTATATTTATACATGGCAATTGTGGCCTGATTGCATATAATACTTATGGTCTACAACACAACCATTTTTCCTTGGTCTCCTATGGTCAGGGGGACAACAAAAGATCGCATTTATTCAGAACAGAAACAGAAATATACTACTACCAGCGGCATTGTATAAGGCGACTACAGAAGCCCACGCTCCAATTAGAAAATGTGAAGTGATTCCTATAAAGGATCGTCAATATTATCCAAGGGGCAATTTTACATATTCTCTGGTTCTGGCAGACAAAATTTATGTCTTGATATAGGTGATCATAATAAGGAGTTATCACCGAAACGCGTCGACGCAACCTAAAGCGTATAATTCAAGTCTCCAACACCATAATGGATACGCTGATTTAGTAGTGATACTACTCTGGTGATATTAGAGTGGAGAAAGAATATACAAACCTGTATCCAACAAATGTATGTTGTAACTGTTCTGTCTGCTTGTAATTGTGCAGGTCGCAATTATATGTATTGTCTCAATTTTATCTTGTTTTAGTTCAGGGATTTAGTTTAGTTATCCCTATTGATTGTTTTTTTAATATATTCAAATAAATGAATTTTTAACTTTTCCATATTTTGTTGTATGTATTTGTTAAGTCCTAAGGTACGTTATTTTAGACCTGTCTTTATCTGTGCCTTAAGGGAACCCTTTCTCTTACCTAGGTTGAATAACCCTATTTCCCTTGGCCTACACAAGGGGTACCTCTCTGTTTTTTTACAGTTAGCCTCAAATTGGCCATAGGCGAGGGGCTTCTCGCGGCGCTAGAAGGCGTGGTGGCAGCATTCCTGAAGGTCCGCTGAGCGCTGGGGGCAGATTGCGAGCTAGTGATACAGCGTGGAGCTCTTCTGTCACCCGTTCCCTATTCCGCCGTGTTACTTTTTAATCAGCGTTTTCCTCTCGATATTTTCTTAATTCACTCCCCTCACTGTTCTTACCTGATTTTATCCGGGCCAGACTGCGGGTGATTTAATACCCGTTCCCTCAGCAAGGTGTGCCTCCCTGCCCCGGTCCATCACGGCTGACGTGCCGCTTGTTGTGGAGGGCAGGCGCCATCTTAGGTGAGGACCTGGACCCCGGCGGTGCCCCGCACTGCGGTCTAGTTGGGGGTGGGGTTTAGCCTCAAAGTGCAATGGCCCCCCGGAAGCGCAGCGGACGAGCGCGACGATGGTGCGCCTAAGGTAAGCCCGTCCGCGGCCGGCCGGGGCAAGGGGCAAGTCCCCCTGCCCGTTTGTCCAGATACTCGTCTTCTGACTTAACCCATTTGCATGCCCATTGGCCTCTTACTACGACCACTCGGTCTAGACTTGAGTCATTGGGGTTATTTTGTGTCGGGGATATCTTCCCTGAGATGGACCTCCTCCTGACCCCAGTCCCAGCCCTCTTTCCCAAAACACCTCCCTCCCCAGATATTGAACCCCTTCCTACCACAGGGGTCTTATATTCTCAACTCAATGTGAGCTATCTCAACACTCGCTCACTGGTAAATCACCAGTTGGAAATTTTTCACTACCTAGACTCCTTGAAACCTGATATATTGCTGTTGACCGAGACCTGGCTTAACGAGGAGTCTTCTCCAGATATTTGTGCCGCAATCCCCACTGGTTATTCTATTCTTCAAGTGAGCAGAGCCTGTGGCAGGCTAGGAGGCGGGGTAGCAGCTATTATCAAACACCCAATCAGATTTTCCACTCTGACAACTTTTAGTATCCCCTTGGTTGACCTTCTTGTGTTGAGACTGGAATCCCCAGTGACACCCCTTACCTGTGTCTTGGCATATCGCCCTCCTCAGTCTATGCATGATTTTCCGATGATGTTTGGCGATATGCTTTCTCAATTAGTTATTAACCACTCTAAAATCCTAGTTCTAGGAGATTTTCATTATTGGCCCTTTCATGAGAAGGAGAGCGCTTGTTCTGCTACGTTTTCCGATCTTTTATCTGGAATGAACTGCAGTCAACATATAAATGCAGCGACTCACATTAAAGGTCACGTTCTAGACCAGGTCTGGACTCTGAACCTGGATATTTCTGCCCCTCTTATCTCTCCCTGTTTATGGTCAGACCATTCCATAATCTTCTTTTCTCTCACGGTCACCTCCTATCCCAGTAGGGCTTTAGAGGGTAACCTTTCGGCCCGGAACTGGAATAGGGTGGACCTTAGTGAATTTGTTAACCTTCTTAGAACCTCAACTCCTTCCCCCTCTGATTTTGATCTTATTGACACCCAAGCATCTGTCCTTACATGCTGGCCCGAATCAGCCAGTAACGCAGTTGCACCTCTCAGGCAGATCAAGCTTAAGCGCCTGCACGACGCACAAATGTGGTTTACTGAGGATCTCAAAGGCCTAAAGCTTGGACTTAGGCAAGCCGAGCGCCGCTGGCGACGAGGCTATGCTGTTGACACGAGGCTGCGGTTCATGTCTCTGCTTAAAGAGTATAAAACAGCGGTCCTACATGCAAAGACCTCTTACTTTTCTAAAAAGATTGTTGACTCGGCCTCTAAAACGAAAGATATTTTTTCCATTGTGAAGGAGTTGTCACACCCAGATAGGGTCACCATTAAACCTCTCCCCTCCCGTGTGCTTTGCGACTCCCTCAACCAGTTCTTTCTGGATAAAATTGCCAATATTAAAAATAGCATTTCACTTGCGGGTCCTCCCCCTTCCCCTATGCTTAATTTTTCCCTGTCCTCTCCTAACCCTCAGCGATTGACTCAGATCCCTCCAATCTTGGTGGAGGAATTTTTAGCTCTCTTAAATACGGTCGCCTCTGGGTCCCCCTCTGACTGCTGTCCCCCTCTAATCCTTCGTGAGGCTTTCACAGCTTGTCCACTTCCCCCCTTGGGGCTTCTAAATAAGTCTCTTTCCTCTGGCCTGGTTCCCAACTCATTTAAAGTTGCAGAGGTTCTGCCCATCTTAAAAAAAACCACGGCAGACCCTTCGGTCATGAGCAACTATTGCCCTATTTCCCTTCTTCCCTACCTCAGTAAAATTCCTGAGTCTCGTGTCACTAACATCTTGAGCTCATTGGATGTATGACGGTACAACGCGTACCGTCACAACGCATCCCTTTACACCGCATCCCTTACAACGCAAGTCGTTACCACGACTTGCGTTGGGGGCGCGGATTTCGAATAGTATAATTTACTATTCTAACACCAGTCCCCGTGGACCCTAGGGAAGGTGTTGGGATAGTAAATTTACTATTTTTAATCCTTTAGCGCCCTCCAGCGCAAGTCGTGGTAACGACTTGCGTTGGTAAAGGCACCGCGTGGTAAAAACTTTGTGGTAAAGGATGTTTACCGAGCTCCTTTAGCGAACGTTCTCAAAATTTTGACTCCCAACAGGCCGGTTTTAGACCCGCCCATTCTACGGAGCCGGCATACTTTCAGTTATGGAGGAACTGCGGAGAAGGGCGGACTCTAACATCAGCCAGGTTCTGGTGCTCCTTGATCTGTCGGCCGCCTTCGACACGGTCGACCATGATATTCTGGTCGACCGTGTCGGGGAGGCGGGCGTTCGCGGTACGGCTCTTGACTGGATCCGCTCCTTTCTGAGTAATCGCAACCAGGCGGTTCGGCTTTCGCAGTTTATTGCGGACAGGGTCGAACTGACATGTGGTGTCCCACAGGGCTCCTCCTTATACCCCCTTCTTTTTAATTTATACCTGACCCCCCTTATTCGTTCTCTGCGAGGTAGCCATGTCACAGCGTTCAATTACGCGGATGACATTCAGTTAGTCTTTAATATCGACTCCTGGGACCAGTCCATTGCCAACTTTCAGTGAACCCTCTGTCACATCAGTGACTGGATGGGGGTCAACCAACTCAAGCTTAACCCTGACAAGACAGAGTTGGTTCTTGTCGGGGGTGCTGCCAATTCATGTAAATCCCTTTTTTGGCCTGCGAGGTTGGGTCTCCCCCCAGCCCAGTCGACACAGCAAAAAGTCTGGGCGTTATCATCAGTAACGATCTCACAATGAAGCCTCAGATCAATGCTGTAGTCTCCTCTAGTTTTTAGCAGTTACGGAAAGTCCGAAAGATTGCCCATTTTTAGACCATTGAGGCCCTTTCTCTAGTTTTGTTAGCCATAGTCATCTCGAGGATAGATTACGCCAATTCTCTCTACGTTGGCATCCCGGCTTACTTAATGAAGAGGCTACAGCTTGTTCAGAATCAGGCCGCACGTCTTATTTATCATCAACTCAGGCACCAACACGTCCGTCCTTTGTTAAAATCCCTTCACTGGCTCCCCGTGTCCGAGCATTGTAAATTCAAATTAGGCTGTACTATCTTCAAATCCCTTGCCGGAACGGGTCCGTCTTTTATCTCCTCACTACTGCACCCTTATGTCCCTTCCCGCAACCTCCGTTCCTCCCATCTTGCCTTGCTCAAGGTTCCGGTTTTTAAACGCAAGAAACATGGAGGCTTGAGATTTTCTTTTCTTGCCCTTTTCCTTTGGAACTCACTCCCCCTAGGCATAAGACTTGCTTCCCCCTACACTTGTTTCAGGTCCCTTCTTAAAACCCACTTGTTTTGTAATGTTTATTACTAACGCCTTTGCCTTGCGGACTGTCTACCCCCCTGTGCTCGAGCGCCAAGAAACCGTTAGGTGTTAGTTGCGCTTTAAAAATATTTTTTACATTACAATACATAATGAGTTCCTCTCAATTCTGACGGGACAGTTTTACTTCCAGTTGTTCCAGCTTCGATAAGTGCATTGTCTATGCCACATCCACTGAGATAACTTCCTGCACACCGCAATGCAACATTTGTTATGTGGAAAACACCCATCATTGGATAAAGATCATCAAATTCTACTAGTTTGCTCATACAAATGGCAGCTACAATATGGAAAACACCTTCATTGCGGAAGATTGGCAGGATAGGCTGGTCTTCAAGCTGAGCAAGAACATTTTAGAATTTGTTTTAGGGCTGTGTATACTGTTGGGTAGTTTGTGACTTGAGATGGTATTACTGGTAAAAACCCAACCTTCTTCAGTGGGACGGTTTTCTGGGAGATCAGGGCATGAATTCCAGCCACTGGCTTTTCATCATCCTTCAGTTCACATCAAATAAGTGATATGATAAATTGTTAAATCCGCTTTGCGGACTGCAGCATCAGGTAGAAGAAGATCCATGACCCTCAACCACTTTGAAACTGTCTGGTAGACTGGGACGTGTTGACGGCTTGCAGTGATTTGCACACATTGGCAAGGCAGTTAAGTTATAAGTTTGCAGCTTCTTTTGTGTATGCCTACAGCGGACACAGCTTGTCTTACAGCAGCTACTTCATTGGTACTTTATTGAAAAATCACCATGGCAGTATCGTGTGCTGGAGATTCCAGACAAAGAAGAGCTATCTTCCAAATTATCAAGAGCAGCAATTGTAAATTATTTCCTGGTAAAGTCACTTGGAAGTGGTGTGCTGTTGTATTCACAAGATTTTACAGCATGAGCTGCTAACCAATTCCTGCCCCATACTATGTCGTTATAACTTGTTGATACGCCAATCCTATTTATTGAAGTGATTAACTCTACTTTGCACGTCAGAGATGACATGGGCAGTCATCATGTCTAGCAGAGTTTTCTTTTTGCTGTGTGTCACGAACCTTGGGCTGAAAGCGAGGCGATTCACCTCTGTCATATGGTTACTGCGTTTCTATATATTGTGTTAAGTTAGCATGAGTTTATTAAATGTTTAAACAACATATTTTCCTTCAGCTTCAGTTTGCACACGGCACCTAATTGTTATTGTAGCTTTCAACCTAGACGAAAGATGTGATTTATTTGAGAATAATATGTTATTGCTCTGATATCAGTTTTGCTTGGTACAACTGTCTGCACACTGAGAACTGCACCCTCTAAGAATAACCTAACACAAGGTTGCTGAAAGCCTGATCCTCGCACCACATTAGACATAACACAAATAATGTTGCTGCCAACATTGGGCTCTACGCGGGTTTATGATAGAGTTACAGGGAATGAATCAACACACTTGATGCTTCGCATGCAGAGAGCTGGTAGCTGTGGATGTGATCTGCTCCTACTGACCATTAGAGGTATGGGCCCGCCCTGCTAAAAACCCAAATGAGACCTTCTTAGATATAATATAATATGCTAAATAGGGTGCGCGAAATATAGGTGATACAGAATTTCTATAGATTTTGCATTATATTATGCTATCACCGTTCGCTTATTACGGACTAGTGACTATGCTGATAACTCTGATTTTTATAATATGTTTGTTGATATTATATAA
This sequence comes from Lissotriton vulgaris, assembly GCF_964263255.1. Taxonomy (NCBI): domain Eukaryota; kingdom Metazoa; phylum Chordata; class Amphibia; order Caudata; family Salamandridae; genus Lissotriton; species Lissotriton vulgaris. Next base: position 399,380,217 of record NC_141699.1, on the reverse strand, counting down.
GATACTGCGTTTGAGAACCTTGCATTGAAAAATAAACATTTCAAACTTGCACATGTGTTCTTTGACTCCCCGTTTTGGTTTGTACTGATTATACAACGAAAGAGTGTTCATGTGTTCCACGATACCTGAGGTACCCTAAGTTCATGTTCTGGATTGTCTAAGTCATTGGGAAGTTATTACTACTGATGAGACACTGTAGCTAGCTTGGTAAGGGGATTTCTGAAACTAAGGTGAGTTTTGGGTCACCCTAACTCACCCAGGTTCTAGATCTCTGTGCACAGTTCTGTGGGAGAACGGAAACCCTGCTACATGGCGCCCATACGTTGTTGGCCTTATATCATGACACTCGAGTAGTATATCATTCAAACCTTAACCCCTTCATTCCCGTTTCCGGAAAACGGTGGTGTCGGAAAAACCTACCTATTTTTGAAATAGGTATTTTCAAGCTTGAATTTATCTAAAACGGTTTCTTTGAATTACTACCCAGTTGTGCTACAAAGTAATCTTTGTTTTTTCAACTTCCCGTGCTATCATGGCACAAGCCGTGGACATCCCGCAGCATAGTCGCATTGCGGTGCGTGACCACTTGCGGGCTTATAATGTCCCTGTGGAAGGCTTGGCTGTTGTTCTGGTGGTGAGTGCGGAACATGCTTACCCGTACGAACTATTTTATTCGTGGGTGACATTTCCGGCGGTGAACGCTAATTCTGGTGTTTTCCATTCCTACACTGCTACGGCTGTACCGGCTGCGTATGCTCCGTACAGAGCACTGGAGGTTCTTATTGATGCTTGGCAGCATGGAGTTTGGTGGCGCCCTACCACACGCTTTAACCGCTCCGAGGTTGGGTCGTTGTCCATTCCGGGCACACCTTGGCCCGCTTTGGCTGGATTCACTCCTCACCCTAATCGCGCCGCTTGTGGCGTGGCTGATCTGCGGCAACTTCATGAAGTCGCAGTGTCTGTGATTAGAGAGCTTGTTCATTACACTAGCCGTAATGTTCAAGACGTAGCCCCTAGGGGTGCGCAGCTTCGTGCAGAACAGGCTGGTTTGAAAATCAATCCTGTCATGGTGAATTCCGTGATGGGCTAAAAGCCCCAGGACAAGGATGATTTTCCGTTCTGGCTTGCAGAGAAATTCGGCCAGCTAGAAGCTGTGTTTCCTAATACGAATTCCGGTGATAAGCACCGGATTCTTACACTAAGTTTACCGAAAGATTTGGCACCTGAACTTGTTAACTGTGAGACCTGGGGTAAGACTTTTGCAGCGGTCTATTCGAGGTGCTATGGCACCCCGTCTGTGACCAATCTGGGTGCGGTCCTTAAACGTGTTCAGGACGAACACGGACCGGAGTCGGTGGTTGAATTGGGTATGCGCCTGTGTGGCACCTTTGATGTAGTTTGCGATCTGATCCTTGCAAATGTCAAGGGAGATGCAGTGAACTTTCAGGTTGCTAACGCTTTAGCTTTAATTCCCGAGGCCGAGAGACCCCGTCAGTTGGCAAGGATTATTGTGGCTGCTTATAAAACGGTTGGCCGCAATGCAAAGGGGCTTAAGGGTTTTCCTGATAAAGAGAAAAAGCAGCCCCAGGGTCAGTCTTCGGAAACTAGTGGTCAACAAAAGTCCAAGAAACAAAATTGGCCAAAAAAGCAGACTCAGGGTAAGCAACAACAACAACAAACACAGGCTTCTGCTCCTGCGTCTCCGTTGCCTGCGCAGTCAGATCGGGTTTATGATTTGCGCGATCGCGCGATGATTAAGTCACCTGAAAGGTTTCAGGCTTCTGACCAACGCTCTCCTCGTTCCTTTCAGGACTCATCGGCTTCGTCAGCCGGTGGTGGAGGGGGCGGCAGGGGCCGGGGTGGCCAGCAAGGACGTGGTCAGCCCGCACGCGTAACGGTGGAGAACAGCAGGAAGGCGCTACGCCCAAGAGACCACAGTTTGCCACGAAGAAAGTCGCCGCCCTGACAGCGCATCGATATGCCCCAGATAGTGAGAACGCGGCTTCGGAATCTGACGTGGGCTCTGACCTTGCTGGACAGCGCGGCAGAGATTACCATAGTGAGAGAGGCCCTCCGTCCACTGTTGAAGGTGACAGCGACTGACACTTATGTTGTAATTGAAACTGCTGACACGCATGTTGCTCCCCCTGAGAGACTTTTTGAAATTGTCCTGTTAATAGAAGGTGACATGCAGCGAACTGTAAAAGGGGTATTTTGGGAAAATCTCTCGTCTACGTATGACATTTTGCTTTCGGCGGCTGACTGGCCCCCACCTTTTGTTCTCGCAGCTCCGCGAGGGGAGGAGGTGATCCTCCCCAGTTTCGCGCACACTGTATCGAGAGTGGAAGCGCTGCATTTTGCAGAAGAGTGGGCTCTGGCGCTTGCGCCGGCTGTGTACCGCAATCAGTGTGGCTGGGATAAATTGTCTCCAAGCGACGAGATTCCTTTACGGTCTCAGCCGCAGCCTCAACCTCAATATCCCATACGGCGTGAAGCCAAAGCTTCAGTCGCAGCTATCCTTGAACAATTGGAATATCAAGGTGTAATTGAAACGTGTGTCACCGATGAATAACCCCCTTTTTACTGTAAACAAGCCGGACGGCTCATATCGTTTGGTTTTGGATTATAGGCATTTAAACTTGCATTGCCGTAACTGCGCAGTACAGAATACTCATGGCTCTGCTTTAGTGAATAGTCTTGAGCGTAAACGGTTCAAAACCACTCTTGACATTTCCAATGGTTTTTATGCCCATAGATTAGATGGTCTAAGTTCCCAATGGACCAGCTTCACATGCGGCGGTGTGCAAAAAATGTTTCGGCGTCTCCCAATGGGCTATAAGAATAGTCCAGGAGTATTCTCCGCCCGCATAGTCTCTCTTTTGGAGGGCTTCGACCCAGTTGCTTGTTCGTATGTGGATGACATTTATCTCACTGACGACGATCTTTGGGAGCATCTGTGTCGAGTGAATAGCATAATTTGTAACTTTGCAGACATTGGTTACAAATTTAACTTTGCAAAGTCACACATTGCAGAGTACACAGTGTTGTTTCTCGGCTACGAGCTTAACAACGAGGGAAAGGGGTTGGCACCTCATTTCCTGGAGAAATGCGCACAGTTACGCTCTCCGACAACACTGAAAAAATTACAATCTTTACTGGGCTTTTTGAATTTCGGGAGAACTTGCATTCCGGAATATGCCCAGCGTATCAAGCCTTTGTACGCTTTGATACAACCATCTTTTTCCAAATCATGCTGGCTGCCAGAGCATTCAGCCGTTCTGCAGTCTTTGCAGGCTGATTTGCTCGCTTCTGAATATTTACAGACTCGTGATAACCAGACCAACCTGGTGATAAGAATTATCCCTGGGGCGGTGGGTTTCACGTACCTGACTTTTAATGAAGGAGATACAGTACCTATTGCTTACAAGTCACACTTGTACACTTCGGCTGAGCTGCGTTTTTCCACTGTGGAGAAAGTTTTAACGGCTGTACAGATGGCAATTCTTAAGGAACGTGCCCGTGCCCTGTCACAAGGAAAACGCATGTTGGTTGTTACCCCGTGTCCTGCCTTGGAGGCAGTTACGAAAGCCAGTGTACCTAATTCCAAAGCTTTGCACCCTAGGTGGATTCAGTGGGCTGCATCCTTGACGTCCCAGGATGTCCCGTTTATTTTTGACGCCACTTTACGGTCGCAGGAGTATTTACAGTATGAATTTGTTCATCCTGCTCCTTTAGCAATGCGGCCGTTGGAGGATTTCCATTGCATCATTTACACTGATGGTTCGGCGCAGGTTGCGCATGGCTCTAAACATGCCTACGTTTCCGCATGCGCCATTGCGATCGGTGCCATGGTGAACGATGAGTTCAAGTCCAGTGTCGTGCACACGCAGACGCTTGGGGACTGCACCGCACAATTAGCAGAGCTTCGTGCTCTGATGCTTGCATTGGAGTACGCAGATCCAAGTGTGACGACTTTGATCGTAAGTGATTCATACTACTGTGTCCAGTCTTACAATGAAAACTTGTTCTTTTGGATTCAGAATGAATTTCGTGATTCCAAAGGTAGCACAATAAAACATAAAATGATCTGGGTCCGAGTGGCAGAACTTAAAGAGAAGTTGCCACTCGTGTTTGTGATTCATACTCTCGGCCATCAGCGCGTGGGGGTCCACGCTGTTGGTAATTCGCTTGCTGATGAAGCAGCGAAATCAGCGGTATCGAAATACTTAGTTGCAGCAGTCACAAGATCCAAAAGCAAAATAGATGACATCTTGGCAGCTGTTGCTGCAATCGAGAAGGGAGGTAAATATCCTGCGGGATTCCCTTCTAAATACACATACCACTTAAGTCCCGATAAGGTTCCTTATGTGAAAATTCCTGATGTTGGCGAACGTCTAGTTCCCAACTCGGATCGCAGGGCGGCTTTGATTACAGCGGCTCATGAAGGTGTGGCGTCTCCGCATGCGGGCGTCTCAGCCTCTGTAACTCAGCTACAACAAAGGTTCTGGTGGCGGGGACTGTACAAACAGACGCGCGATTATGTCCTTCAATGTGACATTTGCCAGCAGATTAAACCTTCAACTGCTGCGCGTCCGCCTCAGACACAGTTGTACATCTCTAATAAACCGCTTGGATGCGTTTATTTGGATCACTGCGGTCCATTTTCTTCTGATACTGCATACAAGTACATCTTGGTAGCAGTTGATTGATGCACACGCTTTGTGTGGGTATGGCCACATCGGAGCGCTGATTCACGGACTGTCATCAAGGATTTGCGAGTCTTTATAGGGATTTTTGCCTGTGGTACCTTCCATTCGGATCAGGGTCCGGCTTTCGCCTCTAAGGCGTATAAGGATGCTATGGTTTCGTTGGGGGTCCAAGTCAAGTTTTCAAGTCCATACAGACCCGAGGGTAACAGTGTAGTGGAACGAATGAACCGTGACTTAAAGAAATCTTTGACAGCCCGAGTTATAGGCACTGGCAGAAACTGGTTAGCCCACCTCAATGGCGTGCAGCGTGCGCTTAAAAATCTCCCTAGAAGGTCTCTGGGTGGGCGGACCCCGTACGAAATGCTCTTTGGTATCAAGATGTATGTCCCTGACCTCGATGGTCTAGACGGCAAGGCCCAGGCCACGGCCTTTGACGTAGATGAACATTGCAATGTTTTACAGGATCTACAAAAGACCAGAGACAGTCTAGCAAAGGAACATTTGCCCTCCACATCGGATGATGCGATGCAGATCCCGGTAGTTGGCTGGCTACCCCAAGTTGGAGAACTGGTTCGAGAGAAGATCGATCACAAGAAAGAGTTTGGTCCCTCATATCGTGCACCGGTTCGAGTTCTTGGAGTGAAGGGCACAAGAACAGTCATTTTACCACCACTTCCAGGTCGTAAGGAAAACAGATTTATTTCTATTGACAATGTCAAGACACACAGGGTGGCCGATTCTTCATAGCATGACACCGGCTGTTTCCTGTCCTTCCATGGTGAGGCACTCTGTGCTGGCTATTACTTCTGGTGCAGAACAGGAGGTGTCCCTCGAGATGCCTGCCATATCCAGTCCTTTATTAAATACTATTCCTGTTACTAACATTGATGAGCTGAACTACACCTATCCTGCTGATTTATCGATGCCTGATTTGCAGACTTGTTTGGCCGACCAGTCCAGATTCTCGTTTCGGAACTATCAAAGAAACCCTCAACTATTGCGAAATATGCCACGTTGTTTAAAAAACATTTTTTAATTCCCCCATGGACATACATTTGGTTGATCCTATTTTCATTTTACCTTTTTATGTCAAGTGGTTTTGTGTTTTATTTTTTCCGCCTGATTGATGGTCACTACGTTAAAGAAAGAACAGGAATTCGGTACCTTAATGGAACATTGGCCCCTCTTTCCTCTTCACATTCAGCACACAGACTGAAACGAAACTTGAATACAGTCAACATTACTGCTTGGCCTGTCCTTGATGGTATTGTGTGGGATGCAGTTAGATTTCAAATACATGGGCCCACTGAAGTGATTAATGTTCCGAATGTGCTTATAGTAAACATGGGAGATGTGATTAAACAAAATATACGTTCTGATGATTGGGATATTCAGGCCGTAGAAGCATTATTCTCTGATTTGAAATATTATGCTGCCTTCGATGCTGAGGATCTGTATTTAGATTCTATTAATTATGGTGATTTGTTTTGTTTTCAGCATTATGGTAATCATTTTTTGCATAAGACAAATTCCAGGAGGGTTGCTGTAAATTATACACAATGGGAACATTTCCCTGCTCCATTGGGAGGCACCTCCAATACGTTTCTGAAAAAATACACTTATTTCACAGATTTTAATCAATCAAATCCTGAGTCATTTTATTTCAAAATGACACAAAAGTCCATGTCCAAAGTTAGACTTACCGATACAAAATTGCTGTATTTGAAGTCCTTTCTAGACAGATTACCTGTAGATGGCTACGAGTTTTGGAAAGGAAGAATTGACCTTAAATCGGTTTGGGGTACCAAAGATTGGCAGGTACAAGGCACTGAGGCTTTGCACCGTGCATGTCTCATCCCGAATCACATGTTGTTTCTAAATTCATCCATTTTCCAAACAACATGCTTTGGATTGGCTACTTCTAAAAAATTAAATACACCAATCATCCCAGATTTAGAGGAATATTCAGGTTGGGGTAATTATACTGAATTGTCCATTCATGAGTTGCAAGCTCTGTTGCACAATTCATCCTTTAACGTTTCCAGTTTGGATTCCAAGGGTTGGCTGATGTGGCATAGGAGTGCTGATTCTTGCCAACGTCGTTTTCTGGGTTTGGCTGAAGGGTTCACAGATGTCAGACCTGATCCCCGTTTTGAAGATGATTATACTGTCACAACTTATTCTGTGGGGAAGCTGTGTCAGAATTGGTTACAACATTCCACATTAGCTGCAGTTAAACTACATCTGTCTCAATTAACTGAAAATGTGGATTTGAAAATTTTATAAAAGGCCCAGCTAAAGGTAGATCTAAACGATGGATGTATGCGGTATACAATAAAATTTGGAAAGTTTCTCAAATTGAGGCTGCTAAGCGCCTAAGGGCAATTGATCAAGCAAATTTAGAAAAAGTGCTTGCAGTTGTCGATAACAGTATTAACACGCTTTCTTCCCGAATTTACACGTTGAACAATATTGTGTCTTCTGTTGTTGACATTGTACATGATGAAGTGTCCGTATTGTATCATGGTCAAAATCAATTGCGTTCTGTAATGTAGTTTGCTTGGACACTACAGACTCTGAAGGCTGGTCGAGTGCCTTGGAGTTATATGAACGTCACATCACTATTTGCCCCTTTTAATTTGACTGACAAGCAGCGCATGCTTTCCATGCGAGATGCATCATTTTCTATGTTACACATTGAAAAATTAGAGTCCTTGCCCTTTTCTGTGGCTGAGGTAACTGCTGCTACATGGCTTATCCATGGTATTATTACTTTACCATTTGCTCTGTATAAATTTACTAATTGTATGCGATATATTGCTATAGGGCGATATGAACCATTAGGCAGTGC